>NW_026991719.1:18228480-18855623 GCF_029215605.1 Mirounga angustirostris | reverse complement strand
AGCTAGCATATAGTGTAATATTAGTTTTAGGTGTACAGTATAGTGATTCAACACTTCTGTACATTACCCGGTGCTCATCGCAAGTGCACTCCTTAATTCCCATCACTTATTTCACCCATCCACCCACTGCTCTCCCTTCTGGTAACTATCAGTTTATTCTCTATAATTAAGAGTCTGTTTCTTGGTTTGTCTCTCTCTCTCTTTGCTTTTGCTCATTTGTTTATTAAATTCCACATATGAGTGAAATCTCGTATTTGTCTTTCTCCAATTGATTTATTTTGCTTAGCATTATACTCTCTATATTCTCTTGCTCCATCCATGTCATTGCAAATGGCAAGATTTCATTCCTTTTTTTTTTGACTGAGTAATATTCCAGTGTGTGTGTGTGTGTGTGTGTATACCACATTTTCTCTCTTCATTAATTGATGGACACTTAGGCTATTTCCGTATCTTGGATATTGCTGTTGTAAATATAAGGGTGCATTTATCCATTTGAATTAGTGTTCTTGTATTTTTTGGTAAATACCCAGTAGTACGGTTGCTGGATCATAAGATAGTTATATTTTTAAATTTTTGAGGAACCTCCATACTGTTTTCTACAGTGGCTGCACCAGTTTGCATTCCCACCAACAGTGCCCAAGTTTTCCTTTTTCTCCACATCCTCACCAATACCTGTTGTTTCTTGTGTTGTTGATTTTAGCCATTCATGTGTCTGTTGGCCATCATTCACTATGATCACCTGGGATTTATTCCTGGGTTGTAATGGTGGTTCAATATTTGGTAAACCAATCAGTGTGTTAAATCTCATCAATAAGAGAAAGGATAAAAACTACCAAAAATAAGAGAAAGGATAAGAACAATATAATCATTTCAGTAGATGTAGAAAAAACATTTGACAAAGTAAAATATCTATTCATGATAAAAACCCTCAACAAAGTAGGTTTAGAGGGAACATACCTCAACATAATAAAGACCATGTATGAAAAACCCACAGTGAACATAATCCTTAGTGGGGAAAAACTGAGAGCTTTTGTCCCTAAGGTCAGGAACAAGACAAGGATGTCCACTCTCACCACCTCTACTCAACATAGTACTGGAAGTCCTAGGCATAGCAATCAGACAACAAAATGAAATAAAAGGCATCCAAATCAGTAAGAAAGAAGTAAAACTTTAACAATTTGCAGATAACATGATACTCTGTATAGAAACCGAGGTTCACCTAGGTGGCTCAGTCGGTTAAGCCTCTGCCTTAAACTCAGGTCATGATCCCAGGATTCTGGGATCAAGCCCCACATCAGGCTCCCTGCTCAGCGGGAGTCTTCTTCTCCCTCTCCTCCCCGCTCATGCTGTCTCTTGCTATCTCTTTCCGTCTCTCTCTCTCAAATAAATGAATAAAATCTTTTTTTAAAAAAAAAGAAAACCGAAAAGGCTCTAGCAAAAAACTGCTAGAATTGATAAATGAATTTAGTCAAGTTGTAGGATACAAAATCAGTGTATAGAAATCTGTTGCATTTCTATACACCAATAATGAAACAGCACAAAGAGAAATTAAGAAAATAATCCCATTTACAATGTCTATACTACCCAAAGTAATCTACACATTTAATGCAATGCCTATCAAAATACCACCAGCATATCTCATATAGCTAGAACAAACAATCCTAAAATGTGTATGGAACCACAAAAGACCCTGAATAGCTACAGAAATCTTGAGAAAGAAAAGCAAAGCTGGAGGCATCACAATTCTGGACTTGAAGTGGTATTATAAAGCTATAGTTATCAAAGCAGTATGATACTGGCATAGAAATAGACACATAGATCAATGGAACAGAATAGAAACCCCAGAAAGGAGCCCACAACTATATGGTTAACTAATCTTTGACAAAGCAGGGAAGAATATCCAATAGGAAAAGGAAAGTCTCTTCAACAAATGGTGTTGGGAAAACTGGACAACAAGAAGCAAAAGAATGAAAGTGGACCACTTTCTGACACCATACACAAAAATACATTCAAAATGGATGAAAGACCTAAATGTGGTACCTGAAACCATCAAAACCTAGAAGAGAACACAGGTAGTAACCTCTCTAACATTGGCCATTGCAACTTCTTTCTAGATAAGTCCCCTGAGGCAAGGGAAGCAAAAGCAAAAATAAACTATTGGGACTATATCAAAGTAAAAAGCTTGTGCACAGTGAAGAAAACACTGAACAAAACTAAAAGGCAACCTATGGAATGGGAGATGATGTTTGCAAATGATATATCTGATAAAGGGTTAGTATCTAAAATATATAAAGAACTTAAAAAACTCAACACCAGAAAAACCAAATAATTCAATTAAAAAATGAGCAAAGGACATGAACAGACATTTGTGAGGTTTTTTATTAAGCTAGTTTTTGTGCCTAAAAGATTTGGTAAAACTTCCCCCTGACCTCAGTTTAGCCGTTAGTCATATTGTAAATTTAAGAGTCCTTCCATACCTTACTTGCTTTACTCCAAATGCATTCGAAATTGTCTAGTCCTTACACCCCAGTGGCAGGGCTTGGAACTAAAGGGATGATAGGGCAGTCTGACCTAGAAAGGGCCATTGCTTCTTGGCTTCTGGATTATATCTCTCTACTGATATGGTCTAAGATGTTACTGGCTTTTGGTTTCCGGTAGCCACATAATGCTGTTGGTTTTTGTTAGTCTGATAATCATCTAAAACCCTGAGTGTTTCTTAAAAACTCTGCTTAGTCAGTTGAAAACCTGACGAAACAGGTGGTTTATTGAATCTACTGACAGTCTCTCATACCATTGCCTCTTAAATTTCATGTCATTAGGTTCAGACTATTATTTTAGCTTATCTTTATTCTTTGTAAGTTTTGAACTCTGTCAGCCAATGAAATTATTGTCCTCAGTCTTACACCATCAGCAAATAGAACATTTTATTTGCTACCCCTTCTTCTTTACCACTGATAAAACTATAGTTTTGGATAGATATGAAGACAGGGCCTCTAGCTAGACACTAAAAACTGCATCCAAATAAGTATATATGATAATCTTTTAGTAAGATCATTCAAACAATTACATATTTGCGTTTATTTGTTCATCAGATAGTAATTGAACAATTTCTCTAAGCTATGAACTGTGGTAGATAATGGGAATACAAGAACTAATAAAACTTGTTTCCCCCGTTCAAGGATTCAGAGAAAAAGGACAAGAAAAAAGATTAATGAAACATGGCGTATGTTAAAGAAGTATAAAAAGCTTTAATGTCTCAAAGGATTTAAGGCCAAAGGGAAAAATGACAATTATTTCCTATATCTCATTGATCCATGTATATCTGATAGGTGATGGGTGCTGTGATATGCTACTGATATTCTGGTTTAGAAATTAAAGAATAATACCCTCAGTTGCAGAGATTGTAGCCTGTAGGAAATTCATAGCTGTCATCCCCTGACAAGGATGACTATGCTTAAGAGAGCCATGTTGGCCCACATCCAATGATCGAAGCAGAGACGTTAGAGCCTGCCCACCTTACCCAACTGGTAACAATTCTGAAGAGTCATTCTAGATTCATAATTTCCAGTAAGGTCACCTGAGGGTTCCCTTGATGCTGCCTTGCAGTATAATTTCCCCTCCCTCCCTCTGATAGAGAGATAGAGAGATAGATAGATGATAGATGAGAGAAGTGAAGTAGTAGTTATACTTTGGGGCAGTACCTGGGAGGTAGCAATGACAGGGACTTCTAAATTTTGGATGGTTTTATGGGTTTGCTTTTCTTTGTGAGAAAATTATCTGTGCACCTGTAGGGAAGTGTATTTTTAAATAACTTTCACCTCTTCATTAAGCTTTTTAACAGTAGAATTAGTCATATTCATCAGTGTCTTGTACATGTTAAGTGTCTTATTCCCTAAAATTTTGATTAGAAGTTATTAGGGAGAAATGTTATATCTCTACTGTTTAGATTTTCATTATGTGGATAGTCATTAAACATACCTCCTCTTTTATACTTAGACCTACCCAAAGAGGTTTGGTAAGTTATCTGATGGCAGAGTTGGGGAAAAAACAAAACAAAACAAAACAGGACATGAGCAACTCAGTCTTGTCTCTTTTAAGCTAACTGATCTGCTGTACACATTGTGTTTTTATCCATGCCAAATGTCTTACAAGGATAGGAACCCATATCATAGGTATTGCACTGGTCCACAAGGCCTGCTTCAGTGGGTAAATCATTCTAATCTTGGTATTCCTGATTCCTGTGCATCTAAGCAAGCGTCTTAATTAAAAGGGAGAGTCTCAGACAAAGACTTGGGTGCAGATAGTTTATATGGGAGGGAACTCCAGGAGCAGGAGTAAAGGAATGAATAGAATGGGACAGTGGAGGAAGAAAAATCAGTAAGAAATGTGTTACTGAACTGATAACTGGTGTGCTCAATCTCTTTGGTGGCCTTCTGAGAAACTCTGTAGAGTATATTTAGAATTATCCTTCCACCATGCAGCATTTATCCACCAACTTGTATCTTAGTTGGTTGAGGGTTTAGTCCTAGGAACTTCCACACCTCCTGGCTGCCCTACTGGACTGCTGAGTAATTAGGTAAGGGCTTTGCAGAAAAGTGGGTGATTGAGGTAGGATGTTAAGATAAAAAAGTACTTAAAACAGGTGCAGCTAAAGTTGGAGGTGAAGAGGGTTGGCCTGGGGCACCAAAAGCCTCTGCTATAACCACCTTCCCCAATATCAGATTTGATAGTAATAAGGCAGATATTTTGTTCTCCTTATACCTCACTCCTCCTTGTCTATTTTTGAATAGGTTTAGGATTGCAAGCAGGTGAGCAGTGTTGTTGTTGTTATTTGATTTGAATTTCTTAAAATTCTAACAACAGCAACCCAAGATTTATTTCTAATTGTTATAGTACAACTAAACCAAATTTTAAGATGTTTTACACCTCCAACAATACAAAATAAATATGTATTAGGTTAATTATTCCAGCATTATTTGCAATTGCAAAAAACTAAATTCCCATTCATAGAAGATGACCAAATAAACTATTAATAGTACATCTATGCAGTGGAATATTATGAAGTCATAGAAAAGAATGAGGACTATCTCCATGAATTGATATGGCATGGTTTTCAGGATATATTGTTAAGTAAAAAAACTAAAGTTAAAAAAAGCATTTATTACATGATACCTTTGTGTAAGGAAGAGATGAGGGTAAAAATATATCTGTATATTCTTGCAAGAAGAATCACAGGAATGGTGAACAAACTAATAAGATTGTTATTTATGAGGGTGGCTAATAACACTGTGGAATGGAAAGGAGAGTGAGTGACAGCTCTTTGAGTATGTTTTTGAACAGTTTTTACCTTTGAAAGTTTGTTAATATATTACATCTTGGAAAATAAAATTAAATCAACAGGATGGGTTAAAAAACCTAAAAGGAAATTGAAACAGAAATATAACTTTTTTCATGTGAATAGCATAATTTCAAGAGAAGAAAAATAAAACTAATCAAAATAATTTGAAACACAGTACTGTGACTATATGCCTTCAATCTAAGTACAAAATCAAACTAGAAAGAAATCTTGAACTCTTCAATGTAAATTTGTTTTCCATAATGACATAGGTATAGCAATTCTGAAACTATTTTATATATCTTTCAGAAACGAAAAAATAAAATATTGATATTTCAGGAAGCCAGGGTCTCTCGTTTTTAGGATAAAAGAAATATAACATGAATTAGGAGAAGGCAAGACAAAAAATACATGGCATTGAATTTGAGTGAGAAATTCCAGTGTGATAATTAGTGCTCAGATACTGGTTTCTAAGTACCATTCCACATTAAAAAGGAAAATAGTTGGTTCCAGGGCTGGGGTAAGGAAAATACAAGATGCATCTGGGCCATCTTTTTGTGCCATAAATTAAGGAAGCACTTAAGAAGACATAATGACATTTCAAAAAAATACAGAAACCAGACTGAAGGAGCTCAGGCTAGTCAAATTTGGGAAAATTGAGCAATAAAATGAATCATGACAGAAATTAAGTATAACCCATTATATACAATGAGAATTCACTAGTCCATACTAACAAACACACACACTCAAATAAATAAACAGGGAGAAGGAAAAGCTCTCCCTTGAAAGACAATGCCAGTTAATATAGAGGCAAATGACAGAAGTAGGCAATGGCCATTTTGCAACCTTACTGTAATTATTGATTCAGACAAGAGTCATCAGTGGATGTTAATGCTGTTAGCTGGACATTTGGATAACAGGATATTTACCTAGTCTAAAAAATCTCTTCCCTCTGATTTCTGATTAATTACAAAATAAATTTATAGTGGAGAAACTTGGGGGATCCACCCATTCCAAGTGATCAATGTTAACATCACTAATAATGAGAAAGACAACATGTAGCTCCTGATATGAAACACTAGAAACAAGACAAAATACATGTAGTTTCCCTGACATAAGTGCATAACCTGAATCACAGAAACATAAACTGAGGGTCATTCTACAAAATAATTGGTCTATATTCTACTCTATAGTTTTGGGGAACTGCTTTATATAAAAAGAGACTAAAGAGACGTGATACCTAAATGCAGTGGCCATCTAGGACAGGGTCCAGAACCACGAGGGAACAACAATATAAAGCATGTTATTAGTGCAGTTCGCACAGTTTGAATATGTACATAGGCACAATATATTAGATAACAATATTGCATTAGTATTAAGATCCTGAATTTGTTGCTAGTATTAAGAGAATGTGCTTTTTCTTAAAGCTATATGTGCTAAAGTATTAAGGGGTAACGCATCATGTTGCTGACAAATGATTAAATTCAGTAACTCAGCACATCTAATATATAACAGTCAAATGCATTACACTATAATAGCATAATATATATATATTCTTTTTAGTGTGAAATATATTTGTTAATATCTTATATATGAGGGAAGTAAATGCGGCAAAGTATGTTAATATAGAATCTAGGTGAAGGTTATTTGGGAATTCATTTTATTATTCATGCAACATTTATGTAAGTGTGAAGAGTTTTTCAAAATAAAACAGAAAAATTAAAATACTTTAGTAACATTAATTTGTAAATTAACATTTAAAATGTGTTTTTCATAAATTCTCTCACTGCTTTTTGAAACACAAAAGAACATTATGCCTGGGACTTAATATATTCTGTAATAATTGGTGCATACTCAGTATCTAAAAAACTAGAAAAAATAATTTGTGCCCAATATACTCTAATTGGCTAAATTTTGTGACTCATGCATCCATTCCTAGAATATGAGCCCAAATAAGGGTTATTCCTCAAGCCTATATGCATAACTTGTGCCAAACTAAAAAAAAAAAAAAAAGGCATTTCTCTCTAAATTGGGACACTTACTTTGATCAGTAATTCTATTTTTATTACATTTTTTCATTTAATGATGAATGATTAGAGGAGCTGTTAGTTGGCATTGGCCATAATTTAAAAAAAAATTAATCTACAGAATAAATTCTAGATAAATTCAAAAGATAACATAGATTTCTCAAAAATTAATTTAATCTCCCTTAACCAAGATGCTTTAAGTTAAAGACCTGGATGAATTAAATATGATTTCTGTACCATCTATAGAAGATTTTTCAAAATGCTTTGAAGTGTACTTATGACTAGATAAAGTGTTTTTTAATCCCATTGATCAAAATTTTAATATATATTTAGATGCTGATGCCTAATGGAACAAACTAGAACTCCTTGTTGGGAAAAAATAGCTATATAGAATTTGGCTGGAAAATCACAAGACTAGATAGTCCTATGTAAAGTATTTTTGATACCTTTTAGAAGTATGCTTTCTGGACTTAGGATTCCAAGCATATAGAGTAGATCTACTCATCCTATTCTTCTCACTCAATTCAATATACCCCTGGGTATTATATATAAACAAACATAATAATACTCTAAAAGAATGAAGTATGATAAATCTCCTAGGGATTTCAGGACCTGAGGAATGGAAGGATGGTGAGTTCTCTGGGTTTTCTTTTTGCCTCATACATCCCACAGTTGAAGCTCTAGAAGCTAGCAACCTGTAAACACTAATGGGTGCAGATAAAAAAAAAATATCACAGGGTGGATTATACCCACAGCCTCACCCATAACTAATTTAGATGATTTAGATGATGAGAATTCAGACTTTTAAGGTGAGAAGATCTAGATGAAAATTTGGAATTGAGTTGATACTGTAATGGGTTGATATTTTGGGGGGCCTTGGGATAGAGTGAATGTATTTTGTGTGGGCTGGACATGTATCTTTGGCAGCCAAAGCTTGGACTATTGTAGACAGAATAATAGCCCCCCAGTGAGGTCCAGGTTCTAGTGGTGTATAACCTGACAATATCTTACCTTATATGGCAAAGGAGACTTTGCAAAAGTATTTAAAATAGGAACTTTTAAATGAGCAGATTGTTGTGGCTTTTGGGTGGGCTTAATGCAATCACAGTGGATCCTTATAAGGGAAAGAGGGTGGCAGAAGAGTCATAATTAGATATAGAGATAATAACGGAACCAGCCAGCCAAGGTGATGTGATTACTGACTGAGACCACAAGCCAAGTTATCAGGGAAGCCTCTAGAAGCTAGAAAGGGCAAGAAAATGGATTATCCTCTAGAGCCTCGAAGAAACACAATCCTGCTGACATCTTGATCAGCCCAGTAAGACCCATTTTGGAGTTCTGACATCCAGAGCTATAAGAAAATATAGCAGTAAGTGATAGAACTGAAAGGAGAAAGAAACAAAACACATTTATAGTTGGAAACTTCAATACTGTTTCTCTTAAAAATGGATAGAATGATTACACAGAAAATCAGCAAGGATATAGAAGAGCCCAGTAACACTAGAAACAGAATCTAATTGACATTTATACAAAACTGAACACAACAACAGCAAAATATACATTCTTTTCAAGTCTCCATGGAACATATATCTCTATAGATGATATTTGGGGCCATAAAACAAACAAATTTAGAATTGAAATCGTGTTCCTTAACCACAGTGCAATGGAAAAGAAATGCATACAGAAAGATAACAGGAAAGTCTCCAAATACTTGACAACTGAGCAACACACTTCTAAATTATCCATAGGTCAAAGTATCAAGGGCAATAAAAAATTGATAAACAGAATACAAATAAAAATGCAGCACTCTAAAATTTGTGGGACACAGCTAAAGCAGTGCTGAAAGGGAATCTTATAGTAAGTATAATATAGTAAGTAAGTAAATGTGTATATCAGAAAAGAGGAAAAATCCCAAGTCAGTACTTTAGGCTTTCTCTTCAAGAACCTAGGAAAAGAAGAATATACCCACAAATAGCAGAAAGAAGAAAATACTAAAGAGAAGGAAACAATGAAATTGATTTTTTCTGTTGTTTTTGTTTTCAATGAAACAAAAAGCTAGTTTTTTGAAAAGATCAAAAAAATTGACAGACTTCTAGCAAGACTAACAAAAAATAGAGAGGACATAAATTACTAATATCAGCAATGACAGGGCATACCACTACAGACTCTATAGGTTTAAAAAGGGTGATGGTATATTACAAATAAGTGTACACACATAAATTTCACAAATTAAATGAAATGGACCTCTCCCTCAAAACACACAAACTACCACAACTCACCCATTATGAAATACATAGTTTGAATAGCCCTATAATTTACAAGGAAACTGAATTAGTTTTCAAACAACTTACCACACAGAAAATCTCAGGACCAAATAACTTTAATGAAGAATTCTAACTAACATTTAAAGAACATTTAACAGCAATCTTATACAATTCTTTCAGAAAAGAAACAGAAGATGAAGAAACACTTTCCAATCCATTTTAACAAGCTAGTATTAACCTGACATGCAGTCAAAAGAAAGTACAAATATATATATATATACTTGATGAATACAGACACAAAAATCCTTAACAAAATATTAGCAAATAGAATGCAAAATGTATACAGAGAATTTTAACCTGTAACAAAGTAGGGTTTATTCCAGAAATATGAGGTTGGTTCGGTATTCAAAAATTAATCAGTGTAGGGGCACCTGGCTGGCTTAGTCAGTAGAGCATGTGATTCTTGATCTCAGGGTTGTGGGTTCGAGCCCCACGTTGAGTGTAGAGATTACTTAAAAATCTTTTAAAAAATTAATATAATTCAGGCTAAAGAAGAAAAAATGATTATATAAATCATGCAGAAAAAGCGTTTGACAGAAGTCAACACTCATTTATGATAAAAACTCTCTGTGAATTAGGAATAGAGGAGAGCTTTCTCCACCTCATAAAAACTTACAGCTAACATGCTTAATGGAAAAATACTAAATGCTTTCCTATTAAGACTGGGGAAAAAGCAAGGATGTCCATTCTCCCCATTCTTACTGAACAGGGTGATGGAAGTTCTAGCCAGCACAAGGCAAGAAATGGAAATAAAAGGTGTAGAGATAAGAAATGAAATGAAACTATTTTTATTTGCAGATGATATGGTTGTGTACTTATAAGTTATTTAAAAGAATCTTCCTAGAATTATTAAATGAGTTCAACATGTTCATGGGATATAAGATAAACACAGAAAAATCAACTCCACCTCTTTATACTAGCAATGAACATTTTAAACATTGAAATTAAAAATAGAATCCCAATTATAAGTGCTCAAAAAATATTTAGTTGAAAATTGAACAAAACATATCCATGACTTTTATGCTTACAATGACACATTGTTTGTGAAAGAAATCAAAGATCTAAATAAAAGGAAAGACATACCATATCCATAGATTGGAAGGCTCAGAATAGCAAAGAAGTCCATTTCCCCCTAGGTTTAAGGCAATTCCTGTCAAGATCTCAGGAAGATTTTTTTTTTTTGTAGATACAGACAAGATTATTCTAAAATGTATATGGAAAGGTGAAGGTACTAGATTAGCTAAGACCATTTTGAAAAAACATTTGGGAGGAATCAGTCTATTTCAAACCTTACTATATAACTTCAGGTTTCAAGACTGTGACATAGGGGTGCCTGGGTGGCTCAGATGGTTAAGCGTCTGCCTTCGGCTCAGGTCATGATCCCAGGATCCTGGGATCGAGCCCCACATCGGGCTACCTGCTTGGTGGGCAGCCTGCTTCTCCCTCTCCCTCTACTGTTCCTTCTACTGTGCTCTCTCGCTCTCTCTGTCAAAAAAAAAAAAAAAAAAAAAGACTGTGACATAGATCACATAATCAATGGAACATAATAGAGAATCCATAAATAAAGCAACACAAATATACCCAACTGAACTGGGCATCCATGTGTGGGGGGAAGGAGGAGGAGGATCCATCAAAGTCTTACACAAAACTAAGAATGGGTCATAGACTTAATATAAAACTTAAAACTATAAAACTTCTAGGAAAAAAATCATAGAAAACTTTAGAATTTAAGACGAGGCAAAGCATTTTTATACTTGATACCAAAAGCATGATCCATAAAAGGAAAATTGGGCAAATTATACTTTATCAAAACTAAAAGCTTTTGGTTTGTTAAAGACCCTGTTAATATGATTAAAAGCTAAGCTATGGAGTTGGAGAAAATATTTGCCACTTATCTGACAAAGTTTTAGTACCTAGAATATATAAAGAACTTAGAACTCAACACTTAAAAGACAAACAGAACATGAGCAAAAGACATGATGAGACATTTCAGTGAAGAACATAATATAGATAGCAAATAAGCACATGAAAATATGTTCAACATCTTTACTCACGAGGGAAATGTAAATTAAGTCACAAGAGTATATCATTACACACATTTCAGAATGGCTGAAATTACAAAAAATGTCACAGTATCAAATGCTGGCAAAGATGTGGAGAAATTCATACATTGATGGTGGGACTATGGGATGCTATAGCCACTTTAGAAAAGGTTAGATTTTTCTAAACTTGCTAATTGAACTCTTAATTTTGGAATAGTTGTATATATGCCTGAGTTGAACAAAATAATATAAGGAGATTTGTTGTAATCTTTACTTTGTTTAGGTATATTTTTAATTTTCGAATTGGTTCCATAAAATATTCATTATTCAAATAAAATATATGGAGCAAAATCTATCATTAGATTGACTTTTTTTGTTCTTGATAGAAAAAAGTAAAATGTATAAATAAACAGAATAACAAATAGAATGTATATTTTACTGTTATTGGGTGGAAAGTTTTAAAGATGTCAAGTAAGTCTGATAATTTTAAAGTTCTCTTGTTAGGTACATACCAATTTGGGATTCGTAATTCTGGATGGATTGACTTCTTTATTAATAGCTAATCTCCCTCTTGTACCTAATAATAATCATTGTTCTGATCCTAGGATGGCAAAGTTGGTTTGACATTTAGAAATAAATCAATATATTGGGGTGCCTGGGTGGCTCAGTCAGTTAAGCATCTGACTCTTGATTTCGGCTCAAGGTTGTTAGATTAAGCCCCGTGTGGGGCTGCATGCTGGGCATGGAGCCTGCTTAAAATTCTCTCTTTTCCTCTTCCCCTCTCTCCCCTGCTTGCATGTGCCCTCTGTCTCAAAAAATAGAAAGAAATCAATGTAAGCAGTATATTGCCAAATAAAGGAGACAGCCCGTATATTCATCCATAAAAGATGCAGAAAAAAACATATGATAAAATTCAACAGACATTTATGATCTTAAAAACCCTCTGGTAACTAGGAATAGAAGGACATGTCCTTAACCTGATAAAGGGCATCTATGAAAGGCCCACAACTAACACTTAATGGTGAAAGATGAAATATTTTCTCCCTAGGATAGGGAACAAGCCATGCATATCTCCTTTCACCATTTCTATTTAATACTATACTAAAGATTTTAGCCACCATGAGATGATAAGAAGGCATAATGATTAAAAATAAAGGAAAACTCATTGTTTACAGATGACATGATTTTGTACATAGAAAACACTACAGAATCATGAAAGAGAATTCATAGAACTAATATGTTAATTTGTTGAGTGAGGGGATCTAGTCTCATTATATATAGCCATTGTATTTTTATGTACTAATAAACATTTGGATAATTGAATTTTTAAAAATCCACAAGGTCATACACAATAAAACACCTAGATTATATTTAATGGCAAGGCATGCATTACCTTCAGTTGTTGAGAGAAATGAAAGAACATCTAAATAAGTGGAGCAAAATATTGTGTTCATGGGTTTGGAGAATGAATATTTTTGAAATGTCTATGTCTAAATATTTCTAAAAATTCAGCACATTCTCAATCAAAATTTGACTTCTGAATATCTGCACGTGTGCGTGCGCACACACACAATGAAAATTTATATGCACAGAGTGATTTGAGTAAGAATGTTAATAGCAGCTTTTTCATGAAAGCCAAAGTCTGGAAGAACCCAAGTGCCTATCTACAAGAGAATGGGTAAATATATTATAGTATATTTTCATAGTGGTATACTAATTCAGCAATATACAAGGAGAAAATTACTGAAAGACAAAATCATGGATGAATCTAAAACAGAAACATTAAATTGAGCAAAATAAAGGCAGAGACAAAAGAATACATGCTCTATTATTTCATTTATATGAAGTCCAAGAGCAGGCGAAACTAAGCTGTGTTAATTAAAATCAAAAGTGGGGGATGCCTGGGTGGCTCAGTTGTCTGCCTTCAGCTCAGGTCATGATCCCAGGGTCCTGAGATTGAGTTCCCCATTGGCCTCCTTGCTCAGCCGGGACCCTGCTTCTCTCTCCCCACTCCCCCTGCTTGTGCTCTCCCTCTCTCTCTCTGTCAAATAAATAAATAAAATCTTCAAAAAAATCAAAAGTGATTGCTTCTGGGATAACGGTCTTTAAAGGGACAGAAGAGGATTTTCTGGGGTAATAAAAACATTCTGTATTTTGTTTCAAATGTTCATTATATGGGTGTATGCAATTGTAAAAATTCATCAGACTGAATGGTTAAGATCTCTGCATTTTATGTTAATTATTATACTTCAGTAAATTAATGTTACCGAGGCTATTATTGACCAATTCATTGGCCTCATGAATTTTGAATTGTGAGAAGAAAATATTCTGGGAATTTATTTTTTTACAAAGATTTTATTTATTTGAGAAAGAGAGTGAGAGAGAGCATGAGCAGGGGGGAGGGGTGGAGGGAGAGGGAGAAGCAAGGAGCCTGATGTGGGGCTTGATCCCAGGACCCTGGGATCATGACCTGAGCCCAAGTGCCCCTATTTGGGGAATTTAAAAAATTCATCAACTTTGTCTATGTAAGTCATAGAGGGCAAGTCAAGTTTTTCAAAAAAGAACTGATTTTTTGGACACAGGACATTGGCAGAGAAAAGTTTGTGAAAAAGTGCCCACTTATAAACATTGCATGAGAATTGCTTTCCTCTCCAGGGTTGTTCCAACTGCCTTGAGGCTGTATGGTTAGAATTCAAAATATCAGACAGGAATGTCCTTGACACAGTTATGATGATCTCCATCATTACTTCAGCAAGAGTAATTTTTTAGTGTCTTTTTTCGTTCTCTTTAAATTATGCTGTTAGCTTTAGGCCTCAGGGCAGAAGTACAGTAAAATGAGTAACTAATTGAACAGACAGACAGCAGTATTCACGGACGATCACAATGAACTAGCACAGAAAACTGCCTTCTCAGTATAAGTATTGGTTAGATTAGGAAAGATGTTTACCTTCAGATTAAAGGTTCATCAAGGACAGGAATTTGTCTTTTATTGCACATAACATCTTTTTTCACAGTGTTAAACACAAATGTGTTAAAACACTCCCTGTTTTAATATAAGCAGAAGCTGTGCTATCTAGATATACTCCATGGGGTTATATCAGTTAGTTAAATATTGCCATAATGGTGTTGTGTAACACACCACCCCGAAACTCACTGGCTTAAAACAGCAATCATTTATTCTCATGGATCTGCTCTGCTGACTCATAAACCTACAGGGAAGAAACTGCAAAGTCACATGGCATAGGGTTTGGATACCAGGAAGAGTGAAGCTTTAGAGCCAATGATGTAATCTACTGCATGGGGATCTTGAATTTTAAATAAAAATTCTAAGAAGCTTGTTGGTGAAGTATGATTGTGAGAGCATATTGCCCTACTGAATCACCTTGATGATATATCAAAGTAAACCAAGATCCTTCAAAATTATTGCCTGAAATATAGTCTTACCTAGAGAATGAATTCTTCTCTTTCACTATTTTTCTATAGATCAATGTGTAGATAATTGACATTTAAACAACCCTGAATCTTTCTACCCATGAACACAGTATACCTCCAGTATAGAGTAAGGTTCCTATTGCTTTTTGTTTTTAATTTTAGACTTCATTTGAAACTCAATTATAGAGAGCCATCTCTTTCTCTCTTTAGAGGAAAAAGCATTTTGATTATTGAGACATGTAAATAATTTTACTCCTTAATATATTACCAAGGTGGAACACCGGGTCTCTTGGGTAATAAGCTGTCTAAATTAAGTAGGTTTGGGTTGAGTGTACTGAAAAATAAGGAAGCTTAATAGTGCAGGTCCTGGCAACTAAACTTCAATCCCATTGCTAACACCTACCCCATCTCAAATAAAAACTGACAGCATTAAGAGTGATAGGTAAATGCTTGAAAGGGCAGAGTGATAAGGCAACTAAAGTAGTATGATGGTTTTTGATCTTACACATGATCAGCTTCAGAACTTATTAAAAATTCCTTATCAGTATGCAGTGCCTTATGTACCAAACTTTGTATACATAATCTTCATTCTTCCTTGAGGTGATAAATCCCCCTCCCTACTTTCCTATTTCCCTGCCAACCCAGATTAATATTCTAAAGTTAGATTAGGTATGGGATTGCAAAGATCTAGACTTAAATTGAAGAAATTTTTTTAAAGCCTCAGACTTTCGAATTTTCATAACACTTGAAAACTTGCACACAGCTCGGCCTTTTTCCAAAAATTGTCAGGATACCTGAGGATCAATCTAGTTAACTCTCTGTCTTGATGACTATAGGATTCTAGTGGATAAGTCAGAGAACTGATGGATCTGGGTCCCTTAGGACATTAGAAATGACAGCCGTCTTCCCTAACTACCAAAGTTTGTGTTTTTACCCAGATGAATGAAGGAATATAATTGTAATCTCTAGGGAGTCCAACCTTTGCAAGTATATGTGAAGTGTTCATCCTATCTTAAGGTTGAGAAAATGGACCTTTGCCACATCACAAATCACATTAAGAGGGGGGAGAAGACAGCAGTAAGTGATATGGTGTCACCCAATATTTCCAACTGCAACAATATAGGATTTTGAAGAATTGCTTGTAAGGCTGTCCCAGCATGATGACTGTGACTTGCTCTAGCAGGAGCTGTTCCTCAGAAGTAGTGCCAAGGGAGAAGTACCAGGCAAATCAGCTACCTAGGAATGTGGAACTCTCCACAATTCATAGAGAAGCATTTTAGAGCTGTCTTCCAGAGTGGCACATGGGAACTCCCGACGTTAGGAATTTCCTATGTCTGAAAGGTCTTGGAAACTGTAACTCACCAGAGATATTAATGACAAAAGCCCCTCAAAAATGAGTGGAGCTGCTAAAAATCACAGATACTGAAACAAAATGCTACTTTGGAGAACAGTTCACTGACAGGAACTATCACCAGAATTTCTTTTTGGCAAGAATCATCCCTGGGAACATAAAATGACTTTTAACTTAGGGAACTCAAGGTCTCTGGTTTTCTCTGGCATCAAAACATGCATTAGTATCTTTCCTCATGCATAAGGGGATTTGATTTTAGATTGGTCTATCAATAGAGTTCACAATAAGAAGGAATAACAGTTTTTCACAAAAACCAACTTAAAATTGGAAGTGCCCAAACCTTACATGTGGACTAACCAGTTATGGTAATCTTGAATTCCAACCCATATTTTAGATCCCAGTTGAGTCTGAGAATGAGGGGTTATACACGGGCGGATATGTCATGGACCTACAAAATGGGCTTGTCTTTGTTTATTTCTCTTAGGTTTTTAGGCTTTCATTGAAATGCACATTTGATAATAGAGTATATTGGCTGCATACTGATATTCCGCTTAATGAGAGAGAATAGAGTAGAAGATGATAGCTGTAGTAAGAAGAATTTACTTTGATAAATGTGGATGTCACTAATGCAAATTTAATTTGAATTGATGAATTTTTTGAACTTGGTGTTTTGCCTGATCTCTAATAGAATGTATAGGGATATAAGAATTTGTAACAGAATAATATTTTGTCCCTTTTTAGATTTCATTTAACTTCCTCATATAAGACTTGTATTTAAATAGAAGCCAATGTGTTTCCTATTGTCCATATTATACAGCTAACAGCCGTAATGAATCTAGTAATCATGATATTGTATCTGCTAACATGGGTAAAGATTAAAATCTGTTCTCACAAAAATAAAATCTGAATATTCTATTTTGTTCAACCTTCAAGTAATTGTTTAGGATCAAGAAGTCCCATGTACACTTGGGCCTGGGGTACATTTTGAACCTCTGGGCATCTCTCAGTCTATCCTGGGAATGTGAGTTACCTGGATTTTCTGAAAGCGCTGTTGTCTTATTTTCTAGCCTTTGTGGGCACCATTTTCATAGTATAAACAATATATCTGAGTGCCAGTGTGTTATTTTATACCTTCTGGATTTCTTAAGGAGAAAATAGGCAAATAGTATTTGGATAATAGTTATGAATCTGTGGTTATTGATGGAAAAGTAAATCTGAGTGCCATTCCAAAAATGTCGACATCAACTACAATAGGAGGTCACACTCATCTTCTCCCCAGTTGTAAGATGGTTTCCCTGTCACAGATAGGGTCTCAAGAAGAGTGAGGTGCACAAAAACAAGGGGCCAAAATAGGAGCAACAGGGGTTAGGGAAAGAACAGTGAAATAAGGTAAAGATTATGAAGCCAAAATGAACGGGGAGATTTATGAGCACTGATTTATGAAAAGCAATGATGTCTGGTAATCAAGTGGAGTTTTCTCTTTATTTTTACCACCTGGTCTTTTCCTTCAGCCGGCACTGCTGCTCTTCTTGCCACGATGGGGTCTTGTTGATACATACCAGACATAGATGATTTAAGTGGGGGTTTACAACCCTATTTGGAGGTACTCAATACTTTATTGAGATCAGCTGAGGAAGGAGGGAGGGGAAAGGAGGAAAAGGAAACTCCTGAGATGGAAATAGGGGTTTTGGTGACACATATCTGGTAAGCAAATTAATTATGTAGAGGGAACTGGCTCTTAGGCATTTTGCTATCAAGCTTCCTATTTTTTTTTAAATTAAAATCCTTCACAAAAACCTTTTCTATAATGTTTTCCTCCAAATAAATTGAATTTGTAATGCTCTAAGCTGTCAAGGAATACATTTTGGAAGTTACTTACATTTTTATAAAATGCAGTTGATACATGAAAATAAAACTAGATTACTGCTTATTCTTTTCTTTCATGTGAATTCTAAACTTCTAGAATTAGTCATATTTATTTGGTTGGTACAAATTAATAACTCACTCTTAAACCACCGTATTGAATTTTCTTGAGTGGCCAACTATTACAACAATATGCACTGTAATAATCAACCACACATACCTTTGTGACATTTCATAATAAGCATTTATTTCTCAGGTGTCTGAGGGTAGGCTGTAGGTTGGCTGATATAGGTGGCTAAGCTTCAGTGTCATGATTTTGCTGGGGTAGCTCAGCTCCATCTTTCGTCCCAAAGGTGAAATCATTTTTCATATGTCGGTCGTTCCCTTCCTGAGGTCGATAGGCTAACCTGGGCATGTTTTCTCATGATAGTAGCAGAAGTGCAAGAGACTAAGCCCAATTATAAAAGAGCTTATCTAAACGTTGCACACGTAAATTCTGCTGTCCTTCCATTAGCCAACATAAGTTATATATAGGCCTAATGCAAAAGCAAGGGTGGGGAAATAGACTTCAAGTCTTTAACAGGAAGAACTACAAAGTCACATGGAAAATGGCCTGGAATCAAAGAGGAAGAAAGAATTGGGGCCATTAATATAATCTAACATATTTTGTAAACCCAAATGTGACATTTCCCCATTTCTCTTTTCAGATGTACATGCATAGGTATTTACACACAAATATATACATAATGTATGTGTGTGTATATAATATATACACAGTATCTTTAAAGATTAGTGTTTTTCTTTTTCAACATTTCCTTAGTGATTCGGGGTCTTTTCTGATTCCATACAAATCTTAGGATTATTTGTTCCAGCACTTTGAAAAATGTCATTGGAATTTTGATTGGGATGGCATTGAAGGTATAGATTGCTCTGGGCAGCATAGACATTTTAATAATGTTTATTCTTCCGATCCATGAGCATGGAATGTTTTTCCATCTTTCTGTGTCTTCTTCAATCTCTTTCACGAGTATTTCTGTAGTTCCTGTAGATCCTTTACCACTTTGGTTAGGTTTATTCCAAGATATCTTATGGTTTTGGGTGCTATTATAAATGGAATTGATTCTCTAATTTCTCTTTCTACAGTTGCATTTTTAGTGATTAGGAAAGCAACTGATTTCTGTGCATTCATTTTGTATCCTGCCACATTACTGAATTGTTGTATGAGTTCTAGTCATTTAGGGGTGGAGTCTTTTGGATTTTCCGCAGAAAGTATCATGTCATCTGTGAAGAGAGAGAGTTTGACTTCTTCTTTGACAATTTGAATGCATTTTATTTCTTTTTGTTGTCTGATTCCTGTTGCTAGGACTTCTAGTACTATGTTGAACAATAGTGGCGAGAGTGGGCTTCCTTGTCATATTCCTGATCTTAAGGGAAAGGCTCTCAGCTTTTCCCCATTGAGGATGATGTTCCCTGTGGGTTTCTCATAGATGGATTTTATGAACTTGAGGAATGTTCCCTCTATCCCTATACTCTGAAGAGTTTTAATCAGGAAAGGATGCTGTATTTTGTCAAATGCTTTTTCTACATCAATTGAGAGGACCATATGGTTCTTCTCTCTCCCTTATTATTGTGTTCTATCACATTGATCGATTTGCAAATGTTGAACCACCCTTGCATCTGGGGATAAGTCCCACTTGGTCATGGTAGATGATCCTTTTAATGTATTGTTGGATCCTATTAACTAGGATTTTGTTGAGGATTTTGGAATCCATATTCATCAGGGATATCGGTCTGAAATTCTCCTTTTTGATGGGGTCTTTGCCTCCTAGAATGAGTCTGGAAGCTTTCCTTCTGTTTCTATTTTTGAAACAGCTTCAGGAGAATAGGTATTATTTCTTCTTTGAATGTTTGATAGAATTCCCCAGGGCATCCATCAGGCCCTGGACTCTTGTTTTTTGGGAGGTTTTTGATCACTGCTTCTATCTCATTACTGGTTATTGGCCTATTAAGGTTGTCAATTTCTTCCTGTTTCAGTCTTGGTAGTTTATAGGCTTCCAGGAAGGCATCCATTTCTTCCAGGTTGCTTAATTTATTGGCATATAGTTGTTGATAATAATTTCTAATAATTGTTTCTATTTCCTTGGTGTTAGTCGTGATCTCTCGCCTTTCACTCATAATTTTATTAATTTGGGTCCTTTCTCTTTTCTTTTGGATAAGTCTGGCCAGTGGTTTATTGATCTTATTAATTCTTTCAAAGAACCAGCTTCTAGTTTTATTTATCTGATCTACTGTGTTTCTGGTTTCTAATTCATTGACCTCTGCTCTAATCTTAATTATTTCTCTTCTAATTCATGGCTTAGGCATCATTTGTTGCTTTTTTCTCTAGTTCTTTAAGGTGTAAAGTTAGTTGATGAATTCAGGATTTTTCTATTTTTTTGAGTGAGTTTTGGATGGCTATGTATTTCCCCCTTAGGACTGCCTTTGCAGTATCCCATAGGTTTTGGACCGATGTGTTTTCGTTCTCATTGGTTTCCATGAATTGTTTAAGTTCTTCTTTGATTTCCCGGTTGACCCAAACATTCTTGAGCAGAGTGGTTGTTAGCTTCCAAGTTTTTGAATTTCTTGCCGATTTTGTCTTGTGATTGAGTTCCAGTTTTAAGGCATTATGGTCTGAGAATATGCAGGGAATAATCTCAGTCTTTTGGTATTGGTCAAGACCTGATTTGTGACCCAGTATGTGGTCTGTGCCGGAGACTGTTCCATGTGCGCTCGAGAAGGATGAGTATTCTGTTGTTTTAGGGTGGAATGTTCTGTATATATCTATGAGGTCCATCTGGTCCAGTGTGTCATTCAAAGCTCTTGTCTCTTTGTTATGGCTAACAGACACATGAAAAATGTTCATCATCATTAGCCATGAGGGAAATTCAAATCAAAACCACATTGAGATACCACCTTACACCAGTTAGAATGGCAAAAATTGACAAGTCAAGAAACAACAAACGTTGGAGAGGTTGTGGAGAAAGGGGAACCCTCTTACACTGTTGGTGGAGATGCAAGTTGGTACAGCCACTTTGGAAAACAGTGTGGAGGTTCCTCAAAAAATTAAAAATAGAGGGCGCCTGGGTGGCTCAGTTGATTAAGCAACTGCCTTCAGCTCAGGTCATGATCCTGGAGTCCCGGGATCGAGTCCTGCATCAGGCTCCGTGCTTGGCGGGGAGTCTGCTTCTCCCTCTGACCCTACCCCCTCTTGTGCTCTCTCTCTCTCCCTCTTTCTCTCAAATAAAAAAAAAAATCTTAAAAAAAAATTAAAAATAGAGCTATCCTATGACCCAGCAATTGCACTACTAGGTATTTACCCCAAAGTGATGTAGTGAAAAGAAGGGCTATATGCACCCCAATGTTCATAGTGGCAATGTCCACAACAGCCAAACTGTGGAAAGAGCCAAGATGCCCTTCAATAGATGACTGGATAAAGAAGATGTGGTCCACATATACAGTGGAGTATTACTCAGCCATCAGAAAGGATGAATACCCAACTTTTATATCAACATGGATGGGACTGGAGGAGATTATGCTAAGTGAAATAAGTCAAGCAGAGAAAGTCAATTATCATATGGTTTCACGTGTTTGTGGAACATAAGGAATAGCATGGAGGACATTAGGAGAAGGAAGGGAAAAATGAAGGTGGGGAAATGGGAGGGGGAGATGAACCATGAGAGACTATGGGACTCAGATAAACAAACTGAGGATTTTAGAGGGGAGGTGGGGAAGGGGTTAGCCTGGTGATGGGTATTAAGGAGGACATGTATTGCATGGAGCACTTGGTGTTATATGAAAACAATCATGGAACACTACATCAAAAACTAATGATGTATTGTATGGTGACATAACATAATAAAATAAAAATAAATAAAAAATTAAAAAAATAAAGAGTAGTGTTTTCTTATGCAGAAATACCATTTTTCTTAAATAAATACACAATGTTGAAACCCACTGGTGAGAGACAAAGGCAACTAGCCAGGCAACCTGAATCAATTTTTGTGATCAGTGGATTCTGCACCTCATCCCCCACATGCTTATTTGAAATTATAGTGCATAAGCGTAAAATATTTCTAAGTATTCAAGCAACCAAATAACCTTGTTGGATAAGATATTTTTCAGTACTTTTTTTGAATATATCAGTCACATAGATAATCCTCATTTCTTTTTACCAAAAAAAATCATAAAATGAATTTCAATTGTAGAGATGGCAGTGGGAAATTATCTTGAATAAATCAGCAACATGGTGGGGAAAAAAGCCCACACACTCAGTAGGCATATCTTTCTCAGAATCCTATGTATTGCAAAGAGATAGATAAGTAATTGTCTCTAAGGAAATCTCAACCTAGCCTTGCTCAGGTACCTGAGTCACTCTTTAACATTGCCAGTGTGACACTTCCAATTTTTCACAAGCTCAGACAAATCACCAAACCTCACAGAGCTGAGTATTATACTGTGTCTGCCAAGCTGCCAGATCTCACTGCCCTCCTAAGTCCAATCACAGAAGGCAGAAGTTACTCATCAGATAATTTTCTCTCCTTCAGCCCTGACCTTTAGTCACTGCTTATCTTATTTCTTAGTGCATCCCCTCTGCATTCTAACCCCTTTTGCTTGCTTGGGTTCTCATTACCATTTCTTTGACCATTGAAAGAATTTCCTCTAAAGAACCTCTCTTGTCTCCCTACTCATCTAATGTAATCCATCTTGTATACTATTCTCATACTCTACTCAGTATCTTCCCACAAAACACATATACACATGCAAGTCCAAGGCCTTCTCTGTTCTGTGTACTCTGGCTTTATTCTAGACCCTTCCTTTTTTCCCAGTCTAATCTCCCAACTCCTACTAACACACTAGTCAAGGGTGAACAGTTCATCCTAGTTTCCCTGGACTCTCCACGTTTTAGCTGTGAAAGTCCCACATCAGTTCTAGGCAAACCTGAGTGGTTGATCACTCTAACATACTCTCATTCACTCAATCACACACACCACGCAATTTATTTAATGAATACTTATCGAACACCTAATATGTATTGGCATTGTTCTGGATACTGGAGATTCAGCGATAAACAAGAAGACAAGGTCTTTTCTTATAGGCTTAAAAATTCTAATAGGAAGAGATAGATGATACACAAAAGATATAAATATGTCATTGGTGACAACTGCTGTGAAGAAGAAAAAGCAAGGGAGAGTGAAGAAGTAAGTAGCTGGGAGGGTGATATATCTTTACAGTGGAAGAGGGAAATTCTAACAAAACTTCTGCATACATTCTATGATTAACAGTTTGCCTGTCTCCTCGTGTGCCCTAAAATACCTGATTCATTCTTTCATGCACTCATTAATGTATTAACTTGCACCATAAGTTTTACTTCAATACCTACCACCCCCTAAACATTGTTTTAGAAATTTGTGACAAAAGAGTGAATGAAACTCACTCACTCCCCACTGTCATGGTTCTTACAGTTAAGTGCAAGAAAGATTTGAACCAACAATCACACAAATATGTTTATATTTGTAAAATGTGATGAAATATTAAGAAGGAACTGAGTGGGAAACTATGGGTCTGGGGCACCTGGGTGGCTCAGTTAGTTAAGTGGCTGCCTTTGGCTCAGGTCATGATCCCAGGGTCCTGGGATCGAGCCCCGCACTGGGCTCCCCGCTCAGCGGGAAGCCTGCTTCTCCCTCTGCCTGCCACTTCCCCTGCTTGTGCTCTCTCTCTGTGTCAAATAAATAAGTAAAATATTGAAAAAAAACAGTAGGATCTAATTTTGATTCAGGAGTTAAGAATACTTGCAGAAGAATTGATATTTGAGTGCCAAAGGACTAGTGAAATTAGCCAGGGGAAGTGTGTGGGGGAGGAAAAATGTTCTAGACACAAGGAGAAGCACATGTGAAGCTCTGAGGAAGGGAAATAAAAGCTTAGTCTGGAGCAGAAAGAAAGCCCATCTGTGTGGAGCACAGTGAGTGATAGGTGATGAGTGTTGAGAAGAGAGTAGAGACTAGATCAGGGAGGTGTTCATAGTCTGAAGAAGCTTGGTCTTGGTTGCACTTTGGCATCACCTAGAGTTTTATAAAATCCTGTTGCCTGGTTCCCTCTCTAGAGTTTCTGGTTTGGGGTACAGATTGGGTGTTAGGTTTTAAAATATTTCTCACTGATGAATATTTTCCCAAGTATAGTCTTTCACCTGTTTCTTCATACAAGAAAAGACCTCACCCCAGTTTTTATGTATTGGAACCCTGCATGTTTTCCCCAGGTTCAAGTGTTATTTTTCTTGGAAATGTCTCCTCCTTCCCCTGCTGAAGACAACCAGTTATTCCCCTTTCTCTTTGCCCTTTGATGTCTTGTTTACATGTAGCATTAAAAAGCATCAGAAACTAACATTCTGGGTGCCTGGGTGGCTCAGTCGTTGGGTGTCTGCCTTTGGCTCAGGTCATGATCCCAGGGTCCTGGGATTGAGTCCCGCATAGGGCTCCCTGCTCAGCAGGGGACCTGCTACCTCCCTCTCCCTCTGCCTACTGCTCTGTCTACTTGTGTTTTCTCTCTATCTCTCTGTCAAATAAATAAATAAAATCTTTAAAAAAAGAAACTAACATTCTGCTAAACATTATGCACAACTTTGAACTGTTTCTCTCACCCATCACTTGCCTTGTTTGTCTCTGCCTCATTTCCATCCTCCATGCTGCCTCTCAAAATCTTAGTACACAGACTTGACTGCAGTAGATATTAGGTATGAGTTTATTAAATTGAATAGACTACCACCTTAAGAGGAGACAAATGCGCAGGACAGTACAATATCTCTAAATCTTGGATTTACATTCATGAGGGTGAATAAGCTTACATCCAGTCACATTACTTGGTTGTCTTTGAGATAAGCATAGGCAAAAGTAATTGTCACTTTTTATTTAGTGTTCTAAGCTGAGATGAAAAAAAGATGGTGTTCTGCAGGCTCTAAATTTGATCTTACTTTAATGGTTTTATTTTCCATTATAAGTTTTTTAAAGTTGGGAATAAACATGCCTAACTCTTCTTTATTCGTATTTTTCTGGTGAACCATACATCTACATACTGTTCATTTGCTTTGGATATTCCTGGCATCATTTTTAGCTAGTGCCTCCAATCTTGTTAAAGTCAGAATCCATTTTTATTTTTTAATCAAGAATTCTGTCTTTGATAGTGAGTTACTGAGAAAGGAATAGATAAAACCTGAACTATCCAGAGGGAATTTCCCTGGCCTGCTTTGTGGAGATAGGCCAACATCAGGCAGGGTTATTAATCATGCCTCTCTTTATGGACCTCAAGTTCTTCTTGCTTCTATTGGAGAAAACCAAAATCATTTAAATGTAAACTCAAATATTGTATATCAAACATTCTTGCATGAAAACTAAACATATAATGAAGCGGGGGAAGTCGGAGGGGTAGACGAACCATGAGAGACGATAGACTCTGAAAAACAAACTGAGGGTTCTAGAGGGGAGGGGGGTGGGAGGATGGGTTAGCCTGGTGGTGGGTATTGAGGAGGGCACATTCTGCATGGAGCACTGGGTGTTGTGCACAAACAATGAATCATGGAACACTTCATCTAAAACTAATGATGTAATGTATGGGGATTAACATAAGAATAAAAAAAAAAACTAAATATATATCATTTAATTCCATAATCTGTAAGCACAGATGAGAGGAAGGCAGGATAATATTTCCATCCTAAAACTGCTCTATCATTTTGACTACCTCTGATGGCAGGTAGAACAAAAGTAAATGCAAAGAAATTTCACAAGTAGGAAACATTTTATTTCACTGACCAAAAAGACCATTCCAGGGTTGGTTAATTCATAGGCTCAATGATACCTTTAAGGATCAGGTTTTTCCAATATCTGTTTTGCCATCCTTCCTGTTTCAAGGAGGTCCTCAGGTTAATTCCTCTCATAATTGTTAAGATGGCTGCCACCATTCCAAGTGTCACATCCAAACACAATATCCAGAGAAACATTCCTTGGCCTTCTTTGGTCTCTGGAAAAAAAAAAAAAAGCCAGGAAACACTTCCCCGAAAGTTGTGTTCTTGTTTGCCACTCAGAAGACTTCCTCTCACCATTTGTTGACCAAAATTATGCAACAATTCCATGTCCAGAGGAAATGGTACCAGAACTATGGGTTTAGTCCAGTCAAGAACCATCTCTTGGGGCTGATGCCTAAAACACATGGCCCTGTGGAAGAGAGTAGATACTTGAACAACACTGAAAAAAGGTAAGAGAATGAGAACAGTTGGAGGGAACCAACTAAGAGTGTCTGCTATAACTGGCGTGGGATTTGAGAGATATAAATTTAGACCATTATATTTCTTCTTCAAACTGGGAGGTTATAACATTCAAATCAGAGACTTTAGAAAGGGTACTTTAAATTTTGTTGATTTCAAAATTTCAAAAATGTGAGGAAAAGCCTCTTTGAAGAAAAAGCTGTGTTCACATTAGTTTATTTGTTATATTAAAAATCTTGCAAACTGGTCCCTGACCGAGAGGATTTGAAATAACCAAGCCTTAAAAAAAAACCTTCCATGGTGGCCTCTGAATTTGTTTCTCCTGCTGTTCTTTTCTTTTAATAAAACACCATTTTAGCATTGTGGACATTTTTATACCATGTGCGTTTGCAGTGTGAAAATGTGATATTGATGGTAGGTTGGGGTCTGGGGAGCATGGTGTGGTTCAGGAGCTGGGGTCAGGGTTTGGAGTTGGGGTTTGGTGTAAGAAGGTAATCTGTTAGAGTTGGAGGGATTGACTCAGGCTGGGACAATGAGTGGATCTAAAATTGAGGGAGGAAAGGGGGTGGGGTTAATTGAATTGTGACACCAAGGCCGGGGAACAATTCCCAGATTGAAGAGTTGACTTTGACACAGAGTTGAAATTCTAAGGGGCTCCTGTTAAATAGATTGGTGACTATATAAATTACCTGGATGGAAAAAGCACTGCTTTCCTGCCCAGGAGTCAGTGCAACACTTTGTGGTGAGATGATTATTCTACTCACTTGCATAGGGAATCTCAAATATCTGTGATGTTTTGACATCTCAAGAAGGTAAGCACACTAGCCCAGAGGCGGCTGGAAAACCTGGTGTGAGCAGCAGTGTGCAAAGACAGAGACCAGTGGGCAGCAGGAGTGGGGAGTCTTCCTTCAGTATGTTTGGCAGCAGAGGTCCTAGCAGGGGCTACAAGTCATGAACATGTTTACAGTCTCAGGTAAATCGAAAGTTTTTATTTTTTTATTACATCTAGTCAGACATGTTCCCCTCAGGGCTAAATTCTCTTTGCTGGAAGTATAGGATTTTTGTATGGATGCTTATAATTGTTTTTTCTCTTATGCTTCTTACTCAGTTTTGTTATCAAGGTTATATTAATCACATCAAATGTTATGATTAGCTTTCTCTCATTTCTTGGTTCTTTGAAACATTTGTATAAGATAGTACTTTGGGGCACCTGGGTGGCTCAGTTGGTTAACCATCCAACTCTTGATTTCAGCTCAGGTCATGATCTCAGGGGTGTGAGATCAAGCCCCATGTTGGGCTCCATGCTGGGCTTCGAGTCTGCTTGAGACTCTCTTTCCCTCTCCTTCTCCCTCTGCCCCTTCCTGTCATTCTCCCTCCCTTCCCCCCCCACTCTCTTAAATAAATAAATAAATAAATAAATAAATAAATAAATAAATAAAATCTTAAAAAAAAAAAAAGACAGGACTTCTAAGTTCCCCTGAATATCCAGTAAAGATTTGCCTGCAAAATCATCTGGCCCTGTTATCTTTTATGACACAGGATAGCTGTTATTCTTTTTCCCCTACATTCTAGTTTCTTCAAATGTTACTGGTATTTATGTATATTCTATTTCTTTTTGAGTCACTTTTGGCATTTGTAATTTCTAGATTATCCATTTCATTTAATATTTTCAAAATATTGGGAACATTTCTTTTACATCAGTATCAGCTTTAGAATGGTTCATTGTACAAGCCTGATTCTCACAGGTAAGATAAAGAGCCTGATTATAGTTGAATAATACAAAAATCATACAATTAAGCTGGAACTTTAATTACCATGGATATATTTTGAGGATCGTGCTTGGTACAGTAGGCTTTAGGGGAGGGAGTATCAAAAATGATATTGACCAAAATTGAAGCATATCATTATTTGGAAAATGCTACAAATACTGGTTTAACAGGTGGCAGAAGTCTATGGGTGGAGCAGTAATTTGCACTAGCCAGCTTTTACTTCCTCTCTTGCAACCCAAAGGGTGGATTGCAACTTAGATTCATTTAAATATGAATTTACATGTATTGAAAGAGAGAAGTATTTAAATAGTAATGTGGTATGACAGAAATTCGTGCTGAAGTTGAGCTCCATGGGAATGAGGATTTTTGTCATTTTTATTTCATGTTCTGTTTCCAGAGAGTGAGACAGTGCCTGACATATAGTAGGTGCTCAATAACTTTTTAAGTGAAGGAAAATGTGAAAATCTAATACTTATAACAACTTTGTGATTATAATAGCACTTACTATGTGCTTACTCTATATCAGAAATCATTCTAATTCTTTACACATGTTAATTTATTTAAATCCTTATGAAATAGGAAATTGTATAAAATAGTAACAGTGACATCTGTCTTTATGCCATTTCTATATTGTTCTGATTACTGTGGTTTTATAATACCCCTTGAAATCAGGAAGTGTGATAGTTCTGGCTTTGTTCTTTCTTAAGATTGACTTGGCTAGGGGCGCCTGGGTGGCTCAGTCATTAAGTGTGTGCCTTCGGCTCGGGTCATGATCCCAGGGTCCTGGGATCGAGCCCCGCATCAGGCTCTCTGCTCGACGGGAAGCCTGCTTCTCCCTCTCCTGCTCCCCCTGCTTGTGTTCCCTCTCTTGCTGTGTCTCTCTCTGTCAAATAAATAAATAAAACCTTTAAAAAAAAAGATTGACTTGGCTATTGTGGTCTTTTGTGGTTCCATATGAATTTTAGAATTTTTTTTATTTCTATTAAAAATGCTATTGGGGTTTGTATAGGGATTGTGCTGAATATGTACATTGCTTCAGGTAGTATGGACATTTTAACAATATTAAGTCTTCAAATCCATAAACACAGGATGTTGTTCCATTTGTTTGTGTCTTTAATTTCTTTTATCAGTTTCTTAATAGTTTTTACTATACATGAATTTAATTTAGCCCCTTAACTAAACTTAGTCCTAAATATTTTATTCTTTTTATTATTATTTTAAATGGGATTATTTTTTAATTTGTTTTTCAACTAGTTCATAGTTAATATAACTGATTTTTTGGGTAAAACATCTTTTTTCCATTTTTACTGAGAAATAATGGACACACATCACGTATAAGTTTAAAATGTACATCATGGTGGTTTGATTTACATATATTGTGAAACAATTACCACAATAGGTTCAGCTAACATCAATCTTATCATATAGATACAATAAAAAGAAAAGAAAGAAGAAAAAAGGGGAAAAATTTCTTCTTGTGATGAGAACGCTTAGGATTCACTCTCTTAACAGCTTTCCTGTGTATCATACAACAATGTTAGCTACAGTCATCATGTTTTACATTACATCACCAGAATTTACTTACCTTATAACTAGAAGTTTGTACCTTTTGACCTCCTTCCTCCAATTCTTCCCACTCCCTGGCCTCTGGTAGCCTCAAGTCTCATCTCTTTTCCATCAGTTTTGTTTTGTTTTTTAGATTCCATATGTAAGTAAGATCATATAGTATGTCTTTCTCTGACTTATTTCACTTAGCACAATGCCTTCAAGTTCTATCCATGTTGTCACAAATGATAGGATTTCCACATTTTTTATGGTTGAATAATAATCCATTGTGTGTGCATGTATGAATATGCACACTTCTTTATCCATTCCTCCATCAGTAGACCTTTAGGTTGTTTCCAGGTCTTGGTTGTTGTAAATAATGCTGCTGTGAACATGGGTACAGATATCCTTTTTAGTGTTTTCATTTCCTTTGGATATATTCTCAGAAGTAGAATTGCTGGCTCATATGGTAGTTCTATGTTAAATTTTTTGAAACCCCTCCATACTGTTTCCATAGTAGGTGTAGCAATTTACAGTCCCACCAAGCATGCACAAGGGTTCTCTTTTCTCCATATTCATGCCAGCATTTGTTAGGCCTGTCGTTTTGATGAAGGCCATTCTAAAGGTGTGAGGTGATACCTCATTGTGGTTTTAATTTGCATTTCCCTAATGACTGGCAATGTTAAGCATCTTTTCATGTACCTATTAGCCTTTCGTATATCTTCTTTTGAGAATTGCCTATTCAAGTCCTTTGCCCATTTTTAATTGGGTTATTATTTCAGAGGGGTTATTATTTTTATTTTATTTTTTTGCTATTGTGTTGTATGGGTTCTTCATATATTTTGGATATTAACCACATATAATATAAATGATTAGCAAATATTTTGTCCCATTCCATAGGTCACCTTTTTACTTTGTAGATGGTTTCTTTGGCTTTGCAGAAACTTTTTAATTTGATATAGTCCTACCTGTTGATTTATAATTTTGTTACTTGTGCTTTAGGTATCTATTCACAAAATCATTACCAAGACCCATGTCAAAGAACTTTGTTCCTATGTTTTCTTCTAGGAGTTTCTTGGGGTCACACCTTACATTTAAGTCTCTAATCCATTTTGAGTTAATTTTTGTGAGCGGTCATGAAAGAGGTTCAGTTTCATTCTTTTACATGTAAATATCCAATTATCCCAGTACCATTTATTGAAGCAATTTGTCTTTTTGCTGTTGAATATTTTTTAAAGGTTTTATTTCAATTAGAGTTAGTTAATATATAATGTTATATTAGTTTCACATGTACTCTATTGAGTATTCTTGGCTCCCATGTCAAATATTAGTTGGCCATATATATGTGTGGGTTTATTTCTGAGTTTTTGATTCTGTTCCATTGGTCTACTTGCCTGTTTTTATGCCTATAACATACTATTTTTGTTGTGTTGTTTTTAAAGATTTATTTATTTATTTATTTATTTATTTATTTATTTATTTATGTATGTATTTGAGAGAGAGAGAAAGAGTGGAGGAGTGGGGCAGAGGGAGAGAATCTTCAAGCAGACTCCCCGCTGAGTGTGGAGCCCAACACGGGGCTTGATCCCTTGACCCATGAAATCATGGCCTGAGCTGAAACCAAGAGTCAGACGCTCAACTGACTGAGCCACCCAGGTGCCCAGTAACATACTCTTTTGATGACTATAGCTTTATAGTATAGCTTTAAATCAGGAAATGTGATGCCTCCTGCTTTGTTCTTCTTTGTCAGGATTTCTTTGGCTACTTAGGGTCTTTTGTGGTTCCATATAAATTTTAGGAGTGTCTTTTTTACTGGTGTAAAAAGTGCCATTGGAATCTTGATAGGAATTGCATTGAATCTTTGGTGGCTTTTGGTAGTACTGACATTTTAGCAATCTTAATTCTTCTAATCTATGAACATAGGGGCTACAGTTCTACTTATTTGTGTCCTCTTTGACATCTTTCATCAAAGTCTTCAGTTTTCAGGGATGCCTGGGTGGCTCAGTCAGTTAAGTGTCCTTCAGATTAGGTCATGATCTCAGAGTCCTGGGATCGAGTTCCATGTCAGGCTCCATGCTCAGTGGGAATCTGCTTTTCCCTCTCCTCCCCCCTGAAGCTCTCGCTTGCTCTCTCTGTCTGTCTCTCTCAAATAAATAAATAAAATCTTTTTTTAAAAAGTCTTACAGTTTTCAGAGGAGAGGCTTTTATCTTCTTAAATTTATTTCCAAGTCTGTATTGTTTTTTATGATACTGTAAATGGGATTGATTTCTTTATTTCTTTGTCAATTAGTTGTGATATGTGTGTGTTAATTTTGTATCCTGCAACTTCAGTGAATTCATTTATTAGATCTAACAGTTTTTTGGTTGAGTGTTTAGAATTTTTTTCTATGTGAAATCATGTTATCTGCAGATAGAATTTTACTTCTTTATTTCCAGTTCTGCTACCTTTTATTTCTTTTCCTTGACTGATCTCTTTAGCTAGGACTTCCAGGACTATGTTGAATAGGAAAGGTGAGAGTGGGCATCTTCTTTTGCTCCTGATCTTAGAGGAAGAGCTTTCAACCTTTCACAGTTGAGTGTGATGTTAGCTGTAGACTTGTCATGTATGTTGTTTTTTTTTTTACATTGAGCTAAGTTCCTTCTATGCCTAATTTGTTAAGATTTTTTATCATAAAAGGATATTGAATTTTGTCAAATGCTCTTTCTGTGTCTTGAGATGATCATATGATTCTTTTCTTTCATTCCATTAATGTAATATATCACATTGATTGATTGGCTTATGTTGAACCATCCTTGCATCTGGGATAAATCCCCCTTGATTATGATGAATGATCCTTTTAATGTGATGTTGGGTTCAGTTTGCTGATACTTTATTGAAGATTTTTTGCATTTGTATTTACCAGGGGTATTTTAGTGGTAGTTTTATTTTCCTCTGGGGTCTTCATTTGGCTTTAGTTGCAGGATAATGCTGGATTCATAAAAGGAGTCTGGAAGAATTCTCTCCTCTTTAATTTTTTAGAAAAGTTTCAAAGAGGTTTGCATTAATTCTTCTTTAAATGTTTGGTAGGATTCACCAGTGAAGCCATTTTGTGTGTGCTAGTCACAAAAAGAGAAATACTGCATCATTCCACTTATATAAGGTACCTTGAGTAGTCTAATTCATAGATATACAAAGGAGAATGTTGATTGCCAGGGACTAAGGGGAGGGAGAAATGGGGAGTTGTGGTTTAATGGGTATAGAATTTTAGTTTTGCAAGATGAAAAGAGTTCTGAAAATTGGCTGAGCAACAATATGAATGGATTTAACACTAGTGAGCTATGCACCTGCACATGGTTAAGATGGTAAATTTTGTGTTATGTGTATTTTACCACAGTTAATTTTTTTAACATATATGAATCTGCTAATTAAAGGTGGGTGAGATTTCTTTGCAGTGTTTAGTTTGATGATTAAAAAACAAGGAGTTAAGATATATTACTGTTTCTTCCAGCTTAAGTTTTTGATCTGAAAATTAGCTAGAATATGTACTAGATTTACTGTGTTTTTATTTTAACTCTGAATTCAACCTGAGTAAATATGTCCATTGATACTCCAAGGCCCAAATCAATTACCATTTCCTCTGACACCTATCTCAGAAGATTTTTTTGATTTTTTTTGAGTACAGTTCTGTACATATTGCTAAACTAATCCACTTAATGGTACAAGTTTTTACCTCTAACATTTAATGTCAAGCAATATCCTTTATAACTTTGTTTCCTTGGTTCTTAGTATTGTGTCAGTCACAGAGCTGACTATATATATATACAAGGACCAAGATAGATGCATTTCTTAATGTTGCCTTTATTTTAGTACTAGTGAAAACTTCATACAGAGAATAATCTAAAACTTAACCACAATGTTACTGTTGACCAAATAGGCATAATATGTGTTATTCAGAAGATGTCTGATATTTAATAAAAGACAAAATACTATTTTAACTTATGAGAAGAGAATGCTTAATTTTGAAATTTCATGCCTCTGAAAGATAGGAGTTGCTTGTTTTAGACACAAACTTTCTTCTTGATGGCTTTTTTTTTTTTTAATATTTTATTTATTTATTTGACAGAGAGACTAGTGAGAGAGGGTACACAAGCAGGGGGAGTGGGAGAAGGAGAAACAGGGGGAGTGGGAGAGGAAGAAGCAGGGGGAGTGGGAGAGGAAGAAGCAGGGGGAGTGGGAGAGGAAGAAGCAGGCTTCCCGCCGAGCAGGGAGCCCGATGCGGGGCTCGATCCCAGGACACTGGGATCATGACCTGAGCCGAAGGCAGACGCTTAATGACTGAGCCACCCAGGCGCCCCTCTTCTTGATGGCTTTGAATATATACAATACTTGGTAGTGCCAATTCTTAAAATTAGACCTGGAACATGGCTTTTATGCCTAGAAAAAAAAAGTTCTTGTATGTTGTAGAGCAGTTATAATTACACTAGTGATAGATAGTAGTAAAGTGTAGCTACTAAAAGTAGTTGTCTAAGAATGTGAGGCAGCTTAATGAAGTTATTGTCTATAAGCCAGTGTGTCATTACCAGTTACCATTAGCCTTATTGAATGTCTAAGAAACTGTTACAAATAAGCACATTTCACTATTTTTACACTGAGTAAAGTCAAAGCATCCTTAGTAATTGTATGTTTCCTTATTTCAGAATTTATGTTACATTACTTGAATGTGTGTTCTTTTGTTTATGGAAGGCTAAATGGTGCCAGCATTTCTTAAATTCACATCTTTGAAAAACATTTAATCTATCTATTAAGAAATCTAATTTTTTTAGTTGGAAATGGAGGAGTATTTTTTTAAGTTTTTCTTTAAATTCTGGCTAGTTAACGTACAGTGTTACAATAGTTTCACGTGTACAATATAGTAATTCATCATTTCCATACATCACCCTGTGCTCATCCCAATAAGTGCACTCCTCAATCCCCATCACCTATTTCACCCATCCCTCCACCTCCCCTCTGGTAACCATGAGTGTGTTCTCTATAATAGTTAAGAGTCTGTTTCTTGGTTTGCCTCTCCTCTCTAAGAAATCTAATTTTTAATTTTAGTTATTAATCAAAAATCTGTGAGCATGGTGTTTCAAATAAAGATTAGGAGCCCATGTCAGCGTTAAATGAAAGGTAGACTGATCAGCCAATTAGATTCAGAATTGTTAGATCATCCTCTTAGATTTTACAAGCTAAAAAAACAAAAAACAAAACTGGGGACTTTGTGGTTCAAATGGCAAAGCTGAAAATTGTTAATTGTGTTTTGTATGTTCAATAAATACAGAAATATGAAAATAATTATGGTGATCAGGAACAATGAATTTATGATGAGAGTCATATATAGAATGTCATCAGTCCCTCTGGTGAACCCTTGATTACTTTAAATATACACAGTAAGAGCCAGTTATGGGGATCATCTGTCCTTAAATTCTGTGACATGTTTTGACTTAAGTTCTCAGCTGAATTCAGAGCCAGTATGAGAACTCGGGATTGTCTGTGACAATTTCATTGCATATATAAAAAGTTTTTAAAAATTGCTTAAAAGCATTTTTAAAACATCATGAAATTTTTATAACTTTATGAAGGTGAGGGTGTTCTAACCAAATGAACCCAAAGAATATGGAAAAAAGAATGTTGGGCAAGTGGCACTGGCTAGATTGAAAGTATCAGGCAGCTAGAATTACTTGTATGGCAGAAACTGTGTAATCTGGAAGGAAATATAAGAAATATCCATGGATGTTTATCTATAATCAGGCATTGTGTTCTCTCCCCTTGATCTGCCATCAGGAAAGAATTTGAGACAGGAGTATTGGTTAGAATTATAAGGTCGAACACTAGTGCCTGTGACTGCTAGCTTCTTCCTATAAGACTAGAGTGGAAAGGGTGTTTGGGGCTGTAATCATTATGCTATACCTTCCATACACTGAGAGTGAGCAGAAAGCTACTTTGACTCTACTTTAGCCCTGTTATGAGTGTTAGTACAATATAAGTTTCAGGAGGGTGGGGCCTTTATTTTATTCACTGTTGTGTCTCCACCTGCCACACTACTGGGCATATTCTTGGTGCCCTGAAATATATGAGTGAATTAATGAATTAACATGGACTCATTCCTTCTGAGAAGCTCTTTCAAGAGAGGAATACAAACCAACTGGTCAACATTAGCAAGTCGGAATTTCAGCATCAGAGAATCCAAAGTCATTTACTACAATCTGCAAAAACATGTAAGGGTGATGGAACATCCCAGTGGTGCAAAATACATCAGGATCAAGCACTTTAAAAAGACCTGTTTATTAGGTTGGATTTCATGTGAATTGGTCACTAATAAGAAAAAAGGCTTGAATTCAACTTAAACAGTTAATTCCTTTGTTATTTCTTTTGTACATCTAACATGGGTTATGCTGGGTATCATTATCCCAGAGAGGGAAATCTGTTGTTTTCTGCCTCTTTTCAAAGTGGAAAAAAAAAAGTCTATATAAATTACAGTAAATCCATATCATGTTCTTAACGCTGTTGTAAAGGGACCTTACTGTATTCTTGGAAATGAGTGTGTGTGTGTGTGTGTGTGTGTTGAGGAAGGAAGAGATAAAGTTCTCTTCTGCTGACTGGTTTTGTCTCTTTCCTCTCTGTTTTCATCCTTAATTCATCAGTTCTCTTCAGCTTCTATTATAGGACCCCTGTAACTTAATCTCTAGGCATTAGTTGGGATTCTAGCCCTACTATACTGTTCACTATCTGTTGCCAAAATTTCAGTTGTTAAATGATTACACTGGATATTGACAAAATAAAATCTTATAAACAAAACCACTATGTCAGAATCTCATAACCAACATATGAAAAATGAAAATGGTGTTTTCAGTACAATTTTAGGGAAAAGTTAGGAAGAAGCTGTAGTAATTAGAGGAAAACTGTCATATAAATTAGAAGAAACAGTAATATATTTTAGAAATCTCTTGAATGTTTGGTTTTTCTCTTTTCATTTTCTTATACCTCCCACCAGAAACAATAGAGTTAAAAAAAAAAAGTAGCTTATGCATTTGAGTATGAAAGTGATAACATGTGAACAGAATCATAAAATAAGGTTGAATTTGGCTAAAAACAAAAGATTTTTATGCAAAAAGTAGAAATAAAGTAATTGTATTAGAAGTAGGGGGAGATGAATTTACATCATGCAATGTGTATATTTTTCTAGTGATTACATGTATCTGATAGCATTATATATTTGAAAAAATAAATGAGAAAATCTGAAATCTACTTCCAGTATCAGTGACAAATCCGGTACCTTTATTGGTCTATTTGATGTTTAGTTCCACAATTAAATTTTCATAATGGCAAAAACAGACAAAGATGATTCCAGAGTTCTTGACTTCCAATGTAGTGTCCCTTCTAATACCCCTAGTTGCTTTACTAAAGAAAGTTACTACTTGTGATAATTTCTGTAAAAGATAACATTAGAGAATTTCCTTGTCTAGTGGAGATAGGCAAGATAAACAGAAACTATAACACTGTGTCTCAGCTACAGCAGCATCAACATCTTTTGGGAACTTTAGTTATAAATACAGAAGTCTTAGACTTACTGAATGGCACTCTGCATTTAAAAAAAGATCTGACCAATATGCACATTAAAGTTTGATAAGCAATAATGTAGAAGAATATGGGAAGGACACCCAGTAGAATCTGGCTGTGGGTAGGATGTGCTATAGAGTGAAGGGATGCATAAAGAAAGTTTGAAACAGAGAAAAACAACATAGGCAGTGGCACAGAAGAATTAAAGCATGTGACAAATTCAGAGACCAGAAGATAGTTTGATGTGGCTATACCACAGAATGCATAGATGAAAATTTGTCAAAATATTTGTAAACATTTACATGTACATGTATACTTAAGATTATCATTGATTTTCATTATTTACAAAGGAGTGTTGAACAAACGTGTTGGCACTAGTTGGAGGATGTGTTCATTTTTTCAGCCACTATTTTTTGAATGCCTGTAATATGTCAGGCACTGTTCTAGGCACATACAGTCAGCTTTTGGGAACAAATAGCAGAGACAGTACATGAGGAAATGATGAAAAAGAAGGCAGATAGATGGATAATAGAATCTGTAGTAATCCAAGTGAAAAACAAACTACACCCAAGCCACTGACTGAGGAAATGGAGCAATAATGAATAAATTTAAGAGAAATTTTATATATTGACTTACCAGGACTTCTTGACTGATGGACTTAGGGGGGAGTGGTATCAGGACAAGTTTGGGGTTTCTTTTTTTTTAAGATTTTATTTATTTATTTGAGTGAGAGAGTGAGAGAGAGAGAGAGAGAAAGCACGAGAGGGAGGAGGGTCAGAGGGAGAAGCAGGCTCCCCACTGAGCAGGGAGCCCCTTGTGGGACTCAATCCTGGGACTCCAGGATCATGACCTGAGCCGAAGGCAGACGCTCAACTGACTGAGCCACCCAGGCACCCCAAGTCTGGGGTTTCTGAAGTGAGTAACAAGAATCAATTTATATTTATCTTTCTAATAAAATAAAAAATAATAAGTATACTTAACCTAGCGTGTATTAGTCCCTATTGAGTTAAGAACTGTGTTAAATGTTCACTTAAACCTCACAACAGCTTTTGGAGTTAATACCAGTTTATTTCATTTTATAGATTTTATAGATTTCATTTTTACATATTTTATAGGCTCAGTGATTAAGCCTAAGTTACCAAGCTGAGAAAAAGAAACTCATGCAAATCTAAACATAGTCTTACCATACAATATAACAATTATACCTCTAATATTTACCCATCTGATTGGAAAACTTATATCCACACAAAAACCACATAAATATTTATATCAGCATTACTTATCGCCAAAAACTAAAAGCAACCAAGATATTCTCAGAAGATGAATGGCTAAACAGACCATGGTTCTTCCATACAATTGAATAATACTCAGGAATAAAAAGTAATGAACCATCAAACCAAAGACACGGATGATTGTTATTTGCATATTGATAAGTGGAAGAAGCCCATCCTGTAGGATTCCATTTATATGACATTCTGGAAAACAAATTATAGAGAAACATTGATCAATGTCATGGGGTGTGCAGTTGCCCCTCACTGAAGTATTTTTTCCAGTTGAATAATTGTAATCCTTTACTCTCTTTCAAGTCTCCCAAACTCGTAAGGTTACACTTACTTCAGCACTCTGTAACATTAGGTATTATCAATAAATAAGTCCATTTAGTAGACACTTGAGCATGATGTACAACACAGAAATGATACCATTTCTTATCCCCCATTTTCCCTATCTTCTATTTTCCCACCCTTGACTCCTACGTGAAAGAGTCTCATGGCTAGATGTGCTTCTCCTGGGAAGGGTGGTGGCTTGGTGTAGGTACATTGAATGCCCATAGCTCCTCCCCAGTTGGCTCAGCTCAGCTAGCTAAGTGCCCTTGGAGAAGTTACTTAATCTCTGCAAAATATAGATTGCAATAGTAGTTAGTTGATTTTTTAAATGAAGAATAAATAAGTTATTATGTGTTCAACATTTGGAATAGTACCTAGTATATTGTAAGTGCTCAATAGATATTAATGATTAACAAAAAATCATCAATTCGAAGACCCACATTTTATCACACTTTAACTTCTCTCAAATTGAAGCATATTTTATAATTGATGGCATCTTAGATTCAAAGCAATGTGTTATTATCTGAACAGTTTTCTTCTATTTTATCCACCTATGAGGGAAACTCTTTGAGGGGGGAGAGTCTTATAAACAAGCCAATACCTGATTCCATGTTAATTTGCACTCCTCAACCCCTGCTCTACCCTTACCAACTTTAGACAGTCATTACGTGAGAAACATATTCACCACAAACCCAGTATTTTCTCACAGAATGCTCACAGAAATAACATCAGATATTTTTACAACCCCATTTCACAGGTGAATAAATCAAGTTTCAGGGAGGTCACCTACCTTGGCCCCGAGCACCCACTGAGTAAATTACTGAGCCAGAGCATTCAAACCCAGTTAGTCTCTGAAGCATTTGCTAATTCCACCATACCTCTAGACCCTGCAGCATTTCATATTACAACAAAAGTGCTTCTCTGGGGGAACTACAAACATAAATGTCAATTAGAACACAAATTAGAACAAACCAAATAAAAGTTTTCCGTATTACGTTTACAAAACAGAAAACTACTAATTTATATTAAATTGTGCTGATTTTTTTCTTGTTGAAAGTGACTGGGGAACTAAATAATGCTGTTTTATTCATTGGTATGCTTTATACTTCAGCAGCTGTAAATATTAACAGAATTAAAGATTTTAACAGGAGTCTAATGTGAGTGCTCTGAAAAGCTTTTCTGTCAGGTTCTTAGGCAAGGCAGGTTTTTATTTTATTAGGGCCTTGTTAATTTAAAATTTATTGAAAGGATTGATTCTACCTGTTATTCTAAGCGTTCATAGGATATTAGCTTCATTATCTCAGTTTACTACAGTTTATACATGTTTAAAACAGGTGACGGTGCAAATAACCTATTATAATTTTTAATAGATATAAACATGCTGTAATATACTTAATGTTTATCTTTTTAACTCCTCAAAGTCATACATTGTAACAATTTAAATGAGAGATTGCCTAGACTGTTTAGATTTTCTCTAGTGATAAAAAATGTATTACCAATTAAATTCTATAAAAAGATTACTTGGAGCATATTTCAACCTGCTCAAGACATCAATTTGTTTCAAGCATCTCACTAGTACCATTCACATGTTTTCTTTATATACATGTATTAATGCAAGGGCCTAAGACCTCTAATTGGCCTCACTTTGTCAACCTCATTAAAATCAGTACCATAAAAATATTTGACTGTGTTATTTATTGTCCCAACATATGTTCTCGTCTTTCAGAACTTCAAATATTGTTTCTCATCAGTTAATCCAAGTTAGTAATATTTACATTTAATTTGCTTTATTTTCATACATGGTTATCAAACATGATGAGATGAAATGCTCCAGGTATAGAGCTAAACCTGAGGGATAATGGAGTATAGAAGTAAGAGAATTACCATAGAGGCTAATTTTTATGTGAAAAGTACCTTAGTCCTAGGATTTCAGAGAACTCTGAACTGACTAAGCAAATGCCATACTACCCAGTGACTGAGCCAATTCTCGTCATAACTGAGAGCATATGGTTCATGGAGAAAACAAATGCATGTGCTAAATTCTAGTCATAATGCTTTTATTGTATAAATATTGTTGGTAGTTTACTAAAGCCTTTATCCTGGTTATAAAACATTTGTACTATGAATAAGCAAATAATCCACATTTCAAGGAGACATTTGTTTTAATGGAAACTATTTTCCTGTTTACAGTTACTCAATATAAAATTAAGAAAATAACAGTTTAATAAATTAGGTAATTTTAAAGTCTATAAAATAAGGGGTGTGTGGGTGGCTCAGCCGGTTGAGCATTTGACTCTTGTTTTCCACTCAGGTCATGGTCTCAGGGCCCTGGGATCAAGCCCCAAGTTGGGACGCTGCTTGAGGATTTCTCTCCCTCTGCCCCTCCCCCCACTCACACTTGCTCTCTCTAAAATAAATAAATAAATAAATCTTAAAAAAAATAAAATCTATGAAATAATATTAAAATGCCTCCATTTATGCAGTTATAAAGAGAAGGTGGACTAGAGAAGCATAACATTCATGCACAGCATAATAAATACATTAACTCCTTGATGCCTTAAAATAGCTTTACTTAGGAATTAAAAACTGGAAATTGCACGATCCCTAGAATCTAGGGGTTCAAAGCCTAACAAGGACATCAGTGTGGGAAAAGCATTATTGCATTACAATGCTAACAATATAATAATGATGATGATGGTTTGAAAATTATAAGGGAGCATCCAACTACTGAGAAAATCAGGAAGGTTTTCAGAAAAGAGGCAATACTTAGGATTAGCCTTAGAACTTTTATTTTACCAGAAAGAAAGAGGTAGGATGGTGATACTGAGAAAACAAAAAGAACAGTACAGAGGGTATTTGATCAAATAGCAGATTAGGTTAATTAAGCTACCATTCCACTCATTAAACAGTGCCCAACACTGTAAAAAAAACATAGAAAATATATGCCATTGAATATATATGTACATATGCATATCTATATATGTACACAAACACACACACACCCCTATAATTTAAATGATTATCAGAGAACAAGAAAATTTGGAGAAAGCTGAAAAATGGAGAGCAGATGGGATTGGATCAGTATATTTTCTACGAAAGCATAAATTATCTAAAGGGACAGGAGAAGATGCAGAAACATGAATTGATCAAGGCCATAAAAGAAAATGAAAAGGTAGTAAAGTTTCTGAGCCTTAAAATAGACACCAATCATAACTCACTCAAGATGAAATAAATAATTTGAACAGCCCAATAATTATTAAAGATACCAATCATAACTCACTTGAAATAATTTGAACAGCCCAATAATTATTAATTGATAATAATTAATAATTATTAATTATTTAAAAACTCCCAAAAAGGAAATCTTCAGGTCCAGATACTTTTATTGGGGAATTCTACCAAATGTTTAAAAAAGACTTTATACCATTTTGATGCAACCCTTTCCAGAAAACAGAAGAGGAAGAAATATCTCCTTTTCACTTTATGAGGCCAGTATTACCCTGATACCCAAACAAGACAGAATCAAAAGCGAAAACAAAAGGCAAAGACCAGCATTCTCATGAGCATAGATCCAAAAATCTTCAACATAATATTAGGAAATTAAATGCAGCAATATATTTAAAATACAGTGACCAAGTGCGGTTTATTCTAGGAATGCTAGGGTGGTTCAATATTCAAAAATCAGTATTACCCACATATTAACAAACTAGGAAAAAAATCACATGATTATATCAAATGATAAAGAACAATAATTTGACATAACTCAGTACCTATTCATGATATAAAAATCTCAGCCAACTAGGAATAAAAAGGAATTTCTTCTGAAGAAACCTACCTAAAACCTAAAGCCAATATTGTACTTAATGGTGAGACTGAATGTTTTCCCCCTGAGATAGGGAACGAGAAACAAATGTCCTCTCTCACCATTTTATTCAGCCTAGGATGGGAAATCCTAGAGTGCAAAACGAGGCGAGAGAAGGAAATTTAAAGGCATTCACTTGGAGGGGGCACCTGGGTGGCTCAGTTGGTTAAGTGACTGCCTTTGGCTCAGGTCATGGTCCTGGAGTCCCGGGATCGAGTCCCACATCGGGCTCCCTGACCCGATAGAGTCTCTTTCTCCCTCTGACCCTCCTCCCTCTCATGCTCTCTGTCTCTCATTCTCTCTCTCTCAAATAAATAAAATCTTAAAAAAAAAAAAAGTCATAAAGGCATTCACTTGGGAAATAAAGACGTGAAATTGTGCCTATTTACAGATGACAGGATTGTCTACATAGAAAATCACAGGGAATTGACAGGAAAACAACACAATCTGCTGGGATAAGTCACTTCAGCGAGGTCACAGGATAGAAGACCAAAACACAAAAATCAATTATATTTCTATAAATGAGCAGTGAACATGTAGAAACTCAAATTTAGAATAATGCCATTTATAGTCACTCAAAAATGAAGGTTTATGGGGGCGCCTGGCTGGCTTAGTTGGTGGTAGAGCATGTGACCCTTAATCTCAGGGTCATGAGTTCAAGCCCCACTTTGAACATGGAACTTACTTAACAAAAAATGAATATTTATGTAAAGATATAACAGTAGATTTATAGGACTTGTTTGAAGAAGACCACATAACTTCAAAGGAGAGCTATACAGATGAACAGATATACCACCTTGATAGAATGGAAAATTCAGTATAGTAAATTTTCTTCAAATTTTTGTGTAGTTTTAATGTGATTCCTATCAAAATCCCAGCAAGGTTTTTTGTAGATATAGACAAGATAATTCTAAATTTTATATAGAAAGATAAAGGAACTGTAATAATAGCTAAAACAATTTTGAAAAAGAAAAACAGGGTGTCGGATATTTCTTGAAGTCTCTTCAGATATTTTTTCTGTACCATTCTTTTCTGTCCCTCTAAGGCTCCACATCCACACGAATTAGATTTGCTATATTATCCAACAGGTAACTGATGGTAGTAGAAAATACCTATTTATCTCTGAATTTACTTACTTTTTTTCTATCATCTCCAATCTTCTATTAAGTGAATTTTTTTAGTCATGGTATTATCTATTTTTCAGTTTTAGAATTTCCATTTGGCTCTGTTTTCTAGTAGTTTTTATTTTTCTGTTGAAATTTCCTTTTTGCCTATTTATTAGAAGCATACCTCTGAAACAAATAATACATTATATGTTTAAAAAAAAAAGAAGAAGATAGCAGGAAGGGAAAAATGAAGGGGGGAAATCGGAGGGGGAGACGAACCATGAGAGACTATGGACTCTTAGAAACAAACTGAGGGTTCTAGAGGGGAGGGGGGTGGGGGCATGGGTTAGCCTGGTGATGGGTATTAAAGAGGGCACGTACTGAATGGAGCACTGGGTGTTATCCGCAATGAATCATGGAACACTACATCAAAAACTAATGATGTAATGTATGGTGACTAACATAACATAATAAAATAAAAATTAAAAAAAGCATATTTTCATTTACTTCATTGAATACAGTTTTAGGAGTTGCTGTATTCTTATATATCTTATAATTTTTAATTGCATCATGGACATTCTACTGATCTGTTTCATAGACTGTAGATTGTCATTCTCCTAAATAGTGTTGACTTTTCGCTTTAAGAAGGCAGTGAGCTTGGTTAAACTCAAATTTCAAACTGTGTCTTCACCGTGGTAGGCAGAAGGTGCAGTCTCTGTCACTTCTTTTGGCCTTAGCTATGCTGCTTGTAGTCGACCTCACACATGAGTAGTATATGTAATTCCCAAATCAACCAGAAGTTTGCACAGATTATATATGCAAAATTCGGGTTTTCCCTCCTGTGTTTCTCTTTTCTGAGATTTAAATTTTTCATTTTCCAGCTGCTGTGGTTCCCAAAACTTTGTCTTCTGATTTATCAAGCCAGTGAATTGTGGCATTTTATCTGAGTTCTGGATGCCTAGCACTGTGTCTGAGACCTGTCCTTAGGCAGAAAGCCATAAAAATTGAATACTCTTTGACATTCCCTTTGCCTAATGAAGCTCTTGAGGCCTGAAGTTTCTTTGTAGGAAAGTTTTTAATTAGGTATTATTTAACAGTAAAAAATTTTGAAGTAATCCCTTTAATGTCTTACTCTTACTATGGACAAGGCACTTCTACAATTAGTTTGCATTTTCCTTAGCAGCATGTCACAATTTGTTCATGCTTCTTCTTAGTCATTTGTTAAAATGACTAATAATTTTATAATATTTAAAGATAAATTATTTTTTGCTATCTTACACAGTTGAGATAATTTTCAATTCTTATTTTAATATTTTGTATTTCATTTGTATAATGTTAATTTTGATTTTTGTGGGCCTAACTGTGAAACTAAATAGAACTATATTACATTTTGATTTTTACTACTAGTCTGTTTATACCCTGTAGCACTATTCTTTAATCTTCATCTTCGAATTTACATAGGATATTTTTTTCAAATACTTTAAGCACAATCTAATTCTCATGTAATTTAATGGTCATTTACACTTGATTATATATAAATAAACAGAGACAGTGTTGATCTGGCTTCAAAATTCTTTAAGTAGCATTCCTAAATAGCATTAAAATTCTGTATTCATATACTTATGATAATTGTTTTGCTGTGGATGACAAAAACTCAATTTCAAAATGCTTAAACAGAGAATTTATTAGCTTCCATAATTTGGATCATATGGGGATGAACTAGCTTCAGGTATGGCTCAATCTAAGGTTTGATCAGCATCATCAGATTTTTGATCCTTTTTAGTCATTAGCTCTATATTCTTCCTTTATGTTTGCTACATTTTCAGACATGCTTCTCCCATGCAAAGTTAGTACCAAAGACAGTCACATCCAGAAACTCTGGTTTGTATAAGTCTTTCAGCCACCAACTTCTCCTTTTTCCCAAATCATCCTAGCCAAAGTAAAAGAGAGCTCTTATGGGTCTAGTGTAGGCCACATGCTTTTCAGTAAGAGAATCTTTGTGGCTGGGGTTTAGTGCTCTTCTGGCCATGTTGGAGTCATCATCTTATCCCTGGTTTTAAAGGATGGGGTCAACTCTGAGAAAACAGAAATTTGATCCTCAAAAGAAAATAAGGGTGAACATGTACTGGGTATAAATAAAGACTGTTACAATATCAGAAGCCTTGGGGCGCCTGGGTGGCTCAGTTGGTTAAGCGACTGCCTTCAGCTCAGGTCATGGTCCCAAGGTCCTGGGATTGAGCCCTGTGTCAGGCTCCCTGCTCAGCAGGGAACCTGCTTCTCCCTCTCCCTCTGCCTGCCACTCCCCCTGCTTGTACTCTCTCTCTCTCTGTCAAATTAAATTAAAAAAAAAAATCTAAAAAACAACAACAAAAAAACAATATCAGAGGCCTTTAGATTGAATGCTTTCACTATTGATATGCTTTCATTTCACTTTTTTAAATGACTAAATAAAGTTGGTGATTACTTTGTGCTCCTTTTTAATTATCTTCTACCAGAAATAGAGCAGGTGGAATGCCCTAGTTCTATGTCATGGTATTTCTTAATTTTCTCAGTGTATTTTTCTTACCTTAGAGTTGTGCTAAACACAGAGCAGATTGCTGTTAAATAGACCAAAATTTCCTATGAAGTATTATTATTCTCTCATTTAAATAAGATACGTAAGACAAAATTTGCTCTTGGCTTTATATATTTATAAAAATTTTATTATATATTTATGTATAATATATGAAATAACATATATAAAATACATGTATAAAATTATGAATACATTTATAATATTGTGTATCCTAGCCAAAAGAAGGTTTTGACATTCTAAATAAGTCTCCATAAATAATATAATTAGACCCCAAATTCTCCTGATCTTTAAGTAATTCTTACAAACATTCAAAAAAGAATTAATACCATTTCTTCACAAGGTTTTCCAAAAATAGGAGATGAGTGAACATTCCATGAAGACAGTATTACCCTGATATACAACCAGAGAAAAACATCACAAAGAAAGAAAACTAAAGATTAATAAGTCTTATGAATTAAAGGGAAAAAAAATCCCCAGCAAAATATTAGCAAACTGAATCAAGTAACATGTAAAAAGGACTATACATCATGACCAAATGAGATTTATCCCAGGAATGCAAGGCTGGTTTAACATCCAAAAATTAATATAATATACCATATTAATGGAATAAAGGATAAAAACATAACTGTTTCAAAGGATGCAGACAAAGCATTAACAAAATTCAGTATCTTTTCATGATTAAAACACTCAACAAATGGGGCACCTCAGTGGCACAGTCAATTAAATGACCGATTCTTGGCTTCAGCTTACGTCATCATCTCAGTGTCATAAGATCAAACCCTGCGTCCTCGGGCTCCATGCTCAGCTCTGAGTCTGCTTGAGTTCCTTTCTCCCTCTGCTCCTCTCCCCCTCTTTCTCTGTCAGATAAATAAATAAATCTTAAAAAAAAAAAAAAACACTCAATGACCTAATAGAAGGGAACTCCTTCAACATGATAGCATTTATAAAAATCCCACAGCTAACATAATACTCAATGGTGAAAGGCTGATATCTTTCCTCCTAAGATAGTGATAAGGATGTTTATTGTCACTGCTTCTATTCAACATGGTACTTCAGGGTTTAATCAGGGCATTTAGCGGGGGGGGGGGGGAGGGGCGGGTAGGAAACAAAGAAAAGGTATCAGATTGGAAATATGAAAGTAAAATTGTCTCTATTTGCAGGTGCCATGATCTTATTTATAGAGTACTCTAAGAAATCCACTAAAAAAATAGTAGAGCTCATAAACAAAGTTCAGCAAGATTGAATGATAAAAGATTAGTATGTAAAAATCAATTCTATTTCTACACACTAACACTTGAAATTAAAATAATCCCATTTATAATAGCAGTAAAAAGAAAAATAAGTCTATAGATTTAAGAAAGAAATGTGAGATTGGTACACTAAAACCTACAAAATATTGTTAGAATAAATTTAAGACAATTGAATAAACGGCCAATGTTCATGGATCAGAAGACTTAATATTGTTAGATGGCAGTACTTCCCAAATTGATCTACATATGTAATGCCATTCTATCAAAATTTCACATGGCCTTTTTGCAGGAATTGACAAGCTGATTCTAATATTTTTATGTGAATGCAAAGGACCTAAAATAGTCCAAACAGTCTTGACAAAGAACAAAGAGGACTCCTACTTCATCATTTCAAAACTTATTACAAAGCTATAGTAATCAAGGTAGTATATTACTGGTATAAGGGTAGACATATAAATCAGTAGAATAAAATTGAGAGAATGTGAAGGAATGCTTAAGTTTATAGTCAGTTAATTGTATTTGACCAGGGTACCGAGAAAATAAAATGGGAAAAACTAGCAGATGTTGCTTGGGACAATGAGAAATCCACATGGAAAAGAATGAATTTGGATCCTTACCTTACATCATACCCCAAAATTAACTCAAAATGGATCCTAGGACTAAATGTAAGAGATAATACTATAAAACTCTTAAGAAGAAAACTTTTTTTTTTTTTGGTTTAAGCAATTGTTTCTCAGATATGACACAAAAAGCACAAGTAATAAAAAAAATAGGTTTTTGAGGGTATTCATTTTCTCTCTGTGTTACAAATGATGTCATCAAGTGAAAAGATAATGGGAGAAAATATTTGCAAATATATCTGATATGAGACTTTTATCTAGAATATAAAAATAATTCTTACAACTCAATAATAAAAAGACAAATAATACACTTTAAAAATGGGCAAATGTTTTAAAAAGGTTTTTCTTCAAAGAAGATACACAAATGGTGAGTAAGTACATGAAAAGATTCTCAACATCACTAGTTATAAGGAAAATATAAATCAGAACCATAATGGGTACCACTTCATATCCATTAGAACGGCTATAATCAAACAAAGACAGATGACAGCAAGTATTGGGGAGGATGTAGAGAAATTGGAACCATAACACATCACTAGTAGGATTATAAAATGGTACAGCCACCTTGGAAAACAGTCTGGCAGTGTACCAGCGTGGGGTATAGTATTATCACTTTCTCTGTGTTATGAAGCGTGGCAGATTTTGTAAAGCACTTATCTATACAAGTTCTTATTTTGCTGAAAGTGGATAGTTTCCTTGGCTCATTGCTAGTTGGTCTCAGTCATATCTTAGAAAGCAAAGCTCAATCTAATTCCAAGGGTCTGTATAAGAATATACTAGCGTACTCTAACTTCAGTGGAATGAGGTGGAATCATTTTCTTCTGCATAATTTCCCATAGTGGTGCAAGCTGCGATTGCAGTGTGTTGAAGAAAGCCTGTGATCCCAGCATGCACCACTACCAGAGCTTTCCTACCTCTACGCCATCCTTCGGTGTTTTACTTGTAATTGCTACATCCTCCCAGGATGAAAGGCACACTTGCCTTTCTCTCCCTTTTTTCCCCTGGATGCTACTATTTTGATCAGATAAAGAAAATTGGGAGTGTGGGCAGAGGTAAAGGAGAGCTTAAATTACATCGATTAACTGAAAGGAGAATGTATTCCTTTCTAGGTATTTAAAATACCACAAACTGAGTGGCTTAAAACAACCAAAATTTATTCTTTAACAGTACAGGAGGCTAGAAGTCTTTTTCTTAATTTAAATTCAGTTAATTAACATATAGTTTAGCATTAGTTTCAGAAGTAGAGTTCAGTGACTGATCAGTCTTATATAATACCCAGTGCTCATTACATCACATGCCCTCCTTAATGCCCATCACCCAGTTACCCTATCCCCCACCCTCTCCCCTCCAGCAACCCTCAGTGTGTTTCCTATGATTAAGAGTCTCTTATGGTTTGTCTCCCTCTCTGATTTCATCTTATTTTATTTTTCCCTACCTTCCCCAGTGTTCATCTGTTTTGTTTCTTAAATTCCACCTATGAGTGAGATCATATGGTAAGTGTCTTTCTCCGATTGACTTATTTCGCTTAGCATAATACCCTCTAGTTATGGAACTAGATGGCTATGTGGTTGCAAATGGCAAGATTTCATTCTTTTGATGGCTGAATAGTATTCCATTGTATATATATACCGCCTCTTCTTTATCCATTCATCTGTCGATGGACATCTGGGCTCTTTCCATAGTTTGGCTATTATGGACATTGCTGCTGTAAACATTGGGGTGCAAGTGCCCCTTCGGATCACTATATTTGTATCTTTGGGGTAGATATCTAGTAGTGCAATTGCTAGGTCATAGGGTAGCTCTATTTTCAACTTTTTGAGGCACTGGCAAACTGTTTCCCAGAGTGGCTGTACCAGCTTGCATTCCCACCAACAGTGTAAGAGGGTTCCCCTTTCTCTACATTGTTGCCAACATCTGTCATTTCCTGACTTGTTAATTTTAGGAGGCTAGAAGTCTTAACATCAAATTTTTGGCATAGCTGTTCTCTTAAAGGCTCTAGGAAAGCATCTGTTCCATGCCTTTCACCTGGCTTCTGGTGGTTGCCGAAAATCCTTGATGTTCCAAACTCTGCCTCTGTCCTCACAGGACAGACATTCTCGTCTTTGTTTCTCTGCCCAAAATTCCTTCTTCTTACAAGGACCCCAGTCATATTGAATATAGGGCCCACCCTAATCCAGTATGACTTCATCATAACTGGAACTAACTGTATCTGCAAAAACTGTAAGGCCACATTCAAGAATATTATTTTCCCGGGTGGACATGAATTTTGGAGGCTCACTATTTAATCCACTACAGACAATAATAGTGCAGTACAGAAGGCTATCTGTGTGTGTGTGTGTGCGTGTGTGTGTGTGTGTGTGTGTGTGTGGTGTAGAAGCTAGGAGCAGATTGGGAGGGAGGGAGTATAGGGATATTTTTAGTATGTATATCTCTGAGTACTTTCTTGGCTCCAGGCTGCTCTGCACTGTTAGGCAAACAACATTTCCTTTAACCCTTGCAGCAAGCCTGTGCCATGGGTGTTGTTCTGTCAGCTCTACAGAGAAGAAAGTTTGTGTTTAGCAGTGATGTTTAGCAAGGCCACACCGTTAAGAGGTTCGACTTGGATTCATATGATACACGGTCTACCTCCAAAACCTGTCAAGTTAAACACTAATCTCTACTACCCTAACACTTTTAAGGAAAAGCATTAAGTTGTGGTGCTTAAAAGGATGTGAGGCAAGGAAGTCATACTGGATTAGGGTGGACCCTATATTCAAGATGACACAAGTTGAAGTTTGAACTGGGGGACTAGCTGGTATCGCCAACAAATATTAAAATGAGATCATTTGGAGGCAAGATGTGAATTTTTCTATTGTTTTGGTTGAGAAAGGGAGTAGGGGTGGTAAATGGCACTCCAGATTAAAATACACATTGATGCACACTGATGTAAAGAATCTGAAGCTTACACTGAGGGTGACCATTACGTGGTCTGTGGTACTCCTCAGTTCAACACAGCATCATTTCTCAGTACCTGGTAACCAGGTGCTTGTCATTTGATTCAGAGTCTGCGGTCAGGCACAAAGCCACCCACCTCAAGTACTCCAGACCACCACAAAAAAATCTCTTTTTCACTCAGGGTTCTGTTTCGTGTTCAAATTCATTGAAAATATATTAGTTCCAAAAGGACAAAACCAGACATTCCTCATGTTTTTGTTTGCTTTTCCTAATGAAGTAAGTGCAGCTTCAGCCACTCTTTCATGTGTAATCAGAAGCCACTGTCCTCATTTTAGCTCTGTTTTGGCCTTTATATGTGTTCTCTGCAATATTCTAGCTGATTGTGTGCCTAGGTGAGTCACTTTTCAAGTGACTTCTTAATAAGGCTGTTTGTAAAAACTGCTACCACAAAAAGAGTACAGGATTGGCTTGGTATATTTTTTAAAAATTTACTCTCAAGATTAGATGCAGTGACTCCAGCAAGAAAATGCTAATGGGAATGTTGCACTAATTTTTCATGTTGCTTAAAAAAGAAACCAACTGTAAAGTATCCTTAACAACTAAGAAAATTATAGATGATGGACTTTTTAGTGTTTGCAAATATACCCAACTTTTCTTGGTGATACTTACATTTTATTGTATAAAATAGGTTTAATGTCAATTATTAGAGCACATTAAAAGTAGTATTTGACAATGTAAAATTGCTTGCAATTCAGAATATTGAGAGTCCCTTATTTATTTTTATGCTTTTAATTAAATTCTAGTTAACATACAGTGTACTATTACTTTCAGGTGTACAATATAGTGATTCAACACTTCCATACAACACCCTGTGCTCATCATGACAAGTGCACTCCTTACCCCATCACCTGTTTCCCCCATCACCCCCCACCTACCTCCCCCTCTGGTAACCAGCAGTTTTGTTCTCTAGAGTTAAGAGTCTATTTCTTGGTTTGCCTCTCTCTCTCTCTTTCTCTTTTTCCCTTTGCTCATTTGTTTTGTTTCTTAAATTCCACATATGAGTGAAATCATATGGTATTTGTCTTTTAAGAGAGATTCCCTTATTTTAAAAAAGGGAAGAAAGTTATTTTTCATATAAAATTGGTTTCAGATAATGGCCATTTTAAGATTCCTAATTATGTATATAATGTAATTCAAGAATGTGTTTTGGGGCAAAAGTTAGTATTAAGCAAACATTGAATATTCACATTCTATCCTTCTGGAGGAGGTTGGTTTGAAAAAAAGCTATTTTCCATAGAGGTCACTATAAGGTTTATCTTTTTCCCCAGTAGTCTCTGCATATTTCTTTTATTCTGCTTATTTCTTAATATGTCCTATTTGCCACGTTCTTCTTTTTTTTTTTTAATTACTAATTTACATTGAGCTCCTGGAGAAAATATAGTAGTAGTTATTTTCCAAACATGAATAGTAAAAGCAATTTGCAGCAGCTAGGAACTGTATCAAGTAAGTGTGTCTCTAAATGAGTGGGTAAAATGATTGGAATTTCTTTTCATAGAAAATAAGGTTTCATTGAGCCAGATACACGTCAGTTTATAGAATTGGTTTAAAAAGTTTTGGCATATTGGTTTATACATTTTTAATAATTCTATACAAATTTGTGAATTCTTTAAAACTATATTTATGTAATTTTTTTTTACCAGTACCTCTGAAAATACTGAGACTCATATTGAATATATAATTTTAGGAATGGTGACATTTAGAAATAGATTTTTAAGCTGAATATTTTCATTGTATAAGAATATAATTAATTGATCAAGCTCCTGTATTTTGGTTGCATATGCAAATTACTATGAACTAAAATACACTTGGGAATAGTTAATACTTCCATATATGAAGCTGACTAAAATATTATGACAAGTTTATTTTCATCATCTGGAATTCTGTTTATCAGCGGAAGAGTTGTGGACGTGAGAATAAATAATATTATGTTAATTAATACAGGGAATATCTTCCAACTACACAATTTATAGGCAGACATCTTCTAACCATCGTTAGACATTTTTGAGAAGGACTCATAATGTATTCCAGGATGTAGAATGTTTTCCCTCTGAACTTCCTTGAGTCACTCCTCTCTTTCCTTTATATGATGACGTAGATGGGAAGGTGAGTCTTAGCCCTCCTTCAGCCAGGAGCTGCCATGTTTCCCCAGAAAATGTAACTCATGCATTCACCCATGAACCATTTCATTGAGAGACACTGTGCCAGGTGCTCAATATACCCAGATGAATATTAGCAAGTCCTAACTCTCAGTGTTCACAGCGGGAGTAAGTTATGATGGTTATAATTATGTGCCAGGCACTGTTCAGAGCATCTGAGCAAGGTCCCAGTGAGCAACACATAGGAAAGTGCTTAATTCTTCCCCTAGAGACACGGTATAACTTGGTAGGTGAGAGTTAGAGTTTTGAAGTCAGAGGTATTGAGGTTTGAATCTTATTTCTACCACTAACTGTCTACATAATCACGTGCAAGGTACAGAATCTCCTTGAGCTTCCCTTTCTCCATTTCCAAAATGTAGCTACTACAACTAGATATGTTATATGACTGTTCTGAGGAATGAATAAATCTAGGTTGGGTAGTGTTTGGGATAATACCCAACATATGGCAAGTATTCAAAATTAATAGCTACTTTTATTGATAGTGTTTTTACCAGCAGTCTCAAAGTGTCTTGTACTTCAGGCAGTGACACTGCAATTAACCCCTCAATCACCGCCCTTCCCAATCCAACCCCGAGGGAACTAGACAGCACCCCACTCCACCAACACCATATCACCTGCTCATTGAAAAACACTTTTATTTGGGTACCTGGGTGGCTCAGTCGGTTAAGTGTCTGACTCTTGATTTCAGCTCAGGTCATGATCCCAGGGTCCTGGGATTGAGTCCCACAGCAGAATCCCTGCTCAGCAGGGAGTCTGCTTCTCCCTCTGACCCTCCCCCTTCTCATGCGCTCTCTCTCTCTCTCTCTCTGAAATAAATAAATAATATCTTTTAAAAAAAGAAAGGAAAAAGGAAAGAAAAACGCTTTTATTTAATCTTGAACATGTGAGATGAAGACCAAGACCCAGCAGTTACTAGCTAATCAGGTTACTGAGTTATTTTTCACTTTTCCTAGGGATGAAAGTGTATACACCAACAAATGCCTAGAGAGCAGAGCTCCCCAAAACTTCCTTGTGAAGAGTCAGATAGCAAACATTTTAGGCTTTGTGGGCCATAATGCCTATGTCACATCTCTCTGGTGTCATGCAAAAGTCATCAGAGACAATATGTAAAGAAATGAGTTTGCCTCTTTTCTCATAAAACTTTGCAGACAAAGCCACTTGGGCCGTAGTTGGCTGACCCTTGTTAGAGTGCATATGTAATGGTTGTACACTATTGATTTGCTAAACTAGGCTGTGAACTCATTGAGGCCTCACTGAAGTGAAGTCTTACCGTTATAATATGTGTACACACATACATATTTGGGATTCAATAAATATATTTTTTTGGAATAAATAGGTCATTGATTCAAAAATTAAATGGCTCAGTAAATTATGTCTTGATGAATTATATATATATACACACACATAGCATAGTTATCTTTGCCTATATAAAACTCTGTAATAGGTTGAACTAATTTACTATATAAATGAATTCAGTTTTCAAAGATAATGAGGGATGGCTGAAAATAAATGACCCTTTGATATTGATGTTCATTGAAAGAGATATTAAAATTGTTCATGTGTGTGCATGTACTGGGGCAGGGGTGGGGGAGAGAAGAAAGGTTGATTTATATTATCAGGACCCTAAGCTAATATAGGTATTGACAGAGCATTAGATTGTGTTCTGAATTTGCAGGTAGTTAAAAGCAAAACGTGAGATACAATAGAATATGTAATATGATCAAAAGAAACATAACCTTTTTTCATATGGAGCAAATCTTTTTCCTGGTACTAAAAGAACTATAATATGAGTCCTTGAACAAGCAGTATTAAGCAACATAATAGATAATATTTCCAGTAATGGCTGTAGAAAAAGTGCACAGTGTTCTCATTTCACTGTTTTATGTGTGGATATTTGACTAAAGTCAGACACAGCATTAAAACATACTTCATTAGATCTAGGGATTTTGGAGACATTTTATTTCAGAATTATTTCTATCCCATATTTTATAAATAACAAAGATCTCAAAGGATGGGTCAAATATTGTGGTTCATCACTGGCCTTCGTTAGGTCCAGGTCTCTAAGGGACCACCAACATATTAGTTAATGATTAAAAGTCTTTCACCTAGACAGTAAATTATGACAAAATTCCATTCCATACATATGAAACAAAGCACTTTTCCATGTACTGTATCTCATTAGACCTCTCAACAGTCCTGGACAGGCGTTATTTGCAGCATGTTATAAATGAAGAAATGACAGTGTTGAGAAATGAAGTGTGAGAGCCCTGGGTAGAGGGCAGAATAATGCCTAGCATCTGCAGAGACTTGTCACTCCAGTGTAAAATTCGCAAACCTTTTCTCTAAAGAGTGAGCCATTTAAAAAACAAAACCTAGAAACTCAATATAAAAAAGAAAGAGCTGTTCTACTTAAATACGAATGGAATGGGTCCAGACACCAACTTGTTAGACATCCCACCTCACCCCCAGTGTTCTTCCAGAATGGCCCTTAAAGCTCCATTGTCCCTAAGGATCCTTGCTGCTCACTTTGAAAACCACTGGTAGGTATCAGTGAAGATGCAAAGGCTTTCACTTAGGAGATACATGAGCACTTTTAAAAAGTTTTTTTGTGGGACCTAGGGTATCGTTTGCTTTGCTTTTTAGTATAAGACCCTAAAAGGATTAAAATGCATGGTCTCAGTCTACAAATGCTCCTGATCATTCTTGATTGAAACTTAGGCACATGTATTCAGGAACTAAAATTCTTCATTAGTAAAATACTACTCTTATCTACCAAATTCTTGAAAACCAAAAGGATTTAGCCATGATAAAAAAGGCCATGTTTCCCTCTCTCTCTCTCTCTCTCTCTCTCTCTCTCTCTCTCTCTCTCTCTCTCTCTCTAGCACAGCCATTTGGTCCCGCTAAAGCATCCTCCTTAGGCGGACTCCCAATTTGCCTTTACTGAAACTTGGCTGTCTCAGAGGATGTGCATCACTGTATTCCTCTAAAACAAAGCTAGCTATACTGCCCTCCTCCAGGATTTCAGGACTCTTATTTCTCCCTTTCTCTCCATTTGCAGTTACTTGTCACAATGCTCCTCTCACTCTTTTGGTTAAAAAAGAAAACCTTTGACGAGTCACCAGAACGCCGCCTCTGCCTTCAGGTTGCTATTCCATTAGATATCCTGGTCACTCCCTTTGATTCACTGAAGGATTTATTACCTGCTTTTATATACTTCCTTTACACTCACACTGCTGCTATCATTCTTGGCAGTTTCGACATCCATGTGGCCAAAAACTCACACTGAATTCTTTGACCTGTCCCCATCACCTCCACTCCGTATCAGCCTGGACCAACTCTTCAAAAACTGCACTAATTGCTAAATCAAAAGTACAAACATCCTACTCCCTCAACATAGCCTTTTTTCCCTTCAAGTTCTCTCTAATACTCACACTAGACCAATTACTATCTTCAGTCCATGGATGGTTCTTTATCCAGCATTCCTCTTTTCATCACTTTCCTTCTTGAATGGCCTAATCGCATTAGTCCTTTGTTTGTTCTCCCTTGACCACTCGCACCTCTGGTTCCTTTGCCCTTCTCTCACTCCATTGTATTCCCTTGAAAAGCCCCTACGGTGTTGAAATCACCCATTTGCCTTTTCCATGCCTGCAGCCCAGCCACTTAAGCTAATAGAAAAGAATCACAAAAGCTGGCAAGTCCTTTTCACCTTAGCTTCATTAGCTCAAACCTAACTAGGTGGTTAGCCCTGCCCAGTAACTGTGTAGTTTTCCAGTCTCCAAAATAACTAATTAAACCTTTCTCCTCTCTCCTTAAGCCTCCTTATTTGGATCCTTTCTCCTTACCCTGAGCTTCTGATCTCACCTCACATTTTACTGAGGAACATAGTAAAATATCAAGTGGGAATTCCCTCCTCTTCCCACTGCCAATTATGAACCTACTACATCTCATCATCCATCCTGTTATGTCTTAGGGAGGGTCTTGCCTCCTCCAGGACAATCCCTCTGTGTGTGCTCTTTGCTTTAGCTACTACAGAGTGAGTTCCAAAGCAAATACTGTCTCTTCTTTTTTCATCATCCATATGCTTCATACCTTGTACAGTAGTTGGTATAATGCACATTTGTATGTATTATTTGTATCTGTATGTGTGTGTGTGTGTGAAAAAGAAAGGGGTGTGTGCATGCCGTATCTTTTGGCTTATGTGAGAAAATTTAAGAACCAAAGCCCTTTTCCATGGCCCTTTGATATTTCAACTGAATAGCGTTTAAAAGATGATGGCATCCCAAGCTACAGTGATACGTTTCCGTTTCAGGAAAAGTGCCAGGTCATCAGGTTATCATGCAGAAAAGACAGAAAAGTTATTCCTAGTCTTCTGTAGAAATCAAAACTGCTGAATATAACATCCCATACACAGTAAGTAATAATAAGCTTATAATGTACTCACCGAGCTCTGAAATTGCATTCATTTGGAGCATTAATTTTCCAGAATTATTTCAGTTGGCTCTAACATTAATAAAAGTGCATTACCTGTTTTAATAATTGGGGAGGAAAGAAGAATTAGTCTGGCTCCTGATCTGCACGTGGAGAGTATGAGCACTGTAGAGCATATAAGTGAATCTTACAATGATTAAGTGCTCCTCTTACATGCAATTCAGAGAGAAATGAAAATCTGAGGCAACTAGTTTTTCTTTAAAAATGTGCCTCAAGAGTATGTTATGATTTTTAAATCTTGAATTGGAGCTGTTAAAATGACCTCTTCTGTTTCCAGAAACCTGCTTAAAGACCTTGCTGGAGAGCTGAGGTCAACAAAAACCCAAAACACAGTAGAAGGAGGTAGATTATAAATACATGGAAGACAGCCAGGCACTGTGAAGCCAAGACAATAGACAGGTTGTAGGAAGAGGTAAGGGATGGACCTTGGAGTCCCCCCAAAAATCCCTGGTTAAAAATGGAGCTGAAATACATAATGGTCAGCGTCAGTCTAAATCAGACTAGTATTTCTTAACATTTCTCAAAAGTGGGAGAGGTAGAGAAGTGTTGGGTTTGCAGAGGGTTTCCTGTCAGAGTTGTGTCCTGAGTTAACAGAGAGGCTGTCATGATGTCAAGAAAGGAAGTAATTAAACAGAGTGGGATTTGATAATTTAAAAAGGAAGCAAAAAATTACTATAAAAAAAAAAACCTTAATGGGTAGTTCTTATTGGTTCAGGAATCTAATCTCAGCCTAGTCAGTCATGAAATATCTCCTTGGTCCTCCTAATGAAACTCTAACTGTAATTACTTTCTTTTCCTCACAAAAAAATCTTTGTGAATACTGTGTTAGATATGCTTAACTGTATTTCTTATTCATTTAAGCTTCATTAACGTCATTAAACCTGAGATGTACTTTCTCTAAGTAAAAGAAAAAAGAATTACATATTCAGAACAGAAATTTCCTTTTCCCCTATTACTGTCATTTCTCCTTCATAGCTTCAAACATACTTCCATTCCTCTTTACAGTAGTGGTTCATGGAGGGATTCAGTGGTCTATAATTACCCTCAACTGATAGCAAAATTTTGTGTGCATAGGCATTTTCCCCTTTGGAAAGAAAGTTCATCATGTTCTTCAGATTGTCAAAGGATACCATGACCTGGAAAAGATTAAGAATCTTTCCTCTGTAGCATTTTTTAAGACTCTCCAAGACAACATGGTGGAATCACTTCCATTTGTCTTCAGTACATCCATTTTTCCGTGTGCTTGGCTTTCCTCAAGTCCTAAGTTATTACAGGATCTCTGCTAGGTTTCCTTTTAAAAAAATTTGTTCTTGAGTGTTGCTTCATTATAAGGTGTATGCTACTATTAAAATTGCTTAAAATGTTATTTGTGCTATTTTTAACAAGTTATCTGAGTATTAAAGAATTAGACCCTTAAATCATGTTTCAAATAGTAGTCTTTCTGAGAGGAACACTTTAGAGATAGAAACCTATTATCTCTACTGCTGAGAGCAGACTTTTACCTTTTAAACAAAAGTATTATCAGCCTTATCTATGCTCTGTTTTGTGTTAAAGTTCTTCTTTTAATATTTTATTTATTTGAGAGAGAAAGAGCACGAGTGGCGGGGAGGAGGAGAGGAAGAAACAGGCTCCCCAGTGAGCAGGGAGCCCAATGCGGAGCTCAATCCCAGGACCCCAGGATCATGACCTGAGCTGAAGGCAAATGCTTAACCGACTGAGCCACCCAGGCACCCCTTGTGTTAAAGTTCTCATAAACTATCCTTATCCAGTATTCAGTCAGGTATAAGTGTAATAATATGAATTCTTGGAACAAGGTTACTTGATAGAAGTAAAATAAAATTCAAGGGTACTTCAACCTCAATTTTATTCATGTGTACAGGCCATTTCTAATGTTCAGTCTTTATTCTCCATTAAAGGATAAAGAACTCCTTTAGGTATTTTTCCCAAGAAGCCTTAATTGTTGTATTTCATTTTCTACTTTTTCATTGAATAGCCATGTCATACAATGTATGATCTAAATGAAATACAAACACAAAGAAATTTACAGCTACCTCAGAGCTTTTCCTTTTTGTAAAGCATAATAACCAGTCCTTTTTTTATATATACTTACCAAGTGCCTATTATGTGAAAAAATTTTCAAGGCCCAATGAGATAAATGATGTGAATGTTTTGTAACTTAGTAATGCCATTTAAATATAAAAAAATTAGATTGAGTAAAGAAGAAAAGGTATTTAATAAGTGGTGTTGGTGGTGCCACATGGAGATTCCCTGGCTGCTGTTGGGTTGGCTGCTATAGCTCACATTCACTTCTCCAGAGATTTGCTCCTAGGAGCAAATCCAAAGCCTAGGAAGGTGTGCCTTCATTTCCCAAAGAGGTCCTGGGTCATTGTCTTACTAATATGCAGATATAAACACTCAGGTTCCTTGCTTCAAGGTGGGAAAAACTCAGTGGTGCAGTTTATGCTCCCGAAATGCCTGTAGGGTCAGGCTGAGGCAAGATTCATCCTGAAAATGTATCTTTGCTTAGCTCTTTCCTCTGCCTCCTCTTGCTTTCCTCACTCCCTTAGAGGTTTCTCCTGAGAAAACACCATCAGGAAATCAATTGGTAAAGAATCTTCATCTTAGGCTCTGTTTCTAGGGAACCTGACTTTAGAGTATAAACAGTGTTTGGGGATGTGTTCTTTTATAAACTACATTTTTTATTATATAGTAATTATACAATCACCAAACTATAGAGTTGCAAAAGACTAGAATTTTTCATCTTTGCATCTTACAACTGGGTAGTGAGTCCCAGTAAGTGACTTAGAGGCCAAAAAACAGTTTGGAACAGAATCCAAACACAGGTTTTCATAGGATTGTTACAGTTAAGAATATTTTTCCTTTTATGAACTTGTGACTGAAGAGAATGGCTCTTTATATAAATGTAAGTGAATTTGTTAAATGTTCATTCAGCAAAGGATTATGAAACAATGTCAAACCATTCACATTTGCAATGTTTAGTAATACTCCTGAAAACCCATCTCATTAATTATTGGCAGCACTCTATCCCTCCCTGTCCCAAATAAAGATCTCATTCCATCAGCCTCAGAAATTTTAAATTTTTTCAAAGACTATATAGGTATTCTTTGAATGAAGACTGATTTCCTACGTAATGGGAAGGTACTGAGTCCTGTAGAAATGCAATTATTGTGTAAAGCATACCTATTTGTGTACTAATACACAACCTTTAAAATTTGTCCATTTTCTGCAATCTTTAAAATTCTTTTTATTCGAGTATAGTTGGTACACAATGTTATATTAGTTTCAGGTGTACAACATAGTGATTCAACATCTGTATAAGTTCTGCTATGCTCACCACATGTGTAGCTACTCTCTATCACCATACATTGCTTTTACACTATCATTGACTCTATTCCCTATGCTGTGCCTTTTATTCTCATGGCTTCTTCATTTCATAACTGGAAGCCTGTATATCCCACTCCCCTTCACCCAGTTTGCCCATCCTCCCACCCCCTTCCCTTCTGTGATCCTTATAAAATCACTTCAAAGAAATATAAAATATTGCCAGTATAGATGCCTATTAATGTTACATTTGTTTATTAAATAAGTGTATAAGTCAAACAAGGAAAAAACAAGGTGTTTGACCCTTATTACATATAGATACTGAGGGAGAAAAACATTTTACGTCTTACAGGGCAATGTTTCCATGCCCTCAGCATCCCCTAAAATAGACCTGGGCTCCATCTTAATGTTCCAAGTGTTAGAGAGGCTTTTGATAAAGCAATCTATTATGGCAATTGTTAAAGGCTCAGTTTTTGCCCCTGTTCTTCTATAAATGTGAGCATGTGATTGGGGTCTTAAGGAATCACAGAGGGTGCTCTTGAGCAGAGAGGCAAAGTGCCTTTAGTAGCTGAAGACCTTGAGAGGCCAACAGACTGAAAAGGCTTGCCAGCAGGGGGAGCTCTTAAAAGCAGGCCTGGATAAGAAGAAAAAGTGCTGAAAGGAAAGGGGATCAAGGGGAGGAGAGAAGGTGCTTTCCAATTTCATGCAGAGCATACATTTATGGAGAGCCATAAACTCAAATCAGGGTGGGCTAGTGAGTGCTAAGGATACAAAAAATCCTCAGCAATCCTTAGTCACAGAACAATGGCAGAGAATCAGACATTAGAATTCCCAAAATGCCCTGAGCTCCACATTAAAGCAAAGCTAGTCTGCTTGAACTGGGTAGAAGGAATGGGGATTTGAAACTTTAGAATTGCTATGATTTTATAGTCTCCCTTCAAGCAAAATGCCAAAATGATTGGATATTCCATTTATGGGAGGAGCTTTCCCTCAGAATCTGTACCTAGCCAAGTCAAAATCCTGTTCCTCTTTTGCTGTATCTCATACACTTATGTGGGTTTTCTTTAATGAACTCTGAAGTTCATAGGTATCAAGAGTTGATCATAACACACTAGGTTTCTGTGAACTAGGTAAAATCAGTCATCACATCAAAAGTGCAAATTCTGAAGGTCTTATTGTAGCATAGAATCATGACTACCTAGGTATTAGTAGAAAACATTTCAAAGTTTCTGAGGCTGACGGAGTGAGTTTTTTTTTTTTTTCCCCGAGGGGGAATATCAAAAATTAACAAGACTGAGACTTCCAGGAAAGATGGTGGAGTAGGAAGATCCTGAGCTCACCTTGTCCCATGGATACAGCTAGGTGACACCCATATCAGTGTAAATAACCCAGAAAATGACCTGAAGACTGGCAGAACAGACTCTCCAGAGCTAAATGTAGAGAAGAGGCCACATTACAGATGGTAGGAAGGGTGGAGATGCAGTCAGGAGCTAAATGGACCTGTGGGACAGTCATGGGAGAGAGGAATGCCACAGGCATGGAAAAGGGAATGAAACAGACACCACAGGCATGGGGAGCCCACACAGAGAAGACAAAACCCATAACATTTGGCTTTGAATTTCAGAGAGGCTGAATTTCATGAGTTCTTAAAATCAGTGGAGCTTAACACTTGGAACTTTAAAAATCGCCTGACTCCCCTGTGGGAGAGCCTGAAGGACAGAGTGCCCACCCTTAAAGAGACAGCACAACAAACAGCCCCATGGAGGTATAGCCTAGAAGCCGCAGTTTGAAAAATGCCTGGCATATGTAGGAGAGAGATTTGTTTACTGATCTCAGAGCATTTACTAGAGGTACAGGGATCTCTAAGAGACTATACACTAGAGGAGGCAGAAGAACGAATCAGCCACCTGGAGGACAGAGTAATAGCAATCAAGCTGAACAGGAGAGAGAAAAAAATAATAAAAAATGAAAATAGCCTAAGGGAACTCATTGACACCATCAAGTATGATAACATTTGCATTATAGGGACCCCAGACAGAGAAGAGAGAGAAAAGGGGGCAGAAAATGTATTTAAAGAAATAATAGCTAAAAACTATCTGAATCTGGGGAAGGTAACAAAAATCCAGATCCAGGAGGCACAGAGAGCTTCCAACAAAATCAACCCAAGGAGGTCCACACCAGGACACATAGTCTTGGCAAAAAGTAGTGATAAAGAGAGAATTTTAAAAGCAGCAAGAGAAAAGAAGAGTTATATACAAGGGAAACCCCATAAGGCCATCACCTGATTTTTCAGCTGGAATTTTGTAGGCCAGAAGTGAGTAGCACAGTATATTCAAAGTGCTGAAAGAAAAAAACTTGCAACCAAGAATACTCTATCCAGCAAGGCTATTTGGAATAGAAGGAGAGATAAAACAAAAGTCCTCCACAAAATAGTAGTGAACTGGATCCAACAATACATTAAAGAAATCATTCACCACAATCCAGTGGGCTTTATTACTGGGATGCAAGTGTGGTTCACTATTCACAAATCAATCAACATGATACATCACACCAAAAAGGGAAAGTGTAAAAACCATATGATCATTTTAATAGATGCAGAGAAAGCATTTGACAAAGTACAACATGCATTCATGATAAAAACCCTCAACATAGTAGGTTTAAAGGGAATATATCTCAACATAATAAAGGCCCTATATGAAAAATGCATAACTTCATACTCAGTGGTGAAAAACTCAGAGTTTTTCTCTAAGATCAGAAGCAAAACAGGGATGTCCACTCTTACCATTTTTATTCAACATAGTACAGGAAGTCCTAGCTACAGCAATCAGAAAGGAAAAAGAAATGGAAGGCATCCAGATTGTTAAGAAAGAAGTAAAATGTTCACTATTTGCAGATGACATGATGCTACATAAAGAAAACCCTAAAGACTCCACCAAAAAACTACTAGAACTGATAAGTGAATTCATTTAAGGTCCCAGGATACAAAAGTCCATGTACAGAAATCCATTGCATTTCTATACACCAATAATGCAGTAGCAGAAAGAGAAATTAAGAAAACAATCCCCTTTACAATTGCACCAAAAAGAATAAAATACCTGGAAATAAACTTAACCAAGGAGGTGAAAGACCTGTACTCTGGGAACTATAAAACATTTATGAAAGAAATTGAAGACAACAGAAACACATGGAAGGATATTCCATGCTCATGGATTGGAAGGACAAATAATGTTAATATATACACACTATTCAGAGCAATCTACTTATTTAATGCTATCCCTATGAAAATACCAACAATATTTTCCACAGAACTAATATAAATAATCCTGAAATTTGTGTGCAACCACAAAAGACCTCAAATAGCTAAAGCAATCTTGAAAAAGAAGAACAAAGCTGGAGGTATCACAATCCCAGATTTCAAGATATACTACAGAGCTGTATTAGTCAAAGCAGTATGATACTGGCACAAAAATAGACACATAGATCAATAGAACAGAATAGGAATCCCAGAAATAAACTTAGTATTATATGGTCAATTCATCTTCGACAAAGCAGTAAAGAATATACAATGGGAAAAAGACTGTGCCTTCAACAAATGGTGAAGGGAAAAGTGGACAGGTACATGCAAAAGAATAAAACTGAACCACTCTTATACCATACTCAAAAATAAACTCAAAATGCATTAAGGACCTAAATGTGAAATCATAAAAATCCTTGAAGAGAGCATAGGCAGTAATTTCTTTGATATAGGCTGTAGCAACATTTTTCTAGATAGGTCTCCTGAGCAAGGGAAACAAAAGCAAAAGTAGATTATTAGGACTACATCAAAATAAAAAGCTTCTACACAGTGATGGAAACAACTAAAAGACAACCTACTGAATGGGAGAAGATACTTGCAAATTACATATCTGAAAAAGGTTTGGTATCCAAAATATGTAAATAACTTATACAACCCAATACCCAAAAAACAATCCAATTAAAAAATGGGCAGAAGACATGGAACACTACATCAAAAACTAATGATGTAATGTATGGTGATTAGCATAACATAATAAAATTTAAAAAAAAGACATGAACAGACATTTCTGTGAAGAAGACCTCCAAATGGCCAACAGACACATGAAAAGATGCTCAACATCATTTATCATCATGGAAATGCAAATCATAACCACAATGAAGTACTACTTCACACCTATCTGGGTGACTTAAAAAAAAAAAAACACCACAAGAAACAACAAGTGTTGGCAAAGATATGGAGAAATAGGAACACTCATGTACTGTTGGTGTGAGTGCAAGCTGGTGCAGTCACTGTGGAAAACAGTAAGGAGGTTAAAAATTAAGAATAGAATTACAGCAGGATCCAGTAATTCCACTACTGGTTTTTACCCAAAGAAAACAAAAACACTAATTTGAAAAGATATAAGGCACCCCTGTGTTTATTACAGCATTATTTACAGTAGCTAACATATGGAAGCAACCCAAATGTCCATTGATAGATGAATGGATAAAGAAGTGGTATGTATATAAAAAGGAATACTACTTGGCCATAAAAAGAATGAAATCTTGTCATTTGCAACAACACAGATGGATCTAGAGAGTTTAATGCTAAGTGAAATAGGTCATTCAGAGAAAGACAAATACTGTATGATCTCACTCATATGTGGAATTTAAGAAATAAAGAACAATAAAAGAGACAAATCAAGAAACAGACTCAACTACAGAGAACAAACTGATGGTTACCAGAGGGGAGGTGGGTGAGGGGGATGGGTGTAATAGGTGAAGGGGATTAAGAGTATACTTATCATGATGAGCACTGTTTAAGGTATAGAACTGTTGAATCGCTATATTGTACACCTGGAACTAACAAAATACTGTATAATAACTATTCCAGAATTAAAAGAAAATTAATAAGACTCTGTCAGGACTGAGCTCCTTCATTCTCTTAAAATACTGAGTTCTTTAAAAATTCAGTTATTATGTATAACATGCCTACATTAGTAAGTTCTTTGTTTTCTTTGCTAGTTTATTGCTATATCGGGACTTATATCAAACCCAAAATGCTCCAAAGTACTTCATTCATAAACCAATAATATAATACATTCACCTTCTTAAAAAAAAAAAGATCATGTACAAGGATTTGACTAGCTGTTGCTTAGTTATTGTAAATGTGGAGTAGAAACTCAATTCTTAACTCCTTATGTTCTCCTAACATAGGATAAAGAATATATAATGAAGTTGACTCTGACCTGAAGTCCCATGATTCCTCCATACCAACTTCACTAAAAGAACAGAGAATAGTGGGTTGAGACAAGTATTTATATGGGTGAAATATTTCTTTTAAGGGTCATTGTTATATCTTGTAATCTTTCAGCTTTCTCTTGCTTCTAATTTCTCAGATATGTAAATGGACCAGAAAAGAGCCAGGTAGCTTTCTGGCTTTCACACTGAAGATAAGAGATAAATGTACACTAGGATTTTCTCCTTGAATCCGTAACCATTTAGATACCAAATCTTCTCCTTTCTTAATACGTATAAACACAGTAAAAGTCCTCTAGGTAGAGGTTGCTTATGTGTTCATTCATTCAAGAGCATTTTATTTCTCACTTAGTAAGTAGAAGGCAGTGTGTTAGGAGCTAACGGTGTCAAGGTAAATAAGCTAAGTGTAGTTCTTTTCCTCACTGAGCTTATGGTCTAGCATCCTTACTAATTCACTATCTAAAATAGCTAATTACATGGGTTGCATAGTTTAGCATCTATTGGAAGCACTCCAAGACGCTCAGATGAGGGGCATTTGTAGGTCGTTCAAATGAAATTTTAACTCCTCCTAGGCTTTATTTAGCATGTTAAACTTAATGCCATCAATACAGGCAATTAGGAATCAGAAGGTGGTAAAGGACATTTAGGCACAAAGTCATCCATCACATTAAATGACTTAATCTTTTTATCTCATTGCTTTTGAAGTAAATGACCCTCAAGAGTTGGTGGGCATTGGTAATGTTTAAATACAGTTTAAAATCAAATGTTGGCATTCTGAACAGCTTCCATTCCTTCTTAGGGAATGTGTCCTTGATTTTGGTCTTTTTTCAGTAAGAGGCATTAAAAAATAATGATTTCCTCTTTGTACAGAGCACAGGAACATGATTCTTTTTAGATGAGATGCCATTGTGTCATTAGAGATGATAGTTGTATATTATGACATGGACAATTTCAGGAATCCTTTATCTAAGTTTGGATTTCCCCAAAAGTACATTGTGAGACATAAAGTGGGTCCAGGTTTTAATTTGGGAGAAAATTATAAGAAGTACATGGAGGAAAGTAGGGAAAGTGAGACAGGGAAGGGAAAGATGTCTTTAAAGGGTTGTAATGAGCAGGTTTTCATGGTGGGCAACTGGGGATCAATCCTACTGGGGACCCTTTGAAGAACCATGGGGAACCTTCAGAAATATTCCATCAAAGGACAAAGTAAGATGAAATATTTTCCCACCAACTCTCAACTGTCATTGGTTGAGGGTAGTTTCTGGGACAGTGAAGCCTTAGACACTTCTAGGCTTCCCAACAAGCAGCAGGCTGGATAAGCCCTCCAGAGGAAACCCTTGGGTAGAGAAGCAATTGATGGCAGGCACTCGAGGTAGGAAGTTGTCAGTGCCCTGGGAACTGGTGACCACAGCTGCAGGTTCATTTAGAGGTTGGACTGAGGGGATAGGGGGCAGAGCATTCACAGCATTGGCATATGCTGGGAACAAATTGCTGTAAACTGCATTTACTTGAAAAAACACTGTGGTCAGTCAACATTTTACAAAATGTCGGTCCATAGGCTGGTCCAAAATTCCCCCATAACAATGCTTTATTTTCTGCAACACATCCAAAGAAAAATGGTGTGCACGTGCACTTAGAGCATTTAAACTATCCTATCACAATAATGGTTATTTCACCAGGAAAAAGAGTTGCATGCTATTACTTGTTGTCTCCCTTATCTATGATTTTTCTAAGGACTAAAAGAGAGATATTCCATGGAGCAGTTTGCCTCCGTGAATATATCCCACTGACAGGAAAATAAATGGATGATGAATTCAGAGTGGCATTCGTGCCACATTTCTTTACTGAGGATAGTAGTACTCTGTGCTTCTTTACTAACTTATCCCATTTGCCCTTCTGACACTCTTGCAATGTCAGAGCAGTTTTTATTGCCTTACTTCACAATGTAAGAAACTTAGTTTCATTAAAACATGAATCGTGCACCTGGGATGTGTCATATAGTGGGTTAGACACTCTTCCTCGGGATATTTCAGTTACTCCTACTCAGAACCCTGGGGTGTATTATTGTCATCATTTACTGATAAAAGCTCTAATCAGGGACTGGCGAAGTTCTCATGAGACAAGAAAGTTTGGAAGTAAGACCCAATTCCTGGAGTTTCATCTCCATCCCCAATACTTAATCCCCTCTAACTCGTGACCTCTCCAGGTTGTCTCCAGATTCCCCCCAGCGTTCCTAGACAGACATCTACACTTACCTATTACTACCGCCATAGAACCTTGCATGGTACCACATTTGTGAACTGAGTAATTTCGACATAATTACCACACACTGAAGGTATTTTTTTTATCTGCGCTAGCTTGATCTCCCTTCAGATGAGAGTCAATTTGATTATAAACTTCATGGGATAACGCCCAGTCGTGGATTTGTGTCTCCTGTGATCCATCTCCTTCTTCTGCCTTCTACCACATTTTACTTGGTTGGTTATTTCTGAAAATTTTTATTGACATAGACTATATGTATATTCACACTTATTTAGCTGTACAATTTTATCTCATGTGACACTCCTTCTCATTCCATCAGGTCTAGCCACACTAGCCTTGTGTCCATCTCTCATATTTGCCATGCTCTGTCTCACCGTGTGAACTTTGTACATGCTGTTCCCTCTCCTGAAAATGTTTGTACTTTTTACAATGACCCAGTAAATCCCTACTTAGGCTTCATAACCGTGCTCAAGCTCAAGGTTCCTTAGGGAAACTTCCTTAACGAATCTAAGCAGATCTCCCTGGTAGAGACTCTAATAACATCATGTGTCTCTTTGTTCTTATTATCAGAATTCTGAATGTATATATTTATGTGTGTATATATGTGTGTGTGAAGATTTAATCAATATCTGTCTCTCCCACCATCCTACATGCCCCATTACACAAAATCCTCATCTGTCCGGATTCAGGAATGTACCTCCCAGAAATTAACATGGGGCCGTGCTCATGGCAGACACTCAGTAAATAAGTCTTGAATAAAATAGATAAATCTCTAATGTTAACTTCTCTGAGTTGGACCTAGGGTGTTCTCAGTCCTGGTATTTCTCTGTTGGGGAAGTACTGCCTCACCCCAGGGGGGCTTTTAAAATGCCTGAGGGTGCTTTCTGGTTGTTGCAATGACTAAGTGCAACTCCTGGGATTTGGTGGCAGAAGACAGAGGTGTTAAGAATCATGCAGTGTGTGGGATAGTCTATTCAAGGAATAATTGTTCCACTCCAAATGCCAGTAGCACCCTGAGAAACACTGCAAGATAGATTATGTATTTGAGTAACAGGCCTCTGATGTGTTTGAGTAATTGTTAACATGAGTTTGTATGCAGTGTAGAGGTACAAGTGTGTATGTGTGTGCATGTGTGTGTGTGTGTAACTGCCCTTTTAAATTAATCTTGTGTCAATAAGTCATCAGTTAATAGATTACCTCTCCAATGGGTGCCAGAAAGAAGGGCTGTAGGGAAGCAGAATGAAATGGAGATAGGAAAACTGTCTCATGTGTCAGAAATATGAAACCTAGAAATGTCCAGGAGGCCCAGTGTTAATCTCATTTATACAGTTGGTATTTTGCTTTGTATTTCCTATGTTCCTTCTTTTCTATTTCTGTCTGGCTTTTTATTTCTTCTCCAGGTTAAAGCTGCAGTCTGACATGCTCATGTGTTTACTTTCTTCCTTTTAGTTCAAATAGAAAATTGAGATTAGTTTTCAGGATTGTTTGTGTCCAGTGTCACAGTTAGCCCGTGGTTGCAATAGAGAAGCTCAGTAAAGCCTCTTTCATTGTTTCTATTACAACACAAGAACAGTCCAGATACTAGTGGTAGACCTCCCTTTACTGAGACTGAAAAATGATTTTTATGGTACCTCTCCTGCTTCAGATGGCTGGAAAAACATGGGGCAGAGATGGAAGAGCCTGTAACAGAATGTGACAAAGTGCTAGTTGGGGATTCCAGACATTGGGGGAGCCCCACTCATCAACTATAAATCATTTAACCTCTTTGGGTCTTGGTTTTATCATATTTAAATAACGAGAAGACCAGATAAGATAACTACTAGGGCCCTTTCCTGATCTCAAATTGGACATTTCCGGTTCAAGGAAGAATGGGGGAGGAAGGAAAGAAGAAGAATAGATATTATCCTAGAAACTAGGTACTAAAATGCCTCCCACGTATAAAATTATAAATCATGCCTCATTCCTTTAGAATTCTGCTCTAGAATTCAATAGCTAGTATATGACCAGGACTTCTCAGGGAGCAGGATGGAACTCCCTGGAGGATTGATTCAAGAATGGTTTCAGAGGCAGTATTCACATACACAAGCACATAAGTGGTTAAGCATTTGGTCTCTGGGAAAAAATCCGTGCTTGAATTCCAGCTCCAGCACTCTTGGACTGGTCCTGTAGATTGCACATGCCCTTAACCAGTGTAAGCCATTGTTTGCTCATCCATTAAATGTTAATAATAATAGTACCTACTTTGCTGGGTTGTTGTGATAATTAAATGAACACATGCCATCCCTGGGAAAGAATGTCTTAGCAGATAGGTAAATGGTCCATAAACTTTTGATGTGATTTCTGTAAGCAAGCTAAACCGATCAAGAATGGTGCAGTTTAATAAATTATTCTTTGGCTACCAGAATTCTGCCCCCCTCCAACCCTCCTCTTTCAGAATGCAGAATGGCTGATGAATCCTTTTATGAACTAGCTGCTCACATGACTACTACCAGTCAAATGTTAATAAAATATGCATTTGAAAAGGTATTTATTACTTTTTGTTAATTTCTCCCCCTCAAAACTGTTAGAGATGGTTAAAATTACTAACTTAATCATATTTACCTAGAAAAGAACTAAATTTACTATTGACTGTATTGTGGATTATACCTTCATATCAGACTGACGGGTAATTTTCTTCTATTTCTTCCAGAGTCATAGAGACAGCACTGCCCTAACTTTTACTGTATTTTGGCCTGGTCTGGTCTACATGTATGTGAATAGTTGGGAAGTGATTTCACCACAGGGCTGCAGGATGGGTTTGTACTTGACTTCTCCATTAGTTTGTACCATTGGCTGGGCAGGCAGCTGCCAAAAGGACTTCCTCCACCCTCCCCTGAATTGGTCCCAGTGAAGCCATTGTAATTTTATATTTATCACTACGATTAATTTGCTGCACTGAGTCTGTCATTTCTCCTGGGAAGTAACTCCTAGCTTGGGATAAGCACAGTTGGATTTTGTAAAATAACTCTATTCTAAGATTAGAATATTTTTGTGTCATCTGGTAAGATGGTTCTGGATTGTAAATGTTCAAAGTGCTCTAGTATTCATCATAATTACAAGTGCATTGTTTTTTCTTCTCCACTTTCTTAATTCATGATCCTTGTTTATCATGTTTCTTTACCTCATTCATAGTTCCTTAAACATGAAGATATTCTAACTGGTTGCAAGATAGTATTTCAGTAGAGCTTGTCAATTCTAGGCAAACCCTTCTAATAATATTTCATATTTGTGCATTAGTCCATTACATTTTGCTATAATATTCATTTCACAAGGTTTTTATTTTTATTTTTTTAATTTTTTAAAAAGATTCTATTTATTTGTTTGACAGAGAGAGAGACAGTGAGAGAGGGAATACAAGCAGGGGGAGTGGGAGAGGGAGAACCAAGCCTCCTGCCAAGCAGGGAGCCTGATGTGGGGCTCAATTCCAGGACCCTGGGATCATGACCCAAGCTGAAGGCAGACGCTTAACGACTGAGCCACCCAGGTGCCCCTCATGAGGTTTTTAAAATAAGTTTAGTTTGTTGTGATATATGCTTAATTCTCTTATGTGCCAGGATTATGCATTTGAGTTTTAGATTATAGTGCTTCACTTAGCAAGTTAAATAAATTTACACTGTAGCTTCAGTATTAGTATTGTCAATAGATATACTTATTTTAAGTAAAGATAAATTCCTTGACCTAAATAGTTAGGCAGTAAATGAGACATGTAGAGTGCAAACGGTGTTTCTAGTTTCTTTTGAAACTTTATTGTGACTTGAAACAGTGTAAGAAAATACAAGTCTAAAGCCATTATTGCTAATTTTAGCAGTTCTGTCATTTTTTAAATAAGTATACACTTTGTTGAATAATGACTTTAGAGCCACTTACTCTTCATCAGTGTAAAACTGCTCTTGAATTTTACTATTCCATGTACATGTTTATACTCTGCCACATCTGCTGTATCATTCACTTTATTTTTTTATTCTTATGTTAATGCCCATACATTACATCATTAATTTTAGATGAAGTGTTCCATGATTCATTGTTTGTGCATAACACCCAGTGCTCCATGCAAAATGTGCCCTCCTCAATACCCACCACCAGGCTAACCCATCCTCCCACCCCCCTCCCCTCTAGAACCCTCAGTTTGTTTTTCAGAGTCCATCATCTCTCATGGTTCGTCTACCCCTCCGATTTCCCCCGCTTCATTCTTCCCCTCCCGCTACCTTCTTCTTTTTTTTTTTCTTAACATATATTGCATTATTTGTTTCAGAGGTACAGATCTGAGATTCAACAGTCTTGCACAATTCACAGCGCTCACCAGAGCACATACCCTCCCCAGTGTCTATCACCCAGTCACCTCATCCCTCCCACCCCACCCCCCACTCCAGCAACCCTGTTTGTTTCCTGCAATTAAGAATTCCTCATATCAGTGAGATCATATGATACATGTCTTTCTCTGTTTGACTTATTTCACTCAACATAATACCCTCCAGTTCCATCCACGTCGTTGCAAATGGCAAGATCTCATTCCTTTTGATGGCTGCATCATATTCCATTGTATATATATACCACATCTTCTTTATCCAGTCATCTGTTGATGGACATCTTGGCTCTTTCCACAGTTTGGCTATTGTGGACATTGCTGCTATAAACATCGGGGTGCACGTACCCTTTCGGATCCCTACTTTTGTATCTTTGGGGTAAATACACAGTAGTGCAATTGCTGGATCATATGGTAGCTCTATTTTCAACTTTTTGAGGAACCTCCATACTGTTTTCCAGAGTGGCTGCACCAGCTTGCATTCCCACCAACAGTGTAGGAGGGTTCCCCTTTGTCCGCATCCCAGCCAACATCTGTCGTTTCCTGACTTGTTAATTTTAGCCATTCTGACTGGTGTGAGGTGGTATCTCATTGAGGTTTTGATTTGGATTTCCCTGATGCCGAGCGATATTGAGCACTTTTTCATGTGTCTGTTGGCCATTTGGATGTCTTCTTTGGAGAAATGTCTTCTGCCCATTTCTTGATTGGATTCTTTGTTCTTTGGGTGTTGAGTTTGATGAGTTCTTTATAGATTTTGGATACTAGCCCTTTATCTGATATGTCATTTGCAAATATCTTCTCCCATTCTGTCGGTTGTCTTTTGGTTTTGTTGACTGTTTCCTTTGCTTTGCAAAAGCTTTTTATCTTGATGAAGTCCCAATAGTTCATTTTTGCCCTTGCTTCCCTTGCCTTTGGCGATGTTTCTAGGAGGAAGTTGCTTCGGCTGAGGTCGAAGAGGTTGCTGCCTGTGTTCTCCTTTAGGATTTTGATGGACTCCTGTCTCACATTGAGGTCTTTCAACCATTTGGAGTCTATTTTTGTGTGTGGTGTAAGGAAATGGTCCAGTTTCATTCTTCTGCATGTGTCTATCCAATTTTCCCAACACCATTTGTTGAAGAGACTGTCTTTTTTCCATTGGACATTCTTTCCTGCTTTGTCAAAGATGAGTTGACCATAGAGCTGAGGGTCAATTTCTGGGCTCTCTATTCTGTTCCATTGATCTATGTGTCTGTTTTTGTGCCAGTACCATGCTGTCTTGATGATGACAGCTTTGTAATAGAGCTGGAAGTCCGGAATTGTGATGCCGCCGGCTTTGCTTTTCTTTTTCAACATTCCTCTGGCTATGCAGGGTCTTTTCTGGTTCCATACAAATTTTAGGATTATTTGTTCCATTTCTTTGAAAAAAGTGGATGGTATTTTGATGGGGATTGCATTGAATGTGTAGATTGCTCTAGGTAGCATTGACATCTTCACAATATTTGTTCTTCCAATCCATGAGCATGGAACGTTTTTCCATTTCTTTGTGTCTTCCTCAGTTTCTTTCATGAGTATTTTACAGTTTTCTGAGTACAGATCCTTTGTCTCTTTGGTTAGATTTATTCCTAAGTATCTTATGGTTTTGGGTGCAATTGTAAATGGGATCGACTCCTTAATTTCTCTTTCTTCTGTCTTGTTGTTGGTGTATAGGAATGCCACTGACTTCTGTGCATTGATTTTATATCCTGCCACTTTACTGAATTCCTGTATGAGTTCTAGCAGTTTTGGGGTGGAGTCTTTGGGGTTTTCCACATAAAGTATCCTATCATCTGCAAAGAGTGAGAGTTTGACTTCTTCTTTGATGATTTGGATGCCTTTGATTTCTTTTTGTTGTCTGATTGCTGTGGCTAGGACTTCCAATACTATGTTGAATAGCAGTGGTGATAGTGGACATCCCTGCCATGTTCCTGACCTTAGGGGGAAATCTCTCAGTTTTTCCCCGTTGAGAATGATATTCGCTGTAGGTTTTTCATAGATGGCTTCTATGATATTGAGGTATATACCCTCTATCCCTATACTCTGAAGAGTTTTGATCAAGAAAGGATGCTGTACTTTGTCAAATGCTTTTTCTGCATCTATTGAGAGGATCATATGATTCTTGTTCTTTCTTTTGTTAATGTATTGTATCACATTGATTGATTTGCGGATGTTGAACCAACCTTGCACCCCAGGGATAAATCCCACTTGGTTATGGTGAATAATCCTTTTAATGTACTGTTGGATCCTATTGGCTAGTATTTTGGTGAGAATTTTTGCATCCATGTTCATCAGGGATATTGGTCTGTAATTCTCCTTTTAGATGGGATCTTTGTCTGGTTTTGGGATCAAGGTAATGGTGGCCTCATAAAACGAGTTTGGAAGTTTTCCTTCCATTTCTATTTTTTGGAACAGTTTCAGAAGAATAGGTATTAATTCTTCTTGAAATGTTTGGTAGAGTTTCCCTGGGAAGCCATCTGGCCCTGGGCTTTTGTTTTTTGGGAGATTTTTGATGACTGCTTCAATTTCCTTAGTGGTTCTAGGTCTGTTCAGGTTTTCTATTTCATCCTGGTTCAGTTTTGGTAGTTGATACATCTCTAGGAATGCATCCATTTCTTCCAGGTTATCTAATTTGCTGGCGTAGAGTTGCTCATCATATGTTCTTATAATTGTTTGTATTTCTTTGGTGTTGGTTGTGATCTCTCCTCTTTCATTCATGATTTTGTTGATTTGGGTCATTTCTCTTCTCTTTTTGATAAGTCTGGCCAGGGGTTTATCAATCTTGTTAATTCTTTCAAAGAACCAGCTCCTAGTTTCATTGATCTGTTCTACTGTTCTTTTAGTTTCTATTTCATTGATTTCTGCTCTGATCTTTATTATTTCTCTTCTCCTGCTGGGTTTAGGCTTTATTTGCTGTTCTTTCTCCGGCTCCTTTAGGTGGAGGGTTAGGTTGTGTACTTGAGACCTTTCTTGCTTCTTGAGAAAGGCTTGTATTGCTATATACTTTCCTCTTAGGACTGCCTTTGCTGCATCCCAAAGATTTTGAATAGTTGTGTTTTCATTTTCATTGGTTTCCATGTATTTTTTTAAGTCTTCTTTAATTTCCTGGTTGACCCATTCATTCTTCAGTAGGATGCTCTTTAGCCTCCATGTATTTGAGTTCTTTCCGACTTTCCTCTTGTGATTGAGTTCTAGTTTCAAAGCATCGTGGTCTGAAAATAGGCAGGGAATGATTCCAATCTTTTGGTACCGGTTGAGACCTGATTTATGACCTAGGATGTGATCGATTCTGGAGAATGTTCCATGGGCACTAGAGAAGAATGTGTATTCCATTGCTTTGGGGTCGAATGTTCTGAATATGTCTGTAAAGTCCATTTGGTCCAGTGTGTCATTTAAAGTCTTTATTTCCTTGTTGATCTTTTGCTTAGACGATCTGTCCATTTCAGTGAGGGGGGTGTTAAAGTCCCCCACTATTATTGTATTGTTGTCGATGTGTTTCTTTGCTTTTGTTATTAATTGCCTTATATAATTGGCTGCTCCCATGCTAGGGGCATAGATATTTACAATTGTTAGATCTTCTTGTTGGATAGATCCTTTAAGTATGATATAGTGTCCTTCCTCATGTCTTATTACAGTCTTTGGTTTAAAATCTAATTTGTCTGATATAAGGATTGCCACCCCAGCTTTCTTTTGGTGTCCATTAGCATGGTAAATGGTTTTCCACCCCCTCACTTTCAATCTGGGGGTGTCTTTGGTTCTAAAATGAGTCTCTTGCAGACAGCATATTGATGGGTCTTGTTTTTTAATCCAGTCTGATAGCCTGTGTCTTTTGATTGGGGCATTGAGCCCATTTACATTCAGGGTAACTATTGAAAGATAGGAATTCAGTGCCATTGTACTGCCTGTAAGGTGACTGTTACCGTATATTGTCTGTGTTCCTTTCTGGTCTATGTTGCTTTTAGGCTCTCTCTTTGCTTAGAGGACCCCTTTTAGGATTTCTTGTAGGGCTGGTTTTGTGTTTGCAAATTCCTTTAGTTTTTGTTTGTCCTGGAAGCTTTTTATCTCTCCTTCAATTTTCAATGACAGCCTAGCTGGATAGAGTATTCTTGGCTGCATATTTTTCTCATTTAGTGCTCTGAATCTATCATGCCAGTCCTTTCTGGCCTGCCAGGTCTCTGTGGATAGGTCTGTTGCCAATCTAATGTTTCTACCCTTGTAGGTTACATATCTCTTCTCCCAAGCTGCTTTCAGGATTTTCTCTTTGTCTCTGAGACTCGTAAGTTTTACTATTAGATGTCAGGGTGTTGACCTATTTTTATTGATTTTGAGAGGGGTTCTCTGTGCTTCCTGGATTTTCATGCCTGTTTCCTTTCCCAAATTAGGGAAGTTCTCTGCTATAATTTGCTCCATTATACCTTCTGGCCCTCTCTCTCTTTCTTCTTCTTCTGGGATCCCAATTATTCTAATGTTGTTTCGTCTTATGGTATCTCTTATCTCTCGAATTCTGCCCTCGTGATCCAGTAGTTGTTTCTCTCTCTTTTTCTCAGCTTCTTTATTTTCCATCATTTGGTCTTCTATATAACTGATTCTCTCTTCTGCCTCATTTATTCTAGCAGTTAGCACCCCCATTTTTGATTGCACCTCATTAATAGCCTTTTTGTTTTCTACTTGGTTAGATTTTAGTTCTTTTACTTCTCCAGAAAGAGTTTCTCTAATAACTTCCATATTTTTTTCAAGCCCAGCTAGTATCTGTAAAGTGATGATTCTGAACTCTAGATCTGACATCGTACTAATGTCCGTATTGAGTAGGTTCCTGGCAGTCGGTACTACCTCTTGTTCTTTTTGTTGAGGTGATTTTTTCCGTCTTGTCATTTTGTGCAGAGGAGAATAGATTAATGAGAGAACAAAATGCTAGCAGAGTAACCACGTCCCCAGAAAATATACTCTAAACAAATCAGAAAAGCCCTGAAGCAGTGGGAAAAGAAATGGAAAGAGAGAAAAAAAAGAAAAAGATAAAGATAAAAACAAAAACAAACAAAACAAAACAACAACAACAACAAAAAAAAAACCCAGAATGTGATCAAATATGATCAGGCTGGTATATAGATCAGTGTCACACCCTAGATTTGGGGTGTATTTTGGACTGTTAGAAGAAAGTGCCTCCCAAAATTTTAAAGAAAGAAAAACATATATGTACAAAAATAAGGGTTGATATGATGAAGGGATGGAATATGACTGTAAAGATGGAAATTATAAAAAATTTTATAAAAGGAATTGATAAGTTGTTTGAAAAAAGAAAGAAGAGGATTTTAAAAAAGAAAAAAAAAGGAGAGGATGTGATCAGGCAGGGGAATAGAAAACACCACATACTAGAGATTTAGGGTATATTTTAATCTGTTAGAAGAAACTATCTCAAAATTTTAAAGAGAGAACAACTTATATATATAAGCCAAAAATACGGGTAACTACTATGAAGGGATAGAATATGACTCTAAAAATGAAAAATAAAAATGTTTTTTTAAAAAAAAGGGATTGATAAGATCTTGGTTGAAAAAGGGAAAATGAAAAATTCAAAAAGAAAAAAAAATAAAAAAAGACAGTTAAAAAAAAATTAACTTTGAGAGACTAAAGAATCATGGTAAAAAAGCCATGAATTCTATGTGCAGTAGTCCCCTAGCACTGGAGTTCTGCCGTTCTCATTGATCGGTAAACTTGGTCTTGGCTGGCTGTTCTCGCTGATCTTCTGGGGAGGGGCCTGTTGCCGTGGTTTCCAAATGTCTCTGCCGGAGGCGGAATTGCCCCGCCCTTGCCCCCTCCCGGCTAATAATGTGCTCGGGTTTGCTCTCTGGGGCTTTTGTTCCCTGCGAGCTTTCCGTCCAGCTTTGGAGGCGGAGAGTGAAAATGGCGGCCTCCCAATCTCCGCCCCGGAGGAGCCGAGAACTCAGGGCCCCGCTCCTCAGTGAGCCCCAGAGAAAAGCCGTCAGTCACTCCCGTCTCCCCGGTCTCCGGCTGCAGTCCGTGCTCACCCGGCCCGTGACCGCGCGTTTCTCTCTCCGGCACCCGACCCCGGGTGGAGTCTCCAAACCCAGCAGATCCCTGCGGTGCACTCCCGCGCGGCTCCTCCCCGGGGAGGAAGGGGAGTCTCCCCGGATCTGCCGCTTGTTGGGTCCCTGCTGGAGGAGCGGTGGCCCGACTGTGCCGCGGATCATGGTTTATGGCGACCCCGAGCTGAGAGCCCGCTCCTCCGCTCCGTCTCTGCAGCCGGCTTCCCTGCTCGTTACCTGGGAGCTCTGCCGCCCTCAGGCACCCGCGGTCTTTCTGTGACCCCGAGGGTCCTGAGACCACACTGTCCCGGAGGGTTCCACCCCCCGCTTAGCCACCAGAGTGACGTCCCTCGGCGGAGCAGACTTTTAAAAGTTCCGATTTTGTGCTCCGCGGCTCTATCACTTGCCAGACGCGGCCGACGGAGGCCCCTCCCCCGCCGTCTATCCTCCCGAATATCGCCTCGCATTCACTTCTCCGCACGTCCTACCTTCCAGAAAGTGGTCGCTTTTCTGATGAGAGAGTTGTTGCTCTTCTTTTCTTCGATCTCCTGTTGAGTTCGTAGGTGTTCAGAATGGTTTGATCCCTATCCAGCTGAATTCCTGAGAGGAGACGAAATCCAGGTCTCCTACTCCTCCGCCATCTTGCTCCGCCCCCCTGTATCATTCACTTTAAATAAGCTCATCTGCCATTTAATGTGAAATGCTAATCAAAATGTAGTATATTTAACAAATGTCTGTGTAAATTATTTTTAGTTAGATAAATTCATGTCCATCTCAGTATAAATAAGAACTTGAAGTGACTTACATTATTAACAATAAAATAAAATATAAATTGATAAACAGATCCAGGGGAAGGGACATGAGCGGACTGATAAAATGAAGCTAGAAGGTATCATTAGTTTACAGAAAGACCTATTGTAAAATTCTATTAAATCACCAGAAATCATATGGAGATTTGGCTCCAAGCTTCCCAGTGGCCAAAGCAAAGAAAGTAGAATTATTTGCAAGATTTACATCTTGATATTTTTTAAAGGTTGGGTCTAGGAAAAGCCCATATTTTTCCGGTGTGAGCATTAAGAGATCTATTTCTCTTAAGATTATAAAGGGAATGTTACAGGATATGAAACATTGTCCTCAACATCATCCTGACAGTAATTTCAAGGGCATATTATCCTATGGTTGCTTTTTCAAGAATGTGAATTGTGACACCAATGCCAAAACAATAAATATTCAGTAAGACCAATTTTACATGTAGCCAAAAAAATACATTACAGTTTTTGAACAAATGATTATTTATGAATAGTATTTGGTCACTCCAGAAAAATGACTGACCTTTATAATATCCACTCATATAAATATACATTTATATACATATAACAGTTGCAAAATATATTTATTATATGCACATGTATATATCCTGTAACCCCCCCCACACACACACACACTGCCAACCAGATTATAAATCTCATACAGGTTTGTAGAACTTATTATATCCCCAGTGCTCACCACAGTACTGTGTAAATGAAGATGGAAGGTGAAATATTGGGTAATGTGATAGCAGTGTCACAGGAAAACTAAGGGGGCAAATAATAATTATATAGTATGATGAAGGTGAGTAGCTAATGTAATTACTTCAGAAATATGTAAAAAATAATGACAGGATCAGGTCAGCCAGCTATCAACTCAAGAAACACTGAAAGCCCGAGGGTCTCTGGGGAAGCAAATAAGAAGAACCTTATCTCCTATAGCTTCTGAGAAGACCGTACTAGAAATCAGACCCAAGACCTAATTTTAAGGATGACAGAGATGCCATGATATTTGAAGCACGGCCTTGACAGGTGTCCTCTATAAAAGTCAGAACTCTGAGAGGAAAGGAGTGTGACTGTGATACTTGGATGAGCTCATATTGATGCATCGGCCTGAGAATATTGAACCCCAGAATCCACTAAACCTTTCCAATTGGTAGGATTAGCTCCCTGCTCTTTGCTGGAAGAGAGAAACTCTTCTTGCTTGGATATGCTAGAAAGACCTCATCTGAGGCAGGTAACTTGCATATCATGTGTGTCTTTTTCAAAAACTTCTGCCACCCTCAGACCTCAAGACTGGGACCCAGGGGCAGGTCATGGCCCAACCCACGCATGGAAACACAGTCCCTGTTGTGTGAGCAGGTAGTTTACATCCTGAATGAATTGTAGGACCAGGTAATTGATATTGGCAGGGACCCGGGGAACTAATGTGGGAGTGAATGTTGAGGATATTGGATCAGGAAATTGTTTACCTGCAAGCACTCACCCATAGTTTGGAGTTCAAAATATTCACAAGGACACCTGAATTTTGCTCTCATGTGCTTTGGAATGGGTCTTTGAAGCTTTGACACAGTAATGGCCTGCAGTAGATGAGGTAGTGATACAGGAATACCTGGACATGATAGTGAGGAGGGGAACAGAAGACTGAAGGAGGTGGAATGTTAGAAAGGTTTTATTTCTTAAGACCATTGAACCCACCATTTGACCATGATCCCCAGAAGGACCATAGCACAGTCTCCATACTAAGGCAAGAAATGTCCTGGCAATAAGCAATGACATCTTTGAGGGGTTCAGTAGTATCCTCTGAAGGCTAGGGCTGACAGAAAGAGATACTGCCATGGAATTGGGCATTCGAATACCAAAGAAGAAAAGGGGGAATGACAGAGGCCAATAGTAGTACTTAACCTTCAATGGCAAGGTGGTCTTTATCTCAGACTCTGATTTTGGGGAAACCCAGAATAAGACAATGATAAAGGCAAAGACCAACTCATTCTAATGGATTTTTAATGCTTTCCTTTCCAGTCAACATCATATAAGATTACTTAATACTTATTGTACTTATTTCTTTGTGCTTGCGAGTTTGAATTCACTTAAAATTTTATAACCTAGAAAAGGCTACATATTTTCATTATGATATTGCAGCACTTTATCAAGTAAGTGTTTTGTTTGGTTTGGTTTGGTTTGGTTTCCTCTCCTTGCCTCTCCATTTTTAGTAATTGAACCCACTTTCCTTTGATTATCCCAAGCACTTAAGTGGCATAAGTCTTTCAGCTTTTAGATGAATACTTTATTTACAGTGTTCATAACCATAAAATAAGTAGTTTCTTTTAATGTAGTCATTTTGAAGTCTGTTCTTTTTCTAAGATTCTCTTGCCAATTTAGAAAGTGAAAGTATATAGAGAAATTGATTCAGTCTTAATGACTCTTATTTAATTCTTCAAACCGGGAAGTAGCTGGATAAATGACTCACCATGGAATTGTCTTTATCATTAGAAATGCTCTTCAGCTATTCTCAGTGAAGTACTTTTATAAAGCATCTGATATGTGTCCGGCATAATGCTAAACCAGAAAGAACTCTGAAGACTATTCATGTTTGGCTGTAGATTTTGCATAGATATCTCCTTAGGTTTAACCACTAAGATCTGATTCCTGAAAACAGTTGTTAGTTCCATACATTTGGTTCAATAAAAGTGCTTGACAGTCTTTCTCTGGCCTTAGGTAGGTCTAAAGAAGACTTCCAAAATAAACCAAAGGTAAAAATAAACAAGATGTAATGTTCATGAGCTGGGCTACCTCCAAGAAAGTTGAGCAGAGTAAAGTTTATCTTTAGTTCATCTTCCTTTTCCCTTCTGTGTATTTTCTACCATCTGAAGATACACACTTCAGCTGCACAATACAGCTTTTTGAGGATTGTTTGAGTTTTCCTGTGGGTCTTTCTTAAGCCCTATCCCCTTGTTTTATTTTATTTTATTTTATTTTATTTTATTTTATTTTATTTTATTTTATTTATTTACTATTGTCATCATGTTCAGTTAGCCAGCATATAGTAGTACATCATTAGTTTTTGATGTAGTGTTCAACAATTCATTAGTTGCATATAACACCCAGGGCTCATCACCACATGTGCCCTCCTTAATACCCATCACCCTGTTACCCCATCCCCCCACACCCCTCCCTTCTGTAACCCTCATTTTTGTTCCTGGAGTCCAGAGTCTCTCATGGGTTTGTCTCCCTCTCTGATTTCTTCCCATTCTGTTTTCCCTCCCTTCCCCTATGGTCCTCCATTCTATTCATTATGTTCCACATATGAGTGAAACCATATGATAATTGTCTTTCTCTGCTTGACTTATTTCACTTAGCATAATCCCTTCCAGTTCCATCCATGTCGATGCAAATGGTGGGTATTCATCCTTTCTGATGAGTGAGCGATATTCCATTGTATATATGGACCACATCTTCTTTATCCATTCATCTGTTGAAGGGCATCTCGGCTCTTTCCACAGTTTGGCTATTGTGGACATTGCTTCTATGAACATTGGGGTGCATGTGCCCCTTCTTTTCACTACATCTGTATCTTTGGGGTAAATACCTAGTAGGGCAATTGCTGTGTTGTAGGGTAGCTTTTTTTTTAACATCTTGAGGAACCTCCATACTGTTTTCCAGAGTGGCTGTACCAGCTTGCATTCCCACCAGCAGTGTAAGAGGGTTCCCCTTTCTCCACATCCTCACCAACACTTGCTGTTTCCTGTCGTGTTAATTTTTGCCATTCTAACTGGTGTGAGGTGGTATCTCATTGTGGCTTTGATTTGTATTTCCCTGATGGCTAGTTTTTTGACATTACGGATAAAGGGCTGGTAGTCAAGATCTATAAAGAACTTCTCAAACTCAACACCCGAAAAACAAATAATCCAGTCAATAAATGGGCAGAAGAAATGAACAGACACTTCTCCAAAAAAGATATACAAATGGCTAACAGACACATGAAAAAAATATCCCCTTGTTTAGAACATAATCTTAACAGGGAGCTCTGTACCTATCTAACTTGACTTGCTTGGACAAAACATAAGTGGTTAAAGTAAATTTGAAAGATGAAAATAATGTTTCATTTGATGTATTGTTTTATATCTTTGCATGTATCCTAGAAACTAGGGTCTCTGCCATAATTTATTTCATTTTGTGCATTAGAAGAAGAAAGCTCTGCGTCCTCCAGTATCTGTTAAACTTATTTTTAAAAGATAGATATGGAAGAAAACCAGGGAAGGATTTTTTTTTCTTCTTCTTTTCCCATTAACGTATACTGAATTTAAAAGAGTAGTAGACATGTTTAAAGTAATATTTTATATGCATATATGTATATGGAAATTAATGCCTCCGCTTTCAAATGGGTTGCTTTCATAAATCTTCTCTTTTCCTAGAGCAGTTCAAGGATGACGTAGAGACTAAGACATGATGATAATATAGGAAGGATTTAAGCACTGGGTGAATGAATGGTTGGACTAGCTGATCTTTAAGAACATTTCCAAACCAAATAGTCTCTGATTTTATGAAACCCTATATGCAGCCTATTATAAAATGCTTCTTGCTTCCCTATTCAAAATTAATTACAATAAGTCCACAAATAATTATCTTAGCATGCTTCGCATTGTCTCATGCCATGATATATGTAGGGAAAGTTTAATTGAGTTTAATTAAGGGACCAGGTTTGTTTGTTTTTGAGTGTATTATAGCTAAAATTATCAGAAAAACACTCATGACTTGATTTCTCACATATTAATATCTTTAGTACAAACAATAAGAGGTATGAAGAGTTAGAGAAAGATCAGACATGGGCATGCTGGTGGAGAAAAGAGGTCAAGCTAACCAAGGACCTCTGTGTAGTCTCTTGTTTCAGAGATACCAGGGAAGGGTTATGATAGGGAGCCCATAGATTATAAAATCATGGTGCCTGACTAAAATATAAATATCAGATGTTTTATTCCAATAAAAATGTATTTAAAGTTGAAAATTTTAATTTTATTTAAAAAAGATAAGTATCAAAATTGAATACCATGTTAAAATGACTAATGCTGGCAAGACCTTGTTTATTTCATCAATGTGATCTTACCAAACACCATTCTCAATATATCTGTAACTTTGTGCGTTCTTCACTTATACAGTTAATAGAAGTCCAGTAATTGGCATGTTTGTTATTAAATGTCATCTTAATAACAGGTCTTGGTGTTGCTGGGCTGCAGCACAGCCAAGTGAATCGTCCTGCCTGACATTGAACATCAAAGTCTTTGTACTTGCCACTCATTTTGTAAGGTCTCAGAGGACAGGCGTTTTGCAAACTCCATGAAATCTTAATAACAGCCTAAAGGAGAGACAGCAGATGAAAATGAAGAGCCACTATCCCTTTAAACATGACTGTATCACACAGCTACTATTCATAGCAACTGAAAGCCAAATAATGGTTCTGAACAGAACATGACTAGACAATTAAGGTCACCTTTGGCAGCTTTATAAGCAAGTGCATATTCTAATGGTCTCCTGAAATCCTTCTCCTATGACATAACTGTTGCAAGAGGTGATACCCTCACTGGCTCATGGAGCATTTTCTTCTTTTTGCCTTTGAGTCACATGTCTGAACTTTTATTTGAGGTTTCTTCTTTGGAGTAGATCCATTTATCAGTGAAATGATTCAGTACAGTAACTGCTCTAGAACTTGATGGAAGCTATTGCTGTTTTCCCAAGCCTTGACTGCTTAGTACTGGTTCTTTTTTTAGAAGAAAACTTCTATTTTATATGGACAGTGTGAAAACTCTAAGAAAATAATTAACCATAATCTCATGATCTAATTAAACCAGTGTTATTTTCTTCTAATTCCTTTTAGAAACTTGTGTGTGTGTGTGTGTATGTGTGTGTGTGTGTGACAACATGAAGCTTTTCATACCGTAAGTAATTTTACGGCTTGCTTTTGCATTTTTGTGATGTAATTATTTTATATTCATAAAGTATATATTACACATGCAAGATACACAACTAATGGTAATATAATGCCCCTGAACTATTGAGAAATGCAATATTTGAAGCTCTCCATGGGGCCCCTATATGCCCCTTTTCACTCACTAATACTTGCTTCAACACTTAGACAGTAAAGGATATCCATATATAGTGTTGGTTGGAAACAATGAATAAGAGTCTTCTTGTTCAGTCCATGAGTAAGAGTGAAAAAAAATAGGGTCATAGTCATTCAGGGTCAGCACAGGAAAGAGATGGTGTGCTCTAAGGGGAGAATTGAGGAGAGCTTAATGAAGGGGCTACCTGCAAATGTGCGAGCAGGGTTAAAGGAAACTAACAAGGCACAATATAGTACCCCCAAACTAGCAACAGTGCAGAGCCATTACCTCCACTTGGCCTGAAGATACAGGGGGCCGGGAATGGTTACTGGCACACCAGAGTGGTAGCCTTCAGGAAAGAAATGGCACCGTTCTTGAATTTTTTCACACAAAGAGGGAGCTAGGGAAATACATACGTTCACCTTATACTCCTTTCACTGATCTCCAGTAGGTTCTTTCTGTTGGTTGCACCCAACGGAAGTAGGGCAAGGAAAGATTTGATGCAATCTCTAAGTCGTCCCTGCCCCCCCCCCCAGGGCATAAAGCAGAGTGGGGGAATGTTGGAGGATAGATATAGAAGTCCTAGGAAAGTAAACACATGGTGGTTAATTAATAAATGAGGACCATTTGTTTTGTCTCAGGTCCAATTTGTGGGTCACTTTTTTCGGTACTGACAGGTAGGTGTTAATTAAAGATATTAGAAGTACTGACTTTGAGATACCGCCTTGAAAAAAATTTCTTCTGGGACGCCTCGGTGGCGCTGTTGGTTGAGCATCCAACTCTTGGTTTTGGCTCAGGTCATCATTTTGGGGTCGTGGGATAGAGCCCCGCATCAGGCACCGCACTGCTGCTTGAGATTCTCTCTCCCTCTCCCTCTGCCCCTCCTGATCATGCACGCTCTCTCTCTCTCTCAAATAAATAAATAAATCTTAAATTTTTTTTCTTTGAACTTCTATAGGAGCTAAAACCAGGTCTGAATGTAATTGTTCTGTCATTTTGTTTCACTTAACACATATTATCTGAGATTATGCATATGCTTTAACATGACTACTCTCAAAAGTCAAGCCAAGGGTTTTGTTTGTTTTTGTTTTGTTGGTTTGTTTGTTTTCAAATCAGATGATAGCATCTTGAATTGCCCCATTATAATAGGTCCCAGCCTTGCAGTTTGGATTACATGCTTAGGAAAGTCTATTCATCTGTCATCTAGCATTAGTGCTAGAGGATGAGCTTTATAACATATGTGTGTTTTTCTTTTCAATGTCTATATCTGTTTCTGTTCCAAAGGTAGTCTACTTTTCCCAGATGCTGCCAGAAGCCTTTAGTGGCTTTTCAGAATAGTTTTTTCTTTGACCTACATCTCCAAGTATCTCTCCCTGCTAGAAAATGTGTCTACAGTGCTCTCTGTAAGAAGGAACTCATAATACTTTATCTGAAAAGGAAGGACTTAGAAAAACCACTCATTTTAGCTTCTTTCTTAAGATTGGATTGCCCTTCATATCATTCATAAAAATGCTTGTCAAATTTTTCTTAATTCTAGAATGAATGATTAGCATAGCACTTGGCACATAGCAGACCTAACTAAATGTGTGTTTCCTTTTTTTTACATCCTTTATTAATGTAAACAGACATTTGATAACTCTCCCTGGATGTCTATATAGGGATTTTGTTTTGGTAGATTTCCTTCCCACTGAATGGATTAGTCTAGATGCCCTTTTTCATAACTCAGATCTGGCTATTGTGGTCAGGGATCTGGGATAGTAGGATGACTGAGAACTGTATGGGCCATGTGCCCAGGACCAAAGTAGAGGCCAAATCCCAGTAACAGAGACCAGTACAGCCAAGAAAAGAGAAAGGATCAAACCATCATGCAGACTCGACAGATAACCTACAGTGTTCAAGTTACGGAGATCCTCATCAGATAAGAGAAAGATTCAGTTGAGAGACCTGTCTGAAAGCATGAATAAGAAGTCTAATGTAGAAAAACATTTGAGGGATGTGTGTAGCCTGTGGAGGACTCTTAATTACTGTTCTCTGCCTTTTACATATTTGGATCTTGTTTGTTTTAAAGGGGGTCAAATAGGATGCCTGGGTGGCTCAGTCAGTTAAGCATCTATCTCTTGATTTCAGCTCAGGTCATGATCTCGGGGTTGTGAGTTCGAGCCCCACATCTGGGCTGTGTGCTGGGTGTGGAGCCTGCTTAAAATTCTCTCTCTCCCTCTCCCTCTGCCCCTCCCCCCAATAAATATAAATATATAAATAAATAAATGGGTCAAATAGTGCACAGTTGTTAGTAGTTCTTTTTGATGTTTCATCGTAAGGTTTTCAAAAAGCATCCCATGAAATTTCATCCAGAGCTGGTGTGTGTGCACGGAAGTGTTGTGTTGGTGGAAGGGTAGGTTCTTGAGGGAGTGAGAAGAGTTGATAGATTCACATCCTTATAGAAATTCTAGTAACAAGTGGTTGTCATGCAAGATTTTTTTAAGCAAAGGATTCCAAGGTTTAAAAATATGTTTCAAACCCATTGGCTTATCCTAATTTGTTCCTGAAGTATAGTAGTAGGTGTCAGCCAACTTCAGCCTGCAGGCAAAATCCAGCCTTCTAGATGTTTTTATATGATCTGTGAGCTAAGAATGATTGTTACATTTTAACTGGTTGAAAAAATCAAAAGACTATTTCATAACATGTAAAAATTATTTGAAATTAAAATTCCAGTGTTTACAAAGTCTTATTAGCACATAGTCACACACATACTTGTTTATGAATTGTGTATGGCTGCTTTTGCACCTGCAACAGCAAAGTTGGGCAGATGGGACAGACACTGTATGGACTGAAAAGCCTGAAATATTTACTCTCTGGGTCCTTTACGGAAAGTTTGTCACCCCTGGATTAGAACTTTCCAATGGTGTAAAAAAAAAAAAAGAAGTACTGAGCAGCTGCCTTACACAATTAGGTCTTCTGGCTTCGTATTTTTGTCTTCTCAAGAGTAGGATTTGGGCCTTACCACATGGAAAAGAAAAGTTTACAAGTATAGATAAAACGGGAACAAAACATTTTAGTATCTACTGTGAGCAAGGCACTAGACTTGACACTATAAACTACATTATCTTAGTAATTTTTATAGCTACTCTAAGAGCTAGGTACTTCCATTGTCATATTACAGCTTAGGAAATGAATTCAGAGAGGTTATGTGACTTGCATGATATTATTCAGTGGATAAGGGGAGGCAGCATACAAACTCCACCCTTTTTATTTTCACTATATAGATGCTCCTAAGAGCCCTGTATCCTCCATATTCTTATTATTCTTGTTGGTTTCTAGGTTCTTGACCCATGTAAGTTTTTGAACACCAAAGCTATAGCCAGTAGCCTAATTACACATGGAATAAACAAGCACTCTAGATTGAGTTCAACATAAGAGTGTCCAGTGATAATGGATCACATGCTAGTATCATTTCCATTCATTTTCTTTCCTTTGTGATTCAGCCTCATCATAAAGCTGAAAACTATTTGTTTAGCCAAAAGAAGGATATTTCCCCATTTTTTCTCTTTGAAATCTGTCTTTAATCTTGCTACTCTGGGATTTACCATTTAAATCTTCCTTAATTTTAGTTCTTGGCTTTAGCTTTTAGGGTGATAATTTGTCATAGGCATAATTTTGAATTAGGTAAAATTTCTCTTCAACTTTCCTAACCTTATATCCATTCATTTTATTACCTCGTCTTCCCTATCACATAGTGGAGTGTTTATAGACACTTAAGAACTGGCTGTCAGGAGGGAAAAAAGAGTCTTGATGAGTAGCATTTGCAGATTTCCATGGTGTAAATACCTCCATAATATCCCATTTCAAGCTACCAGTGTAATGGCTTAAAAAAATTCTGAAAATTTAACAGCTGGCTCTTGTGAATTAGTATAAGCCAGCTCCAACATACAACATAGCTTATCCATTATTCAGGTATTTTATGTGGCTCACACATTCTGCCTATCACCTCAATCCGCCTCCCCTGTGTCTGCTCTAATTCTGCCCTCCAGGTAGTACTCCATGCTCTGCCTCAGCAATATACTGGCGTATGTACATTTTTTCTTCCTGACCCTGTCAAGTGACTGACAAACCAAGCTGAGGTACTGACACAAGATGAGATGTTAATGAATGACAGATTCAGTGGGACAGCATATGCCTCAAAAGAACAGTTGTCAGAAACAGAAAAAGAGTAATGGTTTAGAAATAGCAATGGTGAATAAGAATAAGGGCTGGGAGGTAGGAAGAACATGTGATGAAGAGGTTGAAGATATAAGACAGTTCGCCATGAAATGGGAGTTCCTAGAGGACACAGTAGGAAGGTTGAAGAGGAAGAAGAAATGTGAGAGTCTGGTCAAGGTAGGCCTCTAGAGAGCAATGTAGAAATAAGAGTGTGAAAGAATTTGCATGATCCAACACTTGGACAACCTGTGAAGTGACCAAGGATAACAAAGATATGAATGTCAGAAGTTAAGCAGATGTTAAGGCCCCCAAAAGAATCAGACACAGCCATTTTCCAACATATTGGGAATAGATGAGAAGCATGTGTTGTACACCAGTCTACTCAAAATAAGTATTAGCAGTAAGCTGGATTGATTTTGTTTCTGATGGAGTCCTACCTGAGGGGAATAAAGCTGACATGGAATTTTTGGGGTTTCTAGGGATCTCATTGAGTAAGAAATAAGATCAGCCTCTTGGAAGAGTTCAACTTTGGTATGGTGAAGTCCATAGTCTGGCTTTATTATGTGCTTCCTTGGGATAAACTGAATGTCTCATCATGGTCATTTAGAGGATTGGTCTCTATACCTGGAGGCTGAATTATTGGCTTTTCTTTGTTCTTGAATTCATCTCTTCCTGACAGTTGAGAGATTTTTTCCAGCATTTACCTGTTCCCTTTTTAGATTCCCCTTCTGATAACTACTTCTTTAACTTACTACTTTTTAAAATTCTGTTTTGCTTCTTCAAAAAAAGTTACCTTTCTGAAAATTTTTTTAAAAGCCTCATTAGTGAGAAATCCAATAGCTTTACCCTATCAACTTTCACCAGGATATCCTGCAGACTTGGGCATTGATGACCATTCCCTCTTGCACACTCTTTTCTCCCATTCATAAAAATATGCTCCATCATTACTCTCTTTTGGTCATCTTGCTGCAATATTGTAAAGTATTCCACTTTCTCCGCTAACTTCCTAATATGAATATTTTCAGTTCTTGATCCACAAGTTGCCTACGAAGATTAAACTTTTACCTCTGAGTTCAAGATTTTTCCCCTTAGTTGACAGTTCTATCTTCTCTCTCAAAGTATGTGTCTCAATGTTTATAGGAGAAGAAGAGAGGAAGTAGACATGGTAGAAGCTGGCTACACTTCTTATTTTGTAGATTTGACCCAGAAATCATATAAGTATTCTGCATAATTATGACTTAAGAATTATTTAAAAAGGCAATCCATAAACATCAAGGCAAATTGAAAGAAATGAATGTAATGGTGTTAGTGATAATCTTTTTACTTGTATTCTGAAACAGTCATGTGTGTGTTGTGGTATAAAGCAAATTAATAATTATATTGATGTCATTGAGAGCCCAGATATCCATCATGAGGAAAAGGAGAAGCATATGTAAGTCTGATGAGGTTGAATAAACAGGCTTCAGTGTTAAATTTGAATTGGAGTTATCTGTGTGTATGCATGACCTAGTTTAACAAAAAAACATTTCTTAGCTCTGCAAAAGAAAGGGTCTAGAAACAGTGAAAAACCAGTAACAAAGAGCCCTTGAAGTTCCCAGACTGTGATCTCAAAAAACCACTTCCCCTTAAAGGAACTAGGGCTTCTTAGAGAAGTGCCTGATACCTGCTTTGGGACCCAGAATGTAAACGCTGAGCAAGGAACGTCTTTTCAAGGCAGAAAGCAAGGGAACTATCAATACTATTAGGGTCATACCAAAAAGATCCCACTTGAAGAGTCTCCCACTGACTCCCCAAAATGGAAAAATTGACAAGGGACTAAAATACTTCAGATATATGTAATGAATCAGTCCATAATTATAATAAAAACTTATTGGTCACTTTTAGAGTGGGCTAAAAATTTAACACATGATTTTAAAAGCTCTTAAATAAAGGGGAAGAATCAAGCATTTATCCTGCCTTTCCTGTATAAACTATATTTCAGGGTGATCAAAGAGATGATGAAAGTTGCTCTTTATAATATGGCACCATATATTAACTATACTGGAATTATAGGGGAAGGGAGGGAAAACTGAATGGGAAATCATCAGAGAGGGAGACAAACCATGAGGGACTCTTAACTATAGGAAACAAACTGAGGGTTACTGGAGGAGAGGTGGGTGGGGGGTTGGGGTAACTGGGTGATGGGCATTAAGGAGGGCACGTGATGTGATCAGCACTGGGTGTTGTATGCAACTGATAAATGATTGGACACTACATCTGAAACTAATGATGTACTATATGTTGACTAATTGAATTCAGCCTGCCTTCATGCTGTGGTATTTTCAGGCCACTGTTTGCTTTGTCTCAATAAAAGTTTCCTAATGTCACATAAAAAATAAATTAATTAATTGATTAATTAAAAAAATAAAATTAAAACCAATAAAACAAGAAGAAGAATGCTAGCTAATAAATGAAAGAGTAGTAAAGTTAAAATAACAGTTTGCAAGACCTAATAAATTCTTAGATTTAAAACAGACACAATCAGACATATGTGCTTCCTCATGGAAATTCACTATAGTGCTTAGGAAGTATTCTTGACAAAAAATAAAAAACAAAATAATAAAACCCAAATCTGAGTCTTATGAAGCCTCTTGTTCTGACTACTAATTTACAATAAATTCAGTGAAGGTAGGAACATGTTAAATGATATTCTATTGGGATGCACGCAGCAAAACTATGAAAAACCATATGGAACAAATGATTCGATTTCTTTTTTCTTTATTTCTAAAAAACAAAGTACAAGGGGGAAAAGAAGAGATGGAGAGGGAACCTATAGATTAAAAAAGACATATCAGGGGCACCTGGGTGGCTCAGCCGTTAAGCATCTGCCTTTGGCTCAGGTCATGATCCCAGGGTCCTGGGATCCAGCCCCGCATTGGGCTCCCTGCTCGGCGAGAAGCCTACTTCTCCCCCTCCCACTCCCCCTGCTTGTGTTCCTGCTCTTGCTAACTCTCTCTCTGTCAAATAAATAAATAAAATCTTAAAAAAAAAACCATATCAATTGCAGTGTGTGGACATTATTTGTATCCTGATTGGAATAAACAAACTTAAAAAAGTTGAAGCAAATGGGGAAATTTAGGGGCACCTGGGTGGCTCAGTCAATTAAGCATCTGCCTTTGTCTGGGGTCATGGTCCCAGGGTCCTGGGATAGAGCCCCACATTGGCCTCACTGCTAAGTGGGGAGCCTGCTTCTCCCTCTTCCTCTGCCACTCCCTCTGCTTGTGCTTGCATGTGCGCATATCACTAGTTTGTAACATATGATCAAATCATGACTTTATAGCAATACTAGAAATAAACTGTATCAGTCACCTTTGGAAGTGGCTATATCCACTCAGTATTCCTTAAAAAAAATGCTTAGCAATAAGAATCAATAATTTGTACTGCTTTTATGTTAATATATTTCAAGACAACAGAAGAACTGATGATAGTTCTTGCTTATTCAAGAATTGTAGCTAATAAAAAAAGGGGGGACGCCTGGGTGGCTCAGTTGGTTAAGCAACTCCCTTCGGCTTAGGTCATGATCCCAGGGTCCTGGGATCGATCCCTGAGTTGGGGGGGGGGGGGTCCCTGCTCAGCGGGGAGTCTGCTTCTCCCTCTCCCTCTGCTGCTCCGCCTACTTGTGCTTTCTCTGTCAAATAAATAAACTTAAAAAAATAATTGTAGCTAATAAATGCTTTTTTTAAGTGAAAAATTAAGGTCACTACTTTGCAGCACTTTTTTGGAATAAGGGATGCAGATCCAAATTGATGGATGCCAGAACTGTTAGATAGATGATAGGAAACTATATGATAAATGATCAAGCTTATGAAACCTCAACCCACTTATCAATATTAACATCACTGAACTGAACTGGCCTTCCAGGTGATTCAGTAAGAGACACAGCACTGCCTATGAATAGTCTTACCAAAAAAAAAAAAAAAAAAAAGTCCTGAATCTAACTGAATCTAATTATCTTGTAGAACCACCTGCCGATTAGGAGGAAATATGGGGGTGGGTAAATATGTTACATGACAACAAATGGATACAATCGACAAAACATAGAATGGGAGAAATTCTACAAGATAAATATCACTGTTTCTTAAACAGTTAAATGACATGTAGAAAATAAGAGTGAAGGGAACCCGTACAGATGAAAAGAAACCTAAAAAAAATATGAACCATGTAATGTGTGGACCTCATTTGAATCTCCATTTGCACAAATCCACTGGGAAATGTTTCTGAGACACTTGTAAAAATTTGAGCATAAACTCGGTTTTAGGTATCATGAGACTGTTGTTCCTTTGATGAGGTGTAGTAATTATATTGCACATGGTATAAGATTCATAGGTAAGTATTACAGAAAAGATATAATAATACCAAAGTTTTTCACTGAAATATACAATAAGAGGAGAGGTAGAGGAAGTAGGGGAAAAAGAGGTAGTGTCAGCAGCAGCATGTTAGAACTGATTAAACAAAATTGACAAAATGTTCATATGTTCCTATCTGTGAAGCAGGGTAGAGGGTGCATGGGGGTTAATTACACTCTACTCTCTACCTTTGTCCAATTTTGGAAATCTCTCCAATAAAAAAAGTTTAAAAGTGAGTGAGTTAAATGAACTCTTTTTTTTTTTTTTAAGATTTTATTTATTTATTTGACAGAGAGAGACACAGCGAGAGAGGGAACACAAGCAGGGGGAGTGGGAGAGGGAGAAGCAGGCTTCCCGCGGAGCAGGGAGCCCGATGCGGGGCTCGATCCCAGGACCTGGGATCATGACCTGAGCCGAAGGCAGACGCTTAACGGCTGAGCCACCCAGGCGCCCCGAGTTAAATGAACTCTTGACTTCGCTGAGGTATCTAGAAACTCATGAAGACCAGACAGGGGTCTCTAGGATCCTCACTTTTCCAGGGTTTTCTCAAAGAACATCTCCTTCTAGGGTGCTACTTCCCACTGGGCTCTCTCCTGGAAGGTCCCCCAGTGCCAGGGGAACCGTGTTCAGCCAGAGCACCATGCTGAGGAATCATACCACTAGCCAGCTTATAAGTGGCTGTCCTTATATTTATTTAAAATTATCTTCAGGACGCCTGGATGACTCAGTCAGTTGAGTGACCCACCTTTGATTTCGGATCGGGTCATGATGAGTAAGTTCTAGAGATCTGCGGCATGTTAGAGTGCCTATAGTTAATACTGTGTTGTACATTTAAAAATCCGTTAAAAGGGTAGATCTCATGTTGTGTCTTTACCACAACAAACATTTTTTTAAAAAAAATCACTGATAGATAATGTTAAAAAGCAAGTTACAAATATCTTTAGAATAATACTCTGCTTTTGTCCGTGTGTATGTGTGGGTGTGTGTTATATATACATATATATAAATTTTTGAAGACTCTACAGCAAAATGTTAAAAGTTGCTGTAAACGCCACGAGGACAGGAAATTTATTTTTTTGCTGCCCAGTCTACAGTGCCTAAAACACTGCCTGGCACAGAGAAAGCATTCAATAGATATTTGTGGACTTAATGAATAAAAAAAAATGACTAAATGTGGAATTAGAAATTATTATTTTGCTTCTCATTTTCTAATTATGGCATGTCGATTAAGTACTTCCTCAATAAAAATGTACTATTTACTTTTTTATGGTATGTTTAATTTTGAGAAAAAGTCTTAGAGTCATTAGTAATTGCTTTTAGGAGTCTCACAAGTGGTAAATGCATATATAACAATTATAAGCAAAATCACAACTTTTAAGAAATATGTCATGAACTTTCTGGAAATGTTTACTTTCTGAAAGATATGTTACATTCATGTTTATGCTCTTGATATTGTTGACATTTAAATTTTTGGAATGAATGTATTTATTGGCAAGTCACCATGACTTTATTTAAAAAAATGTTTGAGGCAAAAGTATATGTACTCTTGCTATTGTTAAGTAATTTAAATCAATACTCCTTACTTAACTCAGCTTTCCCAAGGGCCTTGGTTTTATGTGGCATCTCAGAGATAGAGCATGCACCATTGCTCTTTAAACATCTACTTTAATTGTGCTTTTAATTCTGCAGACTTTACAGAGAGACCCAGATCTGTTGACAGAGGAAATGAACTACAGATTCTGCCCTTTCTACTTTGTCACTCTAACTGCTTGGTAAATGAGGTTCGGGTTTGCAGGGGGGTAATGTCATTGCCAAAGTTTTTTAATCCTGAACTGTAACATGGATGGAATGCATATATTTTCAGTGCACAATGATGAGATTTGTCTCCTTTATTTTTGAAGTAATGTCCTTGATAACAGTGCTCTGTTCTAAAGGAGATGTGACACACTGTAAACCCGTCTGCCTATAAATATCATTCAGACGTCTTCAGTGAAGGGAGAAATGCCAGATTTTGGGTCCTTGGGTTTGCTTGTAGTTTTCCAAGAGCCAATGGTATCATTGAATTTGGATTATTAAATCTACAGTGGGATTTTAAATATTAGCAAAGTATGTTTTAAATCCTCTCCAAACCCACGTATTTTTTTTTATTTTTTTTAAAGATTTTATTTATTTATTTGAGAGAGAGAGAGAATGAGAGACAGAGAGCATGAGAGGGAGGAGGGTCAGAGAGAGAAGCAAACTCCCTGCTGATCAGGGAGCCCGATGTGGGACTCAATCCCGGGACTCCAGGATCATGACCTGAGCTGAAGGCAGTCGCTTAACCAACTGAGCCACCCAGGCGCCCCTCAAACCCATGTATTTTATTTAAAAAATTTTTTTTTAACTTTTTTATTGTTATGTTAATCACCATACATTACATCTTTAGTTTTTGATGTAGTGTTCCATGATTCATTGTTTGTGCATAACACCCAGTGCTCCATGCAGAACGTGTCCTCTTTAATACCCATCACCAGGCTAACCCATCCTCCCACCCCCCTCCCCTCTAGAACCCTCAGTTTGTTTTTCAGAGTCCGTGTCGTCTCTCATGGTTCGTCTCCCCCTCCGATTTCCCCCCCTTCATTCCTCCCCTCCTATCTTCTTCTTTTTTTTTTCTTAACATATATTGCATTATTTGTTTCAGAGGTACAGATCTGTGATTCAACAGTCCTGCAGAATTCACAGCATTCACCATAGCACATACCCTCCCCAAAGTCTATCACCCAGCCACCCCATCCCTCCCACCCCACCCCCCACTCCAGCAACTCTCAGTTTGTTTCCTGAGATTAAGAATTCCTCATAGCAGTGAGGTCATATGATACATGTCTTTCTCTGATTGACTTATTTCGCTCAGCATAACACCCTCCAGTTCCATCCACGTCGTTGCACGTATTTTAATAACTGAAGTGCCAAAAGCACTTTATTATCTGGGGGCATGGTTAAAGAATGCAATTCTGCAGTATAGCTTCAGGATGTATGAGAGTTAGGGAGTTTTAAGACCTCAGCCATTGAATTTAATACAATCTCAGATACAGACTGGGAAAGCAAACTCTCTGTAAACTCTGAATTTAGAACTTAGCAGGGAAGTAAATGTGTAAATTCCTAAGTTCACTCCTGGAAAGAAATTACAAAAAATGGCTCAGGGTACTACGATGAAAGAAAAATTAATGGAGGAAAATTATGTCTGATCACTGAAGCATGGATATTGAATAAAACCATGCCTAGGTTAGGTACTCAAGAGACTCATGAGTGTGTAAAATTTCAGAGGAAATTCATAAAGGTTTAGGGATAGATAGAATTTTCCTCAGAGCAATATCATTTTTTTAAAGTTAGGTTTATTGAGGTATAATTTATATACAGTAGAACTCATCATTTTAGACATACAGTTCAGTGAGTTTGGACAGGCATATCTGATTGTATAACTACTACAGAATCCAGGTATGGAATATTTCCATCGCTTCAGGAAGTTCTCTTCTTTTGTCCTCAGTTCCCTCCTTTTTACCCACAGCCCAAGGCAACCACTGATCTGATTTCTGTCCTTGTATTTTTACCTTTACCAAAATGTCATATACATGAAATCATAGTTATTTAGCCTTTTGTATTTTCGCTTAGAATGTTTTTGAGATCTACTTATGTTGTTGTGCATATCAGTAGTTGATTCCTTTTTGTTGCTATTATTCCGTTGTATGAATGTATCCATTCACTGATGGATAGGCATTTGAGTTGTTTCCCGTATTTTGCATTTATGAGTAAAACTGCTATAAACATTTGTAGGCAAATATTTTTGTAGACCCATATTTTTCTTTTTCTGATTAAATGCTTAGGAGTGGGATCACTGGGTTGTATAGGGAGTGTATGTTTAATTTTATAAGTAGTTGCCAAATTCTTTTCTAAAGTAGTTGTCTCATTTTGCCTTCCTCTCAGCAAAGTGTGAGAATTCTTGTTGCTCTGCATCTAAACAAGTTTAGTTGTTTGGCATCCTTGTGAGTACTTGCCATTGTCAGGTTTTGTTGTTTTGTTTGAATTTTAGCTTTCGAATAGGGCTGTAATGGTGTCTCATTGTGCTTGTGTCTTGGATTTCACTAATGACTAATAATCTTGGGCATCTTTGTATGTAGAGACAAAGTTGAAGCAGGGGAGAAACATGTAGACCCTACATCACAGAGTAAAGGCTTGGATGAAGGAATTAACCTGTGAAAGCATCTTTCATTCACAGGAAAAAACAAGTGTACGTATATTGAGATATGGAGGTTACCATCCTTAATCCTATGAGCAGAACCACAATCCGTTGTTATGGGGAAGTGGTGGAGAGGTGTAAGGAGTGGGAAACTTCTGTCATCATCATTTGCGTATAGGAGCAGGTTGCGTATGTAGCAGAGGTGATGATAGAATAAGGACAACAAAATGGCTGGACAGGTTATGCAGGCTTTGAAAATACAGCTGAGCGTTCTAAATTTTAAAATATAATAAATACTCTGTTCTTGATAAAAAAGAAAATGACTCAAATATACTATGATAAAATGAAAATGAGTTTTTATTTAAGTTTTTAATAAAATTTTTAAAAATTCTTTGAGGAGTTACAACACTTCTAACTTGTGATGTGTTGCTGTATATAGATACCAAGATGGAACCTAAGACTTCTAATACTCACTAATGTGAATGTGACTGCTGAGGTGGAGGAAGTAATTGGGAATTCTGCGTAGTTACGCCACCACATATAGTCATAAATAATTTTTCCACCACATTTTTCCACCATATTTTTGTATTTGAATGACAGTAGGATCATTGCTTATTTAAACGTCATGATGTCATTTGATCATAATTTGATCTCCATGTATCATTTACATTTTTAACTTTTCCTCTCTGCTTTTCTCAGTAGCTGAGACAACTCCATGGAACTACATTATTTATAGGTTGTTGAAGTCTCTATTTAATAATAAAACAGTTAAAATCTCAGAAAAAAACATGAAAATGAGCTAGACATAGAAATTACACACACAGGGTGCCTGGGTGGCTCAGTTGGTTAAGCGACTGCCTTCGGCTCAGGTCATGATCCTGGAGTCCTGGGATTGAGTCCCACGTCGGGCTCCCTGCTCAGCAGGGAGTCTGCCTCTCTCTCTGACCCTCCCCCCTCTCATGCTCTCTATCTCATTCTCTCTCTCAAATAAATAAATAAAATCTAAAAAAAAAAAAAAGAAAAAAAAAAGAAATTACACACACACACACACATCCTATTTACATGGATACATATATATCATGGAATGTTTTGATGCCAAACCATTTAAAGTGCTTGGGACACAGTAGTCCTAGTAGTTGCGGGATCCTGTTCTCCCGCATCTTCTATCCCTGTGCTCTCTTCCTGATTCACTCAGAATTGCTATCTTCCCTAGTAATGAATCCTAATTTTAAACTTTATCCAGTGCTTTGATTAATGAGATATAAAGCTTCTATCCTCAGCTCATCAACTCTGTCTTTAACCAATAATAAGAATTTCTGTATTTTTTTATAAAGACAATGGATTGTCCTTGGCTAGTAGTTGTGTAAGGACCCTTTATTGTAGTGGTTTTTAGCAGCTAGTATAAATTCAGTGTCAAAAGTACAAAGGATTTTAAGTTCCATATAATGTTACTGTTAAAGTTTTAATTTGCATCAATTTAATTCTCTTGTCAGTTGTCACACCCTATTAAAGTTGTGCCTCATCACATGCTGAAGGAACAAATTAAGTCTGAGGTACAAGATGATGTGGCTTCTTGGGAAAGGCTATCCTTGGGTCCAAATTCCAGCCCTTTTGAGCTCATTGATCATTAATTTTTATATCTCTTAGGAATCCAGAATAGCATTCTCTGGCCGTCAGAGATTTGTAGAAAATGTCAGAATTTTATAGTTCTCTGGAGAAAGCATGAAAGGCACTATTTTTAAAGTTTTCTTTTTGTTGTTTTTCTTGTCATGTGTTTCCAGTATATTTAATTGCATTAGCCTTTCCCCGCCTTACAGAATAATCCTTTGAAACCTAAATCAGGTCATGGCACTCCTCAAATCCAAAGGCTCCTACTTCTCTCAGAGTAAGAGTGCGTAAAAGGACCTACAAGGCCCTACCACATGGTCTAGCTTTTCGTTACCTATCTGACTCAGTCAGCTATTTCACCTTCTCTCATTCTAATGTAGTTACACTGGCTCAGTAGCCCTTGAAAATGGCAGGTGTGTCCCTGCCTCTGAGCCTTTGCACTTATTCCATGCAGTTACCTAGAATGTTTTACTCCCCGCGTTTCTCGTGACTTATACACACTGCCTCACTCCCTTCCATTCCTTACCGAAATACCATCTTTTTACTGGTAATTTTCCTGAATGCATATCGAAAATTGCACCTCCCTCTTTTCGACACTTCCTCTCTCTTTTTGTTTATTTTTTTAAACCCAAACTAAATATTTTTACTTAGGTATCTTACTATTTTCTACCTCTCTCTGACTAGATTGCAGATTCCATGAAGGCAGAGATTTTGTTTATTTTGTTCACTTCTGAATCCATGTGTTCAGAACAGTGCCTGATGTAAAATGAGATCCCAGTAGATATTTGCTGAATGAATGAATGAATTTGAATCTGTTGTATCTGTGAGTTTGAGTGTATGCAGCTCTTCCTTTGCTCTCTCCTTTCTCCCTCCTCTATCCCTTCCTGCCCTCCCAAGTGGGGCTGTAGAACAGTAAGTCCTATCTTTTGCAAAGGTTCTTAGTTTCCCAGCAACTCCCAGAGATAACCCAAATGGAAGGACATCTGTGTTGATTTTGCTAGAGGGAATGCAGGAATATCTATCCTGGCCTTATAGGTATCTGGTTTTAGAAGGATGGATGCCGTGGGTTTTCTTAAACTAAGGCATCGTCCTTTTGGGTGGTGTGTGTAAGAGGCCAAGCCACTACTTATGAACAAGGGGCAAGATCTCATGACCTATCCATAGTCTTTACCGTTTTATCCCCATTGACTTGCACAAAGCCTGAAACTTACCATGTACTCAAAAAATATTTGGTAAAAGAAAGAAAGCTAAGACCACTCATTCTTTCTTTTCCCCCAGACCTACCTACCTATCACTTAGCAAAAGGTCTTCCTCACCTGGAACAAGCTGATGTGGAGTGGCTGGTGGCTCTGTTCAAAGTCCTTGATAATTACTTTGCCTATGCAAGTGGTCAAGGAGTACACCTTCCTGTGAGCATGTGAAATGGCAGCTCTCTGTGGAGTCCCTACCAGGGTGCCAAAGGTAAGGAAGCAAAACAAGCTATCTTTGAAGTTTTAAGAATTCTTTCAATGCTGTGTATGCTAACGTCAGATAGGATGTAGAATGTAATGAGGTCTATCACTGTGGGGAACTAATTAGATATCCCATACCATGTAACTTGTATTTCATAAATCAGAAACTTTTAGTGGGCCCTTTATTTTTTGGGAGGTTTTCCCTTCTCTTCTACCACAAGTTGTTGCCAAGCGTCTCTGGCCACTGCTAATTACCTGTTTGCTTCAGGCAAGATAGGTTCTGACTGTGAGTCCAAGAGTAGCCTTGGGCAAAATAATTCAGAACTGTGTTTACCAAAAATTATTCCATCAGTGCAACTTTGCAACAGTGTTTCCCATCATTACCGTTGCCTTGGTGCTTTTAAGATGTTTCATTGCTTAGAGCTGTTTGATCCCATCCATCCCTCTGGATTTTGAGCTTTTGACCTGTTAGACTTTCTGAGCCCCATGGGTCTGCATCTATGCTTAGCTAGCCCAGGGAATCAATATGCTAAGATTTTTCAAGATTATGGAATTAAAAATATATTCATCTGAATTAGGTGAACAACTAATCTGCCCCTCAACTTTTAGAAACTTACTGAAAGACTGAATAAATGGTTTATTCCAATTTGTTTCAAAAAGAGTTTTTGGCACCTGACAAAATAAATACAGTACAACAACATAATATTATGAAAATAAGTGATGGAGATTTGAGATGGTAAACTAGGAAATGTGTATTTGCCTCACATCCATCTAAGTTTCTTTCTAGAATAGGAGAATAAAGTTATCCAAAAGGAATAAAGAAGAAAATGGTAGGGGAGATCACATTTTTTTAAATCTCTCATTTATTAAATTTATTAAATCTCTTCAAGAATGTAACCCAATGGGGAAGACTTAAAAGAGTACTTATAAATATAAATAATCAAAATAACATTAATATTCCTGAGAAGCATTACATGTATACTAGATGATGATGGAATAGTTTCCTTCAAAATTATAGCCTATGTTCCTTTACTGAGAGAAAAAAATCAAAGGTGAAGAAAGAATAAAAACATGCAAAGATTCACAAATTTTATTGTACACATACCTTTTCTAAGAAGTTACTTGAGGATGTATTTTGCCAAAAGTTGTTTTTTAAAGGCTAAACCAAGAAGGAGGCATATATGGGAACCAGGAAGCTGTATCCACTCGAGAATGCTGAAGCGACATCTCAACATGACAGCAGTTGGGCAGGCCTGGGGAGCAACTTCTGCAGTTCAGGTGTAGTAGATAGAGACTCTAGAATTTAGTAGATAGAGGAAAGTTTCCAGGTACTAGGATGGGGGATGGGAGACATTAATAGAATAGAATGTATGATTGAGCACTTGGGAAAAAAAAGGAAGGGAGATGATAAAGTTAATCATGTGAGAAATAGAGGCCATTTGAAACTCCAGGAAAAAAAATTATATAGAAAGTCATGATCTAACTATGAAACAAACTGAATAATACTATGATGTTCAGCAATTACAATAGTGTAAGAAGACAATACTTACTTGGTGATGTTGGAACCATTTCCCTTTGTGTGGCTCAAGGATCACGTCACTGAGGTCAAGGTGAAGAAAATGCAATTCAATATACAATTTGGGCTGCACTGAAAGTGTTTCCATTGTCCTAAGATTGAAAATGCTATTTATTGACTTTTGAGGTTTTACAACGATCCTATACTTGGAATTTCTACTTAGTTGTAAACAATTTAAATTTGAACAACTTGGTAATATAAAAGTAATTATGTAAATCAAATTAGCTAGGACATGAGTGGACAGTGTTGGGAGATGTGGAAGAAAGTGTCAGTGTGCTAATTAATATCCTCAAAGTAAGGTGGTCAGAAGTGAAGTGATACTAATGGAAGTTAGTAGAACAAGGGGCTGAATATATTGTTTAATGTTACAAATGTAATTAATGAAAAAATTAAGTTCAGTTATATGCATATCAAAAATTTGGAGGAGGAAAGAGAAAGGGAAAATTAGTAAACTGAATCCACATCTTTCATAGACAAGAAAATAGAAGTATATATATATTATTTTGAGATAGGGAGGTTACCATCCTTAATTCTATGAGCAGAAACACAATCAGTTGTTTTGGGGAAATGGTACTGTGGTAGAGCTTTGCTGTTTCTTTAAATTTCTACCATGTGTATCTATTATCTTTATGTAAAAAATAAATTCAGTGCTTCTAGCATTATAGCATACTAAGGGCTCCAAGGGACTGCAGAGCATTTAAATATGGGAGAGAATACACATTAATGGGCTTAAAGAAGGCAGGAGAGTAATCCAAGAAGTCCTCTAACCCAAAAAGAGGCTTGAGATGAGCTGGGTGTCTGAAGTGGAGGAAGGCTGGGAAAGGGAGCATTGCTCAGGATTGATGACTCTTATGGCACTTTCTCTATGGGTCCTGTGAGCTTTGGTCTAGAAGCAAGGTAGGGGAACTAAAGATGGGACTTTGAACTAAGCTGAAACTTTAAAGGAGGGAGAAGTGGATCCAGTTTGGTGATGGCCATTGGCTATTAGCAGCAACAGAAGCAACTCCTCTATGGAGAAAGTGTCCTAATTTAGGCAACACTAACACATGAGATCAAGCCATGATCTCACAATCAAATAGCACCAAAGAGAAGAAAAACTGCAATGTAGTCAAGGTCAGCACAATCAACCACCACACATAAAGATTCCCCAAACTACTGAAACACAGATTGCCAGACACATAACATAGAACCATTATGTTTGAAATGATTTTTTTTAAAATGAAAACATTTGCAAACAACAAGAAGTCATTAAGACCAGAAACTTTTGTAAATAAAATTAGAACTTACAGAAATAAAAAAAAAACTAACTCCTAGAATAAAAATATGATAATGTACTCATAAAGTAGAATGCTATTCAGCTGTGAAGACACATGAACTATAGCTACATCATCCATTTGCCTCTCTTGATTCTCTCTATTCTTTCCTTCTGGGATTCTAACCAGGATGTGAATTTTCCAGGAGTGATGGAAAATGTGCATCCATGGATATAGAAAACAGAGTGAATCCCGGCACAATAAATAAAATAGACTCTTGCCAAAACACATTGTGGAGAACCGCAGAATATCAAAGACAAAAATTTATTTAAAAAGTAGGAAAGATTGCCCACCAAAGAAAGCAGTTGGATTGATAACAGTCTACTAAATAGCAAAATCAAAACCAGAAGGAGTACTTAGAGAAAATGAACAACAACCTAGAATTGTGTACTCAGAAAACTATCTGTAAGGTGAAATGAAGATATTTGACTGTTAACAAAAGCTATAATACCTTCACTAACAATGACTTTTGCTAAAAGAACTTCTAAAGAATGTTCTTCAGGAAGAAGTAATATTATCAAAGGACAGTCTAAGCAAAGAAAAAGGTAAAAACAAATATAAACCCAAGAACAATCAATATAAACTAATAATAATAACAGAATTACAATACTGAAAAAAAAAAAACCCAGCTTTTAATTTTGTTCAGAGTTAACATGTATCATGGTCTTTATATTGTTTGTTCAGGGTTAATGTATTGTTTAATTTAGTCATTGTTTAGTTAATTATGCATAATAAAATTTTAAGGCTAAACATCAAAGGATAGAAATGTAATTAGCAAAACAGTGAAGACTAAAAAAGCACTGGGAAAAATCCTCAACAGTCTGTGTAAATCTGAACATAATGATGAGAAGAGAAGACAAGCACAAAAAAAATATATACTATATGATTTCTTCATACAAAATACAAAGACTGTAGTATGAGAAGTCACTTTTTTTAAATTCAACAATCAGGTATCTGTTAGTCTGGAGTGAGCTTTCCCTTGCAGGTAGATAGGCTTACTTAGAGCTCTTATAATTAAGACAATGTGGTAGTGGAATGAGTTAAAACAAACTAACAAATGAATTAGAATAGAGAACCAGGACATGTGAATGCATATATAGAACTTTGATTTTATGACAGATGTGGTCTTGCTTATCAGTGTGGAATAGGACTGTTCGGTAACTGGTACTAGAACAATTGATTACCCATGTAGAAAATTTCAAGCAATTAGATAGATCCTTAAAATGCACAGTTCAGGGGCGCCTGGGTGGCTCAGTCGAGTGTCTGCCTTTGGCTCAGGTCATGATCCCAGGGTCCTGGGATCAAGCCCCGCATCGGGCTCCCTGCTCCACGGGGACCCTGTTTCTCCCTCTCCCTCTGCTGCTCTCCCTGCTTGTGCTCTCTCTCTCTCTGTCAAATAAATAAATAAAATCTTTAAAAAATATGAACAATTCACAAAAAATCAATTCTGTGAGCTTTGAAGACTCAAATGTAAAATGCAAAACTTTAAAAACTTTTAGAAGAAATATAGAAGAATCTTTCCGACCTTTACGTAGGGAAGGGTATTTTTTGAAACACAAAAAGATCTGAGCATAGAACTAATTATGCATAAATTTAACTGCTTTATTGTTCTGTACAATCATTCATCAGAAGAATGGGGGCACCTGGGTGGCTCAGTCAGTTAAGCGTCTGCCTTCGGCTCAGGTCATGATCCCAGGGTCCTGGGATTGAGTCCTGCATCGGGCTCCTTGCTTACCAGGGGGGAGTCTGCTTCTCCCTCTGCCTGCAGCTTCCCCTGCTTGTGCACTTGCTTGTTCTCTCTCTGTGTCAAATAAATAAATAAAATCTTTAAAAAAAGAGAGGGAGAATGAAGCCACTAACTGGCTGAAAGTATTTGTAAATCATATAACTAACAAAGGATTACTGTCCAGAATATGTGAAAAATACAAGTGAACAATAAAAAGACAAACAACCCAGGGCGCCTGAGTGGCTCAGTCATTGAGCATCTGCCTTCAGCTCAGGTCATGGTCCCAGGGTCCTGGGATTGAGCCCCGCATCAGGCTCCCTGCTCGGCGGGAACCCTGCTTCTCCCTCTCACACTCCCCCTGCTTGTGTTCACCCTCTCGCTGTCTCTCTCTGTGTCAAATAAATGAATAAAATCTTGAAAAAAAATGACAAACACCCCAATAGAAAACTGAAGTAAATATATAAAACAGGCACTTCACAAAAAATGAAATATCTGTAGCATATAAACAGATGAAAAGATTCACAAATCTTTTACTAATGTGAATGCAAATTAAGTGAAATAATATAGCACTGCACACATATCAGAAGGGCAAAATATTAAAAGGATTGACGAAGGATGTATATTAACAGGAGCACCGTTATACTCGACTGGCTGGAGTGTAAATCAGAACAACTTTGGAAGACAGATTTTCTCTGTCTCTCAGAGCAGAACATTCCTACCTGGGACCAAACGCTTAAATATCTAGGAATGTGATCTAGAGAAACTTACACACATATTTGCCAGGAGACCCATATAGTGATTTTTATAGGTGTACTATTTGTAACGATCCCAAACTAAAAATAATCCAAATGCCTAGAGATTGGTGGATGGACGAATATACACTTGACCCTTTAACAGCACAGGTTTGAACTGCATGGTTATATATGGATTTTTTTTTTTTAGAAAAACAATACAGTACTACAAATATATTTTCTGTTCCTTATAATTTTCTTTCTTTTTTAAGATTTTATTTATTTATTTGACAGAGAGAGAGAGACATAGAGAGCACAAGCACAAGCATGGGGGAAGGGCAGAGGAAGAAGCAGGCTCCCCGCTGAGCAAGGAGCCCAATGCAGGACTTAATTCCAGGACCCTGGGATCATGACCTGAGCCAAAGGCAGACGCTTAACTGACTGAGCCACCGAGGCACCCCCCCCCTATAATTTTCTTAATAACATTTTCTTGTCTTTGGCTTATTTTATTGTAAGAATACAGTATATAATACATATTACATACCAAATATGTATTAACTGAATGTTATCAGTAAGACTTCCTGTCAACAGTAACCTCTTCATAGTTAAGTTTTGGGGAGGCAGAAGTTATACATGGATTTTCTGATGCCCCTAACCCCTGTATTTAAGGGGCAACTGTACACACACACACACACACACACACACATTGTATACAATCTCAAATATATATACATTCATTTTTTTCCCACATAATGGGATAGTATCCAGTAGTGAAAAAGGGATAAGCACAGCTACTTGAAACACAGATTAATCTTAGAAGTATAATGTTGGGTAAAAAACAACAAGTCCCAACAGATATATACAGAATGATAGAAAAAAACTTTAAAACAGAAAAACCCCTAAGAAATGTGTTATTGTTTGGGCATACATAAATATGTGCTAAAACTATTAAAAATATAACAAGGGAATGATAAAATTCAGGATAGGAGTTATAAGGAGGTGGGATTGGGGAAAGCACATATGTAGATGCAATGTGTGGGTAATGATCTATTTCTTAAATGTTACATATATTATGCAACATGATTTACATGTGTGTCACATATATTCTCTTATTAACATTGCAAGAAGAATATGGTAAATAGAAATCTAAGAAACAATGGTAGAAAACAGAACAACAGGAAAATAAAGAGTTGGAATATAAAATAAAAGAAGTTAAAATCTCAAATGTAACAATTCCTGTACAGTTCCTAGGAAAAGACCATAAATTTGTGTGTAAGCTTCTTGGGAATTGAGGCAAAGAGGGATTAATTGCCTGGTATTGCACATCTGTTGTTGACTTTGGAGCTAAAGATTACTTCACTCTAAAAACTAACTATGTAAAACTGTAACACATAATATATTCCTAAGATCTCAGTTCCCAGGACATAGTTTCCTAATTTCTCTATGTAGTGACATAGTCAGGCTTTCGGCAGCCTCAGACTGGAGAATGCTTCAGAAGGAGAATGCAGTAGAGCTTTTAGGAAAGTGGATCTGGCTTTTCTGGGCTATACTCTCAGTCATGTTCCTCCATTCCTCCCAGTTGATTTTCTGGAACTCCATGGGTACCTGTAAGATGGCTTAGCTAGGTACATGGTAATAGAATTGGTGGGCAATCACCCTGCATTTGTTGACTGTCCCCGGGAGCAAGAGGAAGGAAGGGGGATGCAGTTTTGCTTTATCCCCCAGTTTAGGAAGTGTCACCAAAGACAAACTGTGACCTGGTAAACTAAGAATTATCTTTTCTTCTTTTAAATATTTTATTCAGCTATAATTAACGTATAGTGTTATATTGGTGTCTGGTGTACAATATAATAGTTCAACAATTCTGTACATTTCCCAGTGCTTATGAACGTAAGTGTACTGTTAATCCCTTTTATCTATTTCACCCATCTCCCCACCTGCCACCCCTCTGGCAACCACCAGTTTGTTCTTAGTATCTAAGAGTGTGTTTTGTTTGTTTCTCTCTTCTTTGTCTGCTTTGTTTTTTAAATTCCATGTATGAGGGAAATCCTATGATATTTTTCCTTCTCTGACTGACTTATTCCACTTAGCATTTAGCAAGATTTTATTCTTTTTGATGGCTGAGTAATATTCCATTGTATGTATATATATACCATATCTTCCTTATCCATTTGTCTGTGGGTGGACACTTGGGTTGCCTCCATGTGTTGGCTAGTGTAAATAACACTGCAATAAGGGGTGCCTATGTCTTTTCAAATTACTCTTTTTTTTTCTTTGGGTAAATACCCAGTAGTGGAACGGTTGGGTCATATGGTGATTCTGTTTTTAATTTTTGAGAAACCTCTACCCCTTTCCCCACAGTGGCTGCACCAATTTGCATTCCCAGCAGCAGTGCTCCAGGGTTCTTTTTTCTGTACATCCTTGCCAACACTTGTTGTTTCTTGTCTTTTTGACTTAGCTATTTTGACAGGTGTAACATGATATCTCACTGTGCTTTTAATTTGCTTTTCCCTCATGATTACTGATGTTGAGCATCTTTTCATGTGTCTGTTGGCCATTTATATGTCTTCTTTGTAAAAATGTCTATTCAGGTCCTCTGCCTATTTTTTAATTGGATTATTTGATTTTTTTTGGTGTTGAGTTGTTTAAGTTCTTTATATATTTTGGATATTAACTCATTATTGGAAATATCATTTGCAGATATCTTCTCCCATTCAGTAAGTGGCCTTTTTGTTTTGTTGATGGTTTCCTTTACTTTGCATAAGGGTTTTATTTTGAGGGGCTGCCTGGGTGGATCAGTTGGTTAAGTGTCTGCCTTTGGCTCAGGTCATGATCTCAGGGTCCTGGGATCAAGCCCCGCATCAGGCTCCCTGCTCAGCGGGAAGCCTGCTTCTCCCTCTCCCACTCTCCCCGCTTGTATTCCTTCTCTCGCTGTCTCTCTCTCTAATAAATAAATAAAATATTTTTTAAAAAGAGTTTTATTTTTATATAGTCCCAATAGTTTAAATTTTTTTTTAAAGATTTTATTTATTTATTTGAGAGAGAGAATGAGAGACAGAGAGCATGAGAGGGGGGAGGGTCAGAGGGAGAAGCAGACTCCCTGCCGAGCAGGGAGCCCGATGCGGGACTCGATCCAGGGACTCCAGGATCATGACCTGAGCCGAAAGCAGTCGCTTAACCAACTGAGCCACCCAGGCGCCCCCCAATAGTTTAATTTTGCTTTTGTTTTCCTTGCCTGAGGAGACATACCTAGAAGAATGTTTCTATAGCTTATGTCAGAGAAATTACTGCCTATGTTTTCTTCTAGGAATCTTATGGCTTCAGGTCTTACCCTTAGGTCTTTAGTCCATTTTGAGTTTATTTTTGGTATAATGTAAGAAAGTGGTCCAGTTTTATTCTTTTATGGGTACCGGCCCAGTTTTCCCAGCACCATTTGTTGAACTGACGGTCTTTTCCCTATGGTATATCCTTGCCTCCTTTGTCATAGATTAATTGACCATAACAGTGAGGATGTATTTCTGGGCTCTCTATTCCATTCCATTGATCTATTTGTCTGTTTTGTGCTAGTACCATTCTGTTGTGATGATTACAGCTTTGTATAACTTGAAATCTGAAATTGTGATAAATCTAGATTTTTTCTTCTTTTTCAAGATTGCTTTGGCTATTCAGGGTCTTTTGTGTTCCACACAAATTTTAGGATTACTTGTTCTAATTCTGTGAAAAATGCTGTTGATATTTTGATAGGGATTGTATTAAATCTGTAGATTGCTTTCTGTGGTATGGACATTTTAACAATGTTTGTTCACCCAATCCATGATCATGGAATACCTTTTCATTTGTTTGTGGCATCTTCAATTTCTTTCATCAGTGTTTTCAGAGTATAGGTCTTTCGCCTCTTTGGTTAGGTTCATCCCTGGGTATCTTATTATTTTGCATGCATTTGTAAATGGGATCGATTCCTTAATTTCTCTTTCTGCTGCTTCATTATTAGTGTATAGAAATGCAACAGATTTCTGTATATTGGTTTTGTATCCTGGGACCTTACTGAATTCATTTATCAGTTCTAGTAGGTTTTTTGGTAGAGTCTTTAGCATTTTCTATATAGAGTATCATGTTATCTGCAAATAGTGAAAGTTTTACTTCTTCATTACCAATTTGGGTGCCTCTTATTTCTTTTTCTTGTTTGATTGTTGTGGTTAGGACTTGCAGTACTACATTGAATAAAAGTGGTGAGAGTGGACATCCTTGTCTTGTTCCTGATGTTAGAGGACAAGTTCTCAGTTTTTTCACTATTGAGTATGATGTTAGCTATGGATTTTTTTTTTTTTTTTTTTGGCCTTTATTATGTTCAGGTATATTCCCCCAACCCTACTTTGTTGAGGGTTTTTTAATTTTATTTTATTATCTTATGTATATGTTGAGGGTTTTTATCATGAATGGATGTTGTACTTTGTCACATCCTCTTTCTGCATCAGTTGGGATGATCACATGGCTTATATCCTTTCTCTTGTTAGTGTGCTGTATCCCTTTGATTGATTTGCAAATAGTGAACCACCCTTGCATCCCTGGAATAAATTCCACTTGATGGTGGTGAATGATTTTTTTTTATGTATTGTTGGGTTCAGTTTGCTAATGTTTTGTTGAGGATTTTTACATCTATGTTCATCAGAAACAATGGCCTGATGTTTTCTTTTTTTGTAGTGTCTTTATCTAGTTTTGGTATCAGGGTAATGCTAGCCTTGTAGAATGAATTAGGAAGTTTTCCTTCCTCTTCTATTTTTTTGGAATAGTTTGAGAAGAATAGGTATTAACTCCTCTTTTAAATATTGGGTAGGAATCCCCTTTGAGTCTATCTGGTCCTGGATTGTTTTGTTTGTTGGGAGTTTTTCAGTTACAGATTCAATTTCATTGCTAGTAATCATTCTATTTGAATTTTCTATTTCTTCCTGATTCAGTTTTTATTTGAGAGGGGGAGAGGCAGAGGGAGAGGGAAAGAGAATCCTCAAGCAGAATCCCCACTGAGCATGGAGCTTGATCGCAAGACCCTGAGATCATGACCTGAGCTGAAATTAAGAGTCAGACGCTGAACTGACTGAGCCACTCAGGCACCCCATTCTGATTCAGTTTTCAAGGTTTATGTGTTTCTAGGAATTTATCCATTTCTTCAAGGTTGTTCAATTTGTGGCATATAATTCCTCATACTATTCTCTTATAATCCTTTGTATTTCTGTGGTGTCAGTGTTTATTTCTTCTCTGTCAGTTCTGATTTTATTTATTTGAGTCCTCTTCCTCCTCTTTTATGGTGGTGTGTGTATCAGAGTTTTAGTAGAAGAATAAAGCTTGCAGAACAAGTTACTCTTAGTAAGAAATAATTACAGTTTTGGAGAGAATGCTATAAGCCACATAATTACAAGGTCAGATGAATCGGTTGCTGCCATAAACTTCTCTTTACAGCACTTCAAGAGAAAGACATTAAAGTAGGAAGGATAGGAGTAATATGCAGGTGATTATTTGAATGGGTTTCAACTTGAGAGAGAAAAATATTAAAAAACTGAGTGGCGTTGTTTTCCACCAGGCACTGTTTTAATGACATTTCTGGTTATCAAATATAAAAATATGCTTTTACGACATGACTAAATAAAAGATCTCATGTGAAACCTCAAACACTATGAGCCATTTCACTACCCAGTCAGTATTTTCCTGTAGTTTTCCCCAAGGCAGTAATAAGATCTTTGTTTTTCACAGATAGTATATCATCAGACAAAATAATACAAAGCCTAAGCAAATATTTAAAACTATTTTTAAAAGTTACAACTGGAAGAAGCACTACACATCACTTAACCCAAACTTCTCATTTTACAAACAAGAAGAATTAAGACTGAAAAATTAAATGACTTGCTCAAGGTCACAAGTCATGAACAGTTGTCAGCAGCATCAGGCCTAACCTAGTCAAATCTGAAAAAGTATCTTCCTTTCCCTTTGAAACATTATTTGCTCCACTCTTTCTAGTGGACTTTTTCTCTTTCCTACTCTTTCAGTGTCTACCTATTACAAATTACTCAAGACCTTTCTGTTTCCAGAAGTCACTGCCATGTTAGTTCTGTCTTCCATCCTTGTCCCATATATCAATGGTTATAGGTAGAATTAATATGCCTTTCCAGTGCCCCTAAGCCTATCTGATATAGTAAATTGGAAGCTGAGAGATGCTGGTGTAGAACACTATAGGTTTTCTACTTTGAGGGATGCATCGAAGTTAACCATCACCTTCTGCTCTCTTTTTTTTATGCATTTGGTTAAAGGTTTATTAATTTTGTTAATCTTTTCAAAGAACCACATCCTGGTTTCATTGATATATTAGTTTCTATTTCATTTATTTCTGCTCTAATCTTTATTTCCTTCTACTGGCTTTGGGCTTTGTTCTTTTTTAGCTCCTTTAGCTGTTAAGGTTCAATTGTTTATATGAGATTTTTCATGATTCTTGAGGTAGGCCTGTATTGCTATAATCTTCCTTCTTAGAACAGCTTTTGCTGCATCCCAAAGATTTTGGACCATTGTGTTTTCATTTTCATTTGTCTCCATGTATTTTTCTATTTCCTCTTTGTTTTCTTGGTTGACTCATTTATTGTTTAGTAGCATGTCATTTTGCTTCCATGTATTTATGTTCTTCCGAGATGTTTTCTTGTGGTTCATTTATTTTTTTTAATTTTTTAGAAGATTTTATTTATTTATTTGGGAGAAAGAGCATGAATGGTGGGGGGGGCCAATGGGAGAGGGAGAAGCAGACTTCCCATTGAGCAGGGACCCCGATGTGGGTCTTGATCACAGGACCCTGGGATCATGACCTGAGCTGAGGGCAGACATTTAACTGACTGAGCCACCCAGGCACCCCTCTTGTGGTTCATTTTTTTTTTTCTTGTGGTTCATTTTTAAAGTAGGAGAAGTTAAGCGCAGCTGCTTTTCAGAGCCAAATGTTATGGGGACTTGTCTTCTCAGTGCAGGTCCCCCATGTCTGGGGTGCTTGGTGTGGAGTCCAGTCCTCTCCCTTCATACTTACAGTGTCCCTCCAATGTGGGGTTAGTCTCTCTGAGAGTTCAGTTCCCGGCCACATCTTTGCCCCAACCTTTTGGATATGGTCTCCTCTCTATATGACTAAGGAAAATTCATTCTGTCAGTCTCTGGGTTCTTTTCTGGGTTAGTTGCACTGACTTAGCTGTTATCTAGGTGTGTCCATGGGACAAGATGAGCTTAGGATTCTCCTCTGCCCTCTTCGCAGAAGTCTCTCCAATGAGAATTCTTTTTATGCAGTTAGCCATTGGAACATTTCTTTCAAAAGGCACTCTTTATGCATAGTATTGAATATCATATAATATGTAGTGTTTAATAATAATCAGTTACTGACCTTTTGTGAAGGATATATAAAAAATTTGAGATTTGAGAAAACTTTCATGTCAAGCACATCCAACACACAATGTATTGTAAAGTGAAAACTCCTTTGCATGACATGCATACCCTTTACATTCTGGCTCTGACTTATTTCTCTAACATCTCCTTGTACAATTCCTCCACATGTTTTCTAAGATCCTGTGTGCCAGAATTCTTACCCTTCAATGAATATTTCACTCCTATGTTGCTGATACAGTCTCTCCACCTCTGATGGTATGGTGTCTTATTATCCCCATCTAGTAAACTGCTTGTCTCCTTCCAAATTCAGCTCCATTATTGGCTTCTTCAACATCTCCACACCTGGGGACATAATTGTTCTATTATGGTTCCATCATATTTACATATATCTAAATTTTTGTGTCTCGCTCCCTATGTCTATGTCTAGGATGATTCTCTCCTTCATTCTGAGACTCAGTGATATGATGTTAAGACATTTGTGTGGCTACATGAGTCCCCTCTACCAATAAAATGTTATTTGTAAGTAGCAATCACTTAAATCTGCCTATTGCTCTGCAATTTTTTCAAGGTACTTTGATTTCCATTGTCTTTTTAATCCTCACAATATTTTGGAAGGAGGTATTATTTCTATTTTGCAAATGAAGTACCAGGCACACAGAGATGAGTTACCTAAGAATGCACATAGTAATTTCACACTATCTAACAAAATTACATATACATTTACCCTTTTACAGCAACTACACTCCGAGAAATCTATCTCAAGGCAGAAGTGGCAAAATATAAAATGATCCATGTAACTACTATTAATTATAACACATTTATAATAATAGGATATTTGAAATAAGCCAATATTTATGAAGAGGTAACTGAATGAATAGACCATAGGGCATCTGCCCAAAGGAGTACTATGTAACTGTAAAAGGCAAGAGGAAGATCTGTATATCCTGTGGAGTGGTCTGCCTAGGACATACTGTTAAATGCAGGGGGCAGAATAGTCTATATATTTCATTCAGATATGTGTGTTATTTTATTTTTAAAAAGAAACAATGGAAAAGTAAACCAGTTAATAAAAATGACTACTTGTAAGAGAAAAGGAAGGGTACAGATTAGAACAGAAAAAGATAGATTCTGTATTCCTCTGAAACTAATTTGTCCTATAATTTTGACTTTGGATATATGTAAATAGCTTATATTATGTTAAAATTAAACTTACAAATTTAAAACATACTAAAAAAGTTGTTTTACATATCAAATAACACCATAAACACATAAGGAAGAATTATTTTAAGTGACTGTAAAACACAGTATTTTGATACTGCATATATAGCATATGTTCAGTGCAGAACCAAAAATAAATCTTAAACTTCATTCAGAAATCTGATCATTAGAAATAATATGGGTTTTGTAATTTTGAGTCTATATTGAGAGAGAGAGAGAGAGAGAGCGCGTGCAAAATATTATATAATTGTCATTAGGGACCAAAATTTTCTTCATAACACAAAAGAGATAAAACTATATAATCATAGGAGTTAAATACAATCCCTGCAATCTTACATGTGAATTTGAAATACTAGTATGAACTAAGGATTTAGGTTTCTTGTTCTAAAAATTACAAATTTCCAGCCTCAATTCTCAGAAGAGAGCATAGAAGTAACGATTAACTACAGCAGCAAAATTGTCATCTTTAAATACCAAATCCTATTAATTAACCAGAGTTCCTTAGAGAAATGGGTGATTTCAGGTCTGAGGCAGGAAATGTACAAGATGAACTTGGGACATCTAGTGCCAGAAAATCTAAGAAACAGTGTTTATTGGGGTCCTGCTAAAGGAACACATAAGCCAACGTAAGGGAAATCCTGCTGTCAAAGTTGGAATAATTTGACCATTATAGGACTAAGAGGTGCAATGGACACATGAATAGGAGAAAATGAATAATACTAAAATTAGTCTAGCTCCTTTGGACTTCAGTAGAGAATCACTTCTTATTTTGAAAATTAGTAAATAAAACAAAATAGCTAATAGGGGAACATTCCTTTTAGAGGAACTCCAACTAAATACATTCATGAGGAATGGCAGTATTAGAAAATTATGACTCTGTAGTCTCTAATAAAGTGCTAGATTTAGGCAGCAATCATCTAAGGCTGCTAAAATTATTAAGTGAAAGGTAGATGAGGAAAATTAAAATTGATAGATGAGGCTGAAAACACCTGACCCTACTAATCAATCTTAGCATCACTAAAAGTGGGCAGCCAGTCTTCATGTGATGCCTGAAGGGATGCAACAGGAAATAATACAGTACTCTTGAAATACCCTTGACCACAAAAAGATAGAGGGAGGTGACAAAATTTAATCATGCCCCTACATCTGACTTCTAGTTTGCAGGAAATACAAAGGCTGGAAGAACATGTTAAATGGTACCTCGTTGATAAAATCCACCAAATCCAGAGCATAGTTAAATTTACAGGAAAAAAAATGACCAGCATTCTTTAATAAATTCATTTCATGGAGGAAAAAAAAGGAATGGAGGAACTGTTATAAAAGAGACTTAAGAGACATGAAAACCAAGTACAATACGTGGACCATGTTGAGCTCTTCCTTTGAACAAATCAACTGTAAAAAGAGTCTGGAGACAATTATGGGAATTTGAATATGGATCAGATATTAGATGATTTTTAGAAATTATTGTTAATTTTTGTTGAGTTATAATCATATTTGAGGGTATGTTTAAAAATACTCTTAATAAAATGGATGAATTTTCTTGTGTGTAAGTTATCTTAATTATTTTTTAAAACCTAATTAAAAAAAAAAACTATGGTTAGGCATACATCTGATATGTTCAAGTTGCTACATGGTATTCAAGTAGAAGGGGAAATAGAGTGTATAGATGAGACAGGATTGGCAGATTGTTCCCGAATATTGAAGAAGGATCATGGGTACGTGGGAGTTGAGATATTTATTGCACTCGTGTATGTTTTTAAATTGTCATGATAAGAAATAGTAGAAAACAAAGTAAAAGAAGACACATCCTCTTAGTAGAGTGGCAGCCCAGCACTTTCGAGCCTGATGTCCTTATAGTAGTAACTATCATTAAGAATTTGAGTTAAGAGCAGGCAGGCTTAATTAAATGTATAAGACAACATCCTGCCTTCTAGGACCTTACAAATGGCTTGGGGAGATAAGAATCATCCTCAAACAACTCTAATACAAGGCACGGTGCTAGGAATCTGGAGATACTGATCTGTTTCAGGTGTAAGTCCTCTGGTTATCAGCCCATGTCTAGGGACCCTGAGACTACAGGCTATGAATGACTCTAGGTGGGAAAGGGCATGTCTCCTGCTGAAAGGCTGGACAGTTTGGGTGAGTAGAAAAATTGTCCCATGCTTTAGCATCTGAAAAGAATCTACTAAATAGTAACCTTAAGTCTACATTAGACCTAGTACACTTCCCATGTCTACTGTGCTGCAAACCTGAGAGGAGATGTATTTGCTTTGCTTTTCTGTGCTGAGAGCTGAACTGCTTGTGTTAGCCCACCTTCTCCACAGAAACAGACAACAGAATTTTTGCAACATAAGCCATACCTTGTTTTATCAACAACCTGAGGGGCTGCGTATGGTTAGGGGTGACAGCATTCCAGCGTATGTCTTGGAATTGTTGTTTTGGGTTGGGGTGGTGGTGATGCATGTGTGTGTCTGTGTATTTTCTGCTATAATACAAAAAGAGTGAAAATTAAGGGGACAAAATGTTTTACCATCTCTGAGAAAGAATAGGAGCAGTAGTTGCGTGGATGGTGAGAGTACCAGCAGTGGCACTGGCAAGGGGAAAGCAAAAAGCTTTGAGGAGCTTCAGAATTAGCTGGATGTAGGGGCGACAAAAGGAGACTGGGCTACTTCAGTTGGTTGTGATAGAAAGCTATCCTAAAGGAACCAAATTGAATAGTTGATCTACTGAGGCAGTAGTAGAGATATGAAAATAATCACACTGAGGGGAAAAGAAATTAAACCCTGACTAGGGACTAGGGATGGATGGGCATGGAGACACTCAAAATGAGTCACTCTTCTCAGTGGTTTGTAGAAACTGTTGGGAAGAGAGCAGAAAGAAATTGGAAGAGTTTAATTCAGTACCCATGAGGACATTTAGATTGGAGTATGGGAGCTAGGTTATGAGAAGCAGCTATCTTCCTGAAGTAGGAATCTATTTAGATATTAACAGAAGGAAAGGAGGAACATATCTCCAGTATTTCATTTTATTGCAATGATATGTTTTATATTTTAAGAATAAAAATGACCTACCAACTATAGCTTGAGCATCAGAGAAATTTAAAGCAACAGAAAATCACTTTTTTGGGTAAAATTCCCTGGTTAAAGAAGATGTTCTTCCTCTAAAGTTAACCGTCTTCTTGCAGAGCCTGCGTGCAATGCAAATACTGCACAGAGCCAGACTCTATGTAAGGTTCTAAAGAAACACATTGTTAACAACAGAATGCCTCTGTGTGAGAGAGGGAGGGAGGGATGCAGACCAAAAGGGTAGCTGGAGAATGTACCAGATCTCTGGAGTTTTTCCATGATGTAATCATCCCCAGGCTGTAATCACTCTCGCTGACCCACGCATCCCACTGTGTTTCTCCTCACTCACGCCACTTTTCGTCAGCACCTTCCTATTTAGCAGAGATCCCCATTTCTGATACTTTGCAGGGGCTAATTATCTTCCATTTATCTGTGCAGCCCTGCATTTGCCATCTATTAGTCCAGAAACATAAATGATGTAAATCCTTTTATATCTGGCTGCACCACCTAATTATTCCTCATTTGTTTTTATTCTCTCTCAATTGAGCATCATCTGCAAAGTTGGAAATCATGTTTTCATATCATAATTAGGGTTCTAAGAACCTCAGAGAAATTGCCTGGCAAATATGCGTGCCTTTGCTTTTCATTTTAATGGTGAATTTAAAAGTGAGAAAATAAATTAGAGCTGAAGGAAATAATAGACTGAAATGAGAGTTTCTGGAATATAGATGAGGAAACGTGATATAACAACACAGGAAGAGAAACTTCCAGCATTAAAGTGCAAAAGCCAGCCCCCAAAGTAAAGGCATCAAGTAGATCAGCAGTATTCCCTCTTTCCTTTGATGATGAGATTCACCTTTAGGTGTTCTCCTCTGTGCTTTAGGGTATGCCAAGGGAGGCACAATTTTGCTAATTGGATAAACACCTTTCCTTAAGTATGCATAAGATTTACTTTTTTATAGGACAGCAATCTGGATGAAATTTAACAAAGGTGTGCAGTGTTGAGGAGGAACAAAAATTTCTTCTACCCCTTGAGGTTCTTCCAGCTGGACTAAGAATTAAATAGGCCTGATTTTAACAGGAGAAAATCAAACTTAATTTCATATGTATGAGGAACCCACACAGACATTAGATTCCAGACACAGGCAGAATGAGATATATAGGTCATCCTGAACTGAGAAGCAGGTAGTGGTCTGGAACTTCAAAGGGGAAATAATTCACAGGAAAATGAAAAAGAGTAAATCTTTGGTAAACAAATGTTTGATGAACCTTTCAGAAATAATGAGACAGAGAGGAATTTGATCAAACAGGTCTTTCTAGGTTCCTCCCTATCTACTGTACCTAGTTGGTATTATAATGTAATTATCCACAGTGAGAGTTGTTTTCCTGGAGCAGGTTCTCTATCTAAATTCTTTGAGGCAGTTGGTGTGTGTGGTGGGGGAATTTCCAAAATTTCTTCCTGAGTGTTCTGGTCCTTGATTGTTTTCAACTCAAAATAATCTCCATACCAACATGGCATATCTTGGGGCCTCCTGCCTTTGGCCCCTATAGTAATTTGAACAGAGATGGCCACTTATGAGAGAGAACAGAAAGAACCCATAGATCTGAAGGACTGTGGGATGGAGGAATGAGAACACAGCAACTGGTAAGAAAGTTCTTGAAATTCTTACTGTAGTTCCTACAAACTGTCACCTCCTTGGAGCAGCCTCTCCCATGAATCACTTACCTCTTCATCTTCAAAACTTTCTTCAAGGTTCATTTTCAGGATATTTTGAAGTAGCTTAACCTGGCTGTATGTCACCTAGAAATTTTTTCTCTGTGTACATGTTGCTTTCTTTATCCTTCCTCCTTTAATAAAACTTTCATCTGCGTCCCTGTACTGTAGGATTTGAATGTGTACCTTTAAACATTTTTGCATGTATTATTTATGTAAGTGTCTCTATGTATTTATTTTCCTACCTGCTATATTAGTTAAAAGTCTCAAGGTCAGGGATGATGTATCAGTCATGACAGACTAGGTTGTGATCTAGTAACAAACAACCCCTAAATAGCAGCAGCTTAAAATAACAATGTTTATTAATCACTCATATTTTATGTCTATTATAATTCTGCAGTGTTGGGGGGGTTCTGTTCATCTTTTCTCACTGATTCGGGTTGATGGAGCCTTCCAGATACTTGCTTCCAGAGGGAGCAAAAAAAGAAACCAGAGAACCATGTTCTGGCTTTTAAAGTTTCTGTCCATTTACATGTCAATTCTGCTGACATTTTTTGGGCCAAAGTAACTCACACAGCCATGCCTGAGTTCAACAGTGTAGAAATGTTTAACTGTCTTATAGGTAGAAGTTCTGAATATCTGTGAACAATATTACAGTATATTCCAGATGGTATTTTTTGTCTCTATTGTATCTTTTCATACTCCTAAGAGTAGTTCTCAGCAGTGACCACCAGGATGCTAAAAAAATACAACTGACCAGCCAGAGATATCATTTGGATGTTTTTCTTTAAGACATTAGTAGCTACTTGACCCAGAAGTCTGCCTGCCAGTTCTTTCTGCCCACTAACATGGCTCTGTGAGATTGTCTTAAACTATGTTACAGTTTTGTTTAACTGGTAATAGACACAAAGAAACAAAATGAAAAGCCTCCATGTACATTTGACCACAAAAGTGGTGATGATTCAATGAAATTTGAAATCATTCTTCCCCTCTTTTTAAGAGTCAAGCAAAATAATTTTAATCAATTTGGACAATTGTGTAGGTTGATTTTTGAACAGTAATATAGTAATTATCTCTGTTCTATGTGTTAAAATGATAAATGTTTAGATTCTCTTGCCTGTAATTTTATATCCCTGAGTGTTTTGTGCCTTGTTCTAGAAAGCCTGGAAATTGAATTCAGCAGTCTAGCCAACATCCTACCAGAGCTGCTGTCATCAGGAATTATATTCAAAAAGGGAGAGTTTGTTAGGAGAGGGAAAAGGAAAAATACTAAGAATTTACTAGAATATGTTAGAAAGTCACAGACTAGGCAGAGTATTAAAGACAGTTTGAGGAACTAACATGATCAGGCAATACCTGTTTTCGTGTTGTTATTTGTTTTCATTGGAAATGGAAGTGGAAAGGATGGGGGATGAGGAGATTAGACAGAAAAGAATAGAACAGCCTACAGTTTTAGTTTGGCTTGTTTTAGGATTATTTTTCATTCTTTGATAGTGCTGCATTACTTAATCCTCTAAACATGATGAGCCCAATCTCATAATAATACACACTTTTGCTTAAAATGTTTAAAAGCTCTGGCATGGAAAACATAGGAATCTTGTTTTGAAAGTGTTGGAACCATTCCAATTACTAAGCCCACATGCAAAAATTTCAAAAAAAAGACGTCTTGTTTACCTCTTTTTCCTTACAAAGTTTCTGTCTCCCGCCTTGTCCCAGCCCCACCACTCAGGGTCCCCAAGGGGCCTTGAAAACACAGACTGCTTCCCAGAGTCCAGCTTTTGCCTTCATAACTGAGGGCACCTGCAAGGCTTGTGTCAGCCAGAGCAAGCTCTGGGCACAACAGGGAACCATGTGTCAGAACTGACATCTCCTGCAGCTTCTGCAGCCATGGCTTTCCGCTGCCCGTGATCACAAACTACAATGCTGGCCATCAGGGGTTAGCACCGCTGAGCTGGTTGCTGCTTCCTGTCTTTGGGAGGGAAGGCGTGAAAAATGCAGCTTGGTCGAAAAAGTCCTTGCCATTAGGTAAAAAGCAAACGGATACTTTCTGGAGAGATGCCAGAGCTTTTATGCTTGAAACCAAGAGTAAACACACACACACACACACACACACACACACACACACACACTTATTTTACTATTCCCATATCCCACATTTGCACTTAATTGTGTTTTAGTCATTTTACTTACTGAGATGTGTGTGAGGCTATTCAAGACTTGAAAACATAGTCTCAACTTGTCAAAGATATTTTATTTAGAAAATACTTAGTAGTGATGTTCTAGAAAGTTAATCTAATTTCCAAAAACAGTCAAATACTTGACCATTTATGTAGAATCACAGAAATGTTAAGATGAAAGCAAAGTTGGCAGTCATGTGGTGCAGCCCCCCACCCCCCGCCTTGTACAGATAGGAAACCAAAGTCCAAGAGGTGAAATGACTTGCCAAAGTTTACAAAAATTGGAAGTAATAGTCACTACAGGAACTCAGTACTTGTGACTCCTTGTCCTTACTCTTTCCACAACAGAACACTAGCCATACCTACAACTATTCATTTACTTTGGAAATAATCTGGGATTCTCTGAGAAGCAATCCTTATTTAGGGTAATGTTAAGAATGAAACAGAAGAATTCATAAAGGCCATTAGGTCAACCTCCATGTGTATTTTTGAAGTTTACAACAGCATCAAGAGGTGAACAATAAACATATTGATTTGAAGGAAAATTAATCTGTTTAAAAAAAAATAATGCCACAGATGTTTTACCACTTTATTGATACATATTTAATATACCATACAATACACCCATTTAAAGTATACAATTAAGTGGTTTTTAGCATATTCACAGATTTGGGCAGTCATCACAATTTAATTTTAGGACATTTTCATCACCCCAAAAAGAAACCCCATCCCCATTAGCAGATTTCCCCCCACCCCCCATTCCTCCAGCCCCCAGCAACCACCAGTCTACTTTCTGTCTCTATGCATTTGCCTCTTCTGCCACAAGTGATTGAATGGTGTGTGTGTGTATGTATGTAGAAAGACACTTCACTCCAGGCCTTGAGCCGGGGCTGCTGTAGAATAGAAAGAGATATTATCGAGACCAATGCCAACCTGGAACAGACAGAGCCAGTGGGAACAGAGAGGAAGTCCAGAGCCCCAGGGACAGGTAAGCTGAGGCACTAAGTGTGTGCAGAACCAATGTGGGAACTGTGAGAGCAGGCTGGGAGACAGGATTGACCATATACTAGAGAAATTTAGGGAGACACAAAAGCAGATCCCAGTAACTACTGGGCCACCTACAGGGACAAGGGACCTAAAGGAGTATCAAATAAGAGAAAGGGGTAATGGTATGTGCATTGAGAGCTAGAAAGACACCATCAGACAGAGAAATACTATTAGATTTTTTTTTAATATCCTCCTACGTTTACAGCATACCTTCCAATAAATATTTTATTTAAGAATAATATATATCGTTAACAAAAGCACTATACGTGCACCATAGAAAATTAGAGAATATGGATAAGCAATAAAAGAAAACAAAGACATTTTATTTCTAAAACCCAGATTATCACTATTAACCTTTTATTGCATATCCTTCCAGAATAGGTTCTACTGATATCTACTTAAACCTGTAGCTGCTTTTTACCAAAATTAGATCACACTGGACGTGTTTGGTATCTTGCTTTCTTCTTTTAATAATTTCTGCCTTAACATGTCAATAAGTTGCTCTCCAATTGTCAAGTTAGACCTTGAGACCCAAATCCCCATGGAAGGAAATACCCCAATGAAGAACATTGTTGAAATAAATGGGACTTGGGCATCAAGGTTGGGAGTGAATTTTTGAAACACTTTAAAAATACTCTCATGTTTACCACCACAAAACAAGTGGTATATTAAGGATAGTATATATCTGATCCCATCCTTGGGAGACTTTGACTCTGACTGGATCTCTCACATGTGTCAAGTTGAGTCTCAGTGGCCAGATTTTTAAAGCTATCTTGATTGCAAGTTTGTTATCCCTAAGTTGATGTTCTTTTGAATAAAAGAGTTAGGTCTTACTGTGTTGTTTCCTGGTGACCTGAAGGAGTCCTTGGTTTCCCTTGCAGTGTTTCTTTGGAGAAACAAAGAGATGGACATGAACAGGAAAACTTTGGTTTTCCTTTGACATTATACTAGTAGATGTCATTTCCCTTTTCAGCAAATTCTGGTAAATAGTTGTAATTTAAAAATTTTAGTGAGGTGATCATTTAGTCTACAAAAGCATTCTCTGTTTGACTCCAAAAAGAAGTTTGCTTCCTATTTTAATGGTTAGAGTAGCAAATATTTATTTGCCATTTTTCTCAGAAACACACCTGTTAAGTAAACTGAGGCATGCTATTAGAAGGTATAGATTGTATGAAAAAAAATGGGGCCATTTGGAGAAACAAGAGGAGCATAGTAAGGTTACCTTAGAATGTGGTATCAACATATGGTTCAGGATATAGACAGAGTTTAAACACTCGTATACCCACTTACTGGCGGTTTTCACATGATAAGTGTCATTTCTCTGAGTCTCATTTTTCTCATCTGTAAAAGGGATGTACAAATGCATAGCTCTCAGCATTGTTGTTAGGAGTAAATGAGAACTTCTGGAAAAAATGTGACACAGTGACTTGACATTGATGAATAATAATACTACCTCACACTTCAGTAATGCTTAATATGTGCCAAGCACTCTTCTAGACACCTGACATGCATTGAGTCATTTAATATAAGAGCCTTGCGGGAAGGTATTGTCATCACTGTCTCCATTTTACAAATGAATAAACTGAGACCAAGAGAAATTATGCATCTTACCCAAGGTGATACAACTGGTATGTGGTAGACCTGAGATTTGAACCCAAGAAATAATGACTTCAGAATCAGTGCTCTTAATATTCCACTCCTTGTAGTAGCTGTGGTTTTCCTTCTTCTTTTCTTTATTTCTGTGATTTTTTCTGTCAAGCTATAGTCATTTCTTTCCTATTCAATAATAATTTATGGAATGTTTGCACTATACCTGTGTGAGGTTGCGTGAGGTCCCTGCCCTCATTAAACTTATCCTATCATTGATCTCATTTGCCTTGCTTTCACTGAACAGTGAAACATATTGGCTAATATGTTTTTAATGTTTTAATATTTTAATGTTTTTAATGTTTTAATGTTTAATGTTTTAATATCCATATTGGAGGATATTTAAAAAAATCTAATAGTATTTCTCTGTCTGATGGTGTCTTTCTAGCTCTCAATGCACATACCATTACCCCTTTCTCTTATTTGATACTCCTTTAGGTCCCTTGTCCCTGTAGGTGGCCCAGTAGTTACTGGGATCTGCTTTTGTGTCTCCCTAAATTTCTCTAGTGTATGGTCGATCCTGTCTCCCAGCCTGCTCTCACAGTTCCCACATTGGTTCTGCACACACTTAGTGCCTCAGCTTACCTGTCCCTGGGGCTCTGGACTTCCTCTCTGTTCCCACTGGCTCTGTCTGTTCCAGGTTGGCATTGGTTCTTCGGCTTGCTTCCCTATTCAGTCACTACCTGTGGTATTGGTATGTGGTATTAGCCAACCATATACACTGAAAATGATGACATAGAAGAAAGGGGAAAGATAGGGCAAACCATCGTTCCTTTTCCTTTCAGTCCTTCCTCACTCATCAGTAAGCCAGAGGTAGAGAGTATTGGTAAATGTGCTCATATCAAGAAGTGAAACAAAAACAGTTGAGTTGTTTTGTGCAGCATTTCCACTGTTTTGGTAAAAAATGTACAAGCTAGGAAAATGACTTGTGTAATTTTGGTGATTCTGTAAATGAATGCTCCTTTATCTTCATTTAAAACTGTCATTACTCCACTCTGGAAAACAGTATGGAGGTTCCTCAAAAAGTTAAAAAATAGAACTACCGTATGACCCAGCAATTGCACTACTAGGTATTTACCCACAGGATACAAAAATACTGATTTGAAGGGGTACTTGCATCCTGATGTTTACACCATTATCAACAATTGCCAAATTATGGAGAGTCCAAATGTCCATCTATTGATGAATGGATAAAGAAGATGTGGTATTTACATACAGTGGAATATTACTCAGCCATCAAAAAGAATGAAACCTTACCATTTGCAACAATGTGGGTGGAGCTAGAGTGTATTATGCTAAGCGAAATAAGTCAGTCAGAGGAAGACAAATACCATATCATCTCACTCATATGTGGAATTTAAGAAACAAAACAGAGGAACATAGGGGAAGGGGAAAAAAAGACAGGGAAGCAAACCATTAGAGACTCTTAACTATGAAGAACAAACTGAGGGTTGCTGCAGGGGAGGTGGGCAGGGGGGTGGTTTAAATGGGGGGTGGGAATTAAGAAGGCCACTTGTTGGGATGAGCACTTGGTGTTATATGTAAGTGATGAATCACTAAATTCTACTCCTGAAACCAATATTACACTATATGTTAACTAACTAGAATTTAAATAAAACCCTAGAAGAATGAAACTGGCATTGCTCTATATAAAGATGAATAGTAAAATACATGCTAATGATTAAAGTTTTTAATTTTGTTTTTCCTAGAATAACATTAAACAGGAAATTTAAAAAACACCATGACAAGTTGAGAGACAGACCACAGAAGAAAGGAGAAACTTTATATTTTAGTATCTTTAATAGCACTTTTTTTCCTGTTTTTTGAATCAGATCTCCCATGTTTTAATTTTTCACTGGGCCCCACAAATTGCATGTGGTGCTGCTTGAGGGTGGAAAACAGGAAGGAACATAGAAGTGAGCTTCTTGGCTAAAACACATCAGGAAATAAGTTGATTGGAGTGGAGACACAAGGATATGAGCACATGAGTAGAGAACTTTGAAGGCCAAGCTTGAAAGAAAATAATTTATTACAAAAAACCAAGGGGACCAGCACATTGTTGGGCAAAGGATGTATTTTCTACTACAAATTATGATACATACAAATGATGCAGTTTTAAATACAGATCTCATTCTAAATGCCAATATGCCAGCAAGCCAGCCGAACAAGCCAGTAAATAGTGGAGCAAACAAGCAAGCAAAGAGCCAGCACAACAGCTCTTTACATTCTGGAGCAGTGAATAGCATATGATAAGTAGAGGTGAACTGGAGGCTGAGACTCTAGGTGAAAGAAAGTTGTATTTAGTAGAGCCTTCACAATGCTACAGAGTCACTTCAAGATCTAAAACTAAAACCTCCTTTAATCTTAGAAGACCCATCATTTCACATGTAGAGACTTTCCTTTAAAGGTAGCTGTCACCTGAGGTAACTTCCCCTACCAGTCTTTTGTTAGAATGGTCTCTTCTTGGGAGAAAAGCATAGTTACCCTTTTATTATGTTTTTAAATGAATCTGTGGACCCTTCACTGCAGCAACCCATGGACTTGAAGCTTTTCTCACAGCTACAGCCCTTGGGCAGAGTGTGGGCAGGCTGTACTGCACGAGGCCCTGTGGACAAAAGATAAACGCCCAGATATCAGCGTAATTACCCTGGAGACTAAACATCGTGATATTTGTTTTTCTGCCTTGTCTGGCCATCTCCTCCCCTTGTTGTCCTGTTCATGCTTGAAGGAACAGATGTTATTCATGCTATAAAAGCAAGCCTCTTGTCCTCCTTGCTCATCAAGCACAACTCATTTCACGCTGGTACTGGCTCCGTGGGTAATAGGTCCCTCTGATCACCTGGCCATTGCTCCAGAATGACAGATGAGCAGTCTCCAGAGGTCAGCGACTCTGGGCCATGCTCTGTGTTAAGAGGGAGGAGCGGTACCCATGAGGAGTAAGCATTTTGTTGTGATTGGAGCCTGACTTCCAACCCCTTTCCCTTCCAATTTCCCCTGGCTCTGAACATGGAAGACACTTTCTTTCCAAGGGCAGCTTTATAAAGAGTGAACTCACTCTAATTTATTTAGCTTTTCTTGTGCCAATATCCTAATAGTTAGACAGCAACTCCCAGTAAGTGGTTGATTACATTCAAGCAAATACACAGCTGAGCAATTAAGTGCATTCACTTGCACCTTAGCAGACCTGAGGGGGGAGGATTATCTCATAGAAATAATTATGGCTGCTCTGTCCTGCCTTGCTGCAGTTTGGGAAAAATTGGCTCTTGAAATTGGCTTTGGGTCAAGTGGGCTGTTGCCTGGCTGTTTCTGACTGAGAAGTATTTAGATGTATTGTTTTTTAAAACTAGGTTTACGCTAAATGCCATACTGTGGTCTTTTGTGGAATGGAGTCTCTCCAGCTGAGAACAGGGACCCCCCCCCATGCTCAGTATAGACTTGGTAAGTTAGCCGATTTTGTATGTATTACATGTCTTTTAATTTTCAAAGGATTGTTTGCGAGCATTTCCTTGAGGAACATTCCTCTAGTGGAAAGAGCAGCTCAGAAACAGGAAAGTAGCATATTCCAGCTCTTCCTCTAATTGGATGGGTGACTTCAAGCAAGCCATTAATGTCTTTGTGCCTCAGTTTCCTTTACCATTATTGCCTTCCTCGGGGGCTTGTTAGGGGGTAATGAACAGTGCGTGGGAAAATGACGTATGGACTGTTGAGCATTGCAGAAATGATGTAACTACACAGCAAACCTGTCGGTGTTAGGTCTTGCTCTGTTGGATGGGTACAACCAGTACAGCAGGAATGATGTGTTCACCTGAGGAATTTTGTTCTTAAGCAGTGAGGTGAGATTAGCCAGGGCCAGATACTGTAAGAACGATAACTTATATAACAGGAAAATGAGGGTGTGGGAGGGGAGATTAACGTGTTAAAGGCCTGCGTGCCAGTCACGGCACTGTGCCTCTGTGAACCTCCGCAGTGACTCGACACATTATTTGTGTCACGATCGCCTGCCCGCGGCTATTAGAGCAAGAGACCTCAAGTCAGGAAACCTCCAAAATATTTTTGATATTAGGGGACAAAATTGGCAAAGGAGAAAAAAATGAAGAACTGCTTCAGTATCAAGGAAATGAGTAGCAGAACTGTGTGAAATCAGTGATAATAGCTAACATTTCAGAAAGCATCACAGTATAAGCAGGAGCAGTGGGCCAAACCTGGGCAGAAACAAACTGGAGGCCAACCATGCGAGGAATAAAAATAAAGGATGACTAGAAAAGTGCTATTAAAAGAGTTAATAACAAGTACATTAGTTGTACCTAGGAGTATTGTTCCCCTTGCTCTTAGCTGTCGTATTGCTGTGGATATGCTCAGGTTTGTAAGCTGAATGCACATCAATTTATTAGTTTTGATCTAAATAAATTATGAGCATCTGTATTGTTATATCTTCCTATTTCTCAGTTATCCACACACAGCCCTGCTGTCTAATTTCTTGCTGTAGAATCGACTTAGGCCCCTTATCCGAGGTGGTGTCCTGCTTGTAGGAAGTGGAGAGTTTCTGTAGGGATCGTATTGCAGCCCCTAAGCATGGTGTGATCCCTTCGCCCCACAAGGCAGGCTTGTTCTAGGCAAACACCAGTCTCAAGCGAGGGCAGTAAGAGAGGATTGCATTAGTAATCCAGACTCCCTTTCTCTTGGCAAACTCTTGTCTCATAAACCCAGGCCATCTTGTCTACAATGGGATGTTTGTATTACTAGATGAACTATTATTATTATAACTTTTTCTTGAGAGTTAATGAACTAGGCTATAAGTTGTCTAGCACATTGCAGGTGCTCAGAACAGATGGCCACGTGGTGACTGTTGCCACTGTTAAGTGAGCCTCCCTTTTTCCTTTCTGAAAATGGATACTCATGACATTAAATGCATTCTTTATCAACATATATATGTTTGCACGTACTTCTTTTAGTTTTCCATCGCTGCTAACTAGGTCAATAAATTAGCACATGTCAAATATTTAGAACTCAGATGGACACAGGACTTCACTGTTTGCCTGGTTCATTTGTAATGGACAGTTCCACCTTAAAGCAGTGATGAGTCTTCGCACTCCAGGGCCTCAGTCTCACAGTGGAAAAGTGCTTTGACCCTGGTTATGAGATCCCTTCTGCGTGCTCTTCCTGAAAGCTGCATTGTGATTAGACCCAAAGTACCGCTGTCATTGCTTCGTGTCTTCAAAGATGGACGTTGATTACATATAAGGGGCAAGATACCAGGTGAGGGGATTGAGACATACAGAATCATATATGAATCCTGCCCTTGGAAACTGATCATTGAGTAAGGACAAAAGAGCGTAAATTCTTAAATATTGTGTAAGATAGGAATGCACCTGTCTTAGAGAAGCACAAATAGAGTGGAGTTCATCTTCACCAAGGGCTCGCTGGGGAATCGTGGAGAAGGTGGCGGTGAAGTTTGGAGCTGTGGGGAAAGGTACTGCACTCAGTCCAACAGTCTGAAATGTTATCACACATGTCTCCTGCTGCCCCCACTCCAGTTATTTAACCTGAGTCTTAATAAGCACATTTCTTTTTTTTTTTTAATATTTTATTTATTTGACAGAGACATAGCCAGAGAGGGAACACAAGCAGGGGGAGTGGGAGAGGGAGAAGCAGCTTCCCGCAGAGCAGGGAGCCCGATGTGGGGCTCGATCCCAGGACCCCGGGATCATGACCTGAGCCGAAGGCAGACGCCCAATGACTGAGCCACCCAGGCGCCCCCTTAAGCACGTTTCTTACATGCATGCACTCATTGGGACAGAGTAAATAAGTGTTATTTTGTGTACCTGAGTGTCCCCATATATCTGATATGTCCCTTGAGGACATTAGTTTCTGGAGGACAGTCCCCATGGGTGATATACAACACCTATTGGGTCCCCTACAGATATTCACAGCCATTATGAACAAGATTTTAGGGGGTAACTCACAGTTGTTTTATTTAATGCATCTCAACACAGGCACCCTCTGAGCTCAACTAGTCCTCCAGCTTGCTTTCTCTCTTTTTTTTTATTAACATATAATGTATTATTTGTTTCAGGGGTACAGGTCTATAATTCATCAGTCTTACATAATTCACAGCACTCACCATAGCACATACCCTCCCCAGTGTCCATCACCCAGCCGCCCCATCCCTCCTCCATCACCCAGCCACCTCCCTCCACTCCAGCAACCCTCAGTTTGTTTCCTGAGATTAAGACTCTCTTACAGTTTGTCTCCCTCTCTGGTTTCATCTTGTTTCATTTTTCCCTCCCTTCCCCTATGATCCTCTGCCTTGTTTCTCAAATTCCACATATTAGTGAGATCATATAATAATTGTCTTTCTCTGATTGACTTATTTCATTTAGCATAATACCCTCTAGTTCCATCCACATCATTGCAAATGGCAAGATTTCATTTTCTGATGGCTGCATAATATTCCATTTTGTGTGTGTGTGTGTGTGTGATCCCGGGTCCTGGGATCAAGCCCCACATTGGGCTCCCTGCTCTGCGGGAAGCCTGCTTCTCCCTCTCCCACTCCCCCTGCTTGTGTTCCCTCTCTGGCTATGTCTCTGTCAAATAAATAAAATATTAAAAAAAAAAAAAAAGAAACGTGCTTAAGACTCAGGTTAAATAACTGGAGTGGGGGCAGCAGGAGACATGTGTGATAACATTTCAGACTGTTGGACTGAGTGCAGTACCTTTCCCCACAGCTCCAAACTTCACCGCCACCTTCTCCACGATTCCCCAGCGAGCAGTTATTCATGCCCTTGGTGAAGATGAACTCCACTCTATTTGTGCTTCTCTAAGACAGGTGCATTCCTATCTTACACAATATTTAAGAATTTACGCTCTTTTGTCCTTACTCAATGATCAGTTTCCAAGGGCAGGATTCATATATGATTCTGTATGTCTCAATCCCCTCACCTGGTATCTTGCCCCTTATATGTAATCAATGTCACATCTTCTTTATCCATTCATCTGCTGATGGACATCTTGGCTCTTTCCATACTTTGGCTATTGTGGACATTGCTGCTATAAACATTGGGGTGCATGTGCCCCTTTGGATCACTACATTTGTATCTTTGGGGTAAATACCCAGTAGTGCAATTGCTGGGTCTTAGAATAGCTCTATTTTCAACTTTTTGAGGAAACTCCATACTGATTTCCAGAGTGGCTGCACCAGCTTGCATTCCCACCAGCAGTGTAGGAGGGTTCCCCTTTCTCCATATCCTTGCCAACATCTGTTGTTTCCTGACTTGTTAATTTTAGCCATTTTGACTGGTGTGAGGTGGTATCTCATTGAGGTTTTGATTTGGATTTCCCTGATTCCAAGGTTTGGTGAGCACTTTTTCATGTGTCTTTTGGCCATCTGGATGTCTTCTTTGCTGAAATGTATGTTCATGTCTTCTGCCCATTTCTTGATTGGATTATTTGTTCTTTGGGTATTGAATTTGATAAGTTCTTTATAGAGTTTGGATACCAGCCCTTTATCTGATATGTCATTTGCAAATATCTTCTCCCATTCTGTCGGTTGTCTTTTGGTTTTGTTGGCTGTTTCCTTTGCTGTGCAGAAGCTTTTTATCTTGATGAAGTCTCAATAGTTCATTTTTGCCCTAGCTTCCCTTGCCTTTGGTGATGTTTCTAGGAAGAAATTGCTGCAGCTGAGGTCAAAGAGGTTGTTACCCGTGTTCTCCTCAAGGATTTTGATGGATTCCTGTCTCACATTGAGGTCTTTCATCCATTTTGAGTCTATTTTTGTGTGTGGTGAAAGAAAGTGGTCCAGTTTCATTCTTCTGCATGTGGCTGTCCAATTTTCCCAACACCATTTGTTGAAGAGACTGTCTTTTTTCCATTGGATATTCTTTCCTGCTTTGTCGAAGATTAGTTGACCGTAGAGTTGAGAGTCCATTTCTGGGCTCTCTGTTCTGTTCCATTGATCTATGTGTCTGTTTTTGTGCCAGTACCATACTGTCTTGATGATTACAGCTTTATAATAGAACTTGAAGTCCGGAATTGTGATGCCACCAGCTTTGCTTTTCTTTTTCAACATTCCTCTGGCTATTCAGGGTCTTTTCTGGTTCCATACAAATTTTAGGATTATTTGTTCCATTTCTTTGAAAAAAGTGGATGGTATTTTGATGGGGATTGCATTGAATGTGTAGATTGCTCTAGGTAGCATAGACATCTTCACAATATTTGTTCTTCCAATCCATGAGCATGGAACGTTTTTCCATTTCTTTCTGTCTTCCTCAATTTCTCTCATGAGTATTTTATGGTTTTCTGAGTATAGATTCTTTGCCTCTTTGGTTAGATTTATTCCTAGGTATCTTATGGTTTTGGGTACAATTGTAAATGGGATCGACTCCTTAATTTCTCTTTCTTCTGTCTTGTTGTTGGTGTATAGAAATGCCGCTGATTTCTGTGCATTGATTTTATTTATATCCTTAGCTTGCTTTCTCTTATGCCATTTTATGTCCTCAAGTTCTGCCAATGGCCTCATTTATAATAGTGTGATTGAGTGGAGTAGAGGATGAGCAGGATTGTGAACAAATCTAAGGGAGTCCACGAATCTGATAGTCCGTGGGCCTCACGGGTCCTAGTGCGACAGCGAACCACCGTGATAAAAGTAACAGTGTGCTGTCTGTGCAGATGCAGAGTGTGTTTAGTGTTATGAGACCATAGCGACACAGAGTTTCCAGAAGGACGTGTGTGCTCAAGAGTGGCACGGAAGTATAGGTGGCTACAGGGTATGCCTAGGTGGAGAGAATCTCTGACAATCTCAACACGTTTCCTGTGAGTGGAGTGATCTGTGCTCTCATAGGTGACAGAGACGTGGCAGGAACTGGCACCCGGGCCCCAAAGACTGTGCACAGTGTCAAAGCATAGGTATATAGCATTACATGTGCCACAAACCATTCGGTAAAATTCTTTTTCTACCCTTTTTTTCTTTTAAAGATTTTATTTATTTGAGAGAGAGAGAGAATGAGAGAGAGCACATGAGAGGGGGGAGGGTCAGAGGGAGAAGCAGACTCCCCGCTGAGCAGGGAGCCCGATGCGGGACTCGATCCCGGGACTCCAGGATCATGACCTGAGCCGAAGGCAGTCGCTTAACCAACTGAGCCACCCAGGCGCCCTACCCTTTTTTTCTCATATTAAAAGTTTTGGGCTACTCCAGCCTGATGTTTTCCTCCATGATGTTAGTTCATGTAATTCCAGTGGTCAGCCTTGACATAGCAAGCCCTTCTTAACTGCTTGTGAAATAAATTCTATCACAACAGGAAGAAGAAAATTGTTCTGCAGTTGCAGAGAGGCAGAGGGTAGTTTGCATTTTAAAAGTAATCTGTAAGTGTTATTTCTGACTCAGGAGTCTCAAAAGACACTTAGACTTAAGAGAATGTTTCTGTGTCCTATAAAGGTTTCTGTTAGATGAAAAAAATTTGTAATTGCAATTCTAATTGTCTTGTTTACAAATCTAATACCCTGCCATTAATGTGTAAATTAGATTATCCATTTTACAAAAAGTATAAAAGCATGTTTAGTTTCTTCTTCAGAACAGAAGGGAATTTATGGCAGCACCCATGGAGATGAAAGAAAAAATGACTGTTGCAGTTGGTTCCCTGGGAAAGAGAATTTAAGATGCAGGATGCCTAGTAAGGAGTGTCTTTAGGACCAGTCCTCGTAGAAGAGGGTGTGGGGGCAAGGAAGCAGAATTGGGTGGATAGAAAGGTTGAGCTATGATGATAACCTAACAATAGCCCCAACCAACCCCAGGGAAGTCCCTTCTGAGTTGTCCTGAGTTAGCCAGACCTTTGTGCGCTCACAGAATCAGTATTTGGATCTGGGCCACTATGTAGTGGTGTGCTGGAGCTAGCTCATCCTGGTTTCTGTGAGCTGATTGTATGCATTCCCAATTCTGGATTCTGTGAAGTCAGTCACATGGGCAGCTTGAAATCAGCAATGGAGGGAATGTTTACATCATGCCAATCAGAAACCATCAGCCAAGGTTACGAATCAGGGTTTGTTTGTTTGTTTTATGGGAAAGCCAGTTCTTAAGCATTTACCAGAACGCCGTTGCTACTGTGAGAAGGGGTATGGTCTCGAGTGAGGCATCTCTCTGAAAGTGAGGCAGTCCCGAACGGGCTGAGAGTGGAAGGCTCCATTCTGACAGCACCTCTGCAGCTGGGGCTACACAGTGTCCACCCCAACATGATTCTGTTGCTTTTCTGTCAAAACGAAGCGTTTAGAGAGTCCTTGATTCATTTAAATTAACAAATGGTGTCCCAAAATGGAGAAGTAAACTGAGCAGGGAACAGGTAACTGAGAATGGGGAGCCCACACTGAGCTCCCTTATGAACAAAGGAAATAAAGTTAACTTCTTTGGGAGACTTCATGAGGATTGTGGATACCTGTGGGTTATACCTCTAGGTGGTTGGAAACTATGTCACTAAAGAACTATTTTTGCTAGAACATCACTAAAAAGATACTTTTAATAGTATGGATTTAGATTTTTGTTGTTTTTATTGTTTTCTTATGGCTTTAGGTTTTGGGGTGGGGATGGATTCACAAAATAGTCTGTTTAACATTGTACTCAAAGAGTTGAGTTGATTGTTAAAACTGCAGTGTAAGTTGAGAAGAGCCGGTCATTCTTTTTTTTTTTTTTAAAGATTTTATTTATTTATTTATTTATTTATTTATTTATTTATTTTATTTTATTTTTTAAAGATTTTATTTATTTATCTGACACAGAGAGAGAGAACAAGTAGGCAGAGAGACAGGCAGAGGGAGAGGGAGAAGCAGGCTGCCTGCTGACAGGGAGCCAGATGCGGGGCTCGATCCCAGCACCCTGGGATCATGACCCGAGCCGAAGGCAGGCACCCAACCGGCTGAGCCACCCAGGCACCCCAAAGATTTTTATTTATTTATTTGAGACAGAGAGAATGAGAGAGAGAGAACACTTGAGAGGGGGGAGGGTCAGAGGGAGAAGCAGACTCCCTGCCGAGCAGGGAGCCCGATGCGGGACTCGATCCAGGGACTCCAGGATCATGACCTGAGCCGAAGGCAGTCACTTAACCAACTGAGCCACCCAGGTGCCCGAGCAGGTCATTCTTTATGAAAACGGATACCCTCAGCCCTGCAAATGGATCAGGTTTTGTAGCTTTGGTAGGTAGGTGGTCTTTCCTCAGGAATAAGTTGCTGCTACCCCATAGGAGGATGAATACAGAGTTAAATTCTGGATGATGGAGAGCTCAGGGCAGCAGGGCGAATGCATTTTCTCTTCTAAATGTTTTTCCCCCTTGCTTTATCGGTTTTGTTTTCATTTTTATTTATTTTTTTAATTCCAGTGTAGTTAACATACAGTGTTGTATTAGTTTCAGATGTACAATAAGGTGATTCAACACTGCTATACATGACTCAGTGCTCATCATAAGTATACTCTTAATCCCCTTCACCCATTTCACCCATCCTCCTACCAACCCCCACTCTGGTAATCACCAGTTCTCTATAGTTAAGAGTCTGTTTTTTGGTTTCTCTCTTTCTCTCTCTCTCTGTTCATTTGTTTTGCTTTTTAAATTCCACATATGAGTGAAATCATATGGTGTCTGTCTTTCTTTGACTTATTTCCATTAGCATTATACTCTCTAGCTCATCCATGTAGTTGCATATGGCAAGATTTCATTCTTTTTTATGGCTGAATAACAATCCATTGTGTGTGTGTGTGTGTGTGTGTGTACACTACATCTTCTTTATCCATTTATATATCATTGGTAATTTGGGCTGCTTCCATAATTGGCTATTGTAAATAGTGCTGCAGTAAACATAGGGGTGCATATACCTTTTCAAATTAGTGTTTTTGTATCCTTTGGGTAAATACCCAGTAGTGTGATTACTAGGTGGTAGGATAGTTCTATTTTTAACTTTTTGAGGAATCTCCATACTGTTTTCCACAGTGGCTGCACCAGTTTGCCTTCCTACAACAGTGTTTGAGGGTTCCTTTTTCTCTACATCCTCGCCTACACATGTTTTTTGTTGTGCTTTTGATTTTAGCCACTCTGACAGGTGTGAGGTGGTAGCTCATTGTAGTTTTGATTGGTATTTTCCTGATTATGAGTTATGTTGAACAACTTTTCATATGTCTGTTGACCATGTGTATGTCTTCTTTGGAGAAATGTCTGCTCATGTCTTCTGCCCATTTTTTAATTGGATTATTTGTTTTGGGGGTTGTTGAGTTCTTTATGTATTTTGGATACTAACCCTTTATAGGATATGTCATTTGCAAATATCTTGTCCCATTCAGTAGGTTTTCTTTTGCTTTTGTTGATTGTTTCCTTCACTGTGCAGAAGCTTTTTATTTTGATGCAGTCCCAATAGTTTATTTTTCCTTTTAAAAATATTGCTATAGCCATTGTCAGAGACATTACTGCCTGTGCTCTTTTCTATCATTTTTATGGTTTCAGGTCTCACATTTAGGTCTTTAATCCATTTTGAGTTTATTTTTGTGTATGGTGTAAGAAAGTGGTCCAGCTTCATTCTTTTTTAGGTAGCTGTCTAGTTTTCCCAACACCATTTGTTGAAGAGACCACCTATTTCCCAATGCATATTCTTGCCTCTCTTGTGGAAGATTAATTGATCATATAATCATAGGTTTGTTTCTGGGCTTTCTGTCCTGTTCCATTGATCTACGTGTGTATTTTTTTTTTTTTTTTTTGCCAGTACCATACTATTTGAATGACTACAGATTTATAGTATAACTTTAAATCTGGAACTGTGATACCTCCAGCTTTGTTTTTCTCTTTGAAGATTGCTTTGGCTATTTGGAGTCTTTTTTGGTTCCATACCAATTTTAGGATTCTTTGTTCTAGTTCTGTGAAAAATGCTGTTGGTATTTTGATAGGGATTGTGTTGAATCTGTACATTGCTTTCTGTAGTATGGACATTTTAACAGTATTTGTTCTTCTAATCCATAAGCATGGACTATCTCTCCATTTGTGTTGTCTTCAGTTTCTTTCATCAGTGTTTTATAGTTTTCAGAGTACAGGTCTTTTGCCTCCTTGGTTAAGTTTATTCCTAGGTGTTTTATTATTTTTGGTATAATTGTAAATTGGATTGAGTTGTAAGAAACCACATTGTTGGCAGGGCACAAGAATCTGAGAATACAGCACTGAAATGGTTGTGATTGACACATGGCACACAACTGCTAAGGCATGCACTCTCTGTTAACATTTTCAATAATGGGAGTGGAAATGTTCTCATGCCACAGTTGTGAACCTTAATGCACACTTTCAAGATGGTTGCTTGGGGTTTAGACTATGGTTGGTGATCTTGTGGTAGAACAAAACTAACCCATTCTTTATGGAGGTAAATATATTGTAAACTTAATCTTAACCATGTGGTAATAGGCAGTTGACAGTGCACTCTGATAAGATCTAAATCATAGTTTCCAAACCCTTGATTTAATATCTTATCTCTAATCACTTGGCATCATAAGTAGTTTGTGATTTTACCCATAGGATCTCTGCTGTTACATCTTGGGAATTGCCCTAATATCTTAATTTTTAAAAGGGCTGCCTATCAACCTTCCACTTCCTGGGAGCACCTGGCTTCCAGGTGAACATAGAGGTTTCCTAAGAGTATTTTTATAGTTTTTATTTGCACTCTTGGAAACAGAGGTTTTCTGATGCCCAATAATAGTAATTTCCTTTTTAAGTAATTATCATGTGCTAGGCACTGTTTCTATGCATTTTATACATCAACTCCTTTATTCTTATAACACACCCATGAAATAGGTATTATTAATAGCTTCCCCAATACATGTAGAAGGTTAAGCATTTTGCCAGAAGTCACAAAGCGAATGAATAACGGAGCCAGATTTTAAGTCCATGAGTCATTCTTCAAAGGTCATGCTCTTCACTACTGTGCTATACTGTATCTCAACTTAAATTTACTTCATAAACTACATCTCTTCATTTCGTTTTTTGTGTGTCACAGGAACCCAGCAAAGTGCCCCTGCCTGAAATTATACAGTAAGATAATGAAAGGACTATGCCTGAAACTCAGAATCTAGTTATCACATAGCTATCTTGCCTCCTGTACCATTGGAGGAAGTTCATCCAAAAAGAGATTATTATCACGTGGGATGTTACTCTCTAGTTATTTTACTCTTCCAGTTGAAGAATTTTAATTACTAAAGGAATAGCCAATCAAATGCTATGACTCTTAAGTTGTCTTTCCTTGCTGGAATGTTGAAAGAACTAGAGAAAAGGTGGAATATAGCTGGCAGCATTTCTCCAACTTTTTTTTTTTTTTTAAGATTTTCTTTTTAAGCAATCCTATACCCAATGTGGGGCTCGTACTCACAACCAGAGATCAAGAGTCACACGCTCCACTGACTGAGCCAGCCAGACAACCCGTTTTTCCAACTTTAATATGAAAATCAGTCAGCTGTGGATCTTCCTAAAACGGAAGTCCTGATTCTGTTGACTGGGGTGGGACCACGTGTTCTGCATTTCTCCCAAGTGCCCAGTTGGTGGGAATGCTGTGGGTCTCCAGACCACATGTTCAGTAGCAAGGGTAGAGGGTAGAAGAGCTCCCCCTACAGGTTAATAATGATGAGTGTTAGGAATAAAGGGAAATTACACCAGGGAACTAACAGACAACTGCACAAAAAGAGGATGGGCAAAGAATAACTTAGGGGAAGTACAAATGAACAAACATTTAATGCATTTTGGTTTACTTCAAATACAGTGTGATGCAACATGACCACTAAAATATGTGAGATGAGAGATGTGGGCACATTGTACTTGGAGTAATGTACACGGTTCTGGCAAATAAACATGTGAGTGTAAATGTTCTATTTCCAACCCTAAGGTTCTACAGTTATAATGGTAATGGCAGGAATCATGTTTTTCATATGTTCTATACAGGAAAGCTTAACAGCTCACCTGCAACTTTCCATTATCTGTACATAACGAACCTACTTTGTAGATGATCTTTCAGAAACTCATTTATCCTTCATTATGCTTTGGGTTGCTTTCCTCTGCTATCAGTTTGTGTGTGTCCTGAGATTATTAATTAGTTTGATATCATCTTAGATGCAGTAAAGAATACTTCAAAGTCAAATTATGTAATTAGCAGGCACTTGAAATTTATATATGGTTTGTGCGTGTGTGTGTGTGTGTGTATGTGTAAAATTTCTGCTGTAAAAAGATACAGGTGAATACTGTGAAGCCCTTTAGCAACTCCTGAGCCATTAACCAAGGCTTTAAGATTTGTCTATGCTGGATTGAATGAGCAAAGATATATATTTGATTTATTAAAATTCTTGAATAAATTTAACTGAACTCTGTGGAAAAATATTCTGTCCTTAAGAATGAAAATTCTCAAAACTGCTGTTGTGACAAGTTAGATCATTTGGAAAATGAGGGATTGAATGGGTAAAGAAGCCAAATTTCAGAGACACGCCCAAATTTGACAGCTCACCTGTATTGGGCTGTCATTCAAAATGTTAACTGAGAAAAGCAATTAACACTTCACCTGTATGGGCTAACATGTTTATTCATTAGTAAGGTTAAAAACCCATTTTGTATTTTATGGAAGATTTATGCAAATAATAGAAAGCAATTAAGATGTTTCTTGCCCAGATATCACTATCAATTACAAGACAGAGTCCTATAGATTGAAGATGAGCATGGGGCTTACTTAGAGAAAAGTTGAAAAATACAATCAAGTATATATATGATAGAAAAGTGTTATTTTGAGAATGAAAAAAAAAAAAGAAACCTAAACTCTGATCTGTCTGAAATGTCTGAAGAAGACAATTTACCGCTTTGAGATGAGGTAAAGCATGTCAGAATGAGCAGAAGAGTGAAGAGCTAGAGAAATAAGCAAGCCAAGAGGCTGACAACAAGAACCTCCAAGTGAATCTGAATGAGGCCTGGGTAAAGAAAGACATCGAGAAGCTGTGGAACGGAACCACTGAAGTGCAAAGATAGGAAAGGAAAATGTGTAAAGGAGAGCTTCAGGTACCCATGGCACGAGGGGTTTCAAGAACTCTTGAATCAGAGCAGATAAGTCCCTGTTTCTACAATCACAGCTTACAGAAAAGCTGGAGATGGTTATCTGATGACTGCCTGAAGTGCCCAAGGAGATTGAGAAGCACTTGGGGAAGGAGGGCCTACAACCGGGCTGTGTCCAAGCCATGTCTGCAATCAACGAACAAAACAAAAGCCACTCCTTGAAGTTGGGCTTTTTTTTTCCTTTTAATATTCACAAATATTAGATGGAACCACACGACCATGCCTGCCTCCATTTTCCAAGAAAGTTATTTATTCATGGAAATGTTTTTCTCATTTTCACTACTAATTGATAATATCCTCCATTCTTTTCCTAGGCATTTATATTTTCATATTAGTGTGTCTGAATACCCATGTAGTTTGTCATTGGGAGCATTAGAAAATGATTCTGTGAGTTCCCATTTTGATGTTGTTGTGCTTTTTCTGGGAAATGCTGAAGGTTATAGTCTAACTCATGAAATGCACTTCATGAGCACAGATTAGTTATGTTTAGGTCTCTGGTTCTCATCGCTGGCTATACATTAAAATCAGCTGGGGAGTATTTTATGGATGCCTAGGTCTCCTCACTGATCAGTTTTCATTTTATTACTGTGGGTGGTGCTGGGGCTTTGCCACTTTGAGAAAACTCTGCAAATGATTTTAATGTGCAGTCAGGGTTGAGAACCACTGGTTTAGGTATGATAGGCACAGTATCAAATAATAGCATAATATATTCTTTGTCAGGAAGGAAAAGACTAAAATTTTAGATATAAACTACTCATACCAGGCCATGCTAATGTCAGCAATGGGAAAATTCAAAGAAAATGGTAACAATCACAAGTAGGGTTGGTGCTCAGAGCAAGTCCTCACTAAGAGAAATGTGGATTTAACTATTTTTTGTCTCACTTTGATAATTTTTTTATTATGTTATGTTAGTCACCATACAGTACTTCGTTAGCTTTCGATGTAGTGTTCCATGATTCATTGTTTGCGTATAACACCCAGTGCTCCATGCAATACGTACCCTCCTTAATACCCATCACCGCGCTAGCTCACTTTGATAATTTTTAAAGATTTATTTTTTTCAATATAATCAGCTAAGGAAAAGGAAACTAAGATATGCTCTTATTAATTAGGGTATTTCATTTGCAGTAAGGAGAAAAGAGATGAATGTTTCCTCTCTAACAAATTGTATTTCCTGTCAATGTCAAGTGTGATTTTATTAGACCAGTGCTGCAGAACTTTTTTAATTCTCATAAACACTATGCCAGTAATTCATGTAATTTGCCACCAGGTGGATGATGATGCCTGGATTGTGGCCTCCTCATGTAAAGCAGGAGCCATCAAAGTATTTCTGTAAAGGGCCAGACGGTAAATATTTCAGACTTTGTGGGCCATACAGTTTATTGCAACTACTCAGCTCTGTCATGGACAATATGTAAACAAATTGATGTGACTGTGTTCCAATAACACTTTATTTACAAAAGCAGGTGGTGGGCCACATTTGTCCTCTTTTGGTCATAGTTCTCCATCCCCTAATATAAAGAGGTAAACTTTAAAAAATTGGTGTGCTAAATTCACACATGAATAATTTTTTTCTATCAAAAATATAATTCCGGGGTGCCTGGATGGCTCAGTTGTTAAGCGTCTGCTTTCGGCTCAGGTCATGATCTCAGGGTCATGGGATCGAGCCCCGCATTGGGCTCCCTGCTCGGTGGGAAGCCTGCTTCTCCCTCTCCCACTCCCCCTGCTTGTGTTCCCTCTCTCACTGTCTCTGTCTCTGTCAAATAAATAAAATCTTAATAAAAAAACCAAAAAAACAAAAATGTAATTCTGTCAACATATAAAATATGGTGCTTAAATGTCACAACAAACTATAGAACATCATTACAGAAATGTGAAATTCTGGGAGCCATTTTTCTTTTTTTAAAGATTTTATTGATTTATTTGACAGAGAGAGAGAGCACAAGCAAGGGGGGAAGCAGGCAGAGGAAGAGAGAGAAGAAGCTCTCCTGCTCAGCAGGGAGTCTGATTAGGAGCTTGATCCCAGGACCCTGGGATCATGACCTGAGCTGAAGGCAGACGCTTAACCAACTGAGCCACCCAGGCACCCCTCGGAGCAATTTTTCTGATTAACTTTTTTTTTTTTTTTTTAGTGAGGGAGGTGGGAGGGGCAGAGGGAAAAGAAGAGAGAGAATCCTAAGGCCCAGTGTGGAGCCTGATGTGGGGCTTGATCTCACAACCCTGAGACCATGACCTGAGCCACAATCAAGAGCTGGACACTTAACCCACTGAGCCACCTAGGTGCCCCTTCTGCTTAACTTTTAACCTTTTTCAATGCTGCTTAATTTAGTTTCTATTCTTTTGCCAAGTTAAAGTAAAATTTGCATTTGTCATTTAGCCTAGAACAGTTTAAGAACCAGAATCCCATTTGCTATAAGGGTAGAGGCAGCAATGTTTTTAGTTCTCACAGTTTGGGGCTTTAGAATTCTTGGCCTTTCCTGTTTTCTCTTTCCCTGTCTTTAACTGCCTGTTTACAGTTATCACAGAGAAGATATTATATTTCCTTATTGCTCCCAGTAGCTTTTGGATCACCTCCTTTGACTCCCATTTATTTCTCCTGCCCTATGGCAAAACCATCAGGAAAAAAAAAAAAATTGCATTGTGCAACCATGAGTTTGCATAAAAATCCTGTAATCCTTTTTGCCAACTTATATTTTCCCTGGAACTACCTTTGTAACCTAAGTAGAGGTCCAGTGTCCTCATCACCGTAAATTCCTTGTCATAGTGGGGAGGTGGATTACAGAAATCCCAAACAAGTTTGACTGGAGGAGGACAAGTATGATCTCTTTGAATGGAGATCATGGAGATGAAGGGTTGGTGGTCCTCATGCGGAAGAACCTCTGTCAAAATGGTCTGTCAGCTGGAGAGTAGAAATGATCCCAGACCAGACCTAGATGGAAAGGGCCTGAGAAGGTGGCCCTGCTCCCTGGCTTTCTGGAGTAGCAAGCATGAAAATACATGTAAATGCTTCCTAAGTCCTTCCTCCCAAAGGCATGGATGTAATGGGGCTGGAGAGAGAGAGAGAGCCACACATGCATGTCAGCCAGCCATTAGACCTGACAGGTGTGGAAAACTCAGATTAAGAATCAGAACCCAGGAGAACAGACATCTCTGTGGATAAAGCAGGGTTTAAAGCTAGTGCTCAAGATCAGAGCAAATGCTTTACACACCAGCCAAAGACCGTGGATGACAGGAGATGGCCGCAGATAAAATGCCAACCCCACTTCATGTGTAAAAGCTTTGTCACCCATCCCCCCCTCCATTTCTACAACCTAGCTGCCATTTCAGGGAGAGGGAAAAGAAGGGACAAAACTCTAAATTGGTTTAAAAATATTGAAATGATTCGGTTACTCTGAATGTCTAATATTAAGTTGCTGCCACTAGCTGTAGTAGAGGTTTGAGATAAAAAAAAAAAATAACTGGGGTGCCTGGGTGGCTCAGTCGTTAAGCGTCTGCCTTCGGCTCAGGTCATGATCCCAGGGTCCTGGGATCGAGCCCCGCATCGGGCTCCCTGCTCGGCGGGAAGCCTGCTTCTCCCTCTCCCACTCCCCCTGCTTGTGTTCCTGCTCTCGCTATGTCTCTCTCTGTCAAAAAAATAAATAAAATCTTAAAAAAAAATAAAAAATAACTGTAATTTTAGTAAATTATGAAATGCTACAATTTGCACACTTTATGTTTGTAACTATGAAATTTGTTCCTGCTACCTATGCCTGAGGAGACTGGAAGGACTGGGAGTTGGAAGGATCTGCATACAAAATAAAGAAAACTAATTCCCATGTCAGGGTGATATGTGTGTAGCCCAGCATAGTGATCCTGGTGTCAACACAACCATTCTCTACTTTACTGCCCTCTTCCTTTCCAACAGGATTTCTTGGTATATCTCACGTAGTGAAGAAGACTCTGGAACAATCTTCATTACCCAGTAAATTTACCAAGAGTTGTGGAGACAGGCAGAGGTTGGATGTACACAGCTGAAAAGAAGTATCATTCGAAGGCAGGAGTCACAAGTGTATAGTGAGAACATTTCAAGTACCACCTTCCCAAATCAGTCATACAGCAAAGACCGCTCCTTGGAAAACCCACTAAAAATAGGTCAACACTTACACATGGCCCAACGGGTTAACCCACATGATGCAAGCCAATCAGAGGACCTCAGAGACTTTGCTTTCTCAACATGGGCCACAAAGACTGCAGTTTTCAGTTAAGAAAAAAAAAAGTTACCCTGGATTTTCTCCTCCAAGTCTTATCCCCCAGACCTTAAGCCCTATGCTGGATCAGGTTCCCTGCTAGGCAGGAAAAGTTTGACACAGGACTCATTCTTTGGGCCCAGAGTCTTGACTTTTCAACAAGAGTTGTTGCATTTTTCTTTCAGGTATGCAATGTAATAGTTCAATATTTGTATATATTGCAAAATGACCACTGCAATGAGTCCAGTTAACATCTATTACCATACATAGTTACTGTTTTTTTCTTTGTGCTCAGAACTTTCAAGATCTACTCTCCTAACTACTTTCAAACGTGCAATACAGTATTATTGATAGTTACCATGCTATCTATTGCATCCCCATGATTTACTCATTTTATAACTGTAAATTTGTGCTTTTTGACACTTTCACCCATTTCACTACCCCCCCCCCCAACCTCGGGCAACCACCACTCTGTTCTCTATATCCATGAGCTCATTTGATTGCTTATTTTGCTTTCTTGTTTTTTTAAGATATAACATATAGGGGCACCTGGGTGGCTCGGTTGTTGAGCGGCTGCCTTTGGCTCAGGTCATGATCCCAGAGTCCTGGGATCGAGCCCCGCATCGGGCTCCCTGCTCCGCGGGAAGCCTGCTTCTCCCTCTCCCACTCTCCCTGCTTGTGTTCCCTCTCTCAGTGTCTCCCTCTGTCTGTTAAATAAATAAATAAATAAAATCTTTTAAAAAAGATATAACATATAAGTGAAATCATATGGCATTTATCTTTTTTCTGTCAGACTTCACTTAGCACAATGCCTTCAAGGTCCATCGATGTTGTCACAAATGGCAAGATTTCATTCTTTTTTATGGCTGAATAATATTCCTTGTGTGTGTGTGTGTGTGTGTGTGTGTGTGTGTGTGTGTGTGTGTGTGTGTGTGTGGAGAGAGAGAGAGAGACCAAATTTTCTTTATCCGTTCATCCTCCAATAGACACTTAGGTTGTTTCCATGTCTTGGCTTGTAAATAATGGTTTAGTGAACATGGGGTGCATATATCTTTTTGAATTAGTGTTTTTGATTGCTTCAGATAAATACCCAGAAGTGGAATTGCTGGATCACAGGGTAGTTCTATTTTCAATTTTTTGAGGAACCTCCATATTTATTTTTCCATAATGGTTACACTAATTTACATTCCCACCAGTGTGCACAAGGGTTTCCTTTTCTCCACATCCTCACCAACACTTGTTATTTCTTGTCTTTTTGATGACAGCCATTCTAACAGGGGTGAGGTGATATCTCATTGTAGTTTTGATTTGCATTTCCCTGATGACTAGTGATGTTGAGCACCTTTTGATGTTCCTGTTGGCCATCTGTATGTCTTCTTTGGAAAAATGTCTATTCCGATTCTCTGCCATTTTTAAGTTGGATTGGTTTGTATTTTTGCCATTAAATTGTAAGAGTTCTTTGTATATTTTAAATATTAACCTCTTATCAAATATATGATTTGCAGATATTTTCTCCTATTTGGTAGGTTGCCTTTTCATTTTGTTGATGGTTTCCTTTGGCATGCAGTAGCTTTTTAGTTTGATGTACTCCTACTGGTTTATTTTTGCTTTTGCTGCCTTTGCTTTTTTAAATTTTTTTAAAATTGAGAAAGAGAGAGAGAGCATGCACATGTGCACACACAAGTAGGAGGAGGGGCAGAGGGAGAGAATCCCCAAGCAGACTCCCTGCTAAGCATAAAGCCTGACGCAGGGCCTGATCCCATGACCCATGAGATCGTGATCTGAGCTGAAACCAAGAGAAACCAACTGAACCACCCAGGTGCCCCATTTTGCTGCCTTTACTTTTGGTATCAAATTTAAAACATCATTACCAACACTGTTGTGAAGGAGCTTACTGCCTATGTTTTATTCCAGGAGTTTTATGGTTTTAGGTCATACATTCAAGTCTTTAATCCATTTTTAATTCATTTTTGTGTATGGCATAAGATAGTAGTCCAGTTTCATTCTTTTGCATGTGACTGTCCAGTTTTCCCAACACCATTTGTTGAAGAGATCATCCTTTCCCCATTGTATGTTCTTGATTCCTTTGTCATAAGTTAACTGACCCTATATGTGTGAGTTAATTTCTGGGCCCTTGATTCTGTTCGGTTGATCTGTTTGTCTGTTTTTATGACAGTACCATGCTGTTTTGATTACTATAACTTTGTAGTGTAGTTTAGAACCAGGGAGCTTGGTGCCTCAAACTTTGTTCTTCTTTCTCAATATTGCTTTGGTCATTTTGGGTTTTTTGTGGTTTCACACAAATTTTAGGATTGTTCTATTTCTGTGAGAAGTGCCATTGGAATTTTGATCAGGATTGCATTGAATCTGCAGATTGCTTTGGGTAGTATAGGCATTTTAACATTATTAATATTTCCAATCCATGAGCATGGAATATCTTTTCTCTTGTTTCTTTTTCAGTTTCTTTCATCAGCGTCTTAGAGTTTTCAATGTATAGGTTTTTCACCTCCTTGATGAAATTTATTCCTACTTTATTCTTTTTGATGCAATTTTAAAGAAAACACAGTTTTCTTAATTGCTCTTTCAGGGAGTTTGTTATTAGTGTACATAAATGCAACAGACTTCTGTAGAGTGATTTTGTGTCTTGGAACTTTACTGAAATTGTTGATTAGTTACAATTTTTTTTGGTTGAGTCTTTGAGATTTTCTATATATAAAATCACATCAATAAATAGCAACAATTTTATTTCTTCCTTTCCAAAGTGGATGCCTTTTATTTCTTTGTCTTGCCTAATTTCTCCAGCTAGGACTTCCAGTAATATATTAAACAGGAGTAGTGAGAATGAGCATCCTTGTTTTGTTCCTGATCTTAGAGGAAAAGTTTTCAGTGTTTCTCCACTGAGTATAATGTTAGCTGTGGGTTTGTTGTATATGGCCTCTATTATGTCAAAGTATGTTCCTCCTATACCCAATCTGTTAAGGGCTTTTATCATAGAAGGATGTTTTATTTTGTCCAATGCTTTTTCTGTATCTACTGAGGTACTCATGTGTTATTTATCTTTCATTTTATTTCATTTCATTGGTGTGATAAGTTATATTTATTGATTTGCATATGTTGAACTCTCCTTGCATCCCAGGGATAAATCCCACTTGGTCATGGTGTATAATCCTTTTAATGTGTTCTTGATTTTGGTTTGCTAACATTTTTGTTGAAGATCGTTGTGTCTGTGTTCATCAGGGATATTGGCCTGTAATTTTCTTTTCTTGTGGCATCTTTGTCTGGCTTTGATCTCAGGGTAATGCTGACCTTCTAAAATGACTTTGGAAGTGTTCCCTTCTCTTCTATTTTTTGGAAGTTTGAGCATAATTATTAATTCTTCTAGAATGTTTGGCTTTTTTGTTACCCCTGTACTATTATCTGCATGATAAATTTTGAATGGATACTTTTTTATACATAGCTTCATCCTAAGAAATAATATCTATTGTCACAGTTTTGACATGCTGGTTATATTTTTCTACTATCCCTTATACTGAGTGCCCAACAATTAAAAATGTTTGTCCATGCACTATTTGGAATCCTCACACACTGGGAAACAAGAAATTATGGCACAAGTTGTAGTTTAGTGTTTTGAGATGGAAAACTTTTGGCCACCTCTTCATTTTTTCCCTATTTTCAATTCAGAAGGACATAAATCATTAGATTTATGTACAACATTGTTGTACTTTGAGTGAAACAAATTATTTTCCTCAATGTGGGTGAGCCTCATCCAATCAGTTGAAGGCCCCAATAGAACAAAAGACTGATCTCCCCTACGCAGGAGAAAATTCTGCAGCAGCCTGCAGACTTAGACTGCAACATTAGCTCCTCCTAGGTCTCCAGCCTGCCATCCTCTTCCAAACCTTCACAGTTAATGAGCCGATTGCTTTAAACACACAGACACACACAGACACACACACACAGACACACACACACACCCCCTATTGATCTGTTTCTCTTGAGAACCCTGACTAATAAAGTTGATTTATGGAGAAAAGTTAATTAATTCTACATTATCCTAATCAGTTCATAAACAAGCATTGTGTGAGGGCCTACTTGAGCTTTGGATGATAGACAAAAAATATACATGAGCTAAAATACAGCCTCTGTCCTCTTTCTCCTACAGTGACAGGCCTGATTATGATGGTGATGAGAGGGGCTGTGGTGGGAAGCATTGTAAGAGATGACATCTAAAAGCATTTTCCTGTAAGTTACATGAGTTCATTGTGGAAGGGGATTCCTTTGAATCACAAACTTTCAGAATGAGGCAAGTTGCATGACATCAGCAAAACTTTTAGGATTCTGTGGACCACGCTTGTCTTCAAATATTCTGCATTATTTGGGGACTGTAAAATGCAGGGCCACTGAAAAAGAAGCTCTAGGTCAAGAAATAGGCAAAAGGAAAACTTTGGAAGGAATTAAATTCTGCAGTAAGAGGTCTGGTTTTTATTCTCTGACCAGGAAAAATGCAGGTTTAGGGTTAGATTGTCTTCCTCCTTCCTTCCCTCTTCCCCACCCTCTCCTTCCCTGCCTCATTCACACACACCAGTACAAGAGTGAAAGAGAGAGAGAAGAGAAAAGCAGACAGAAATACTGGAGTTCAGCTCAAATCCACAGATGCTAGGATAGTGGCTAATATACCCGTGCTTTATACACAACTCTCAGTTACCTCATTCAACCCAGGGCACAGAGTAGATGGGGGATATGCAGTCTCTAATGGGATGAGCAAAAAAACCTCTCCTGAAAGGCACAGTGAGTCCCAGCTTTAAACACTGTGGCATAGCTCTGGACTCCCCAGAGAAAAAGACAGCCAACAAATCTACCCTGCAAAGAGCATTTAGGTTTTCAGAGACACAGCTCAGAACTGCCTCTAAGGCAAAGAGAGCAAAGCACAAACAGCACCAAATTCCATCACTCCCTTGCACAAAAGCAAAGCAAAGGCACTCTTTCCGTGTGACAGGGTGGGGCTTCCCCGGTGGCCTTTCAGCATCGTGATCAGAAACACGAGTTTCTGATATAAAGGTCAGCAGCATGCAGAGCTTGTTTCTACCCTGGTGAGAAGAGTTTTCCTTGACTGAAGACATCTAATTGGTTGCTGATGAGTCACAGATGCTGAAGTCCACAGGCAGAAGCATCTGATTGGCTGTCCCCGTTTCAGCATTCCCAGCCGCCAAGTTGTCATGAATGGTGCAGAGAGAACAAAAGCTATCATTTGGATCAGTTAAGATGATGAGAAGGGGATGCTACCCTCACCCACATACCTAATGATGAGGGGAGCTACCCTCACCCACATACCTAACCTAATAGCTATTTCTGCTGCTTCACTTCCTCACTGCTTGTTAGAGGATGCCTTTTAAAAACTAGTTCTGTAGATAGGAAACTTTTGAGTGCTACATAAATGTCAACTGTTTTTATTGTTTTTCTTCTGCTTGTATCAGTGAGGTGAGAGTTACAAGCAGCAGGACAAATACAGAGCCAGTCGTGACGAAAAGCTCAAGGAGGACTCTAGCCAACAGAAAGGCTGGGGAATACGAAATGGAGCCTCTGGGACCCAATTCTAATCTTAGCCTGGTTTTGACGCTTGTCTCAGAAACCTGCAGGAGTCATCCACAAGATACATTTTCTTTTCTTTTTTTCTCTAATCTCCGTGCTGTTTATTTCCATAGGGCCTTAAGGCATGAGTTCTCAGACCACACAGTAAAGTCTCATACATAAATTGCATCCCAAATGTTTAACTGCTAGATCACAAGAAAGATAATTAGTACGTGTATAGGGCTTCACATGCCGCATTCATTTTGTATTCATGGCAACAGTGCAAGTAAATGCTATCCCTATTTATAAGATGAAGAGATTCAAAGTCAGAATGTTAAGTAACTGGCACAAAGTTTCTGAGAAAGTCGGGGAGCCAGTGAGAACCCCAGAACCTGTCTAGTGTTGGTGACAGCACAAGAAACTAATAACCCCAGTGGTCAGAGAGCCTAGCACTCTGAGTTCTCATTCATGAATTATTGAATATGGACTTGTTTATCAAACATTTATCAAGCCTTCTGTGTGCAAGGCCTTGTGAGTGCTAGAGTTATAAAAATAATCAAGATGTGGACTTGGGCCTCAAGCTACTCACAGTCCAATGAGGGAAGGGGCCAGTGTCATGTGGTAGGATTAAGACAGGCTAGGCCCAGTGTAACACGGGAGCCCGACGGGGCGGTGGGGGGTGGGGGGAGCAGCTCACCAGCTGTGGGGTTTAAGGTTTTCAGATCATTTAACCTTTGTGGATCCCAGCTTTACCATTTTCATTTGACACGTTTAGCCCAGGCAGAGTTCCTTAACATGGTGTCTATGGATAATTATCAGGGATACTTTGAAGCTTCTGAAAATGACTATAAATGTGGTATCCATATGTGCATTTTTAGATAAGAAAGGACCAGCTTCTGAAAGTGTATCTTGGCCCACAAAAAGCCCAAATCTCTGATGAAGCCTCTTTAATCTCGGAGTTATTCTACCTTTAACAGTGTAGATATATCACTAAGTATCAAGCCAAGAGAGGTAGAAATCAAATAGTAATATAGTAAATAGTAAAGTAACGCTTTCTAGAAAATGTTACTTATGCAAAAGGGGTGCATAGTTGACATATGGCAATATTTAAGAATCTAAATATCCTTTTAGGAGTCTTCAAATCAAAGATCTCATGGCTACTGAGAGATCATAACATCCACTTTCTATTACAGAGAGGCTGTGCCATTGGGAGGTTTTGCTATAGAATTGCCATGGGGGGAAAAACTGAAGGTCATACCTGGGACTTTAGAATCATTTTCTTTTCTGCAAAAGATATTAAAGGCTTTTTATTTACTTTGGAGAAGATAGTTAACCCTGTGGAACCATTAGGGGCCAATAAACCATTGAATCTAGATGAATTACCTCCGTGAAAGTTAAAGAATGCACTGAGGGAGGTTAAAGAGCATCTGGCTGAGAATCCTTTTATAACTCATAATCCCAGCCAGTCCTCTTCTGTTTTCGGCAGTCATCCAGGTCTCACAGCTGGAGCCTTCTAACCCTGACCTACAGACTCAGCCAAGCATGGGCACTTGAAGGCAGAAAGCAAAATGTTCTCAAGTCAGGGACAAATTAAGGATCCAAGATCATGAGTTTGGAAGCTCCATATTTTTCGACCTTGTGTCCAACTCTGACTTTGAATCAGAGTTCAAGAATCTTGGCTTTGCACTGTTCTTTAATTAATAATTGCTGATTTTGTCATTTGCTGTGTGGGGTTTTGCTTTGGTTCCTGCTAGTTTTCCTAGCAGGATTCAAGAGTCCTTTGTTGATTCACACCTTTTCTCCATGAGACTGGGTTCTGTCTGAGAGGTGCACTGTACTGTTGTTCTCTCTGCATCCACTGCTGTAAGCCCACAGGAGGTTGACAGACAGCCTTCTAAACTAGCACCTAGTCCTTCTTTACTTTGACCCCAGGCTCCTCTAATCTCACAGTTTGACCACTCTTGGCTGTCCCCTCATTACCTTATTTAATACCTGGGCCCCTGATTATTTGGTGTGCAGCCCCTCCCTCTGCCGCCTTATCCCTTGTTCTGCCCCACGGGAGGCCAGATATGGGGTCTGGGATATAAAACTGGGACCATACTACCACGCCAAACAGCACATGATTGAAAAGTATATTGTGAGAAAAGACTAGAATTTATCCCATTTAAGAAAGGTCAAAAGCAAACTCGGGAAGTTTAGAGATCAGAAGATCCATCCCAAATCATGAAGAGACATGAAAGAGTGTTCAGGAAAAGGATTATGTTGCATTAGAAATGCATAATGGTAGGGCACCTGAGTGGCTCAGATGGTTAAGCGTCTGCCTTCAGCTCAGGTCATGATCCCAGGGTCCTGGGATTGAGTCCCATATTGGGCTCCCTGCTCCTTGGGGAGCCTGCTTCTCCCTCTGCCTCTCTCTCTGTGTCTCTCATGAATAAATAAAATCTTAAAAAAAAAAAAAAAGAAATGCATAATGGTAAACAAGTCATTACTGATTTATAAAAAGAAATTGCAATTTGATAAGCATGTGTTATTTTAATAAGTACAATGCAAGAAGCAAGATAAAAGCAAATTAAGAGACCTCATCTTCATCCCCTAAACGCTTAATGCCATTCCACCCAAAAGATTAATAAGTGATGACAATCATATACACATTTACATAACATTAAATAAATGGCTTGAGAGCAATTACAGGGTTGAAAACCGAGAATGATGGACAGAAATCACTGTCAGATGATGCAAGCTGAGGAATTGGATGCTGAAAAGACCATTATTTGTTGGCAACTATTCATCTCTTGGCTGGATAAAAACCGAATATGTAACTTTGCAAGTAGCTAAATATTTGCATTTGGTAGCAGCAAGAGAGTAGCTTTTGTGCTTAGAGTTTGGTAAGAGCAACATTTGAAAGTTGACATGCTCTATTTAATCTCTTTGGAATAAAAACTAGAAAAAAAAAGTGTGGTCCCTCTTCAACGGTGTGCTTTACTGGAACTAGTCAGGAGGGATGGATTTGCCCACAAAGAATTAATAGCATTCATTAAAGAAAGGGCATATGAGAGAGCACTGAATATTCAGAAGCAGACTAGGAGAATGAAAAACTAGGTTCTGGACCCAAATCTGCTGTTACCCCACTGTGTGGTGTTCAGCTACCTCAGGTCTCAGTTTCCCCATATCTAGAAAGAGGTAGTTGGTCACTGTGCTCTGTTAGAAACTCCCACCTCTGAGAACTTGTTGTCATGTAGTTCTGTGACATGTATGTTGAATCCTGTTTAGTGATTTGTGCTCATCCTTGGGTTGCAACCTCCCCAACATCAGGACAAAATTGAAATATTAATGTTCTTATCTTCCCTCTTCTCGATTCTGCACCTGTTTCCTCCATTTTAACAGCTATACTCCCACTCTGCCACCAGCGCTTTGTGTCTACTGGGAGTATAATTTATACTGAGGAACTGTGGGACAAATGAGTCAGTCATCTTTCCCGTGTGCATTGATTTTTCCAAAGAAGATCAAGAGGAAAGGCGATGCATAACGCCAAGAAGTAAGTGGTCAGTGCAAGGAATTCAGGTATCAGAGACAGGTAGTTGGGAGATTTTTTTTTTTCAGAGGGAGACTTTGGGAAGACCAGTCAACTACCATAAATCCCTTCACCCCTGTTTCTTCTACCTTTGTTCTCAGGGCCTGAACTACAATGTTCTCCACTGATTTAGCAGTGACCAATATTTATGTAGTCATAATTACATAAACAGCAGTTTTTATATGTATATAATAGTGGGAGAATGGGAGAAAGCAGAAGGCTGTACAAGAGTTGAAGTTTCATCTACTATGTAAAAAAAAGTCAATGATAAATTTCAACAGTCATGATTAATTGCACAGAGATTTATTAAATGCCTGTTATGTATCTGGCACCATTCCAGGCACAGGGGCTTCCAGTGAGTGACACAGACACAAATTCCTGCCCTTGTAAAACTTGCACATTGGTATAGGAAAGAGATTAATCAAGAGAAATAAATAAAATATAAAAGGTATTAGGTAATGATAAGGACAGTACAGGAAATAAAAATATAAAGCATTGCCTCAGTAAGTGCTGGTTGCAATTTTAGTTAGAAAAGAAAGTCTTCATTGAGATAGTGAATTTTGAGTGAAGCCCTCAAGGAAGTAAGACAGTGAGTGTTGCATATGGCACCAGGAAGAGCATTCATTGCAGGCACAGGGAATGGTTAGTGCAAAGGTTCTTTGCTGGGAGCATCCTGGTATGGTCAGCCAAACAGCCTGCCTGCTACTTTTGATGAACACAATGCCTCGTGTTTTTGAGGAAGAGCAAGGAAGCCACTGCACTGTAGAAGAAGAGTAAAGGGGACAGATAGGTATTGAGGTCAGAGAATTAAAGGGCCTTGTGTAATTTAGAAATATTAAGGTAAATACCAAAAGGAACAGCTAAGAGCTGAATATAATTACATCTAGGGAACAGAATAATTAAATGGGAAAGGGATAGCTATTTTTTGTTATAAGCTTTTCAGCACTAGAATCAGATGCTTAAACATGTGATTGAAAATTGAAATCATATTTCCATTGTGTACAATTATGTGCAGACCACAATGTAGCAGAAAATGAGCTACAAATGATCCCTAAACCTGGGGCTTTGGGGAATTCTTCTCATAGCATATAGAACTTTCACTAGGCCTTGAAGGATGGCTATCATCTGGATAGACAGAAAGGAAATAAGAATGTTGCCGTGGGACTTCAAAGGACCTGGAAGGTCATGTAGCCCAGCTCCCTCATCTACTTGGATATAAAGACAAGGAGATTTAGAAGGGAATTTAAAAAATTGCAATGTCTCCCAGCAGGTTACTGGCACAGCTGGGCCAGCAATCTCTGTCCTCTCTTTCTTCCAAGGAAAGTCTCTGTTTTGTTCTCTACAAAGGGTTTTTTTCAAACCTCTGTTCTCTTCAGATCTGTAACCTCATCATTTGCTCCCCTCACCCTCTGCAGCTGATCTAGTCCCTTATTTCACAGAAAACATAGACATCAGACAGAAATTACCTCCTCTTCTGGCCATCAACCCTATAGTCCCTCTGTTTCTTTCCTCTTCCCATACTTTTACCATGGAAGATGTGTCTTTTCCACATGGTTAAAAGTTCTGATTCCATTTTTTGTGGGGCTTCTGGGCAATTACTTCTTTGGCTGCTATTTCTCAGTTTCCTGTCTGGATCACTCTGTATTACATTTCTAATTACTCATCATTTGGCAGCTATACCTGGGCATCGTCTTCTGTCTTCTTCTTATTCCCCATGGGCAAGTTTACCCGTAAACATAGCTTTATTGTTTCATGCTGGTAACTCCTAAGTCCATTGCTCTAGCTCTTTTTGTTACCTTCAGACTTGTGTGGCCCTTTGCCTACCAGACATCTATACTTTGATGATCCACATGGGTCTAATGAAATTCTCATCAGCTCTCTTCCAAACCTGCTTCTCCTTCTTTGTTGCCTCTTACAGTGAATAACACTCCATCTGTCTAATGGCTAAGGCAGCAACTTGGCAGTCATCTGTGATTTCTTCCTCACCCTTTTGTCCATTCAACCAGCAAGCCCAGTCTGTGCCACTTCCTGAACATCTCTCACTGCCACCACTGCTACTCCCATTGCTATTAAGCTAATTCAGACTAGCATCTTGTCTCACCTGCATCACAGCTGCAACCTCCTTACCCACCTCTCATCCTGGTTTTTTGACATGTCTTTATCAGTCAAGGTGAGATTAGGGGAATGGAAGTCACTGTCTTTATGGCAGGTATAAAAGGTTTAATGTAGGAAATGGTGCTCCATAACTATTGGAAGAACTGGGAGAGCAAAGGATAAGGAAGCTGACATTGAAGATCAGGGAAGCTGACACTTAAAGACTCAGCCCGAAGCTGGTACGTTGGTAGCTCACCAGGAAGCTGTTGTGAATGTCACATTTTTCCCTTTGGTCTTACTGCAACTGCTTCAAGAGAACAATGTCTTTGCTTCCTTTTCTGCCTTCAAAAATCGTATACTACTGCCTCTCATTAATGTACTATAATGTAAAACAGTAAGTAGAAGAAATCTCTGAGAAATGTAGTGATGGTGAAGAGAATTTAGAAGAGGTTGTAGTAATACCGAGTTGTCAAGAGAGAATCTGTCTTACCTTTCAATTCTGTTCTCTAAAATGTAGTCAGATACTTTTATAAGAATATGTGATCATATCACTCTCTTACTTAAAATTCTTGTGTAGTTTCTCATTCATTTTGGGATAAAAAAGGAAATGCCTTAATATTGTTCACAAGACTCTTATATGATCCTTCTCCAGCTTACTTTTCTAGCTCATTTCTGTATCTTAGCTACCTTTAAAACCTCACAGTTTAATTTTTAGTTGACATTTAAATGGGGAAGCTTAAGTGAAAAGTTGTTACTTTACTGTGTAGAGGAGATCAAGTTTGGTCAGAGAGAGGCAAGATTTTGAATAACATTTCAAACTAAACAAATTTGGTTTTGATGTGGTAGGAAATAGGTTCTTGAGTTAGGGGACAACTTTAATTAGAAGAATGCCTTAAGAAATTTGGTCTTGGGATACTACAGAATAAGGGTAAGAATTGAAAGATACGTGTAAGTAGGACTTTAATACAATAATAAAAATTCAGAGTAAGAGGAGAGACAGTGGTGGTAACCAAGGGATGACGCTAAGGCTGCTAGTGATTGAAAATACCAAAAATCACTCACATTACTTTTTAGGGAGAGGTTGATATTATTAAATATGGTAGGTAAAATGAGATCTTCTTATTTTATTATTTTTATTATTTTAATCCCAGTATTAAGTTGCTGTATGTCCCATTTTCATGATTTTTAATCATACTGAGCTTTGGGTTGCCATATCATCTACATTCCCTATAGAAAATTGACTTAGGACTTGAAGCTATGTGATATATGAAGTAGTATAAATCCAAAAGTCCATGCTATGTCTTTACAGAATATAGATGATAAATTCTCTATGAATATAGATGATAAACAGTGGTGGAGTTGGGATTGGTGATGCAGGGCTTGCCATTCCTAGCAGTAAGCATGTTGACGTTGGCAGAAATGTATGTATTTTTAAAAATTGTGTGTGTACCTCAAATACAGCTAAAGCTTTACCAAATTCCTAAGCCTGTTCTTATTACAAACATAGCACTCTTTTATTTATTTTTATTTTTTTAAAGATTTTATTTATTTATTTTAAGAGAGAGAGTGCAAGTTGGGGTGGGGGCAGAGGGAGAGGGACAACCAGACTCTGCATTGAACATGCAGCCTGACACAGGATTTGATCTCACAACCCTGAGATCAGAACCTGAGCCAAAATCAACAGTCAGATGCTTAACCCACTGAGCCACCCAGGTGCCCCGAGAGAGAGAATCTTAAGCAGACTCCATGCTCAGCATAGAGCCCGAGGGAGGGCTCTATCGCATGACCCTGAGATCATGACCTGACCCAAAATCTAGAGTTGGACACTCAACCGACTGAGCTACCCAGGCACCCCAACATAGCATTCTTTTGAAGAAACAAAAATACATTCTGTTTAGTCAATAGAGTAACCATAGAATTATTTATTACAATTCAACTATAAATTCCCAAATGGTGTGACTGACTGGAAGTAACTTTTGAAAATAAATGCTTTAAAACACCAAGCTATTCCAATGTATGACCATCACCTTATATTTTCAATTCCATTACTTAATACAGAACCTAACATGGTTAGTAGGCAATAGGGATGAGGTATAGTAGAAGCCAGCATAGCCAGAGAGGAATGTGCCTGGACAAGGCATCGAAAGACCTGGATTCAAGTTCTAGCTCAGCCACTTCGCAGTGTATAGCAGATACTCGTGGGGAACTACCTGTGTCTGCTTGCCTCTACCACCTCAGTACCCAGCATCTACCAACATCTGCACCTCTGTGAGAGCATTCTCATGCTGCTGTAGCTTACCTCACTGCCAGTACAGCAGGCTGGAAGTGCTGAGGTATTATTGCCTCCTGGGGGCAGTCCTCAAACAATGAGGATATAAAAACTCCAGCTCCCTAAGCAGGGTAACTCTGAGACATATGGCCTATACTGGTTTCCAGAATTTCCCCACCAAATTAAGTTCCAGTCTCCCACAGGGTCAACTGCCTTGATAATACACCCTATATGGGCTTTCCACCCTTTTGTGTCTCATTTCCCCTTGATTCACCTTTGCTTCTGAAGGAACCCAAAATAAAATAACACATAGTCATTGGCCTTCATAAGGTCAGCCAACCATTCAGTGTCTCATGTAATAAATTGCAGAATCTAACAAAGCATCCTTTCAGCTATAAAATTCTATGATTTTGGGGTGCCTGGGTGGCTCAGTTGGTTAAGCATCTGACTCTTGGTTTCAGCCCAGGTCATGATCTCAGGGTTGTTAGATTGAGCCCCACCTCAGGCTCCGCACTGGGCATGGAGCCTGCTTAAGATTCCCTCTCCCCCTCTCCCCTCATCACCTTTGCACGCATATATTCTCTCTCTCTTAAAAAAAAAAATTCTCTGATTTTCATTTTTTCCCCCAGCTTTTCATCTGGGCCTGGAAAGAGGTATCTGAAATTTATAACTACCAATAGTGACCAATTTGTGGTTTTCTTAACACCTTTCCAAACTATAGGGGAGAGTTTCCACCTAGATAATGGAAATACTTAAAGGTGATAGTAATGGGAAGTCACATATTACATTCTTTCCCAGCATATAGTTCCAGTTTTGAGTTTCTTTGTTGTTTGATAGCAAAATAAAACCTTAAAGGGAGCAATTCATTATTCCTGATATACTTTGAAAATCCCTGAAAAAGCTCTTTTCAGAAAACAGGACAAATATATGTCCTATATGTCTACTCATATACAGACACTATATATACTTTACTTTCTCATCCTTTAATTAATGTTATCCTTGCAATAGGCTTGTGAGGTAGAGAGGGCAAGGGTGCGTAGCCCCAGTGGCCAAATGAGAAAACTGAAGTCTAAAGATGTTAAGTGATCATTCGGGAATGTTAGCCTTTGTGTTTGGGATCTCTGCATTTTCTTCCCCATTCCTTTTTTTCTTGTTACTCTTTGGTGGATTGTCTCTTCAGGATTCCCATTGTCTGGACTGTGGCAATAAGAGTATTGAAAATCTATTTTGTGGGAAAGGGCACTTCCCCCTTGGGAAGTGAGCTGGAAATGGATGCCCCATTACAAATTCCTTGGGCACTTCCTGGGTCATTATATTAAATGTTTTCTTATCCACAGTATCTCATAGCATTACTGCTTAAGCATATTATGCCTAATATTGGGCAACATACTCATAGAAGAACATAATAAATGGAGAGATTTCAGGCATGCAAAGAAGAATCTCATTTACCTCCCTTACCTCCCCTGCCTACTTGTAGATTTCTGAAACAGTTCATCCCTTAAGCTTAATAGTTTGATTCCTGCTAAAATAAAAATATCCTTAGTGTATGTCACAGTGGAAGCTGTTTCTAGTCATTTTTTACTATGAATGATCTTAGGTCCTTTTCTAAAAACAGACCTGACAGATGAAAGGGAAGCATTCACAGATCATCTTAAATGGGAAAAAAGGTAGAGGACCAATGGGGACAGTGATGGAGACAGAAGAGATTGTGGAACAGCATCATGGCCTAGCTGACTTCACTATTTCCCTGCGACCTAGACAGAGAGTCACAGAATAAATTTGCTGGCCATGTTGTCATGGGCATGTCACTGCCTTTTCTTAATCAGAGTTTTCCTATTGATAAATAATAGGTTAGGACTATATGTTCTCCAAGTTCTTTTCAGTTCTAGGATCATATTATTCATTGATTCCATTTATTATATATGCCCATGGATATGGTAACAGAGGTAAATGATAAAATTCAGTCAGTTTCTTTATTCTTGAATATTAGCTAGGAAACAAAAAAAAATGGTAATGAGATTTTGTGTTTGAGCACATAATCCACAAAAGAGTCTTCACAATGAGAAATGAGAAAAAGCAAGCGAGAGAGCTAGCTGTTTGCATTATTCATGAGCAGCCTTATGCCCATGCTTATAAAGGACCCATAGCAATTTGGCAAGGTACAGAAAACTGAAAGCGTATGTCCATTGTGCTGTGCCTGATTTCTCCTCCGGCTCTAATGTGGAGGCAGCTGAAGGGCTGTATGAGCCACCTGACCAGAAGGAAACAAGGTGTGGTTCTTCCAGCACCTAGCACTCACTCTTCACTTTCTCTTTCTCAGTGTGCCAGGCGCTATGATCCCATAGAGCCTGAAGCAGGGATTCAGGTGTTAGCAGTTTATTTGAGAGTCTCCAGGAGTGTTGGTAGGGAAGTAGGGACATGGTATAAGAAAAGGTGGGTAGCCCGTAGAAGGTATACCCTAAAGCCAGATACCATTGTGGGTGACTGGAGCTTAATCCTGCAGAGAAACTCTCAGAAACTATATAATGCATGTGCCTCAGATTTATCCCACCTAGGGGTCAAGGGAGCTGGGATATTTTTGGCACAACTCCATCAGTCACTGGCCATAGGCACTCCCGTGAGATGTTAATTCCCCAGCACTTCTCACCTACATGTGGGCTGGCAGAGTAAACTCTGATGGCTGGAGAAAGCAAAGCCTTCCAGCAAAAAAGCCCAGGTTAGAAGTTAGGCCACCCAGTCCTGAAGGGGTACAGGTGAGGGGATATGGATGGGATAGCAACGACATCACCACGTAGCAATCATTTCAATAAATCCTTGCAACGACCCTATGAGGTGAACATTTCTATCTTTATTATACAATAAGAAAATAGGAGATCAGAGCCTGTAAGTGTCTTATAAGGGCAGAGTTGAGATTGAAATCAAGTGTCCATGACAAAATAGACCATATTGAAAGACTGCACTTCTGCATGGGGGAAAGTGGGATGTGTTGTCTTTGGCAAGATGCATCCTAAATGCCCCTCCTTCTATGAAGTACTCCCTGATTCTGTCATCATTTTGTCTATATTTTGCTACAGACTTATCTTTATGGCCCTACAAGAACAGTTCTCATACCTCACTGTAATTGTTTCTATTCACCCTTCTTGCTAACTGAGAGTTTCTTGGGTTGTAGAGAACATAGGTCTTTTCATTTTTGTGTGCACTGCCCCCCAACCCAAGCAAAGAGCTGAAACATAGAAGACCCTCACTTAATGTCAATAAAAGGCTAATGCCTGGGTTTTTTTATAGAGGCTTAAATTAACAGTAATTTGCCCATTCGAGGCAGCCAATATTGATTGATAGACTTCCTACTATGTGCCAAGCAAGAAGTAGATCCAGAAATGAAAGTGGGGAAATAAGCACCACTGAAAGGCACAATTCTATGTGGAAGCTTGTTTTTCTCCTTTCTAATAATTCTACCCAATCAACCCAGGTTTGATTAAATTTTTGTAACTCTTGTGGATGTTGAGAAAAAGCCATCTTTCTTTCTAATCTCATTTTACTCATGTGTGATAAACAGCAAGAAACATGTAAATGATGGAGTCTGTTTAATTTGTTTTATACAAGCTGGGGCTGTGTGTGAATCCCTGCTTGGAAGATCCTACATTTTGTAACACTTTCTGGCGTCAAAATGAACCTCTTTCAGATGTACACCAAAATCTTATTTACAGTTTGTGGCCCATGTTTCTTTTGGCAGCTGATATACCTCACCGGGTATAGGCCAGGTGGGCAGTAATTTTCTACGTATTTCTATTGCACAGCGAGAAGCAGTTAATTTCCAGGCACACGTTGCTTTAATTTCAGTTAGTCCAATCATTTTCAGTACAGTGCAGGGTCCCCCTGCCAGGGGCTATAATTTTATAAGAGCAGAACTCTTGAAAATGTGTGGGAGAGATTAGTGGGTGTGCCTGAAATGCTTTCTTTCTCACTTTGTACTATGCAAAGCCTCAGGTGGAAGATTTGGAGGTGGTTTCATTTGGAGACATTGATCGATTTTGGATGAACTCTGGAGAAAACTCAGATTTTCCTTGGAGTTGAGTCATTTGAATTGGGAAGGGGTTTCATGTGCCTGAGATGATGATGTGGAAAAGAGTATGCATGCCCCATGTGAAAGCACTTTTTTCTTGTGCTTCCTTTGTATTTTGTGAAGGAGTATTGATTTTCAATTTGATTGGGGTTAAAAATGAAAAGAGCAAGTTTATTCCATGCTTGTCAGAACCTCTAAGAGAGACCAGGGGAGAAGCAGGGAATCAGTCAGCGATGGTCCTGGGAAAACAAAAAAGCCAAATGCTTGTACAGAGGACACACTGCCCAGTACTGGCCCAGAAGCCTAAGGGCTTTATGTAGCTGGCTGCCCAGGCTCAGTGTCATATGCCAACAGAAGGCCAGTGCGTAGTAACACCCGCTGAAATTGTAAGTGGATGTCAGAGTCCATAGCATATTTCTGCTGTGCGGATTATAGAAGAGGGTGCATCCCAAATGCAGAATAACCCAGAGTCCAAGTTATCTAATGGGAAACACATATCTCATTTGATCCTTTTTGGCAGGGAGATTTCCAGGGAGACGAGGGCAAGGGACTCTGAAACAAATCTCCATGTCCCAAGTACTTGTTTAGCAAATGTGTTATCAACTGTGGGATAGCCCAGTGTTTTTCACTGTTTCAGACTCATAGTTAGACCCATTAGTGGGTCATGAAAATCAAATCTGTAGATAGCAACTGGATTTTTAATGACACAAAATAAAAAAGAATAGAATGGAGTGAAGGAAAATAAAGTACAGCAGAATGCATCTCATTCAGTAAGGGTATTATTTTACAAAACTTTGTCCAGTTAATGGGTGTGTGTGGGTTGATATATATATATATGAATATGTGTTTATATGTCCATTTATATGTAGATGTATATTTGTTGTATTATGAGATGGATGAGTGGACTAAGACATAATATAAATGCATTTTTCTTATTATAAATTATCATCACAATAGCTTGAAAGCCATGGTACTAGCTCCTAAAATAGATACAAATGAATATAATCCACATATAATCCCTCACCTTTAGAATCTTACAGTCTAATAAGAAATAAGATACATAGAGGAAAAAGAAACAAGTATTTGTTTTATTCATCACTCATCACAGTCAAGGTGCATAGGTCATCCTGTGTAGTTCTCATGACAATTTCAGACACAGAGTTATTGCTATCATCTTACAGGAGAAGAAATGAAATAAGTTGACCAAGACAAGGCAACCCAGCCCAAGTAGGTAGGGTCTATACTCATAGTCTGGTGTGATGATTAACACCACAACTCCCTCTCTATCCTAGCACCTTTCTGTAAAGGCAGCAAACACATGCAAACGGGTAATGTGAGAGGGAGAAAGATGGATATTATTGAAGAATGGAGAGGTTACTAATTTCTATCAAGGGAGGAAAAAGAAAGTTTTGTGGAGGAGGTAGAATTTGATTTTAACCTGGAGTTAGGAGGAAAGGAAAAGAAGTAGGAATGAATTCTCAACAGTAGATAGAGTATGAGCCAAGACTTAGAGAATGAGCATGGAGTACATAGGGTCCAGGGAAGGAGAGTGAGTTGGATGGAGGGGAAGGTATGTGATGATATGAAGATACCTTCAGATCCTTACTCAGACTTACCTTTCTCAAGGAGACCTTCCCGGATCATCTGTCTCAAATTATAGTACTCCCAACCCAATGGTATTTCCTATTCCTTACTTTTGCTTTGTTTTTCTCCTTAGCACACATCGTTTATCAACACACTATGCATTTTACTTTCTTAGGTGTTTTTCATCTGTCTCCATTCCTGGAATATAAGCCCCATGTGGGCAGGGATTTTCTGTCTTCTTTTGTTCACTACTGTATCTACGGTAGCTATGACAGCACTTGACATGTTTTAAGCCTACAACAAATATTCATTGAATGAATAAAATCCAGGCAATCCAATTCCAGAGACAGCACTTTTAACCATTATGCTTAACTGCCTCTCAGAAGTTCAAGAATATTTCCTAAACAGGCCAGTTTGAATACATTTACCCAATATTAATTTTTTGTGAAGTCTAACCAGAGTTCAGTTATTTCTAGATAATTTCAAATATTCAGTGCAGAAAAAAACCCATCTTCTATGATATGGCATACTTTTTTGGTTTGGTAATTAAATTTCCCCTTCAGAGTTGTTAATAAATGTGCTATTATCTGGTTTATCTTACCATCTCTGCAAATTTCTCAAGACAATTTTTTCTCTATATGCAGTGAGTGTACTTCTATGGAGTATATGTATACTAGGTGAGATAATCATATCGTGTTTCCGTTAGAACATACAATTCACTTTCTGTGTCATCATTTGTTGTCTTTTTTGGAGTGTTCTGTACAGTTTATTAGTATTAATTCATTGTTAGCATCCTTTTGCAACTAAAATAGACTGGTTGAAGTGAGTTTGGACTTTGTGTCATGGTTGTCGCATGAGAGTACTTACAGATGTAGAAGAATAGTTTACTCAGTTTCTTTAAAAAGTCTATCCTTGAGGTATGTAAAATTTCAAAATACCCTCTCATTAAATTTCTGGAATTCTATAATATGTGTTAAAAACTCTACTCCCTTGGTGTTCTTCCATATACTGAGGTTTTCTTTAACCTACCAGTGCCCTGCCCAAATTAGACATCTTACACTAATATTGGAAGGCTGTCTGTATTTAGTACATCTTAAAATGTGCAGAAAAAGGAAGAGTCTACAGTTGTCATTAAACCTGTGCTCCAGTTTCCATATGGCAACATAGAATGTGAATAACATTGATCTGTGTACTCCTTAGTATTTGGTGCTAATAAGGGTCTGTTTTTAAGATGTTAAGTTTTATTTGATGAACATGTTCATTAAAAATTAGCCCAGGGCAAGTTTATTAATCTAAGCCCTTATACTTAGAAGCAACAAACTTTTTAAAACACTTAATCAATCTGTTAGTAAAACAGTTGAAATACTTCCTTCTCAGTTCTTCTCTACTTAAAATGGTTGATTTAATTGTATTTGATCATTCCAACTTTCTTGATAAATGTTAAAAAGACTCATGTTCTGGCTTAGGTTAAAGCAATGTTCCCCAAAGTTCATTTCACAGAATACTAATCCTACAAGTGTTAATTGGTGATGTTCAGGAGAAGAAAAACTGTTTCTGTGGCCAAATGAATTCTAGAAGTGCTCAATTAGACCGAAGAACAGAGTTTAACAAGTTTTTCTTATTGTGGGACTTCTTAGAATCTTTCATACTAGGAATTGTGAAACCCAAGAGGAGGAAAATACTTTTCAGGGATTTCAAACTGCTTTCACCATGGAAAATATTTTTTGTCAACTAACCTAGCTATCACAGTGTTCCATGGAACACACTATGTGAAACGCTGGGTTAAAGCCCTAGCAAGAGTAGGATTATTAAAAACAAGAAGAATATCTGCATAAAGCTTAAAGTGCCTGTTGCTGAAAGGCATTGAAATTTCTGTTGTGTGTTTCACTGATAATATTCTCAACTTGCAGTTTTAAATATTTGACTGCCTGTGGGAGGGAAGGATGACCTAGCCATGATAAAATGAGAGAGAGCAATTACAAAGTATTTTTCCATTCTTATTACTCTTTTAAATATGTGTCTGTGCATTTTGTCTCTGTGAGATAAAGCCTGTGAATTCTGATGAGGCAGGTCTCAAAGGTGATATATTCTTAATATCTTCAGGTAGGAAATACCCAATCTAATTCTTAAGTTTAGTTACTACGGTGACCATATGTCATGATATGCTCAGTACAATCCAGCTTTGCACCTGTTATTTCTGTGTAATTATTAATCACACCCCCTTTTAGTCTCAAGAATTGTCCCATTTTGTATAATAAACTATATGGTCACCATCGCAATTACCCGTGTAGGGCAGATTATATTTTCCAAAGGGGTGGCAGCAGGTATTTCCCATTCATGTGCCAGTCTCTCATGAAGAGATGTAGTCTAATTGAATTTCTCTTCCTTGGAATCTGGGAGGGCCTGTGACCCGCTTGTAACCAGTAGAATACAACACAGGGATGCTCCCTCACTTCCCAGCTGAAGCCATGAGAAGAAGTCTGCTGCAACCTTGTTCAGTGGAAAACCCACCCTAGAGCCCTTAGTCACTGTGGAAATGGTCTAGCTGCCCCGAAGCTGCCGTGCTGTGAGGAAGCCCAAGCTAATGCATGGGGAGAAGCCCTGAGATGCTTCTGTGTGGAGGGAGAGGTGCCTAGCCAGCCCCCAGATGGTCTGGCTCTAGTCATCATCGGGTTGCTACTGCATGAGCAATCCTGAGCCACAGCTATCTGGCCACAAACTCTTTGGAATCCTGATCCACAGAAATCATGAGAGAGAACACAGTGTTGCTCTTTTTAAGCTCTGAGTTTTGGGGTGATTCGTTACATAACAAAAGACAAATGGAACCCCTGGAATTTAGGTCAGACATAGCAAAGTTGGAGTGCTGTGGGTCCACTTGCCTTCTTTTGAAAGTGAAAACTAGACCACGGATAGAGAATTAACTGTCTAAAATTCAAGTCTAATCTTGAGACTACAAAAAATAATACATCTAAGTACCCCCTATCTAAATATAAACCTGTAAAATGACATAATTTGGTAAAAAAAAGTACCAACCCATAAATTTATTGGCTTTTTTCAGCTCAGATTTTATCTCTTACGTGTTTTTGTTAAATGTGTATAGAGAATAGTATATCAAACATATCTTTTTAGCTTAAAAACTGATAACAAAATGAATATTTCTGCAAAACTTGAACATAACTAAAACATTTGAAGTCCCCCACCCCCGCAGTTTCTCTTTCTGAATTGCCTCCTTTCCCTCTTTCCGAAAGGTAACCACTGTGCCAAAATTTGAATTTTCTATTTTTTCCACTTTTTTGCTGAAAAAAATTGACGTGTAACATTGTATAAATTTAAGGTATACAGTGTGTTGCTTTGCTACATTTGTATATTGTCATATGATTGCTCATGTAGTGATATTTATCACATAATTCTAGTACAATATTATTGTCTATATTTCTTTTATTGTGCATTAGATCTCTATGGCTTATTTACTAATCATTATAAGTCTGTAGCCTTGGGCACTATCACTCTATCTCCCCCACTCCCATCCCCTGGTAACCACCATTTTGCTCTCTGTTTTTTACAGGTTTACCTTTCTTAGAGTCCACATATGAGTGCTGTCATACAGTACTTACTTGTCTTTATCTGTCTGACTTGTCTTGCTTAGCCTAATATGCTCAAGGTCCATCTGTATCACAAATGGGAAGATATCTTCCTTTCTCATGGCCAAATAATATTCCACTGTACACATGTGCCACATCTTCTTTATCCATTCATCTGCTGATAGGCATTTGGGTTGTTTCCATGTCTTGAGTATTTAAGTAATATTGCAATAAACAGGGGCGCCCGGGTGGCTCAGTCGTTAAGCGTCTGCCTTCTGCTCAGGTCATGATCCCAGGGTCCTGGGATCAAGCCCTGCATCGGGCTCTGTGCTCGGCGGGAAGCCTGCTTCTCCCTTTCCCACTCCCCCTGCTGTGTTCCCTCTCTCACTATGTCTCTCTGTGTCAAATAAATAAATAAAATCTTTTAAAAAAAATATTGCAATAAACGTGGGAGGGCATATCTGTTGTGGAAAACTTGTTTTCATTTTCGGTTATATACACAGAAGTAGAAATGCTGGATCGTATGCTAGATCTATTTTTAATTGTTTGAGGAACCTTCATACTGTTTTCCATAGTGGTTGCACCAATTTAGATTCCCACCAATGATGTATAAGGGTTCCCTTTTCACGACATTCTTACCAGTACCTGTTGTCTCTTGCTTCCTTGATGGTAACCATTCTCACAGGCATGAGGTGATAGCTCATTGTGGTTTGATTTGCATTTTCCTGATGATTAGTGGTGTTGAACATCCTTTCATGTGCCTTTTGGCCATTTTGATGTCCTCTTTGGAGAAATATCTATTTAGTTCTTCTCATTTGTAAGTTGGACTGTTTTGCTTTTGTTACTGCGTTGTGTTCTTTATATATTTTGGATATTACTCTCTTAGGCAATGTCTGATTTGCAAAAGTTTTCTCCCATTCTGTAGACTGTCTTTTCATTTTGTTAATTTGTTCTTTTGCTCTGCAGAAGCTTTTGAGTTTGATTTACTCGTTTGTGGATTTTTTCTTTTGTTTTTGTGCTTTTGGCATCATACCCCCAAAATTGTTGCCAAGACCATTGTCAGTGAGCTTCTTTCCTATGGTTTCTTCTAGGAGCTTTATGGCATCACGTCTTATGTTTACGTCTTTTATCCATTTTGAGTTAATTTTTGTGAGTGGGATGAGCTAGGTCCAATTTCCTTGTACTCCATGTGTTTCTCCAGTTTTCCCAGCACCATTTGTTGAAGAGACTATTCTTTCTCTATTGGGTATTCTTAGCTAGCTTGCCAAATAATTGTTGACTGTATATGTTGGGGTTTAATTCAGGGCTCTCTGTCCTGTTCCATTTGGTTGACATGTCTATTTTTGTGCCATTACTATATTGTTATTAATATGGCTTTATAGTATAATTTGAAATTGGCAGCATGATACCTTTGGCTTTGTTCTTTTTTCTCAGGATTCCTTGGCTTTCTGGGGTTTTTGGTGGTTCCACACAAATGTTAGGATTGTTTTTTCTATTTCTGTGAAGAACGCCTTTGGTATTTTGATGGAGATTGTGTTAAATCTGTAGATGGATTTGGGTAGTATGACCATTTTAACAATATTAATTCTTCTCATCCATGAACATGGGGGTGTCTTTCCATTTGCATCACCTTTGATTTCTTTTCAGCACAGTTGTGTAGTTTTCTTTGTGTAGATCTTTTATTTCCTTGGTTAAATTTATTTCTAAGTATTCTATTGTGTTTGATGCTATTGTGAATATGATGATTTTTTTTATGTTTTAGATACTTCATCAGTGTAAAGGAATGTAATTGATTTATATATGTTGATTTTTTATCTTGCCACTTTACTAAAATTGTTGATTAATTCCAACAGTTTCTTAACTGATTTGGGGGGGGGTTTCTGTATGTAGGATCATATCATCAGCAAATAATAGCAGTTTTAGTTCTTCCTTTCTAATTTGGGTGTCTTTTATTTTTTTGCCTTGCCTAATTGCTCTAGCTAGGACTTCCAGTACTATATTGAATAGAATTGGTGAGAGTGGACACCCTTGCCTTGTTTCTTTAAAAAAATTTTTTTTTATTTAAATTCAATTTAGTTAATATATAGTGTATTTTTAATTTCAGGGGTAGAATTTAGTGATTCATCAGTTGCATGTGACACCCAGGGCTCATTCCATCAAGTGCCGTCCTTAATGCCTATCACCCAATTACTCCATCCCCCCACTCCCCTCCCCTCCAGCAATCCTCAGTTTGTTTCCTGGAGTTAAGAGTCTCTTATTGTTTGCCTCCCTCTCTGTTTTTATCTTATTTTATTTTTCCTTCCCTTCCCCTATGTTCATCTGTTTTGTTTTTTAAATGCCACATATGAGTGAGATCATACGATGTTTGTCTTTCTCTAATTTATTTTGCTTAGCATAATACCCTCTAGTTCCATCCACGTCTTTGCCAATGGCAAGATTTCATTGTTTTTGACGGCTGAGTAATATTCCGTTGTATGTATGTATATATACCATATCTTCTTTATCCATTCATCTGTTGATGGACATCTGGGCTCTTTTCATATTTTGGCTATTGTGGACATTGCTGCTATAAACATTGGGGTTCATGTGCCCCTTTGAACCACTATGTATAAACTTTCCTTTCAGAAGAATTGCTTTTGCTGCATCCCACAATATTTGATATGTTTTATTTTCATTTTCATTTGTTTTGAGATAATTTTTTATTTCCCTTTTGATTTCTTCTTTGACCTAGTGGTTGTTTTGAAGTGTGTTGCTTAGTTTCCACATATGTGTAGATCCTTCTCCCTTTCCTCCTATTGTTGATTTGTTCTAAATGGTGGGTCAATTCCAACATTTCCTTGTTGGATTTTCTGTCTAGACGATCTATTCATTGCTGATAATGGGGATCCTGAAGTCCTCTACAAATACTCTAATGTTGTCTATTTCTTCTTTAAGATCTATTATTAGTTGCTTATATTTCAATGCTCAGGTGTTGGAAGCATATACATTCATGATTGTTAAAACATTTTGATGTATTGACTTCTAAATATAGAATGACCTTATTTGTCTTTTTTTACACTTTGTGCCTTGAAGTCTATTTTGTCTGATAGAAGTATGGCTACACTCTCCTTCTTTGCATTTCCATTTGCTTGTAATATCATCTTTCACCTTTTTGCTTTGAGCTTATGCATGTTTATAAAGCTGAAATGAGTCTCCTGTAGGCAAGCATGTAGTTGGGTCTTGCTTTTTATCCATCCAACTACTCTGTGCCTTTTGACTGATGAGTTTAATCCATTTACATTTAGGGTGATAACTGTTATGTAAGAATTTACTACTGTCATTTTATCTTTTGCCTTCTGGTTATTTTGCCTATCACTTTTCTTTCCTTCTACCTTTGTATGTAGTGGTTTTCCGGGGTCATTTGATCAGTTTCCCCTTTTTTATGTTTTTTGTTTCTGCTCTAGATATTTGCTTTGTGGTTGCCATGAAGTTTACATAAAACATCTCATAGATACAACAGTCCTTTTTGCCAATAGTAATTAACTTTATTTGCCTGTGAAGGTTTAATCCTTTTACTCTTCCCCTTTCTTAGCTTTGATATCAAAATCTACCTCTTTTTATGCTGTGATTTTGTTACAGTGTCGTAGTAGCTATACTTCTTTTTAGTGGCCTTTTCCTTTAACCTTTATGCTGTAGTTGTGTTTAATATGCTGTTTTTTAAAAAGAGAGTGTTCTAATTCTGACTGTAAACTTAATCAGAGTTTTGTATAATTTTCTGTTTTTGTTTCAACTGAAGAGCCCTTTCAACATTTCTTGTGGAGCAAGTATAGTGGTAGTGATTCCAGCTTTTGTTTGCCTGAGAAAGCCATTATTTCTCCATATCTGAAGGATAACTTTGCCAGATGGAGTATTCTGGGCTGGCAGTTGTTATCTTTCAGTAATTTAAATATGTCATTCTACTATCTCCTGGCCTGTAGAGTTTCTGCTGAGAAATCTGCTAATAGCCTGATGGGAGTACCTGTGCAAGTTACTGTCTTTTTTTCCACGGGTGCCTTTAAAATTCTTTATTATTGACTTTTGACGGTGGTAATGTCTTGGAGAAGGTCTTTTCGTGTAGAGATACTAATGTATTCTTTCACTTCATGGGCTTGTATATCCAGTTCCTTCTCCAAGTTTGTGAAATTAACAGCTATTAATTCTTTAAATATGCTTTCTGTTCCCTTCTCCCTCTCTTCTTCTGAGATATCCATTATTCTCATGTTGGATTTCTAATGGAGTCAGAGAGTTCTCATAGGTTTTCTTCACTTTTAAAAAATCTTAGTTCTCTCTCCCCTTCCACTTGAGTCATTTCTGTATTTCTCTCCTTGAGCTTACTAATTCTCTCTTCCATATGATCTGCTCTGTTTCCAATGCATTTTAGTATATTCTTCATCTCATTTAATTGAGTTTTTCAGTTCCAGAATGTCTGTTTGGTCTTTTTTTTTTTTAGAATTTCAATCTCTTTAGTAAAGTACTCCTTCTTTTCCTTAATTTTATTCCTGAGATCATTATATTACCTCTCTGAGTTTTCTTGTAGTTTGTAGAATTTCTTCATACCAGCTATTTTAAATTCTTTATCAGTTCGATTTCAATATTCCATATCCAGTTGCTGGAAAATTGCTATTTTCTTTTTGTGATACCATATTACTATGATTTTTCACGATGTCTGATGAGAAGCGCTTCTGCCACCACATTTGAACTATGAAACTCCTTTCTTATTCAGGAAAGATTCTAACTGTTCAACAGGTTGGTAGTTAGGAACCTTCCTTTTGTTTTCCAGAAGGTGACGCTATAGCACTAGTTTATAGTTTCTCTTACTGGAGCTGACTTACTGCTAAGGTAAAGAGTGCAGGCATTAAAAAAAAGGCAATGGGGGCTGCAAAGCAGGGGGAGGCGTGTACTTAGCACTTGGGGCTTTGGGTGTGCCCTTAGCCTTGTAGGGAGATCCTCAAGTTGGGGGTGGGGTCCCAGAGGCCTATGGGTGGTCCTTTTGCCTCTTGGGGCAGACCGCAGAAGATGCTTTCCTTCAGTTCTCTTTGCCTACTTTCCTTTCCTTTTCCCCCAGTCTTTGTGGTCTTCAGAGAGAGCAACTGGTCTCTCCAGCTGCAGCACATGTGACTGGGCCTTCACCCTCCATGTCCTCTGCCAGAAAGGCTGTGCTAGCTCACTGCTGGAAGGGCCCGTGCCTTCTCTGCAATTACCTCCTCTGCCACTAATGGCTTTACCACTTCACTCACTCAGACCTCCTCCATGGTCTGGTCCACCTACTTTTGGGTGTATAGATGGATAGATTTTTCCAGTACCCCAGTATGCTTTGCAAAGGTGGGTTTTCTTCCTGTTATGAATATCTGAGTAGTTATAAATCAATCAAAGAGAAGAGAAAAAAGGAAGAATTAATGCTACTATGATGCTGATGTCACCCCTCCTCACATACTTTTCCTGAAAAAAGTATGTTCCTTATTTTCCCAGGATTTGAACATGAAAGCATACACTATGTATTTTTTGCCACTTAGTTCTTCAACTCAACTTCAACTGTATGTTTCTGAGATGCATCCATGTTGATGTGTGTAGCTATAGTTCTCTCCTCCTTTTACACAGCTTCTATTCTGATTAATTAAATTGTTGGGAGGCAAATGCAACATCCTCACTTGCCTCAGAAGTTTCCAGAGTATAGTGAACAAAAAAAAGGGCAAAAGCTAGAAAATCTGAAACTGATTTAAAAGCATTTCTAATCCATAGGTAAAGAAAAATTCACAAATGTGTTCATTTCTGTTCTAAAGGACTCAGTCAAAATACCTAGATTTTTGAAACAAGTTCATATTGTATCTAGATGAGAAGGCAGCCTAATATTTGCATCATCTTAACCTAACAATAACAAAATTTCTTAACATACCATCATTCTCTCCTTGCTGTGATCATCATAGTGGCATAGGCTGCCTACATGTTTACCCATGGGTCCTTCTTTATCTTGGGTTCTATGTTATTTGGGTGCCATGTGACTGATTCTGGCAAGCAGAAAGTGGGCAGATATGATGTATCCCTCTCCAAGGCTTCACCATACATACCCTCCATAAAAATCCCCCAAGGTGGGCTATAATATAAGAGGAAAAGGCCCTAGATGCCAAAGTTATACTAGGAGGAGACCTGTCAAGGAGAGTCAATTGTCCAGCTGACACTAGGCTGTAAAATAACTGAGAAATAAACCTTTACCTACAAGTTGCTTACGTTTTAGAGCTGTTTGTCACAAGAGCATAATCTCACCTATTCTTATCTTTACTATCATCAATAAATGTTATAGAATGCAATGTCAGGACCTGAAGGACATTCCTTTGAAGTTTTTTCCTTTCTTTTTAATCATATTTTCACAGAGGAACATTTCCAACATAGTTTCATGAGGTTGGAAAGGGGTATAAGATAAAACTCTATAAAAAGAATAGCAAATACCATTGACTGACCCCTTTCTGATTGCCTGGCAATGTGCCAAATAATTTTTAAACAATGTTTACTGTGTTGCTCATAGCAACGCTATGAAAAAGGTACTATTTAATCTACCTATGAGGAACTCAAAGTCTAGATAGAGAAGAAATTTAATCAAGGTTCTAGAGCAAGTGAATTCCAGAGTCATTACTTGAATTCAGGTTCTTCTAACTCCAAATTTCATGTTATCAACAATGATGCTTAACTCAACTTTTAAGCTTCCAGGAACAAGTTAGTTTAGAAGAAAGTAATTCTAACTGGAGGCAGTGGTTGGAAATATTCTAGTGTTTCCCTGCCACATTTTCCACATTTTCTTTAGTCTTACTCTGCCAGAGAGATTAGGTTATTGAGGCAGTGTAAGATGGGAAATACTTTCACTGTGCCTACTTGTCTATGGATGCCTCATTATTGTCACTCTCAGGAAAGCAAACTTTAAAGGGAGAAAAGTCTGGAGAACAGGCTCTGTGATGTGCATTAAACAGCCCTTGGAATTAGCTTCTGGCAACCCAAAGATATGTTGAGTTGCTTATGCCTGTATTGAATTTGTAAGTCCACTACCATTTTACAGGTGACAATTTGAAATGCCTGAAAATGAATGTCAAGGCACTATGGCTGTTTAGGTATTCCAAATTGCATATAGAGCTTGTGTCATTTAATAGAATTTGCAAATGATATATTTATTAGACATTGATGCATCTCAAAAGATGGAGAGGTTCAGATAAGTATCCTGAGATTCTGAAACTCCTAATTGCACTTATAAACATGTTAAGGGTTTTCTTTTTTAGCTTAGAAGCAAACAACTTTCCTGATGCCTTCTGAGTATGGAAATTTTTGTTTACAAAAACTACTTTTCTTGAATTAGAGGACAGGATAATCTAATCTGTATGGAAAACAAAGAGCCTTTAGGATAATGTAATACAGTGAAAAGAAGAAGCATTGAAAAGGAAAGATGAGATGCTATGAGAAAGAGATAAGAAAAATCAGAAATATGGGCAGGGGGAAAATACATATAGAATGGCAGGAAGACTTAAAGGAAGAATTTTTTATATATTTTTTATTTTTTTTATTTTTTTTAAGATTTTATTTATTTGCAAGAGAGACAATGAGAGACAATATAAAAAAAGAATTATATATTTTTTTATTTTTTTTTTAACATTTATTTGCAAGAGAGACAATGAGAGCATGAGAGGGAGGAGGGTCAGAGGGAGAAGCAGACTCCCCGCTGAGCAGGGAGCCCGATGTGGGACTCGATCCCGGGACTCCAGGATCATGACCTGAGCCGAAGGCAGTCGCTTAACCAACTGAGCCACCCAGGCGCTCCTAGGAAGAATTTTTTTTAAAGGTTGTTCAACTGTTTGTAATTCCCATGAAGAGATACTGTGAGTAATGGCTTCAGAACATTGTACATTAAAGAGTGCTTAAGGAAAGATAGTTGATCTGTGAATATTTCTATTACTACAGGGAAAAATAATGGTTAATAATTTAAAACAATAGATAATCTTAAAACATTCAATCTGTACTTATCCTTGGGATACATTTGGAGGTCACTGCCTCTTATAGGTACTTATGTAAACACATACATTTTGTGCTCCCTCTCATTTCTTGCCCACTGTAAGCAAATGGGTGTGCATGGTGAAATCCACCCCTGGTCACAACCCACATCAATACAGATAAACCACTTAAGAAGGATGGAATTAATATGGTTGCCTCATAATCCTCAGTAAGCTATGAAGGTTTTCTTTTTGAAAAGCAGATGAGATAATGCGCCTATGGTATCAGGATGATGTTCCCTGTCAACAGAGGGAGAAGGGACAGAAGAGATAAAAGAAGTCCCTTTAATCTGAATTACTCTGTGACTGGAAATTCACAAGTACAGCTTGGAAGGTCTGGACAGCTACTGCACTGCTGCTCACATGGTGCTGATAAGCAATGCAGTTTATTTCCATCATCTCAGGATAACTGTAGGAAGGCCACCTGAAGGCATGGGTAGAAGGAGAGGCAGCAAGCATCAGAGAGCATCTTCTCTGATGGTCTGGTATTGCCATTGTTTATTACTCTGTCCTTATTCCCATCACCATTTCCCTATCCTCCTTACCCACCTTAATGCACAAGTGCAAGAGTTAGTAGTACAGCTGACTGAGAAAAAGGGATAATGCAACTTAATAGCAGCAATTGAGATGAATTCTAAAACCTGCCCATGTCAAGTGTCTGGCTCAGCTCCAAGCACGTAATTGGCACACAGGATACTAGTTTTCTTCCTATCTTACCGCACGTGCTCTTTCTAATCTCCACGTTCTTAGGCTGGTTTATTTGGGGTTGGCATCTGGGAGTAGGCTGACTAGATGTCTTTGTGGTCTTTTGTTTCAACAAAGCAGGCTACAGACACCAAAAGTTTGAGAACCACAGTTCCATGAAATGTGTAATAACTCATCAAATCCAAGATTAGTCATTTGGGCCTCTGTTCTTCCTCTTAGCATTTGAAAGAATGAGAAGAAAGAACTCTTTCCCATTTCCTAATTCATTTCTAGTAACAAAATTTTGTTACTGAGATATTTCATAAAGTTGTTGCCTTGTATTTTTCTAGAAATAAATTGACATAGTAACAAAAACAAAAACAGTGACTTTCATGCATTGAGAAATTACAGCCATTGGCCAGTAACTGACATAATTTTTCATATATAATCTCATTTTATACTTAAAAAAACTTTCAACAGGGTTATAATTATCCCTAACTTATGAGTTTCAGATTATAATTAGATAAACTGAGTAAGAACACTGGTAAATTATCAGAAAAAAATGTTTAATACGTTCCCAAGCCCTACCAGAATTTCCATTAATCTTTACTGAAAAGCAAGTTCAAGATTGCAGTGTTGCTTTAATAAGCATGAGCTCACCATAATATGGTTGAGCTGGAGAATGTAGATGACTCATTTTATGATCACCTCCCCCCCTCCTTGCCTGCCTGTAGCTAACGTTATCAAGCACTTCCTTATGGTACCATTTAAATTCATCCAAATAAATTAATTGATGAAAAGATATTGGAGATTATGTAATTACTTCTTCTGCTTTGGTGGTGTTGCCATCTGACATCCAGGCAGCAAGATGAGATCTCAATTAAATGCAAATAATTGTTCACAATTAGGAAATGAAATGCCTGAAGAACCCCATGGTATTTTAAACAAGCTGATGTACTTGGATTGATCAACAGTTGAGGCTTTCTAGCATGTACTTGGCTTGAGTCCCAGTGATGGCATTGTACCTAGCAACAAGTTCCCCTTCTACATCAGCGACAATAAGTCCCAAGGATGCATCCTTCAGTAAGAAGTTAACTTTTGTAGGAGTGTGTGCATAAAAAATATTCTCAGTTCAAGCTTGTGGGTACTGGGTAGCTGATTTCAGATCATGTGGTAACTTGTAATATAAAAATTTACCTTGATAATCATTTATCATCTTGTGTGTGTTGGGGACTGATCAGAAGTATTCTTAAGGGAAAACATGTCTAGCCTTCTCTTGGGGCAGTTAAGCCAGTGGGTTTTGTGTTGCTTTGGTTTAGGTCCCAGGCTATTCATTTTTAAGACGTTTCTCAGGATCTTTGATGACCTCGACACCGGAGGATCCATCCATACCTATAATGACCAAAACTGACCAATAAAAAGACTTCATTGCCTTTGAACATGCTAAAAAATATGGTACATTTTCAAAAGAGACAAGAACAGAATGATGAGAGGAAAACATAAGCCTGAAAAAAGAAAATGTTTCCAAAGAAAATGACCTTAATAGGCTAACAGCTTAGATGGGTATAAAGGTTTTTATAAACACTATTGGTATTCATTTAGTATAGGTAGCAGACAGCAACAAGAATTAGAAAATAACTTGGATGTGATCACTGAAGGGACAGAGGGAGGCAAAAAACATAAGCTTCTTCCTGAGCACAAATCTTAGTGTCACCAGAGAGCACAGTTGGAATGTCCTCCTTTCCTGATTAGCAACCATCTAATCAAGGACACAGAGTGCCTGCCAGGTCTATATACATGTCATGCCAAAAAACAAAAGGGTTTAGGCTATGCTGTTACCAGCCTATTGTAAGCACCAGGTTAAGAACAATTTAAAAACTAATTATTTGGGATAAATATGGGGAGATGGAGGAGAGGGTAGCAGTTCTTTTTAAACGAAGAGGAAGTCTTCAGAAGTTGCTAGAGAAATCCCAAATGTCAGCATTTATCTACAGGTAGCTAAGGTAGGATAAAGCAGGGAAAATCCCAAATACATATATGCAAGTATAATTACAGATTTAAATAGAGCAATGGTTCAAAGAAACTCTCCTGTTTTTTTATGTTAGGGACATGTGTTTCTTTTTCGTAATGAATAATCATTAATTGTTGAAGGGTTCTAGGGAAAGTGAAAAAGAAAATTGGCTGGTTTGGGTCAGTAGGGTCTGAAAACAATGATGAAACACACTATTGGAAAGAGGCTGGATTTGCATTTTTTTTTAAGGATTTTATTTATTTATTTGACAGAGAGAGACACAGCGAGAGAGGGAACACAAGCAGGGGGAGCAGGAGAGGGAGAAGCAGGCTCCCCGCTGAGTAGGGAACCCAATGTGGGGCTCGATCCCAGGACCCTGGGATCATGACCTGAGCCGAAGGCAGACGCTTAATGACTGAGCCACCCAGGCGCCCCTGGATTTGCATTTTGAGTAATAATGACAGTTACAAATGAAGCTGTGCTCTTACTATTCAAGTAAGTAAGATCAGAATTAAAAAGATCTCTCTGAAATGCAGATCTGATGATGTTTCTCTCTGAAATAAAATTGGCTAATATCCAAACTCCTTAACAATTTACCTCAAAACTTTATTCTCGATTTCATCAGTCTTTTCCTACATTTTGCCACATTTCCTTCCCACCCCCTACACAAATTCATTCTAGGTTTCAGTTTCATGGAAACTCAGTCTTTTCTCAGCACACTGTGCTCTCCCATGCCTCTCTGCTTTGCACCCATGGTTCCAAGTGATTTGGAAATTTACCCTCCCCTCATCCATTTTCTTTATGAAAGTGTCAACTCATTTGTGAAGCTTTGCCAAAACTTCCATATACAAAGTTATTTATTCTTTGTGAGAACAGTTGTATACACTCTATTATAATACTCATCACACGTGTGTTAATTGTTTATGTGCATTTCTCCATCTGACAGTAGACTTCTCAGTGATAAAGACAGTATCTTACTGATCTTTGGATCTCAAAGGCCCAGTAGTTAAGAGCAAAGACTCAAGTCAGAGAGTTGGCTTCAAATCTCTTCTATTCTCCTCAGTAATTGTGTGACCATCAGCAGGTCCCTTTGAATTTCAGTTTTATCATCTACAGCGATTATCATAGTACTCACTTAAATATTATGAATGTCATAATATTTACCAGATAGAATTAGGTAAAATGATATGTGTAAAATGCTTAGTACATTGCCAAGCACATAGAAGTACTTAGTAAATTGTAGCTATTTTTATTACTACAATCAATAATGAGGAAAGAATGTTGTGCTACAGTATATTTCTCAGGATGAAGAATTAAAAAATAAAACATTGATAAAAACAAAGTCAATGTTCTAGGCTCACTTCTGTTGAAATGAGAATATTGGATTTGAATCAAAAAAATTATAAAGCAAGGTGTGTGAGATTGCAGCCCAGACTTTTTAAGTGTGCAGAAGAAAAATGCAAAAATAATTTTGTTACTTACTAATTAGATGAATTTAAAAATAACTTTCTTTGCATTTCAAAAAATGCATTAAAAAGGAATAGGAAGGAAAACAGTATTTGTTGACAATTATCTTGTTGAAAACATTTTCACACATATCATCTCAGTTAATCCTCTCTGAAAAGAATCATCATCCCTCTTTAACAGATGGTGCATCAGGTTCAGGAAAGCTAAGTTGCTTCCTCAGGTAGCTTGCTTCAGGATGTTAGGTAGAATCCTGGCCTAAATCTGTGAGTCATGTTCATTTATTCATTCATTTGTTCATAGAAACCAGTATTTATGAAGCTCCTATGTTGTTCTAGAGCTTGGGGAGTCAAAACAAACAAGGCCCCTACCCCCAGAGAGCTTATATCTTAGTGGGAGGAGACAAACTAAGTTCATAAAAAAATAACCAAGGTTAATACAATGAAGAGTGATGACAGAGATGCACCTACCTTAGATTGCGTGGTCTGAGAAGGCCTTGCTAATAGGTGGCACTTGGGCTGAGACCTGAATAATGAGAAGCCATCTAGAACATTCCAGGAAAAGTAATAAATGCTAAGACTCTGAGGCAGAAATAAGCATGTTTAGTTAGAATACCAGACAGAAAAAAAATAGTGGAAAACTCATGTTCTTCTGTTATATTGCACGAACAAGAAACAAGGATAAAGATGGTCAAGAAACCTAGAAAAGAGCTAGCATTGCGAGCGGCAATATAAATGGAAGGCATGAATTGAGATATTATTAAAAGAGCTTCACCTCTAAGTTGTAGTCCTTAGCCTTGAAGGTACAGAAACTATATTATATAAAGGCCTTTAAGTAGAAAATTTGGTGAGACTTGCTCACAGTGATATTACATTAAGGCTGAAGTCTACAAACTGAAATACCAATCGATTATATTGCAGTGTGAAATATAACCACCCAGTCTTCCCCTGGTAGATACTTGACTGTGCTCATAGAGCAAATATATTTTATCCTTGTTGCCATATTACATGGGAAAGCAAATTTTTATAAGGCCTTTTTTTGAGTAAGAAATCAGAACAAAGAGAGAAGTGATTCAAGGATTTCCTAAATCAGTCTCAGTGGTCCATAATAGGGATACGTCTGCCATATGGGCAAGAGTATAGCATTTGCTTCCCCGGGCACTCTTTCTGTGGCTAAGCATTTGGAAAAGCTTGATTAGCACTGACTTCTCAAACTCTCCTTATTCTCCTTGTATTCCCAGTGCTTGCCTGGCATGCCCTGAGGCTCAAAAACAATCTCCATAATAATTGAAGAGAAAATGAGTGAATGAATGAATGACTTCTTCAGATTGATACCCTGTTTTCTTTGTATTTCTTCTTTCCTTTGAAACAATCTTTTTCTGACCAAGAAACTATATTCTGTGCCTTAAAGTGCCTTTGCATTTCTCTGTTCTAATCCTGTATGTGTTTGTATGTAAGATATTCAAGGTAAATTCTGAACGAAGAAATTCACACTTGAGGGATAAACAGAATAAGAAGTCTGGTAAGCATCATAACCCAGGAAAATGATCTGTGCAAAATAAAGGAAAGACCACTTAACTAAGGACGATGTCATGTTTCTCAGAAGTTCTTTGGGTTTATATATTTTTTATCTTTACAAGTTGACCCTTTATAGAGATCCTGATCAGTTCCTTAAATTTTTCAAAAATAACAGTAGTCTTGGGATGATCTTGGGCTTTTAAGGATCACAGGATGGTCTTTATGTAGAGTTATTTATTACTTCCTCAAGTCATCATTCAACTTTGAAATGTATTAAGGTCTATATCCAGCTAGTAAGAAATTTAGACTATTGTTCAACCTAAGAAGACCACATAATATAGGTAGCAATTACTTTGCAGAAGAATGCTGTTTGGGTTCGCCTACTAGAATGTAACCAAATGCATGATGATCCCATACTCCAGGGGTAGTTTAAGTTCTTTATATATTTTAGATTTTGGGTATACCTTTTGCCAGTACCTTCTCCCATTCAGTAGGTTACCTTTTTGTTCTGCTGATGGCTACCCTCACTGTGAAAAAGCTTTTTATTTGGGTATAGTCCCAAGTTAATTTTTGCTTTTATTTCCTTTGCCTGAGGAGACATAGCTAGAAAAATGTTGCTACAGCTGAGATCAAAGAAGTCACTGCTTATGTTTTCTAATAGGAATTTTATGGTTTCATGTCTCACATTTAGGTGTTTAATCCATTTTGAGTTTATTTCTGTGGTATGGTGTAAGAAAGCGATCCAGTTTCATTCTCTCGCATGTAGTTGTCCAGCTTTCCCAGCACCATTTATTAAAGACAGTCTTTTCTTCTTTGTGTATTCTTGCCTTTTTTGTTGTAGATCAATTGATCATATAAGCAAGGGTTTATTGCTGGGCTTTCTATTCTCTTCCGTTGATCTATGTATTTATTTTTGTGCCAGTACCATACTCTTTTGATGACTATAGCTTAGTAAAGATCTTGAAATCTGGGATGGTGATACCTCCAGCTTTGTTCTTCTTTCTCAAGATTACTTTGGCTATTTAGGGTCTTATGTCATTCCACACAAATTTTAGTACTATTTGTCCTAGTTGTCTGAGAAATACTCTTGGTATTTTGATAGGGATTGCGTTGACTCTAGATTGCTTTGGGTGGTATGGGCATTTTAACAATATTAATTCTTTGAATCCATAAGCATGAACTATATTTCCATTTGTTGTGTCATTTTCAATTTCTTTCATCAGTGTTTTATAGTTTTTAGAGCACAAGTCTTTCACTTCCTTGGTTAAGTTTATTCCCAGGTATTTCATTCTTTCTGGTGCAATTGCAGGTAGAACTGTTTCTTAATTTTTCTTCATACAACTTAACACCCAAACAAAATCCAATTAAAAATGACAGAGGGCCTGAATAGACATTTTTTTAAAAAAAGACCTACAAAATAAAATTTAAAAAAAAACCCTACATATGGCCAACAGACACATGAAAAGATGCTCAACACCATTCATTATCAGAGAAATGCAAATCAAAACCTCAGTGAGCTACCACCCTACACCTGTAAGAATGGCAAGAATGAAAAATTCAAGAAATAACAAGTCTTGGTGAGGATGTAGGAAAAAAAAAAAGAAACCCTCGTGTCCTGTTGGTAGGAATGTAAATTGGTGCAACCACTGTGGAGAACTATATAGAGTTTCCTCAAAAAATTACAAATAGAAATGCCATGTGACCCAATAATTGCAGTATGGGATATTTGCCCAAAGATAATGAAAGCACTAATTTGAAAAGATAAATGTACCCCTATATTTTATTGTAGCATTGTTTGTAATAACCAAGGTACGGAGGCATTCCAAGTGTCCATGGATGGATGAATGGATGAAGAAGATGTGATACACATACATGCACACACACACACACACACAATGGAATATTACTTAGCCTTAAAAAACAACAAGATCTTGCCATTTGTGACAATATCAATGGACCTAGAAGAGATTATGTTAAGTGAAGTAAGTCAGTTAAATCCATACGATTTAATTTATGTGTGGAATTTTAAAAAACAAAACAAAAAGCAGAATCCAACCCATAAATACAGAGAACAAACTGATGGTTTCTAGAAAGGAGGTGGGTAGGAGGATGGCAAAAATGAATGAAGAGGAATGGGGGATACAGGCTTCCAGTCATGTGATGAATGTCACAGGGATAAAAAGTACAGCATAGAGAATCTATTCAGTAGTATTGTAATAGCACTGTATGGTCACACATGGTAACTACATTTGTGGTAATATAGCATAATATCTAGACTTGTCCAATCACTGTGTTGTACACCTGAAACTAATGTAACATTGTGTGTCAACTCATTCAATTTTAAAAAGTAAGATGGGTGTGTGTGTGTGTATAATATGTAATATACATTATACATTTATGTATATTTCATACATAATATACATTATATAAATAATATATATTTCAATGTATAATATTTTATTATATATAATTAAATATTATTCAGCCTTAATAAAGAAGGAAATCCTGCCATTTGTGACAAGGATGACCTTGAGGACATCATGCTAGGTAAAAGAAATCAGAGAAAAATAAATACTGTATAATCTCACTTGTATGTATAATCTAAAAAAGCCAAACTCATAGAAAAAGAGTATAATGGTGGTTGCCAGTGGCTAGGTGGTGGGGAAAATAAGATGTTGGCCAAAGTGTACAAACTTTCAGCTATAGGGTGAATAACTTTTAGGGAATCTAATGTACAGCATGATGACTATAGTTAGCAATACTGTGTTATATAGTTGAAAGTTGCTATGATAGTAGATCTATGATGTTCTCACCACACAGAAATATGGTAATTATGTGAAGTAATGGTGGTGTTAAATAACCTTCTTGTGTTAATCTTTCCCTATATATATATCAAAACATCATGTTGTAGTGCAGTATTAGTAATATAGAGGTGAACATAGCTGCCTTCCAAATCATGTTGTACAGCTTAATCTTACACAATGTTTCATGTCAAATATATCTCAATAAAGTTGGGAAATAAAGAATTTCAAGATGGCAACAACAGAGCATGAAAGAAGAAAATCCAAATACTCCATGAGTAGAGAGCTAGCTGCATCTCCTCTCAAAACTCTCAAGTCCACTCTCTGATGGAGGACCTGTGCTTTCAACTTACATCTAGATGTAAAACACCTCAGGGAGTGTGATGCCTTTTGAGTTTATACTGTGGTCTTGGAAAGACAACTGTATAGTGAATGAAACCATGTTGTTCAGGCACTTTAATTCCTAAATTCTTTATTTCCTAATGGCAAAAGTCCGTTGACTGATCTTTTTTTTCCCACACTTGTTGGTAGTTACCCATACCCTATAGGGAAATTATTTAGGACTTTCTCTTTTCTGCTTTTATTCAAAATACTTATTTAAAAGATAGCTAAAAATGCCCTGAGTGAGACACACTTGTTTTAATGTTATTTTTTTATCTTTTGTGAGAATCCTAAGTACATTTCAGACTCCCTACAAGGATATAGTCAACATATTGATTATTTTAATCCTTGGAGATGAAATACTAATTAGTCTAGTGAATGGTGAATCCTGAACTAGTGATGGGCTTTTTCCACGTGTCTCTGATATCCAATCAAACTAGTACCTCAAGATTTCTTGTGCCTTAGAGATTTATGCATTATTTCAGTCATTCTTTTCTACCAGTTTCTATTCACATTAAAGAATTTTAACCTCCTCTTTCATATTCTTAAATCATATTTTTCTCTTCTGACTTCATTTTTTATTAAAATAAGGTATAACCATACCTTGTTTTCTAGTCATGTTCTTATACAAGTGTATACAGTGTGTTTTTCAAGATATAAGAAGCAACATACAACACACACAAACAAAAAAACATACCCAGAGATCTTTGGCATTTGGCATTAAATGTTATCCTGACAAATATCTCCTTTAACAGCCCTTTGTACATTTTGAAAAGAGAGACAAAACAATTTCACACAGCTATATAAATATGTCAAGTAAAAATGAAGCTAATATTTATTTGTAGGAACATTTACCATATTTAGATGCACAAACATTTGACCATTTTTAGTCTGCCTTCAGATTGAATGACAAATTTCTTCCAAAGACCACAGAATAATTATCATGGGGAATGTTTTCAGGGAATATGTCTCAAAATGAAAAAGGATATTTGAAGGGCAGTTTAACTCTTGAGCAAATATTGAGAATCTTTCAAATAATCTACGAAGAAAAATCATCCCTGAACATAAATCTTTTGGGAAAAAAACTCTTTTCAATTTTATCATTGTGTGATACTTTAATGGATCTGGGAGGAAGGCAAAACACAATAATTAAAGAAAAACAAAGGCAAATTAAAGAATAAATGGGTTCCTTGGCTGAAACCGAGCAGAATTCTAAATAAATGACTTTGTGATAGACGCATCTGACTGCTTTGCAAAACTACCCTCTGACCTGGCACAAATTTTTGTATTTTGGAGTAAGAAGAACCCAAGGAATTGGAATTTCTTTTGAGCCAGTAGGTAAACACTCTTTGTTCTCATTTGTCTTGAATTATAACTAATCATGATGGCTTGAGCAGTCCAGGCTGCCAGATTTCAAAGGACAATATTTACAATGCATCCATTCATTTGCTTCCTTTTTGCCTCTTTTGCAAACCGAAGTCGGTAGTCTTTGGTTGGTTATCTTAATGAAATTAGAGTCTCAAATTCAATCACAATTACAGAATGATATATATAGCCTTATAGAACATAAGAAACAGTTGCTTGGTGCAAATAAAGCAACATCATCCTAAATGTTTTGGTTTATAGGACTTTGTTCAGTGCTTTCCCAGTATTCCTTACTATCATTTAGTCAACCATAGTCATAGGGCACCTATGTGCGAGTGTTATCTTTTGTAAGGTTCCTCAGAGTGTATGTACCTAGTTTTATGCTAGGCACTAGTGCCACAAAGATGAGAAAATAGCTTTATCACCCTCAAGGAGCTGCCTCTATAGTGAGAAAAGCAGACATACAAACACATATTGATAGCAAAGTATTAACTGGTAGTAAAATGAAGTTGGATATAAGGCCCTATGAACACATGGAGGAATTCCAAATAAAGGTCTAAAAAAGAAATGATGTACTAAATTCGTTTTAGGTCTGTAATGTAAGAACAACAATAGGTGCAGTTTATTGAGTGCTTAATACATTTCAGACACAGTGCTAAGCACCTAATATGATTCATTTTACTTAATCCTATTAATGACCTAGGAGATTGATATTATCATTTCTTCCATTTACGTTTGAGAAAACTTGAGCCTGAAGAATTTAAGATTCTCACTGTCACAGAGCTTTGAAGGCAAAGCTTGGGTCAAAATCTGTCCATTGTCAAGGTGTTGCTCTTTCTTATTTTTTTAACCTTTTATTTTGAAATAATTTTACTCTTAAAGAAACATTGGAAGGATCATAAAAAAGTTCCTATATGTCCTTATCTAGGCGCCCCCAACTGTTAATATTTTATCGTATTTGCTTTACCATTCTTTGTACTCTCTTGATAGATACATAGATGTTTTTATAATTTTTCCTCTGCATCCATTGATAGTAAGTTTTAGACGTGATGCCCTATTATCTCTGCTATAGAGTGAATGTTGGTGTTTCCCCAAAATTTGTATGTTAAATAATAACTTCCCAATTGTGATGGCATTAGGAGGTGGGGGCCTTTGTGGCTGATTAGATCATGAGGGTAGAGCCCCCAGGAATGGGATTGATGCCCTTATGAAAGAGACCCCAGAGAGCTCTGTGGCCCCTTCTGCCATGTGAGGACAGAGCAAGAAGATGGCAGTCTGTGAACCAAGAAGCCAGCTCTCACCAGACACCAAACTGGCTGGTGCCTTGATCTTGGACTTCCCAGCCTCCCGAACTAAGAGAAAAAATGTTGTTATAGCCACCCAGCTCATGGTATTTTTATCATAGTAGCTGGAACTAAGGCACCCTCTAGATACTTCAGGTTTTATTTCCAAAATGACAAGGACACCCCCCTGTATAATCATATTACAGCCACCAAAATCAGGAAATTAACATTGATACAATACTACCATCTAATCAACAGAACTTACTAAAATTATGCTAATTGTCCCAATAATGTGCTATTTTCTAGTAAAAAATATGTTTTCTTCTATTCAAAGAGCCAGTAAGTCCAGAATTATGTGTTTCATTTACGTACCATGTCTTTTTGGTCTCCTTTAATCTGGAACACTTCCTCAGCCTTTCTTTGTCCTTCAAGACTAACATTTTTGAAGAGCACAGGACAGTTATTTTGAGGACTATCTTTCAATTTGGGTTTGTCTGATGTTTCCTCATGATTAAATTCAGATTGTACATTTTTGGCTAGAATACCACAAAAGGGATATTATGTCCTTCTCAAGTGCATTATATCAGGAGGCCATGATGTCAGGTTGTTTTGTTACTGGTGATGGTAATTTTAATCACTTGGTGAAGGTGGTGTCCACCAATTTTTTTCATTATAAAGTTAGTATTTTTCCCTTTATAATTACTAAGTATTTTGTGGGAAGATAGAAATATCCTGTTCATCAACAAATAGTCACCTACTAGTTTTAGTGTGAAGATTCTTGCCTGAATTATTATCATTATGTAACAAAATGGTTATTTTCTAATCTTGTCATTTTGTTTACATTCATTAGTTAGCATTCTTTAATGAAGAGCTTTGCCTTCTTTCCTACTCATTTTTTTTAAAGATTTTATTTATTTATTTGATAGAGTGAGAGAGCACAAGCAGGGGGAACAGCAGAGGGAGAGGGAGAAGCATGTTCCCCGCCAAGCAGGAAGCCCGATGCAGAGCTCGATCCCAGGACCCTGGGATCATGACCTGAGCCAAAGGCAGATGCTTAACCAACTGAGCCACCCAGGCGCCCCTCTTTCCTACTCATTTTTATATCTTTTTAATTTTTGTTTTTATTTATTTTTTTAAAGATTTATTTATTTATTTTAGAGAGCAGGAGTTGGGGGAGGGGCAGAGGGAGAGGGAGAGAGAGAATCATCAAACAGACTCCCCACTGAACACGGAGCCCAACATAGGACTTGATCCCAGGACCTTGAGATCATGACCTGAGCCAAAATCAAGATTTAGAGGCTTAATCAGCTGAGACACCCAGGGGCCCTTTATTTTTGTTTAAATTGAAGTATGGTTGACATATAATAGTTCTAGGTGTACAACATAGTATTTGACAATTATAAACATTATGAAATGTTCAGCACCATAAGTGTAGTTACTATCTATCACCATACAAAATTATTACAATCTTATTGACTATATTCCCTATGCTGTACTTTTCACCCCATGACTTATTTATTTTATTTATATTTGTAAGGAATAATGAATTTATATTTTAGTAGTTATCATTTGTTACTATCATAATTTACTTTGCTGCTCCATTTGTCCCAGATTTTGCTATCCCCTTCAAGCTTGTTCCTTTGTTCTATGAACATGTTTTGGTCATTCTTTGAGGATCTCTTTACTTAATGGCATCACAAAATATTCTAGATCTACCTTCTACTTTCCCTCCCCAAGCCATAGAATCAACCATTTTTCTGAGGTAGGCTTTTGTTCTTCTCTTTCTGGTCACTCACCAGTTCTTATATTTATGCATATATAAATCTGGGTAATACAAGCATTTTATTATCCAGAAATGTCTATGAAACAGCCATTTTCACAACTAATACAGTGATAATAAAAACCCACTAAACTAGCTTGAAGTCACTGTATAATTTCCTAAAATGTCTTCTAAACCCACCCAAAAGGTATCATTTGGTTCCTAGGGAAGAGAAAAGATGAAGAAAAGGAAAGCAAGAAAAGGAAAAGAATTTTTTTAAGAATCCAAGAAGAGTCATAGAAAGAGATTTTTTTTAGTACCTTCTCTATGTTAGGTACCAGGATATAATACTTTCACATGTAACTTCTCATTATATGTCTGCAGCAATTTCTCAGGGTAGAGATTATGTTCCTCACTTAATAGATAAGAAAATACAGGTTCACTATTTCAGTGACTTGCTCTAACCTACACAATAAGGCAGACAATTAGAAATGGAACCATCTCTCATATTTTAAACCAATCTTCCTCTACCCAGTGCTACATCTATACAATTTTAATGCTAATTCATATCCTGTATTCTATTTCTGTAACTGGCCATCCCTCTACAACTTACACAGTAGCTCTTTATTTACCCATTTCCCAAATACCAGAACACCTTATGCTCAGACAGATGATAAAGACTTTCCTTAGCTCTAAGAACAACCTGTTACAACAAACATCTTTCCTTGAATTAGGATTCACCACCTGCTTTTTAGGTTAGCTTTATTTTCTGAACTCTGAGGCACAGTACTCTGGAACCACTTGACATAGACAGCTTTTATTCAGTAGGCTGTTATTAATGCCTCTTGTAATAAACACTGTGCTTGGTGTCTCCATTTTTTAAAGACTATAAAGTTTGGGCTGGGGGGAGTGCAGTCCACTCATCAGTAGACAATTTGAAAGCATAAGGAATTTTTGTTTCTCTAACAGGGCAGAACTAAAATGTCTGATTATATACCAAAACAAGGTGATGGTTATGGTGTTTATTCTCTGTATGAATTGATTACAGATCAAAACCAAAACACATCTACAGATATGTCCTAGCAAGTTAAAACAGCATTCATTCAGGCAGGGTTAGGTGAAACCTTTGGTGAAATATGAAGAAATACTTCCTAATAGAGCAACTAGGAATAGATAGCAACTAATGTTTACACATCTTAAGCGGTGCCTTCCCATGCCTTTGCATCTCAAAATAACCATGTGAAGGACAGTGGGTGCATGACCGCATCCTCATTTTACACATGAATATTGAGGTTCAGAGAGATGAAGTGACTTACTTAAGATCTCACAGCTCATGAACTGGCACCTTACACCACATCATGATTAAAGTCCTACAAATTAGATTTTTGCTAGAATCTCTCTGGGCTTAATCAAATCAATGTGAGCAGGTGGCAAAGTAAAGGAAATCCATTTCACTTTATTCCTTGAAGCCTCTTAATAAAAGATGGAAGACGTGACATGGGGCCCCTTATTCTATTGTTTTAGTAAAAATTACACCTTGTTTTTGAGTAGACCACAATATGATGTATGAAATATATTTTTGGCCAAATTAATAGCATCATACCACAGAATTTATTTTGCTCTGATGATATGTAATCAGTTGTTTCACTATAGCAATCAAGTAACCTCTTCCACTATTTGAGTAGGGATGAAAATAAACCCCAAAATAAGTAGGAGAGAACTGAAGGGGCATCATGGAATTGGAAATTTTGCCTCACGCACATATACACACACATGCACACACACACACACACACCACCACCACCACCACCACCACCACACTAGACTAAGGTTACTGATTGCACTTATGACATAAGAGGGTTTATATAAGAATCACTTTATCATATTATGGGAAATTTATGCAGGTAATTATGGCAATTATATGCAGAACTTAGGACCAAATTCTTAAACTAAATATAATAAACATTATGTATTGAATACTTTGTGTCAACTAGATCACAAGATGCTTTATTGCCATTTTATCATTTATTGAAACTTCTCTGTTGTGATGGACTATTTTTATTCCTTTTTTTTTTTTTTTTTAGATAAGTGTACTGAAGCTCAGACCACACAGCTGATAATTGGGGAAGCCAGGGTTAGAATCTCATTGTGTTGAATGCCAAAGCCCAGTCTCTTGACAACTTGGCTATACCACTTGATTAGAATGTTGTAGATATTATGGTAGATACGAGTCTACTGTTAACTCCCAGTCCTTCTTCACGTAGGAAGTAAGTGAATTATCTCCAACCAGGAGTGCTTGGGTCTCTCTTGCAGTTACCTTTCATCTCTATGTGTTGCATTTCCCTCTCTTTGATCTTTTGTAGCATTCTTCTGGATGTGGAAAAGACTTAAATATTCCTTTTTTATTTCAAGTTTTTATTTAACTTCTAGTTAGTTAACATATATGGTAAAATTGGTAAAATTTCAAATGTAGAATTAGTGATCCATCACTTCCATACAATACCCAGTGCTCATCCTAACAAGTGCCTTGTTTAATCCCCATCCCCCATCTAGCCCATCCCCCACCCACCTCCCACCATCAACCCTCAGTTTGTTCTCTGTCATTAAGAGTTTCTTATGGTTTGTTTCTCTCTCTCTCTCTCTCTTTTCCCCCTTCCCCTATGTCCATCTGTTTTCTTTCTTAAATTCCACATATGAGTGAAATCATATGGTATTTGTCTTTCTCTGACTTATTTCACTTAGCATAGTACTCTCTACCTCCATCCACGTCATTGTACATGGCAGGATTTCATTCTTTTTGATGGCTGAGTAATATTTCAGTGTGTGTGTGTGTGTGTGTGTGTGTGTGTGTATACACACCATATCTTCTTTATCCTTTTACAGTAATCTAGTCTCCAGTTACTGGTTTTCCAAGTATTTGGACTTTGCTGCCAGCTCCCTTTCTCCTGCTCCTACACACATGCTCTTCTATTCTGTAGTTTCTCTCTCCTGATGACTTATCTTCATTTTCTGGTCATATTGTTGTGGCTCCTTGGTATACTGTGCTCCCTTTCTATCATTTATTACTTAGCACATTATCTATTTTCTTATGTCATGTTTCATGCAATTGTCCTGTGACATTCTGGCCTTTGAGAATTTGCCTTCTCTTCTATGGGCCAATTCTTAGAACTTATCCACAATTAATCTTATAGAAAGTTAAGGACTTCATTATCTTCATATATTCCATCTATTTCATTTGAGGAGCAATAAAATGGCCACCAGACACAGTGCCACCACTAGGACAATTTCTTTGGAACAGTAGTTCTCAAACATGAGCCTCTATAAGAATCACCTAGAGGACTGGTAAAAACACAAAATGTTGAGTCCACCTCCAGATTTTCTGATTTAATAGGTCTTGGGTGTGGGGAGGGTAAAATAAGCCTTAAGACTTTGCTTTCCTAACACATTCCCAGGTGATGTTTATACTATAGGTCCAGAGACCACACTTTGAAAACCACTGCCTTAGACTGAGGAAAAAAAGAAAGCCAATCTACCATGTTCTCCACTCATAATACTCTTGCTGAGAACACAGTTGTTTGACAATTTTTTAAATCATCTCCCATACCTTAGCATGTTTATAGGTAGTATTTATAAAAAGATAAAGAAGATTTTATCCATGATTTCAAGGAATTCATGAGTTAACAGGATACATGTATGCACGTATGTAGTAAATGAATAAATGGTGAGGCCTATGATATAGGTAAAACAAGATACAATCAGAGGAAAAGATAGTGGTAACTTTTTCCTTAGACATTACATCAGGCTTCATTTAACTGTTACTTAAATGGAAGTAACAGTTAAAAAGCCTTTGGAGGACGTACAAGAGGAACCTTATAGGCAAACACAAGTGTGTGCAAAGCCAGAGAAATATAAAATTTGGGGAGTGGGAGGGAATTAGTAGGTTTTTGGTATGGTTTAAGTGTTAAATGAGGTGGAGATATTAAAAGAGATATTAGGGGCGCCTGGGTGGCCCAGTCGTTAAGCGTCTGCCTTCAGCTCAGGTCATGATCCCAGAGTCCTGGGATCGAGCCCTGCATCGGGCTCCCTGCTCGGCGGGAACCCTGCTTCTCCCTCTCCCCCTCCCTCTGCTTGTGTTCCCTCTCTCGCTGTGTCTCTGTCAAATGAATAAATAAAAAAATCTTAAAAAAAAAAGAGATATTAAAGGGATATGGTAGAGTAAAAGTGAGATTGGGGTTTGTGTGTGATCCCACATGCCCTTTTCCTAGGGTTGAGAAGGTAATTTGAGTGTTTCTATCAGTCAAGAACATTATTAGACTTGAGCTTTAGAAGTATCACTGAAGATGATTGGGATGAAGGAAGAACCTGGTGACAAAAAAGAAAGCATGGCTCTCTTCAACAAAAAGAAAGACTCATTGACTGGGATACCAAAGATTTTGATACAGGGAAACTTCTGTTTAATTTGCAAATAGTCTACAGACATTGTATTGTAATAATTTCTTTATATGCCTATCTTACACAGTACACTGAAAAATCCTTGGTCATCTTTGTATTATCAGTAGCTGTGGTAGTGCCTGGCTTTTGTAAGAGCTCAAGAGATGTTGACTGAGCGAGTAAATAAATTAATGCAAACAAGTGTATCATTTATTTTCTTTTGAACTTCAGCCCCATCCTTTATAAAGTGGGGAGGTAAGGATTTATTTCATCCTTCCCAGAATATGACAAATGAGTGGATGAACATTAATAAAGTGATAGGTGTTTATTAAGAAGCAAGTAGAAATGGGTGGCATTCTGGTGATGGGATTTATCACATGAATGATAACCAGTTGAACCTTCCTTTATTTGAATAAAATTTCTGAAATTATCTCCAAATTGCTTTGGTAAAGATAGCTGGACTGAATTAAAAGTGTTATTACAGAAGTCTTTAAATGCCCATTACAGCTTTTGTGCAAGTAGGCTAATTTGCAGATTTACCCATTCCTATATGAAACCAAGGCACTGCTGGTTCTGTCAGATAATTTTCTCAATTATATCTCTAGGCAATTAAATAAATTACAAAAAATAGTCCATTGCTTTTGGAAACTCCAATTCCGAGAGAAGTGATATTCTTACCCATGAGAGACTAAGTATCACTGGTCCAAAAAGAAAGTTATATAAAATGACTGCTTTTATTTTTTTTAAGTTTATTTCTTTATAATCTCTACATCCAACGTGGGGCTCAAACTCATGACCCTGAGATCAAGGGTCACATGCTCCACCAGCTGGGCAAGCCAGGTGCCCCCAAAATAACTGCTTTTAATCTTACCTACTTACTTTCCCGATCCGTTCTTTCCCTAATATATTAGCATTGGCAAGACCAAGACATTTTCCTGCTTCTGTGATTTTATTTCTTCTTTCTAATAGCAAGAAGAAAGTTCAAGGATACAGACTCTAAATAGCAGAAAGAAATAATAAAATAAGAACTACATTTAGACACATGCTAGGGATTTTTCTGAGCCCAAAAGATAACATCCTAGAAAAAGAGAAAAAAGTGGTTATATAATAAAGAAGAATTAGACTTTTGTTTTTTTCCAATAGGTAATGCTAGTTGGCAATGATGAAATGTCTTCAAAAGTATGAGGGCAAATGATTCTGAACCTTCAATTCTAGACCCATTTAATCATGGGGAAAAAATGAGGTTCTTAAACATGGAAAGGATTTGGAAAATATACTAGATGTAATCTTTTCCAGAAAAACAATATGACTGAAAGATACAATCTAGAACTTAAAAAAAAAATCCAAAAAATAGGAAGACATCAGACATGAGAAACACTGTGCACAGAGAAACCAACAAAGTCCATCCTTAAGCTGAAACTAATTTTTCTCAGTGGGGGTGCTGTGGGCATTTTGGGTGAGTGACTGCTTGTTGTGTAGACTGTCCTGCCTATTACAAAATGCCTAGCATCTGTAATCCCCAATTTTATAGAAAGAATTCTGAAGACAATGGGGGCATAATATTTTTTTTTAAAGATTTTATTTATTTATTTGAGACAGAGAGAATGAGATACAGAGAGCATGAGAGGGAGGAGGGTCAGAGGGAGAAGCAGACTCCCTGCCGAGCAGGGAGCCCGATGCGGGACTCGATCCCGGGACTCCAGGATCATGACCTGAGCCGAAGGCAGTCGCTTAACCAACTGAGCCACCCAGGCACCCCGGGGCATAATATTTTTTAAGTGAATAAAAAACTGGAACAATAATTTCAGGTGTGGGGGAGGAAGAGTTACAGATAATGTTTATTGTGGTACTTTGTCACTGTGAAATTAATAATACCTCAATGGGAAAGGTACACATATGACAAGAGGCAGTGAAGTATAAAGTATATGTCACTCTAAACCTCATTCTTTATTCCCAGACTATTTTCAATGTTTTGTACATGCTGTCAGAACATATTTATGAATATGAGCATATTATGTGCATATATTCACCTACAGCTTCCTTTTTCCACTTATCTAAGAGTATATGTCCAAATCAACACAGAAAGAGGCCTTGAACTTCTTTTTCTTTTCTATTTGCTTATGTTTTGTTAAATTTATATTATAAAAGACGTGCACATATGTTGAGGGGATAATATTCAATGGGGCAAAAGAACACAAAGTGAAATGTATCTTTTTCTCCTCTTTCCATTCTTAGCCCTACTTCTGAAGAAACTGCTATCAAAAGTATTGCTTTTATACCTTCGCAGTTTTATCACTTCATTGTAATAGTCCCTGTGTCAGGATTTATCCTCTTTAGAGAAACTCAGTCTCCCCCTCACTCCCTCCTTTTCATAACATACAAGCAATTTGTCATTTTTCACCCTATCCCCCACCTTCTCTTCCCTCCTCTATTTGTTGTAAGTTTCTGGTACATGATCTTTGTTAGATGAAGAAAATACTCTGTTCTTTTTTGCCAGAGGTTATTATAGTGACATGGTATTTATTTTTACTAGCTTTTACCATATCTATTAGATGACTACGTGATTGTTCTTCTTCTAACTATATATTACATAAATTAATTATATAAATTATAATTATATAATTATATAAATTAATATAAAGAAATTATTAATTATATAAATCAATATTCTAGTATTATGTCAACCTTGAAGACATTGATTAAATTGAAATTGAAGCCCTTCCTGCCCCGTGGTAGGTTGTCACTGTGAAGTTCCATCCCTTTGGATTCACTGGACTTCTGAAATCTAGGAACTGTTGTCTTTAGTTTCTGGGAAACTATTACATGTCTTTTCAAATCTTCCCTCACACAAACCTCTCTCTTCTCTCCTCCTAGAACTCCAAGTAGAGATATGATAGCTCCTGTCATCTATCTGTACTCCATGCCTTTTTACATATTTTCCATTCTATTTTCTTTCAGTTTCTTCTCCTTCAGTCATTTCTTCTGATTCATCTTTTTTAAAAGATTTATTTATTTATTAGAGAGAAAGGGAAGAGAGACTGCGGGGGTGGGGCTGAGGGAGAGAGAGAGAATCTCCAGCAGACTCTCCACTGAGCGTGGAGCCTGACATGGGACTTGATCTTACAACCCTGTAATCATGACCTGAGCTGAAACCAAGAGTTAACTGAATGAGCCACCAGGTGCCCCCTGATTCATCTTCTTGTTGCCTAATTCTGCATTTAAATGTGACTACGGAACAAACTTTTTAAAATTAAAATTGTATTTTTATTTTCTTTTTTTTTCACATTCAGAAATTTTATTTGGTCCTTTTTCTAAGCTCTCTGTTATTTTAAATAGTTCCTATATTCTAACTCATACTTTCAGTCTCCTGTTGGATGACTTGAAACATATCAAATATACTGAGTTCATCATGCAGGTCTAAAAATTTCAATATCTAAAGTCATTATCATTCTGATTCTACTATTTGTTGTTTCTTCTAGCTATTGCCTGTGATTTCCTATTTCTTTGTGGAGTTTTTTATATTTATTTTTTATTCTGAGTTAATATTTCTTAGAATTCTGAGGCATGTATTGAAGTTTCAGTCTCCCAGAAACAAATTGTATTTTCTTCTGCCAGGGACTCCCCTACAGAACATCACTTTTAAGTGAATATGAGCTTGAGATTTTTTGGACCAACTAGTATGGGTTTAAACTATGTGAAAGATAACTTACAATTGTTAATTCTTAGTAGGCAGGTTCTCCATTTTGCATCCTCTGCCCTGCTCACAAAGAAGCTGTGAGTACTGGTCAAATGGTCTTAGGGAAACAGTACCCTACTTACCTCTTAAGTTCTACTTTTCATTTACTTCTTAAAAGCTATGGAATATTTATTGTCTTTCCAGCTCATGAATGCATATAAGGTTTTTTTTGGGGGGGGGGTTGCTTATTTTAGTCAACATTTTTTGTGTTTATAGTGTGTGAATTGGTCAAGTCTTCTAGCCTTCCTTATTCCTGGAAATAACTGTCTTTTTTGTCAGATAGGGTGCATGGTTGTCAAAATTTCTGAGTTCTTACCAGTTTCCTAGTTTGCTGTTTGATACATAATTTGTTTAGCTATAAAATTCTAAGTTTATTTTATCTCTCCATGTTGAAGGCCTTGTTGCATGATGTTCTCGCTTGCAGTAATGCTTTTATATAATCTGATTCTTACCAGATTCCTCTGAATGTCAACTATCTTTCTGTCTCTCTCACACACACACACTGTGTGACTCTTCATTCTGTCTTTGAAAACATTTGCACTCTTATTTTTCATTGTTCAAACATATCCCAAGAATAAGTCATATGTAAGTTACTTGCATCATTCCTACCTACAATCAGAGGACACTTTTAATTGAGACTATATATTGAGATTAGGGAAAATTTTTTCCTCTTTCTCCATTTATTTCTCCCACTCTATAATATTAATTATGGGTATCTGAAATGCTTGTTACTAGACTGTTGGACTTATTGGATTGATCATTTTGTTATTTTCCTTTTTGTCGTATTTTCTTTTTCTGTCCATTCTTTATTCTGAAATACATCCTTATATATGCTAAGGGGCACCTTAATTAGAATAAAATGGAATGTCTATGTGAGTACTTTCATTCACCCCACATGCTTCAAAGTGATCATATTTACTAGGTCCAACATTTCTTTATTGATAAAATGCACACATTAGATACACCCTAGCTCAACCAGCTCTAACCTACAGCTTAAGCAAGTACAATCTTAAATTTTAAATTGCTTGAGGGGCGCCTGGGTGGCTCAGTTGGTTAAGTGACTGCCTTCGGCTCAGGTCATGATCCTGGAGTCTCTGGATCGAGTCCCGCATCAGGCTCCCTGCTCGGCAGGGAGTCTGCTTCTCCCTCCGACCCTCCCCCCTCTCATGTGCTCTCTCTCATTCTCTCTCTCTCAAATAAATAAATAAAATCTTTAAAAAAAAAAAAGTAAATTGCTTGAAAAACAAATGCATTTTGGTATCACCATGTTAAAGCCTCCCATTCAGTGCAATAATTTAAAAAATAATAGATCTAACTCTTACATGACGAACACAGGGATAAATAAATAAAGGCAATATTTTTCAAGGCCAGAGGGTATATCATGAAATGTAAGTTGAGGAAAGCAAAGAATCGTCATCAGTGTGTGCAGTGAACACTAGTGGAACTAATTGCTTAAGATTATTATGTGGAAATTGAGTATTGTAGACTCTTGGCACCAATATGTGACATGATCATTACCATGGACTGCAACATTAATAATTTATTGACTGTTGAATACTTTATATATGCTTCAAGCTTGTAAACTCAAAGGGCACACAGACTACAAATTCTATTCCTTGGCTTTCTGCCTTGTCTAAAATCTGTCTTCTACTAAGTGAGGAAATACAGAGAAAAGCATATGGTTGTCTGTAATATGAGAGAGAAGTCATTATTCTTACTCTTTTCTTCTAAGATTTTGGGATATTAATCTGATTTCTATCTTCTAGGCCAAGTAATCATATGTCAGAGTCCAAATTATTAAAGTGAAATTTAGAATGATTTTTATCATACTGGCAAAAATATATGAATTGATATTCTATTGAATTTGTATTAATTTATAGAAAACTAAAATTGGTAGAGTATCACAACAGTTTTTTCTAGCATTCCTTTTTTATTCTAAAAATTTCCATCTCTTCACACATTACCCATCTGTTCTTATGTGTTGTCTAATACTTCCATTAGAGTCCCTAGCATATGATAGAAATCAGTGACACCATAACAGAAATGAAGAATGCCTTTGATGGGATTCACTAGTAGAATAGGCACAGCTTAGGAAAGAATTGTGAGCTTGAGGATATGTGAATAGAAACTTCCCAAACTGAGAAACAAAGAGAAAAAACATTGAAAAATATGGAATGTAATATCCAAAGAACTGTTGGGCAGTTACCAAAGGTGTAACACTCATATGGGAATACCAGAAGAAGGAGAAGAGGAAGGTAGAAAGGAACAGGAGAAATATTTGAAACAATAATGCCTGGAAATTTTCCCAAATTAATGTCAGATGTCAAATCACAGGTCAAGGAAGCTGAGAGAATGAATGCTCCCCAAAAAGAAAAGAAAAAGAAAACAACAAAACGACATTTAAACATACCATATTCAAACTGCAGAAAAACACAGATAAAGAAAAAAAATCCTGAAATAAGCCAGATGGGAAAAACACTTTACTATAGAGGAACAAAGAATTACACTGGATGTCTCAGAAACCATGGAAACCAGAATAGAATGGAGTGAAATATTTATTGTGTTGATTCAAACAACAACAAGAAATACCACCTAACTAGAATTCATGCCCTGTGAAATTGTCCTTCAAAAGTGAAGGAGAAATAAAGACTTTTTCAGACAAACAAAAATTGAGAGAACTGTTGCCAGTGGACCTGCCTTGGAAGAAATGTTTTAAAAGGTTCTTCAGAGAAAAGATGAATGATATAGCTCAGAAATTTGGATCTATATAAATAAAGGAAGAACATCAGAGAAGGAATCACTGAAAGTAAAAGAAAAGCTTTTATCTTTCTTATTCTTAATTGACCTAACATAATAATATCTATTCAAAATTATAATAGCAACATGTATTCATCAATTATACTTTATGAATAATTAAGATGAATGACTGCAGTAATACAAGACGTGGGAGGGAGGAATTAGGTATACTTTGTTATTGTAAGGTACTTGCACCATGAAGTGCTACAGTGTTATTTGAAAGTGGATTTAGAGTAGTTGTAAATGTATATTGTAAACTCAAAAACAACCACTAAGTAAAAAACAGAAAAAGTACAGTTAATATGCTAAGACAGGAGAGAAAAAGGAATCATATGAAATGCTCAATTAAACACAAAAGGCAGGAAAAAAAACTGTTAAAAAATATGGTAGCTATTAATCCAACCATACCACTAATCACATTTAAACATCAGTGGTCTAAATTCACTAATTAAAAGAGATTTTCAGAGTGGATCTTCACAAGCAAGACTCAATTATATGTAGTCTATAAGAAACCCACTTTAAATGTAAAGACATATATAGATTAAAAGTAAAGGAATGAAGAAAGATATATCACATTAACACTAATCGAAAGAAAGCTGGAATTACTATATTAATTTCAGACAGCAAACTTGAATGCAAGGAAAGTTATCAGGGATAAAGAGGGGCATTATATAATGGTAAAGGGGTTAATTCTCCAAGAATACATAACAATCCTTAATCTGCATGCACCTAACAAAAGAGCATTAATATCCCTAAGGCAAAAACTGATAGAACTGCAAGGAGAAATAGATGGATGCACTATTATAGGTGGAGACTTGAACCTCCATCTACCTAGAGGATGAATGGCTAGAATGAACAGATCTAGCAGATGGACGATCTGTAAGAATATAACTGAACTCAACAACATTGTCAGTCAACTATATCTAATTGACATCTATAGAGTATTTCATCTAATAGCAGAATGTGCCTCCTTCCGAAACTCATGTAAAACATCCCTCCTTTCACATTGCTGCCCAGGTGAACACAGCCATATCTTTTATTAGCTAAATAAATGCATGTTTTAATAAATGTCTGTGTCTGTATTTTAATCTTAGAGCACAACTCATAGTGTTTATAGTTTCTGCTACAGTTCTAAAAGCAAAACAAGCTCTTTAAAATAAGATTTCCTTAATTCCCCAAAACTGTAAGGCTGGGGGCGCCTGGGTGGCTCAGTCGTTAAGCTGATCCCAGGGTCCTGGGATCGAGCCCCGCATCGGGCTCCCCGCTCGGCGGGAAGCCTGCTTCTCCCTCTCCCACTCCCCCTGCTTGCATTCCCTCTCTCTCTCTGTGTCTCTCTCTGTCAAATAAATAAAAAAAATCTTAAAAAAAAAAAAAACAACTGTAAGGCTGTTGTTATAGTTTTAATATCACTTCATTAATTCCTTCATTTGACTATTAATAGCACTTTATTCCTTCTTTCAACTATTCAAATACTGCTTGTAGCGTCTACTCTATGGCTCATATTTTGTATTGCCTTCAGTGAATTCTCTGACTGCCATTTTATTTTCTTTATTCTACTCAAAGAACAAGACACCCGATGACCTCCTTGGAAAAGAGAGAATCTTGTGCCTTACCCATTCCTATCTGGGTATCTGTTGTGTCTTTCTATTCATAGCCAACTTATCTTTGCATAATATGTTCAGATTATGTTTATATATTTATTTTCTTCAGTGTGGCAGGTTTTGGTGAAGTAAAGATGAATACAGGACAAAATCACTATTTCTGGCTCTGAGGGATAATATTGAGAATATTTTTTGATAGGGCTTAAGTAATAAAATAAGAGATATAGGAAAGAAAGATATCAAAAAAACATAATTCATGTTCTTTTTAAACCTGCCACATCAATGAAATGCTGTGAACCCACGTACATTTCCTTTCCACATTTACAAAATGTGACTGTAGATAGATGATTGTCTTGGGAAACCTGAACCCTCTTTTCTGAGAGTTATCACCTTGTTCCCAACCCAAGTTACTCTTTTCTTTGTAGCCCAGATTTTATTATCACATTGCCCTATTGATTATGAGGGGAAAAACTATTGAAGATCTTAGGGAAATTAAATCAGGATGGTGTAAGGTTCTCCTATAGGTTTTCTCACCCATATATGTTTGGAACCAGAAGAGTCTGCTTTTCGATACAATTCATCACATCGTATATATGCATGCCTGACTAGATTATGTGTGAAACTGAATGTTAAACATTGTTGATGTGACCTTGAATATTGCCCTTTTCCTTTATCTCTCACTTTTATTCATTGTAATTTTTTCATATCTCACTTGTTGAATTTTATTGACCTAATTTCCCAATATAGGACAGATCTCATGAAGGGTGAGAAAAACAACTCAAAAGAAAAAAAAAATAAATGTAATATCCACAGTTAAAATAAGTGCAGGTGTAAAGGGCACTAGCAACAAATAACTGCTTGCCATATTGAGACACTGTGGGAGATTCCCAGGATGCCCAGAGATGCTATTAAATTCACACTGCCTGACTTTATACCATCCTCTTAGGATTTACAGCAACTGCCAGAAGTCAATTGAAGTTTTGCTGGGCTATTCTCTACCTCCTCTCCCATATTCTTAATGTTCCCAAAAGCCATTAGAAGGGGTTAATGATAGAATGCAGACTATTTTTCCTTTTAAACCTTAAGTGAAATCATCATGTCTGAGGGACTATTTAGCTTCTCTGTGAAGGCATAAAGATCTAAGTAATCTCTTAAGGACCTTTTATTCCACTGGTTTTACAAACATACTTTTAATTAAAACATTACAATAGAAAAAATAATAAGTTTAGCAAATGGGAGATAGTGCATAAATTTTTTAAGTATGCAAATCAAAACAAACCATACCAACTATTTTGTCAAGTGATGTTTTTGGCTGAAAGAAATGAAAATTTCACATAAGAAGATGTTCACAGGCATAATGGTAGGTTTTGTTTGTGCAGCTGCCCCTCAGTGTCATTAAGGACTCAGATTCTTTCTCTTTTTGTGTTTCACCATCTTTGGTGTGTTGGCCTTTCATCTTCATACCTTGACATCAAGATGGCAGTGGAATTTCTACAGCTCCATTGTGAAGTTCATTATCAATACAGGAAGAAGGGAAATGTCTTGTATTGCCATGCATGGCCCTTTTATCATAAAAGCAAAATATTCCTAGAAGCACACTCATATACAAATCCTTACATCTCATTGCTTGAACATGGGTCATATGGTCACTTCTAGCTTCATGAAGGTTGGTGAACTGATTCTTTGCTATTTTTATCATTTATAGGTGAGGAAAGGGAAATAGGCATTGTGAGAGAAAACTTTCTGCAGTGCTTTATCATGATAAACTATGCTTTCAGTACAAAAATCCTTTAATTGGTTAATAGGGAAAAATTTGCCATGAATTACAAGTGACTTATTACAAATACCAGTTATTCTATTAAAGATGAAAAATAAATACTGAAAAGATATTTGGAAAAAAATTTTGGAACTGGTTCTTTTTTAACTTAAAAATCAGTTGCATAAGGTTTTGACCAGATTTCTCAAGTTAAAAAAGAAAGACTAATGTCATTGTTTGAAAAACAATGTGGTAAATTAAATAGAGATTTGAAAAATTAAATGGATGTCATTGGAATCTCTAATCATTAGATTTCTAATGAGGATGCCTCTGACAAATAATCAAGCTTCAACGGTTTGGATTAATCATTCTCATTCTTGGACTTTGTTACTTACAGGGCATTTTCTTTTTTAATTGCAGACTGAATATATTTCAAATGATTTTGCTAATAATTATTAATGAGTGAATTGCACAGCATTGTGAAATTTGGTTTCACTTGAATAAGAAAGTCCAACAATTGAGCAATTAAATTCATTCCAATCAACTGAGCTTCTAGAAAATTGGCTTGAAATGACATTGAGGAATCTAATTTAATTTCTACATATTGTATGCTAGTATGACTATGGGCCAAGGATTTAGCATCATGGGCTAATATTTGAACTTAGAGAAGAGTTTAGGGAACATCTATCACCCCAGATGGTATGGTAGAAGTAAGTGAGGTTTAAATTAACTTCCTTAATTCTTCAGATAAAGAATCTTAGTTTAGAAAAGATTAAGTGACATGATCAAGATAGTATAACTAGTTAGTTAAATCAGGAGCTGGAACCAAATTGTCTTAACACTTGTGTCAATATGCACGCCTCTATTTTTATATTTTTCTTTAAAATAATGATCACAGTGCTATTTTACTTTCTACTTGCTGCTTCAGAAAACTGATAGGAATAAAATTCATGGGGAAGCCAAGATTTGCAAATAATGTTAATATATGAAGGGTATGAGGTTAAGGGGCCTTCATATACATACTAATGTAGCCCGACAAAGAATCAGTAATCCATGTAGCTAGTAACAAACAAAATCTTGAACTTAAAAGAAAAAAGCCAAGGCATCTTATCAAAATCAGATAACAGAATGATGGAGACATTGTATTCCTTCTATAGTGTGTTCTTGAAGAAATCAATTTGAGGAAAGACAATGAAAATATTTGTTGCAGCCAGGTGATTGAGTTCTCATCTGGGGAATTGTAAAAGTAGAGAAAGAAAGGAGGTTTTCTATTAACCCCATATGTATTCTCTTGTATTTGCTGGGGTCCGAGTTTCTGTGCAAAGGTAAAATAACTTGCCATTTCCAAATTCAGACACATTGGGAATTAGGGCTTCAGCATATGAATTTTGGAGAGAGAAAGACCTTCAGTCCATAACAAATCCCCTAGGAACCCTGAGCAACTTATGAAAGCTTCAGTAATGAGGACTCACCTTCATCTATTTCTAAATGTCTCTGGTCTCTATATATGAAACTGGAAAGAAATTCCAATGAGTATTTCATCCTCTCATCTATTCATTTATTTAACACATTAATTGAGCATCTCTCATGTGCCAGATTATTCTAGGCACTAAGGTACAGCAGTGAACAAAATGGCTTTTTCCTTAATGAAATGTATCTTCCAATAAAGGGAAACGGAAAGATAAATATATCATATATCATGCTGGAGTAGTATATTCTATTAATAAAAATAAAGCAAAGTAAAAGTATAGAGAATGATAGGGGCCAGAATTGCTACTCTTCAATGGTAGTCAAATCCTCTCAGATGAGGTGACTTTTTAGCTAATAGTTATAGCTTTAGCACCTTCAAATATTAAAACTGAAAAGATAATGAGAGAGCATATTCTCAGATTCCTTCATTGTACAGAAAGATAAACTGGGATCTAAAACAAGTTGGCAAACATTTTTCGTACAATGGCCAGGTAGTAAATATTTTTGATTTTGCAAGCTGAACAGTTTCTATCGTAACTACTCTACTATTGTAGCACAGAAACAGCCCTAGATAATAAATAAACAGCGACTGTGGCTGTGTTCTAATTTGTCCCTCAGACTGCGATTTGTCTATCCCTCATCTAGAACCATGAAATGACTTTCCCTTGGTCATACATTTGGTGGTTGAGGATAGAAGATAGAATGAACATGTTTCTTTGGGCATTGAAAACAACAAAGACCTCTTTAGAGCAAATTATTACAGAGAGAGTTAAATAATATTATTGTCGTGGATGAAAAAAAATTATCCCCTTAACTACCAGCACTTGAACTTACCTTAGGGCGGGAACTGTCTTTGTTTAGGAAAACATGTTGCTAAGTTATTTCTGGGAGAAGGTGACATTCTGAGGGTGGAGTTTAGCAGGAAGCAATAAAAGAAAAAGGGTGCCTCAGTGACTCTGCATTGGAAATTAACAGAAACCAGAGAAAAGGGAGAGGTAAAGAAAGGGAAAGAGGGAAGAGCCATTCAACAGAATGGGGTGACAGAAGGAGTTTTAAGAAAAAGATGTCTAATCAATTGTTAATGGGCTACAGTGCTGCAATGTAAACCTCCTACTGTCCACAAAAATTAAGTAAACCAATGCACAAATCAAAGACCTTTTATGAATGGGCTTTTGAGGATGTGTGTGTGGTAGTAGGAGGAATTAAGAAAGGAAGCTAAGTGTTTTGTCTGGGCCAGTTCTTTTTGTGTGTGTGGCATTTAATTAAAACCCAACCTTCTATAGCTCAGCCATCTGTCTTCTTTTTTCCTGTAGTTAAACACCACCAGAGAAAGTCCTGTTAACAGGGAAGATTGGTCCAGTTATAAGTAAAAAACCCCAACCTCAGAGGGGTGCTCATCAGTGCCCACAGACTCTCTGCAACAGCTATTTCACACCTTCTCCACTCTACTCAAAGCATTAAGCTTACTCTTCCATCCCTCACTAATCGAACAATAACCTGGTATTTTAGATGGAAAGAGGAAGTATCAGATGGTAACTCCTTTATCTCCCCCCTACCTAATATACTAATCAAGGGAACTTAAACTTGGGGATATCCTTCTTTCCTTCTTTGAAAAAAGAGGCTGCCTCTCCTCCTATGTAAGCTGCATCCTTCTGCCTCAGTACAGTATTTGTTATCCCTTACCACTCTTACATTCCAAATTCTCTGTGGAACTGAATCCTTCACATCAGCGATTAAGTCCTCACCATTAAAAAAAAAAAAAAAAAAAAAAAGCCTTCCATTGCTCCTATGTCTCCACCATTAACTGCCCTCTCTCTCTTTTCTTCACTACTTAACTCCTTGAAAAAGTAATTGGCAAAATTGTTCTCCTTTTGATTCCCCCTTCACTTCTCAACCCACTCTAATCCAGACTCTGCCCATCACTGTCATCTCACTAAATCCAACAGAAAATTTAAATTCTTAACTTATTCAAGATCTCCACAACACTTGACATTGTTAACCACTCTCTTTCTGAAAAAGTTTCATCCCTTCACTTGAAAGTCATTATCCTCCCTTTTTTTGTTTGTTTTTGTTTTATTTTTTGTTGTTGTATTGTTTTTTCCCTCTGCTCTAATGTCTTGCTGGCTGCCTTACTTGCAGCCTTATACTCTTCTGGTCCCTGGACACCTAATGTTGCAGTTCCTCAAAACTATAACTGAAGTTCTCTTTTCTTCTTATTCTGTGTTCTCTCACTAAGTGATCTTATTCAGGCTTTTAATTAGCACTCATCATCTGGCGACCGAAAATTTTGTTTCTTCAGAACAAAACTCTCCTTGGAATTCTAAACGATAGTTCCAAATGCCTATTTGACATTTCTTTTTAGATGTGTCAAATCCATGTCAAAAATCAAATTTCTGATCTCCCTACTTGGTCCTCTTATAGTGAAGAGTGAATGGTATCATCACTCAATACTTACTTAAGGAAGAAACTTAAGAGTAATACATGGACTCTTATTTAAATGTCAACCCTCAGGGCGCCTGGGTGGCTCAGTGGGTTAAGTGTCTGATTCTCGGTTTTGGCTCAGGTCTGATCTCAGTGTTGTGGGATACAGCCCAGCATCGGGCTCTGTGCTGAGCACAGAGTCTGCTTGAATCTTGCTCTCCCTCTTCCTCCGCTCCTCCCCCTTGCACTCTCTCTCTCTGAAATAAATAAATCTTAAAAAAAAAATAAATGTCAACCCTCATATCTAGTTAATCACAAAGCATTCAGTTTTGCCTCCTAAATATATGTCAAATTTCCCGTGCCTTTCCATATCTACAGCCACCACCCTAATCTAAGCTATCTCCAACCCTCAACTGGACTACAGCAATAGGCTACTTTAATTCTTGGCTTCTCCACTCACTAATACTCCAAATGGCGGTAACTCTGGTGCTATTTTGAAATGCAAACCTGATTAGAACATTTACAAGTGGTTTTTCATTGTTGTTAGGAAAATGGCCACAATCCATAACATGACCTAAATTTTTTATATGACATGGTCACTTTTCCCAGTATGATTTCACATTATATTCCCTCCTGATTTGTGTACTTCAGCCACTACTGCTTCCTTTATGATTTCCTTCCCACCAGAGGGCCTTTCCATATGGAACTATTTGCATCAGATAGTAACTCCTTTATCTCCCCCCAACATACACACAACTAACATACTGACCAAAGAAATTCTAACTTTGGGGTATCCTTCTTTGCTTCTGTGACAAGAGATGGCTGCCTTTCTTCCTGTTACAGGGTGAATCCTTCTACCTCATGAACTATATATATATTTTTTCTGTTACTTTTTATAATTTTCCTATTCCAAGCTGTCTTATAGAACTGAACCCTTTACATTAGGGCTTAAAACATTACCATTAAATGAAACGTGAAACCTTCTTACCCTCTCCTCTGGCTCAGTTTACTCCTCCAGTTCTTTTGGATCACATATTAATGGCCATTTTCTTTCCAGGGAAGCTGTCTCTAACCTCCTACTAGATAAAATCTACTTATTATGTGTTTTTGGAAACATACCCTTCTTCATCATAGCACTTATCATTTATAAGTTCTGTTTATTTCTGTGATTAACAAATGTCTCCTTCCCACACCAACATATTGGCTACCCTAAAACCAGCCTAGTGCCTCACATTTAATTTGGTGTAACAAATAATAGGCCCTCAATAAATATTTGGTAAATGAATAAGTGGGCAAGTGATGCTATGTAAAATACACTGAATAGTAAAACACTTATGTACAATGCACTAATTCAAAAGAAACAGGGCAGTAAAGCCAGAGGTTGACCATAAGAGTATAACCTCCCTGATGATATTCTGAAGTTTAGAAAATGGCACTGAACTTCCTGCAAGACATGAATTTGACAGGTAAACAAACTTCTCTAGGCTATAACTGACATCTGGATTGCTATAAAATTTATCCAGTATATGAAGAATGTAATTCAAATGGAGAATTGAGAAGTGCTGAGACCATTCTTGACTTGGCAATGATACATGGGACCACTATTGGGGAACAAAATGAGATTTACACCCATCTCCCCAGTTGTAAAACAAGGTTTCACCTGCCAAATGGTTCTACAAGTTTGTGAATGTTTAATGATGTTCACCTCATATTGCATAAAAGTAGCTTCAGTAAGATTTTTAAAGTATGTCTTATTAAAAAATAAAGAGTTAATTAGTCTGAATCCTGAAATAAGTTCCAAATACAATTTTCACTGGAGTTATCGCACAAAGGCCCATCACACCTGTTACATTAAGAGCCAACCATGCAGAGTGTAGCCTATTTAAACCGGTCTCAATACCCTTTTTTGGCTGGGAGGGATCATTGTAGTCATGAAGCATGTCATATTTTATATATTTTATGCCTTGGATTTTGTAAGTATTAGATAAAGCTGTGTTTCCCAGGTATTAATCCAAGCCCTTTATCAATTCCCTGGCAAGTACTCAATGCTCCATGACTTGGTTCCCCTACTTCATAATCTTCTTTTTTGACTCAAATTCTTCACAGCTGTGATCAAACATTGGCATAGCTCCTAAGAAGAAGGGGTATACAAGAGTTATTATTGGGCAAATAATAGAAGCTGTTAGACAACCAGTGTTTAGTTACAAAAAGTTTGCAAACTTAGAAAATGCTGGTTGTTGGGCTAGTGAAAGAGTCTCAGTGGGAAGGGAATCCTATTATTTAGATTAGTATAGCATTTTTGCCTAAGCATATGGTGTTGGGAATCATACCACTTAGGATATGAATCACTTTTAGAAGGTATACAAATACCTCATGAATGAATCCTTGAGGGAAATATCTAAGTAGACAAAGTTGAAGGGATTTGACAAAGAAAACAATTCTTACGTAAAGTTAACTTTCAAATTTATTTACAAGGGCCTTTGAAAAGTAGAGATATATTTGTCTACCTTGTTTTTTGATAATTAATCTTTAGGTACAAAGGTAAAAAATTGTTCTACCTCCTGTTAATTTCTTCTATATGAAGAAAAATATCAAGTAGAATAATCTGTTAATATATTAGATTCAATTAAATTTACAACTTATTCCTAAATTACATTTTATTTTTAACTTGATGGTATAAGAAATTTATGAACATTTCAGATCTCTGAGTCAGGTTATTTTCCCCTGTTCATATAGCTAATATTAGCAAATCTGGGGTTCAAACTCAAGTCAATGGACTCTGGAACTCAAGTTTTTTTAATTGAAGTTTAATTGGTGTACAGAGAACTAAAGTTTTTAAATTTTTTTTTTTTTTTGCGCGCGAGAGAGAATGAGAGACAGAGAGCATGAGAGGGAGGAGGGTCAGAAGCAGACTCCCTGCTGAGCAGGGAGCCCGATGCGGGACTCGATCCCGGGACTCCAGGATCATAACCTGAGCCGAAGGCAGTCGCTTAACCAACTGAGCCACCCAGGCGCCCGAGAACTAAAGTTTTTAAACAGCTGCTCTGTCACCTTCTTATTTTGTTTCATATATTGACAGGAATTAAATATTATCTCAACAAAAATAAAACAGAAATCATCTGTAAGGGTACAAATACCACAGTAAGATATCTCCTCACTCTACATAAGGCCAATAATTTATGAAATTATTTATTTACTAAAGGATAACTTTTTTTGTACAAACAAATTTATTGCATCATTATTTACAAAAGGATACAGTAAAAGATGTCGAACTGTTCAGCTATAGGGAAATGGTTACGTAAACCTTTGGTATATTCAGATAAAGGAGAACTTTATACAATCCCAGAGTCACTTTTCAGAGCTTTAAATTCCATAGATTGTCATTTGACATCAAAGGTCCATTAGTTTTATCTGGTAAGAATATACAATCCTATGTTTACAAGGATATGGAGAAGCAGGCATTCCCACCCAGATCTGGAGAAAGTATTCAGATATTCTCAACAGGCATTTAAGAATAAAGTCAATTCTGTCTTATTATGTACGTAATTGGCTTTTTTCATTCGGAAATATGCTATGGAATCCATTTTCAAAGTCTTTCAGTTCAACATAATCTCCAAGGTTGCTTTTATAACTGATAAGTTAATATGCGCCAACACTTTTTCACTCACAGAAGCTTCCACACTCACTCAGGCTAGGTGTTGGTACAGAAGTCTCTTGAGAGCAGATTGGTTTTATTCGTGCCACTGGAAAAACTGACTTTGGGAATTTTCACTGGATTTCTGAAATTACTTTCCCAGAAACTGGAAGCTTAAAAAGAAGGGGCTAATGTTATGTAGTTTGTCTTAAGGCACTGATCCAGATCACATGATCTCTCTGAAATTCTTTCTCTGAAATATAGGCTGGGGGTAACACTAAATACCCAGAAAAAAATTCTAGCAATAAAATAACACCAAAAATGAATAAGTTATATATATTTTTTGAAAGTTTGTGAATGAGTCTGAAAGGAAGTAAGGGAAATCCTTGATGGTCAAAATAAAATAACTCTAGAGATGTAAGCAAGCTCTCAAACCAGTGCTTGCATTAGAATTTCAGGCATATGGGGAGCAGGAGGCAAAGCTGAGGATCCATGAAATGTTTGGAAGCAGCCTGGATGTTGTTGGCTATATTTAGGGTTAATATCCTCAATAAGAAGATTAAAATATGTGTCAGAGAAGAAGACAGCAAGGAAATTTCCTATCTCTAAACCTTGGATCTGAATGGTGCATGGGGATGGTGGGGAGTGGGGTGCTGGTAGAGAATTTCCCCTAAGATGTGTTTAGGGCCCTAGTTTATATTCTCTAGATTGTATGAATATCCTAGGCCAAGCAATTATATTATTGTTGTCCTGGGTGGTAATGTTCACAGATGCCTGGCATAAAAAAATAAAAATCTTTTCCTGATGACATGCTCATTGGCCATCTGTATATCTTCTTTGGTGAGGTGTTTATTAAGGTCTTTGGCCCGTTCTGTAATTGTGTTGTTTGCTTTCTTATTGATGAGTTTTAAGAATTCTCTGTATATTTTGGATAATGGTTCTTTAATCACATATGTTTTCTGCAAATGTTTTCTCCCAGTCTGTGGCTTGTCTTTCTATTCTCTTGCCAGTGTCTTCTGTAGAACTGAAAAATTAAATTTTAATGAAATCCAGTTTATCAGTTCTTTCCAGCTTATCAGTTCTTTTTTTCATGGACTATGCCTTTGGTATTTTATCTAAAAAACCATCACCAAACCTAGGGTCATCTAGCTTTTCTTCTATGTTATCTTCTAGAATTTTTATAGTTTTGCATTTTTGCAAATGGTCTCTATCCATTTGGAGTTAATTTTTGTGAAGAGTGTAAGATATGTCTAGATGCTTTTTTTGCACGCAGATATCCAGTTGTTTCAGCAACATTTGTTGAAAAGACTATCTTTGCTCCATTGTATTGCCTTTACTCATTTGTCTGGATCTGTTTCTGAGCTCTTTTTTCTGTTCCATTGATCTGTCTCTTTTTTCACCAATCCCAGCCTTGGAGTTGAGTAATGTCAACCCTGCACCTTTGTTTGTCTTCAATAATATGTTATTCTGAGTTTTTACCTCTCCATATAAAATTTGAAATCTGTATCAGTATACACAAAATAACTTGCTGGGATTTTTATAGGGATTGCATTGAATGTATGGATGAAATTGGTAAAAACTGGCATCTTGACAATATTGAGCCATCCTATTAATAAACGTGGACTATCTCTCTAGTTTTTCTTTGATTTCTTTCATTGATGTGTTGTATTTTTTCTTATCAGGCTCTTTGACATATTTTCTTACATTTAAACTGAAGTATTCCAGTTTTTGAGTGCTAATATAAATGATCGTGTTTTTAAATTTCAAATTCTACTTATTCATTGTTGATATATAGGAAAGGGATTGACTTTAGTATATTAATCATATATTCTGCAACCTTGCTATAATCACTTATTAGTTCTAGAGGTTTCGTTTTAATTGATCCTTTCAGATTTTCTAAATAAATTATGTCATCCATGAACAAAGACAGTTTTACTTTTTCCTTCCCAATAAGTGTTTTATTTCCTTTTCTTTTAGCAAGACAAGAAATACTCAGCTAGTATTTCCATTATGTTATTTAAAAAGAGTAGTGAGAGGGAACATCACTGCCTTCTTCCCGATCTTAGAGAGAAAGCTTCTAATTTCTCACCAATAATTATAATAACTGTAGGTTTTTTGTAGATATGCTTTATCAAGTTGAGGAAATTCCCCTCTGTTACTAGTTTACTGAGAACTTTTATCATGAATGGGTGTTGGATATTTTCAAATGATTTTTCTGCATTTTTTGATATGATTGTGTGATTTTTCTTCCTTAATCTTTTCATGTGATGGATTACGTTCATTAATTTTCAAATATTGAACCAGCTCTATATACCTGGGTTAAATCCCATTTGGTCATGGTGTATTTTCTTTTTTCTTTGTACATTGTTGGATTCAATATGGTAATATTTTGTTGAAGACTTTTTCATTTATGTTCATGAGACATATTTGTCTTTAGTTTTCTTATAATGTCTTTTTCTATTTGGGGCATTAAGGTAATACTGGTCTCATAGAATGAGTTAGAAGTATTCCTTCTGCTTATTATACCTTCTTTTTTTTAAGATTTTATTTATTTATTTATTTGGCAGAGAGAGAGGGAGGGAGCACAAGTAGGGGAAGTAGCAGAGGGAGAGGCAGAAGCAGGCTCTCTGCTGAGCAGGGAGCCCGATGCAGGACTTGATCCCAGGACCCTGGGACCATGCACCTGAGCCGAAGGCAGCTGCTTAACCGACTGAGCCACCCAGGCACCCTCCTTATAATACCTTCTGAAAGAAAAGTGATATAATTTCTTCCTTAATTTGGTAGAATTCACCAATGAACTCATCTGGACCTGGGGCTTACTGTTTGGGAATGTTATTAGTTATTGATGCAATTTCTTTGATAGATACAGGTTTATTCAGACAACATATAGGTTTTTTGATTCATTGTGAAAATCTGTCTTTAGTTCAAAGCATTTAGACATTTTGACATTCAAAGTGATTATTAATGTAATTAGATTAATATCTGCCAGTTTTGTTTCTTTTTTTAAGTCAGTTGTAGGGGCTTATTTTTTTAAGATTTTATTTTATTTATTTGACAGGGAGAGAAACAGCGAGAGAGGAAACACAAGCAGGGGGAGCAGGAGAGGGAGAAGCAGGCTTCCCGCTGAGCAGAGAGCCTGATGTGGGGCTCAATCCCAGGACCCTGGGTTGTATTTTTTCTTATCAGGCTCTTTGACATATTTTCTTACATTTAAACCGAAGTATTCCAGTTTTTGAGTGCTAATATAAATGATCGTGTTTTTAAATTTCAAATTCTACTTATTCATTGTTGATACATAGGAAAGGGATTGACTTTAGTATATTAATCATATATTCTGCAACCTTGCTATAATCACTTATTAGTTCTAGAGGTTTCGTTTTAATTGATCCTTTCAGATTTTCTAAATAAATTATGTCATCCATGAACAAAGACAGTTTTACTCTTTCCTTCCCAATAAGTGTTTTATTTCCTTTTCTTTTAGCAAGACAAGAAATACTCAGCTAGTATTTCCATTATGTTATTTAAAAAGAGTAGTGGGGGGGGGCACCTGGGTGGCTCAGTTGGTTAAGCGACTGCCTTCGGCTCAGGTCATGATCCTGGAATCCCGGGATTGAGTCCCGCATCGGGCTCCCTGCTCGGCGGGGAGTCTGCTTCTCCCTCTGACCCTCTTCCCTCTCATGCTCTCTGTCTCTCATTGTCTCTCTCGCAAATAAATAAAATCTTAAAAAAAAAAAAATTAAAAGAGTAGTGAGAGGGAACATCACTGCCTTCTTCCCGATCTTAGAGAGAAAGCTTCTAATTTCTCACCAATAATCATGACCTGAGCCAAAGGCAGATGCCCAACGACTGAGCCACCCAGGTGCCCCTAGAGACTTTATTTTTAATTTTAGCTTTATTGAAGCATAAATGAAATATGAAATTCTGAGATATGTAAGTACACATTATGGTGACTTGGTATACATATACATTGTGAAATGATACTTTCCATCTAGTTAATATATCCATCACTTCACATATTTCTCTGTGTGTGTGTGTGTGTGTCAGAATATTTAAGTTCTGCTCTCTTAGCAAATTTCAATTATACATTACAGTGTTATCAACCATAGTTACCATGTTTTACATTAGGTCCTCAGACCTGATTCATCTTAGCTGAACATCTGTACCCTTTTACCAACCTCTCCCTATTTTCCCTAACTCCTAGCCCCAGGCTATCACTTTTCTATTTTTTTCTTTGAGTTTGACCTTTTTTTTTTTTTTTTTTTACATTCCACATATAAGTGAAACCTTGAAGCATTCGTCTTTCTCTATTGATTTAGTATACTCAGTGTAATGCCTCCAAGGCCCATCCAAGCTGTTACAAATGACAGGATTTCCTTCTTTCTCATGACTGAATAATATTCCATAGTATATATATCACTTTTTAATAATTTTAGTATAGTTAACATACAGTGTTGTATTAATTTCAGGTATACAATATAGTGATTCAACAATTTTTTACATTACTCAGTGCTCATCATGACAAGTGCACTCCTTAATCGCCATCATCTATTTCACCCATCCCCCTACCCACCTCCCGTCTGGTAACCATCGCTTTGTTCTCTGTAGTTAAGAGTTTGTTTTTTGGTTTGTCTCTTTTCTTCTTGGTTTGTTTTGTATCTTAAATCCTACATATGAGTGAAATCATATGGTATTTGTCTTTCCCTGACTGACTTATTTCACTTAGTATATGCTCTCTGGATCCATCCATGTTGTTGCAAATGGCAAGATTTTATTCTCTTTTATGGCTGAGTAATATTCTATATCTTCTTTATCCATTCATCTCTCAGTGGACATTTGAGCTACTTCCATAATTTGGCTATTGTAAGTAATGCTGTGGTAAACATAGGGGTGCATATATCTTTTCAAATTAGTATTTTTGTGTTCTTTGGGTAAATACCCAGTAGTGGAATTACTGGATTATAGTGTAGTTCTATTTTTAGCTTTTTGAGGAAACTCCATACTCTTTTGCACAGTAGCTGCACCTGTTTGCATTCCCACCAACAATGCATGAAGGTTCCTTTTTCTCCACATCCTCACCAACATTTGTTACTTCTTGTGTTTTTTTTATTATTATTATTATTTTTGCCATTCTGACAGGTGTGAAGTGGTACTTCATTGTGGTTTTGATTTGCATTTCCCTGATGATAAGTGATGTTGAGCATCTTTTTGTGTGTCTGTTGACCATCTGTATGTCTTCTTTGGAGAAATGTTTGTTCATGTTTTCTGCCCATTTTTCATTGGATTATTTGTTTTTTGGGTGTTGAGTTGTATAAGTTCTTTATATATTTGGATACTAACCACCAGATATGTCATTGTATATCACATATTTTTATCTACTCATCTGTTGATGGACACTTAGATTGTTTCCATATTTTGGCTATTATGAATATTGCAGCAGTGAACATGGAAGGGCAAATATCTGATTCTGTTTCCATTTCCTTTGTTTATATACCCAGAAATGGGATTGCTGGATCATAGTATAGTTCTATTTTTAATTTTTTGAGAAACCTTTATATTGTTTTCCAAGTAGCTGTACCAGTTTACATTTCCACCTACACTGCCTAAGGGTTCTCTTTTCTCCATATCCTCGCCAACACTTACCTTTTATATTTTTTATGATAGCCATTCTAATAGGTGTGAGGTGATATTGCATTGTGGTTTTGACTTGAATTCCTCTGATGAGTAGTCATATTGAACACTTTTTCAGGTACCTATATGTCATCTTTGGAAAAATACCTATTCAGTTTCTTTGCCCATTTTTTAAATTGGTTTGTTTTGGGGTTTTTGTTGTTGTTTGTTTGTTGCTACTGAATTGTATGAGTTCTTTACTTAGGATATTAACCTCATATTGGATACATGAATTACAAATATTTCCCCCCATTCTGTAAGTTGCCTTTTTATTTATTGATGGTTTCCTTTTCTGTGCAGAAGCTTTTTAGTTTGACATAGTCCCACTTGTTTATTTTTGCTTCTGTTACTTTTACATTTGGTGTCATGTCCAAAAAATCATTGCCAAGACCAATGTCAGGGAGTTTACCCCTTATACTTTATTCTAGGAGTTTTATGGTTTCAGGCCTTAAATTCAAGTCTAATCCATCCTGAGTTGATTTTTGTGTATGGTGTAAGTTAGGGGTCCAGTTTCACTCTTTTGCATGTGGCTATCCACTCTTCCCAGCACCATTTATTGAAATGACTATCCTTTTCACATTGTATATTCTTGTCTCCTTTGTTGTAAATTAATTGACCATATTTACATGGGTTTATTACTGGGCTCTCTGTTCTGTTCCATTGATCTATAGATTGAGGATTTTATCCATATAACTGGATATTGCTGTTTTCCATTTGTTGCCCTTGTTCTTTGTTCCTTTTTTTGTCTCTCTTTTTCTGATTCTTTGGTTTTACTTGGGCATTTTTGTATGATTCCATTTTCTCTCCTTTCTTAGCATATTAGTTATACTTCTTTTTTAATTTTTTATTTTTATTTGAATTCTTTTTAGTGATTGCCCTAGAGTTTGCAATATAAATTTCCAACTTATCTAAGTTCACTTTCAAATAACACTATACCATTTCACAGGTAGTTTTAGTACCTTGCAAGAATCCTAATTCCTCCACCAGGCCCTTGTATCAATGCTGTCATTCATTTTATTTATACATAATACTACGTAAACATATATATACCCATACATAAGATATATACATAAACATACATAATTGAATACATTGTTGCTATTATTATTTTGGGTACAGTTATCCCTTAACTCACATTATTGTTTCCTTATGTATTACATAAAATATTTGATATCAAATATTTATTATATAAGATATTAATATTACATATTATATCAAATTTTTTCTTCTGTTCCTTTCTCTCTTTCTTCTACTTCTGACATTCCCATTGGGCATATGTTACACTTTTTGTAGTTCTTACAGTTCTTGGATATTCTATTTTTTTCAGTCTTCTTTCTCTGTTTGCTTTTCAGTTTTGGAGGTTTTTCTTGATATATTCTCAAGCTCAGAAATTCTTACCAGTCTAGTAATGAGCCCATCAAAGGCATTCTTTATTTCTCTTATAGTGTTTTTGCTTTCTAACATTTTAAAAAATTCTTTCTTGTTATTCTTATCTGTCTGCTTACATTGCCCATCTGTTCTTGCATGTTATCTACTTTATCCATTGGAGTTCTTAGCATATTAATCATAGTTGTTTTAAATTCCCAGTCTGATAGTTCCAACATCCCTGCCATGTCTGGTTTTGATGCTTATTCTGTCTCTTCAAACTGTGTTTGTTTTTTTTTCATTTTTGAATGTCTTAAAATTTTTTCTTAATAGCCAAACTTGATATACTTGGTAAAATGAAATACTATAAGTAGGCCTTCGGTAATGTTGCGGTAAGGTGTGGAGGAGTGAAAGTGTCCTATAGTTTTAGTCTTTTGGTGAGCCTATGCCTGTGGACTGTGAACTTCACAAGTGCTTCTCAGGTTTTTTCCCCACTTAGGTGGGACAGGATGGGTAGAATGGGTCTGGGTGGGTATTTTTCTTCTCCCATATGGAAGGCTAGAGTGGGCTGGAGTTGGGTATTTCCCTTCCCCCAAGTCATCTAGGCTGTGGTAAAACCCCAGTGATTAGCCTCTGGTTAAATAGTTTGTCCTGAGGACAGACCCTGTTAAGAATTGAGGTATATTTCAAACTGGTTCACTTGGCATCTTTCAAAATGGCTTATTTCAAAATGGTTCCTTTTGCTCATCCCCTGCCAGAAGCATGAAGGTATTTTTCTCTGATATTTTCTGATTGAGATCCTGGAGGTAAAACTCATCAAAGTGTGGGAGGCCCCCTGTGCCTGGGTCCCCCTAGAGTTTTAGCCTCTTAGACTCGTTCATTCTGAACCTTTAGCAATTCATCAGTTATATTTCTGGTTTTCCTACCTAAGCGGTAGTTCCCAAAGAGGTTTCAGCTCATAAGTTTCTACTCTAGTAAGTAGTGATTCTCTGTATTTGCTTGTCAGACTCTCCAGTTTGAGTATCAGCAATTTGCCCTGTGACCTAACTTCTCTTACAGGTTTGAGAAGTCTTAACCTTTTAGTTTGTTTACCTTATTACCTGTTGTTAGGACAGAGTAGTAACTTCCAAGTTCCTTCCATGAAGAACCAGAAACCAGAAGTCTAAAAATGTCTTTTTATTCTAATATAAAACTAGACATAGGATCCTAGATTGTAAATTTTTTCCCTCAAAAATTTTAAGTCATATCATTATCCATGAATTGGTAAACTCAATATAGTAGAGATGTCAACTCCCCCCAAGTTGATTTTTAGATTTAAAGCAATTCCTATTCAAATCCCATCAAGGTTTTTGGTAGACATGGACAAGCTTATTCTAAAATTGATATAAAGAAACACAAGAAGTAGATTAGCTAAAGCAGTCTTGAAAAAGAATAAAGTGGGAAGAATCATTTCACCTGCTATTAAGGTTTACCATACACCAGTGTGGTAAGCAAAACCATGTTGTACTGGCAGAAGGATAGAAACATAGATCAACAGAATAATAAAGAGAACCTAGAAATATGCCTAATATATTTTTGACAAAGGGCAAAAAACACTTCAATGGGAGAAGAATAGCCTTTTCAACAAATGATGCTGGAACATTTGGACATCCATATGCAAAAAAAAATCATCTTAAGCCTTATATCTTACACAAATATTAACTCAAAATGGATCACAGACGTAACTGTATAACCTAAAACTCTAAAATTTTTTGAAAAAAAATAGAAATTTCCAGGGTCTATGGCTAAGCCCAGAGTTCTCAATCTTGACACAAAAAGCATGAGCTATAAAAAGAAAAATTGATAGGACTTCACCAAGCTTAAAAGTATTGCTCCACAGAAGACCCTGTTAAGAGAATGAAAAGTTAAGCTACAGACTGAAGAAAATATTTTTAAACTATATTCTAATAAAGGACCACCTGGATGGTATAGTCGGTTGAGTGTCCAACTCTTGGTTTCAGCTCAGGTCATGATCTCAGGGTCGTGAGACTGAGCCATGTATCGGGCTCTACACTCGCTGTGGAGTCTGCTTGAGACTCTCTCTCTCATTCTCCCTCTGCCCCCACCCCAACTCTCTCTTGCTCTCTCTCTCTCTCACTCTAAAATAAATAAATAAATCTTTTTAAAAAACCCTATATTCCGATAAAGTACTAGTATCCAGAATATGTAAAGAATTCTCAAAGCTCAATATTGAAAAAACAATCCACTTAAAAAATGGGTAGAAACCATGAACAGAGATTTCATTACCAAGAACATACAGATAGCAAGTCAGCACATCAAAGGATGTTTAACTTCACTAGCCATTAGAAAAGTGCAAACTAAAACCACAATGAGATATAACTATACACTTATAAGAATGGCTAAAGTTTTAAAAATGCCAACACCAAATTCCGGTGAGGATTTGGAGAAACTGGACGTCTCCTATATGGCTACTGGGAAAACAAAATGGCACAGCCACTCTGGAAAACAGTTTGGCAGTTTTTTATTAAACTAAACATGTAATTACTATATAACCCAGCAATTGCCTTCTTTGGCACTTCAGAGAAATGAAAATTATGCTCAAACAAAAACCTGTATACACAAATATTCATAGCAGCTTTATTATTAACATCCAAACTGTGTACAGCCCAGATGTCCTTCAACAAGTGAATAGTTAAACAAACTGGTACATTAATACCATGAAATACTACTCAGAATTTTTTTTAAGCAGGCTATTTTTATGTACAACAACTTAAATGGATCTTCAGAGAATTATGCTGAATGAAAAAAGTCAATCCAAAAATATTACATCCTGTAAGATTCCATTTATATAACATTCTTCAAATGATAATTGAAGAATAGATTAGTGATTGTCAGGGGTCAGGGACTGAGAGGAGGGTAGGGGGAGATGAATGTGATTATAAAAGGGCAACATGACAGATCCTTGTGGTGATGAAAATGTTCTGTATCTTGACTCTGGTAGTGAATACACAAACCCACACATAAATTTGAATAGAAGTACATGCAAGCACACATACACACATTCACACAAGTGAGTACAAGTATTAATTTGAATAAGATTAGTAAATCATATCTATGTCAATATCCTGGTTATGATATTGCACTATGGTGTTACATGATGTTATCATTTGGGCAAACTGGGGAAAGGATATAAAGGATTTCTTTGTATTATTTCTCACAACTGCATGTAAATCTACAGTCATCTAAAAACAAGAAATTGAATTAAAACCAATTTAAGTCATTGTTTGCCTGTCTTCAACTTTCCAATCTTATATGTAAAAAACCAAATGCCGTTCTGATCCCCATTTCTTCTCTGTCTCAAAGGTCATGAGATCTTCCCTATGTTACTATTGTGAAATTTTATGATTGTGCAAGTCAGTATTCACCCACTCTGCTGGGGACTCAGTTGGTCCTTTCAATCTGGAAAGTCAGAAGTCATGTTCTTCTATTCAGAAGAAATTTCTTGATCCCTTCTGAGTATTTTCTTCCTTCTATTTTCTTGATTTTTTTTTCTGAAATTCAAATCATTGCAGTGTTGGTTCTATTTACCTAATTTTCTCCTCTCTATTTTTCTTCTTTTCCATTTCTTTGTATTTTTGCTCAACTTTATGATAGATTTTCTTTACCTGTACTTTGAGCTCAGTTGTTTTTTTATGTCTGTTATATTTTTAATTTCCAAAAGGTCATTTTTTATTTTCTGAATGTTCTTTTATTTTTAAAAATAGCATCTTGTTTTTATTTCATATATACAAAATAGGGTACCTATTTAATTTTTCTTCTGCTTGCATATTTTTCATTTCCTACAAGTCATTTTCTTCTTTATTCATTTTGTCTCTCCATGATAGAGAATTTCCTCCAAAATCTTGTAATTCTTGTCTGTGCTTCTCAGTCATCTGAACTAACTAAAAGTTATGGTGGGATACGGTGGCAGTTATTGACTGTGGGACTCAAGGTATGCAAGTCTAAGTTGGGCCACTTGGGTGGGAAACCCTTTGATACTATGATTTTATGTCCTTTCTTCTTTTCCTGCTGCATGACATCAGAAAATAATCCTTCAATCTATTGCATTGAGGATATATCCCTTGATGCCAAATTTTGGGGAAATGACGTGTGGGGCTCCTTTTCAGTGTATAGACATTCACTTAATCCAGCTGTGTTGTTGTGGTTGTTTTATATGTTTGCTCTCAGTGATGCCTAGTGTTTTCCAGGTTTTACGTTTTATTTTTTTTTCAAATCCTAGATAATAATCCCTTTAATTTTCTCCCAGAATGCCAAAGGAGTACTTGATCAACTGTAATGACTATGGAGGTTATCTAGGGACCGTAAGTGTTTTATATTTCAACATGTTCTTCTGTTTTCAGTCTCATTACTGATTACTCAGTGTAAATCTGTTGCTTCTTGGCTTTTCCTACAAGCAGCCTAGGACTCAGCTTTCCTGTGTCTGCTGAGAAAGATTCTACTCATCTTTCTAGTTTCACACTTCCAAAATTTTGTTTCTCTTGTCTTGTATTTTATTCTCTTTTTTTTTCTATGGGTTTATGTCTTTAAAAATCTTTTACTGCTGTTTAAGTTGACTTTGGGGAAAAATAGATATAAAGGCATATGTTCAAACTGCCATTTTACCAGGACATCTGGAGACATAATTTTCCACTCTCCAAACTGGCAAAAAAAAAAATTAGAGTTTGCTCATGCCAAGTTTGGGTGAAAATGTGAAACAACTGGAAAATTTATACACTGGTCATGGAGGTATAAATTTGTATTATTGCTTTAGAAAACAGTTTGGCATTATCTACTAAGTTGAAAGATGTCTATAAACTATAGCCCAGAAACTTCATCATAAAAATATTTCAAATATAGAAAATTACATGCATATACCTATAGTAAAAATATAATAATAAAAAAACACCCATATACCCATGATCCAGCCTAATAAAATGAGTATTACCAAACAAGTGATGCTTCCTCCATGTCTCTCTTTTCACAGACATTCCCTTCCTTTATCTCTAGCAGTAACTACCAACTTGAAAGAGGTATTTTGTGATTGTGAAAGCAGTTGAACTAAACATAAGCAACTTTAGAATATAATTCCCATGTAGCATTGTTTCTATACTTGAATGAAGAATGTTAAGTTCTAGTATTTTTAAAAGAATTTTTTATGCAACATTTTGCATCACCTTTTATTTTTATAGTATATTAAATACAGATATTTTTCAAGATGGACAAGTAACATCAAAGTAACTCTTTGGCCAGCCAACAGAATAATCTTTAAGACTGACTTGATACAGTTGGAGTGGTAGGAATGTTGAATTTTTTTGAATCCCAGAAGAAATCTGGAGATATTTTCCATCTATTAAATACATGGAACATTTCTGTAAGAGAGTGCCTTAAGGAAAAACATCACTATGCTTTCAATTACTGAAGTAGAAGGGTTTCCTGTAACTCCCAAATTGTCATTTATTTTATTTGATGGTTGCTTTGAATACTTTTTAAAAAAAGTAACAGAGTGATTCAAAAGAGCAGAAGTAGCAACACCGTATTGACCGTTCTGGTTATATTCTTCAAAACAAATATCAGATCGTGCCCTTGTTAGCACTGAGAGGGAACAATTCTGGTACAAAGCTTGATTACATGAATACCTTTAAATTATGTACAAAGTGTGCACTGAGGCATTCTGAAAGCTCCAATTTAAATCCACAGTTAATGCTTACCTCATGTTAATGGAGAGATATAAAATATATTCTCAAGCATAAAAAGTGTCCAGTGGCAGATAAATGACCTATTAATTCATTATGGTATCTTTTCCTTTACAGCTGAAAAGTAACATTTGTTTGTGTTTCTTTAATGTTATTGCCCCAGCTTAAATAACTAAAATCGCTTTAAAAAGTTTAAACACTGTATATTAAATACCTATTTGCTAGTTTGAAAGAGATGCTGGAAAATATTTTCTGTCAGTAAAAGTGATGTTATAATTTTGTGTCTTTTTTGTAAACCCTTTAAAGGTTTCCCTATCTTTGAATTAGTATACAAAGTCCAAACCTATATCAGGTTAGAGTTTTGGATGATGGTATTTTAATTTACTGTAAGAGTTACATTTAATTTGTCTATATATGTACCTCAAAATTCCCTTCTGGAAAGGAATCTCAATCTGGACTAAAGGGAACTGTACATTTCTAAGAGAGAAAGAATCTGGGGTTTTGGCCAAAATTTCTAGTTCTGAATAAAGATATCAGAGCATAACAGGATCATATCAATCTTCCTCCTCAGGCATACAGTTGCCAATGATAATATACTAATACTAATAATAGATAACATTTATTCCAGTTAAATGCTCTTCCATCATTTTATATGCATCATTTCATTTAATCACCACAAAGGCTGTATAAAGCAAGTGGGCTGGATTGTCTCTTGTCAACTTGTCTTCATCACCACCTCCTTCTAACTTCTAGTGTATTGCTGAGGAGAAAATGGGGACTACATTTTTGAGAATCCTCTCTCTGTGTTTGGTTCCAAGATTGAGTCTGAGAAGAGGGAGACTGAGGAGATTTGGGGAAATTGTGAACAAACACAAAGTTCACAGAGCTTCTCAGGGGGCAAAACCTTGAGAAACACTCCCCTCACTGCTGCAGATTCAGGTGGTTAATCTGGCTTCTTCCAGAGATTCTTTGAATTGCAGGGCTTTGCAAGGTGGTTCTTGAGAACCACCTGCTTGGATGCTTCATACTGAGATGTTTTCTGGCCACTTCCCTGAACTTTGTTCCCCCAGATCTTACAAAGTTTATGTAAGTTTCTCTTTTCCTGTATTAAAACCTTTCATACTTGAAATACATAGAGCAACTTCTATTTTCCTGGCTGTACGTGGAAAGAAGAAAGTGCCATTGGGACTTGATATCTTTCAAGGTATACATCTGTATCTGGAGAATGAGCCAAACCCCACGGGAGTGGAGGAGACCACTGAGCAGGTGGAGAAGGCTCTGAATATTTAACAAAGTATAATTAATAAGTATAATGGAGCACGACTTTCTCTCAAGAACTAACCACAGCCATTTCAACCTAAATGCTCCTTATCCTCCACTCCCAGGTTTGTCGTCTACATAAAAATGTGTAGATAGGAACACAGAGTCATTATACTATTGCTCTAAGTGGGTGAAAACCAACGGTCCTTACTCAAGTCAAGAAGAAATGACCTACACTGTACTCAAACTAATAGATGTTCTTGACCAGTGATTCTCAAAATTGGGGTAAGATTTACTACCTCGTAGGATGCATTTGGGAAAACTCTAGTGACTCCATTGTAAGCTGCACTGTTTTTTTATGTCTTCACCTCAAAAATGATGCAACTTCACTTTCATTTCATTCTATTGGTTACAAGCAAGTCACAGAGACCAGCCCAGATTCAAGTGGATGGAACATACAGATTGTTCTTTCCATGGGAAATGTGTCAAAGAATTTGCAGATGTGTTTTAAAACCCCTGGAGTACTCTATCTAGAATTATTTCTACCCTCAATAATCCTGCTCTCTCTTCTCTGACTGACTCTTTTCAAAGCACTTAGTATTATATAATATATATTAGATATATGTAGTATATATAGTAAAATACTGTGTGTGTATATATATATATGCCTTTGCTCATCAGGGTGTAAGCTCCGTGAGGATAAGGATTATTCTGTTTTGTTTTCTAGTGTAAACTCAATATGTAAAACAGTGCCTGCCACACAGAAAGTGCTCAAGTATATTTGCAGAATGAATGAATGAATTTCTCCACATTAACTTATAATATCTCTGTGCTAGTTTTGTAGCTTGCCCAAGTTTTCCATTGAAATCTACTCCTATAATACTGTCGGCAAAATAGAGGACATGTGGTAAATTTGATTAAAATAACATAGTCATGTATTTGGATGACTAAAGCCAAGTTTTTTCCCTTATTAAGTTGGAAATTATTTGCTTATTGCTCCAATAGGGTCCCCAGCCCTTATTGATTCATGCTGGTGTCACCCATTTAGTTCTAAATGTAATAGAGTTGACCTCCAGTAAAAATATTTTGTCCCTTTCTCATTGTAATCCAGAGAAATAAATCTAAAGTCATTCCAAGGAAGTGAAATAAGAGAAGACAAGTCAGGGTTGTGCTCATTGTTCAGGGGCAACGAGGTAAACTACATTCTGGATGAAATCAGTGAGTAAAAGGTTAATGCACAATGATCTTCAAAAATGAGACCATGGTGTCACAAAAGCCATTGGAATGACTTTGCCAATGGTTATTGCCATTCATTTCAGTCAGTATTTCTGAAAATCAGTCATACCGCCATCAAGCTGTAGTGACTTGGTGGTCCAGGCCTGAATGTTTTTACCTGACCAAGTTAGAACAAATGCATTTTCCATTTTGCACAGATGTGCACGTACTTGGGAAAATGCTAAGGAGTTAGGCAACTACGGAAATCTGTAGAAAGAAGACGGTTTGATGCAGACATAGACACACACACCTGGGAGTTAGCAAGACTCTGCCACTTTTGACGATTAAACATGTAACAATGAATGTTAATCTTTCTGAGCTTCTGTTTCTTCATCTGTAAAATGCGCATCAGAATCCCTTCCTCTTAGAGTTTTGTCAGGGTTAGATGAATAATGTACCAAAAGCCTATAACACACAGCCTGGCACATAGAACTACTCAGTACATGGTAATTGTTTATTACTAGTGGTAAGAAGTTAAAAAATAAGATAGGGCCTGTCTGGGTGGTCCATTCGGTTGAGTGTCTGACTCTTGGTTACAGCTCAAGTCATGATCTCGGTGTCATGAGATCAAGCCCCATATCAGGGAGTCTCTTTGAGATTCTCTCCCTCCTCTCTCTCTTTCTCTCTAAAAATAAAATAAAATAAAATAAATCTTTTTAAAAAAAAGATAGCATTTTTTTCCTCAAAATATCCAGATGAAGCAAAACTGAATTTAAATATTCTGATAATGGTCACCAACTTCTGCTCTTCTTCCACTGCAGAGAAACAGTCGTGATCAAGAAATGTGGATATAGGGCGCCTGGGTGGCTCAGTTGGTTAAGCGACTGCCTTCGGCTCAGGTCATGATCCTGGAGTCCCTGGATCGAGTCCTGCATGGGGCTCCCTGCTCGGCAGGGAGTCTGCTTCTCCCTCTGACCCTCCCAACCCTCCCCCCTCTCATGTGCTCTCTCTCAGTCTCTCTCTCTCAAATAAATAAATAAAATCTTTAAAAAAAAAAAAGAAAGAAATGTGGATATAAGCCTACAACTCTGGCCTCTCTGGCCCAATGTTTTGGTCACAACCTCACTAGGCCATTTTCTATCAGGAAACAGCTGTAGATCCAGGAAGATAAAAGGGATTCCTGCTACTACTTTCTGACCAAAGATATCAGCACCATTCTGCAGAGATTTTCAAATTCATTTTCTCATCATTCTAGCCACAGGGATAATGTGGATTGTTGCACTGAAAGGAAACTGTGGGGGTTTGCCCTGCTGTGAGTGGTTGTATTCTTTAAACTTTATGGGAATATGTATAGTCATGGAGTTTAAATCTCCCTTGAGTCTTTTGTCTGCCTTGGCATGCTCTTTGCTGGTATTTTCCAGCTGCATACTAATGAACTGAGAAATGAGGGGAAAATCATGCCCAGAAAAGGCACAGTGGCTTGACTTCACACCTATGTGACACTAAGGCCTGTATCGATTACCTCTGGTTAATAAAACCTACCCTCCTTGGATGACTCAGTGTTGACACTGAACATGTACCCACATGTAGTCAAAGCCCTTCCCCTTTTTAAAGTGAAGATAAAGAGGTTTAATCACTCTTTTGCTGTAAGAAAGCAGTTCAAATGACACCTCAAATACAAATGGAACTGTCAGAAGTTTTATTCAGTATTTTAATTTTCAGGTCCCTCCCCAAAATGTTGATGTCCTAGAATGATACGATTCTGATTCACTTAATAGATAGCTGTTTCATGTGAAACATGCTCAGGTTTAAAAGCAAACAGTTTTGCTTGATAGCTCTGGGTTCTGGGTGTTAAAACAACAATAACAATAACAACAACAACAACAACAAAACCCACAGGCCCAAAATGGTGTCACTTAGGCCAAGTCCCTAAACCCGGGGCTTAGTACATAATGTAATTCCTCCTTCAATGCCTTCAACACTCCCCTAGAAATGTAGTCTTAACCAGTCAGTCAGGAATTTTTCCATCAGGCTTAGGAATGTGCCATGCAGGCCCTCTCCATCCCCCAAAGGAAGATGAGGTAGCCTGTATGAAAAGACCCCTTGCCTTTCCTCCAAGGGAAAGCAGTCTTGCCTGGACAATCTTTTTCTTTCACTGAGTTTCTTGGCCCACCCTCTTTCTATAAAAACCTTCATTTTGTGCAACTCCTCAGAGTGCCCTCCTATTTGCTAGATGGGATGCTGTCCAATTCATGAATCATTTAATAAAGCCAATTAGATCTTTAAAATTCACTTGGTTGAATTTTTCTTAGTTAACGTGGTATTTAATGTAACACAGACAGGTTAAACATCAATTAAGATCAGGGCCATCAACTTTATTTTGCTCAAGTTACTTTCTCTTGGAATACTTTGATACTGAAAGAGCACATATGAGAGATTTTTTTTAAAAGATTCCTTTTTTTCCTCTTAATGCTAGTAAAACATACCACCAATAGAGAACTAAAAGCTAATCTTTTATTTCCAAAACCCAAGGACATAGTGCATTTTTTCAAATTAGTTTTTATGTGTCCCTTTGTATTAATTAGGTTCTCTTTATGGCCTTAAAACAGATTCATTTTTTTCAGGGGCTCCCATTAATAAAGGCTGACATTGAAGCATGGCTTACTATCAGGTTGAAGGTAAACCATAGCTATTTCTAATTTATTCAACATTTGTATCTGTTTTTCATAAAAGCCCACTACTTTTTATTTCTTCTAGCAGCGATGAGTTTTTGTGTGTTTTATGAGAACAATTAGTAGGAATAATCTGTTTCATTGAGAAATACTTGACAGCCACTCCGTCAAAGATATGAGACTACTGTTTTCCCTCTAATTTGCACAGTATTTAATTGAAGAGTAATCTGGATTCTGATTAATGAATAGCGTAACATGCTGTTGCCACTTTCAACTCTTCACATATCTCTATCTGTGATTTTTAGGTTTTGGTTGACATAGACACATCTGAATGGGTAATTGATCATGAGTTATACTTTACCAGGAACAACAACAACAACAAAAATGCTAGCAAAATTCATTGGAGGATCCATTTACATAATGCATCTTTTAACAAGGGTATGACTGAGGGCGTAACGTGGACAATGGTAGCATGATGTTCTCTCCCTCCTGTCAATTATCCTTGAGTCACACTGCAGTTTAAGCTTTAGGTCAATAAAATGAATTTCAAAGCAAAAGCCTTCAGCACCATGAAGAAATTAATTCTGTGGGGTTGCTTCAAAAAAGCAGTGAAATTTTTTTCCAAGTTTCGCCTTTTATTAGAAGGGCTCCTTCGCATTTAATTCCATTTCTTGATAACCCATTTCTACAAACAAATACTTCTTTAAATATAATAAAATTTGAGAATTTAAATTGCAATTTTTAAAGTAAAGGATATATGTAATGAATCCCTATCAAATATTCGCAAGTAGCTGTTTGGGGTTGAATATCACAGTATTTTGTGTATTTCTTTCCAATTTTCTTTGCCATGCAATACGCTGTCTTCCCACTCCAAAAGATAGTTAATTTTGCACAAAGAAGAATTAGGACCTAAACTGACTCTTAACTAGTTGGGGGTAATCCAAAACCATCTTGTTATCTTCCTTTAACAAATTCACGTTTTTACCCTCCCACAAAGCAACCACTTCCATTTTTCTTTCATTTAAAGTAGGGTCAGCAAAGCTTTTCTTTTTTAAAAAAATAACTTTTTATTGTAGAACAATTTTAGATTTACAGAAAAATTACAGAGAGAATACAGAGATTTCCCATATGCCCACACCCAGTTTCCCCTGTTGTTAATATATTACATTATTTGTACATTTGTTACAATTAATTAACCAGTACTGGTGTGTTCCTATTAATTAAAGTCTGTAATTTATTCAGATTTCTTTGGTTTGTACCTAATGTCCCTTCTGTGCTCCAGGATCCCATCCAGGATACCTACCACATTACATTTAGTCGTCATAACTCCCTGAGCTCCTCTATTGTGACAGTTCCTCAGAGTCCCTTGTTTTTGATGACCTTGAGAATTAATAATCAGATTTCTTGATAATGTTCCTCAGTTAGGATTTATCAGATTTTTTTATGATTAGAGTGGGGTTACAGGTTTTTGGAAGGAAGATCACTGAGATAAAATGCTGTTTTCATCACATAATATGGCTACAGTATGTTATCACTATGACTTATCACTGTTGATACTGATCTTGACTTGACAGAGGTAGTGTTTGTCTCTCTACTATGGTGTTTGCAAGGAAGTCACCCTGCATAATCCACGCTTAAGGAGTGGGGAGTATTGATGCTGGAATATCTGCATAAATTATTTGGAATTCTTCTGCATAGGATATTTGTTTTGTCTCTTCCATTTAGTTATTTATTCAGTCATTCATTTAATGTTTGTGTGTGTGTGTGTGTGTGTTTAAAATCACTGTGGACTTACGGATATTTATATTATATTTTGGGTTATAATCCAGTATTTACTTAGTTATTTGCTCAGATTATTTCAGCTTTGGTTATTTGAAGCTCTTTCAGTTGGCTCCAGTATCCCTTTGACATATCCAAATCACTGTGGGTTGGTTGTTGTTTTTTTTTTTTCTTGAGCCCTTGCTTACTTTCTGGCACTAATAAGTTGTTCCAGCCTCAACTTTTATTTTACCTGTCCAAGTTCTAGACTCAACCATTTCTCTAAGGAGCCCTGGTTCCTTTTATTGGACAATGGTATTAGAAACCAGGAGCTGGTTGCTAGGTGTGCTCATTGCTACTGAGGTGTCACTGCTTCTCTGCTCTCCCAACTGACAGATAAGGGAATATATGTGTGTGTCCCAATCTGCATATATACACATAGCTATAATTATTTCTATATGTAACCATTTGTATCTATCTTAACCTGAACATGAGTTCATACTGATATCCCCAGCTTTAATCAAATACCACAGAAAATTATTCTAACCTCCTTCCATTGCTTATCTGTTAACTCCCAATCCAAGTGAGGTATCTGTCCCCCACCATCTCCCAGCTATTTATTTAGTTGTTCAGTCCTAGTACACATGTGTAGTGGCATCAGAATTCTTAACCCATAGCTCCACAGGAAAAAACTTTATCAACTAGAGTACAATGGGTATATATAGTTTCTTTTACCTTTGGTCTTATAAATTCTGCTCATTTCCAAAGTTACTTAGGTCACCAACTAACCCCCTTCCCCTTCTGTAAAGTTGTTTCACATGTTTGTAATGCAGTTAGTTTATTTTGTCACATTATGCATTCCATCCTGGGATTCCTTGACCTCCTAATGATTTTGCTTTTAATTTGGATACAGTAAGGTTCACTCTATGCTGTAAATTTCCATGGATTTTGATGAATTCATGTGTCAAATATCCATTACTATGATACCATATGAAATAGTTTCATTTTTCTAAAAAAAAAAAATACCCTGTGCTTCATCTATTCAATCCTGGAAACCACGGGACAATCTAATGTCTCTATAGTTTTTCCTTTGTTAAAAAGCCAGGTAATTGGGAATTGTATAGTACTGGAATAAGATTGACCCTTTTCAGTTACCAATACACATTTAGAATTCATCCTGTCTTTTCATGGCTGAATAGCTCATATCTTTTTAGCTTTGGGTAATATTCTATTATATGGATGTATCAAGGCTTGTTTAATCATTTACCTATTAAAGAACATCCTGGTTGTTTCCAGTTTTTTAGCAACTATGAATGAAGCTGCTATGAACCTTCACATGCTCATTTTTTTAATTCAACTTTTTTTTTTTACTTTATTCTTTTTTTTTTAAATTTTTTTTTCTTAAGATTTTATTTATTTGCGAGAGAGACAATGAGAGACAGAGAACATGAGAGGGAGGAGGGTCAGAGGGAGAAGCAGACTCTCTGCCGAGCAGGGAGCCCGATGCGGGACTCGATCCCGGGACTCCAGGATCATGACCTGAGCCGAAGGCAGTCGCTCAACCAACTGAGCCACCCAGGCGCCCCTTTTTACTTTATTCTTAGAAAAAGCTAAATTTCCAATATAATTAGATGCCACTTTTTTTTTATTATGTTATGTTAATCACCATACATTACATCATTAGTTTTTGATGTACTGGGTGTTATACACATGCTCATTTTTGTGTAGGCATATTATAAGACCATGTTTAGCTTTGCAAGACACTGTCTTCAAAAATGGCAATAGCATTACTCAGCAGTGATTGAGACTTCCTATTATTCCACATTCTAATAGCTACTGGTATGGTCAGGTCTTTTCTGATTCTACCTGTTTTCTCCAGTTTTATTGAGATGTACTTGACATGTAATATTATGTAAGTATAAGGTGTACACATGATACTTTGATATACATTTATATTGTGAAATAATCACTGCAATAAGGCTATTTAACAAATCTATTATTTCATATAGTCACCTTTTTAATTTTTTGATGTGGTGAGAACATTTAATATCTACTCTCTTAGTCACATTCTAAGTGTACAGTACTGTATTGTTTATGAATTTAACCCTCCTGTCCATTAGGTTCCCCAGAACTTATTCATCTAGCCATTCTAGTAGGTGTATAGTTGTATTACATTTTTGTCTTAATATGCAATTCCTTAATGACAAATGATAATGAACATCTTTTCATGTGCTTATTTACCAACTGTGTATCTTCTTTGTTAAGGTGTGTCTTCAGATTTTTAGCCCAGCAGAAGTTTTTGATTTCAGTTAGTCCAACTTATAAACTTTTCTCTATTATAGATTACATTTTTGATATTTTATCTTAAAACTTATCATCAAACCCAAGACCACCTAGATTTTCTCCTCTGTTTCCTTCTATAATTTTATAGTTTTGTGTTTCATATCCAAGTCTGTGATCCACTTTGATTTAATTTTTGTGAAAGTTGGTGGGTCTGTGGCTAGTTTCTTTATTGCTGTCATCATTGTTGTTATTACTATTTTGCATATGGATACCTAACTATTCCAGCAACATAAAAAAAAAAAAAACTATCCTTTCTTCATTGAATTGCTGTTAATCCTTTGTCAAAGATCAGTTGATTATATTTGTATTGGTATATTTCTAGATTTTCTATTCTTTTCCATTCATCTTTGTGTTTATTATTTTGCCAATACCATGCTCTGTTGAGTGGCTTTGTAGTAAGTCTTGAAATTGAGTAGTGTGAGTCCTCCAAGTTGTTCTTGTTCTTTAGTATTGCATTAACTATTCCAGGTCTTTTGTCTATCTATATAAACTTTAGAATCAAACTGTCAGTATCTACAAAAGGACTTTTTGGGAATTTGATGGGGCTTGTCTTAAGTGTGTGTGTACCTAGAAACATGTATTTTCCAAATATTTACTTTTCACTTGGTGGGAAAAAAAAAATCTGTTAATCAATTTGAGAAGAACTGACAACTTAATGATAATAAGTCTTCCAGTTCATGAACATGGAATACCTCTATGTTTATTTAGATCATATTTCTTTCATTAGAATTTCATAGTTTTCTGCATGTACAACTTATATAATTCTTCTCAGACTTATGCCTAATTATTTCATTTTCTTCCTAGTGCTATTGAAAATAGTATTTTTTTTAATTTCAAATTTTAATTTTTCACTACTCACACACAGGATGCAGTTGACTTTTGTGTATTAAACACACATCCTGCAACCTCGATATACACTCATTTTTAGATCAGGAGGGGGTTTTTGTTGTTGTTGTTGTTGTTGTTTTTAAGTAGGTTCCACACCACCATGGAGCCCAACATGGGGCTTGAACTCACAACCCTAAGATCAAGACCTGAGCTGAGATCAAGAGTCAGATGTTTAACTGACTGAGCCACTCAGGTGCCCCTAGATCCCAGCAGGTTTTATTATTATTATTATTATTATTATTTGGAATTTTCTACACAACCATGTCATCTACCAACAAAGGCAGTTTTGTTTCTTCCTTCCAAATATGTATAACATTTATTTGTTTTCTTGTCTTTTTGCACTGATAGCATGGCCAGTATGATGTCAAATAGGAGAGGTAAGAAAGGACTTCCTTGCTTTGTACCCAGTCTTGGGGGAAGAGTATCTAGTATATCACCATTAAGTATGATATTAGCTGTAGGTATTTTGTTGTTGTTCTTTATCAAGTTTAGGACATTCCCTTCTGTTTCTAATTTGCTAAGAGATTTTATCATGAATGGGTATTGGATTTTATCTAATTTTTTTTCTGTATCAGTTGATGTACAGGTTTCCCCACTATCTGAAAGTAAAGCATTCCTATGAAACCTTTCATAAGCTCAAATGTTATAAAGCAAAGAGTATCCCCCACTTTCCAAAAGTTTGCATTATGCTACTTCACTTTTAAAGATTTTATTTATTTATTTGACAGAGAGAGACATAGCGAGAGAGGGAACACAAGCAGGGGGAGTGGGAGAGGGAGAAGCAGGCTTCCCGCCGAGCAGGGAGCCCGATGTGCGGCTCGATCCCAGAACCCTGGGATCACGACCCGAGCCGAAGGCAGATGCTTAACGACTGAGCCACCCAGGCGCCCCGCTACTTCACTTTTACAGAAGACTTATATTAGTACAGTAACAACTTTTTTCATAAAACCTAATATCCTCTTCAGATATTTTGTTTAGCAACAGCATGCACTAATATAGATCTTTTGTAAGAGCAAATTGGCATAATGCAAACTTACAGAAAGGGGGGATACTCATAATAATGTGATTTTTCTTATTTAGCCTGTTGATGTGGCATATTACATTGTTTTTTTTTTTTTAATATTGAACTACCTTCACATACAATAAATCTCACTTGGTCATGGTGTTAAATTCCTTTTAAGTATTGTGCAATATTATTTGAAGGTTCTTGTATCTACTTCCATCTTCCATGAGAGAAAGTCTGTAGTTTTTCTTTTCTTATAATGTTGTTATCTGGTTTTGGTATTAAAGTAATGGTGACCTCAGAATGAATTGGGAAGTATTTCCTCTACATCTGTTTTCTGGAAGAGATTGTGGAGGATTGATATCATTTCTTCCTTAAATATTTGGTAGAATTCACAAGTGAAACCATCTGAGCCTGTTGGGGTTTTTTAGGGTGGGTGGGAGGAGGGAACAGTAGTAATTACTGATTCAATTTCTTTAGAAGACATATGCTTATTCAGATCATCTATTTCTCTTTGTGTGAATTTTTGAAGTTTATGTATTTCAAAGGATTAGTTGGTTTCATCTAAGTTATCAAATTTGGGGGCACAGAGTTGTTTATAGTATTTCTTTATTATCCTGTTAATGTCCATGATATTAGTAGTGAATTTTCCCCTTTCATTTCTATAATTGGTAATTTATTGCCTTTTCACTTTTTTTCTTGGTCAACCTGGAGAGGTTTATCAATAATTTTCATATTTTCAAAGAACCAGCTTTTGGTATCATTGATTTCTATTTACCTGTTTTCAGTTTTTTTAAACCTAAAACAAGAAATATTTAAAAAAATTAGAGCTCTAATTTTCTTGTTGTTTTAGGCTTAAATTGCCCTTCTTTCTCGAGTTTTCTAAACTAGATGCTTACTTAGATTACTGATTTTAGATCATTCTTATTTACTAACATGTGTTTTTAGTGCTATAAATTTCCCTCAATTGTCGCTTTTGCTGCATCCCAGAAATTTTGACAAGTTGTCTTTTCATTTTCATTTAGTTCAAAATAGTTTTTAATTTCTCTTGAGTCTTCTTTGACCTTTGTGGTATTGAGAAGTGTATTAATTTCCTAATATCTGGGTATTTTCCAGCTATTTTTTTGTTATTAATTTCTAATTCAATTCCATTGTGTTCTGAGTAAGACAATTCAGAGTATTATATCAATTCTTTTAAATTGTTAAAGTGTGTTTTATGGCCCAAAATGTGTTCTCTCTTGCTGAATGTTCTGTGTGAGCTTAAGAAGAATGTGTTTTCTGTTGTTGTTGAAAGAAATATTTCATAAATGGCAATTAGATCAAGTTGATCACAACCTATCCTTACCTATTTTCTGGTGGCTTGGCTTATCAGTTACTCAAGGTGGCAGATGTTGAAGTCTCCAACTATAATAATGAATTTCTCTTTTTCTTCTTTCAACTCTGCCAGTTTTGCCTCCTATATTTGACCCTCTCATGTTGGGTGCATAGACGTTTAGTATTGTTTTGTCTTCTTAGAGTATTTACTCCTTTATTATTAGGTAGTATCCTTCTTTATCCTTGATGATTTTCTTATTCTGAAGTCTGCTTTAACTAAAATTAATATAGCTACTCCATCTGTTTCTATTAGTGTTAGCATAGTGTATCTTTCATCATCTCTTTGAACCTATCTAAATCTTTATATTTAAAGAGGATTTCTTGTAGATAACATATAGTTGAGTCTTTTTCTAATCCACTCTGACAGTTTCTGTCTTTTAATTGGTATATTTATCCCATTCATATTTAAAGTGATTTTTTATACAGTTGGGTTAGTATCTACCATGTTTATAACTACTTTCTATTGATTTGTTTGTTTTTGTTTCTTTTTTATTTTTTTCTGCCTTTTCTGGTTTTAATTGATCATTCTATATGATTCCATTTTTTCTGCTTGCTTAACATATCAATTATACTTACTTTGATACATTTTTAGCATTTTTCCAGAGTTTGCAATATATATATTTAACAAATATAAATTTACCTTCAGACAACACTATAGTGTTTCAGTTGTAGTGCAGGGACATTAAAAATGAATACTCCCAATTTTTTCCTCACATCCCTTCTGATATTGCTGTTATTCAGTTTACTTATTCTTTGCTACTACCCACTGTTACTAGTAGTACTTTGCATGGTTATATTATTGTTCAATAAAGAATTAATTAAGTAAAATATTTTATTTTGCCTTCATTTACTCCTTCTTTGATGCTCTTCCTTCCTTTATGTTTATCCAAGTTTCTGACCTATATCATCATCCTTTTCCCTGAAGAACTACTTTTAATATTTTTTGTAAGGCAAGTCTACTGGTGATTAATTTTCTCAATTATTGTTTGTATGAGAAAGTCTTTATCACTTTTGAAGGATAATTTTGCTGGATATAGATTCTAGCTTGTTGTTTTTTCTTTCAACACTTTTTTCATTTACATGGTTTTCTGACAAGAAGTATATTATAATTCTTATCCTTTTTCCTTTATAGATAAGATGCTTTTGCCCTCTGGTTTCTTTCAAAAATTTCTTTGCCTTTGGTTTTCTGCAGTTTAAATATCATAAAAATAGGCATGGTATTTTTGTTTATCCTTCTTGATGTTCTCTGAGCTTCCTGGATCTGTGGTTTGGTTTCTGTCGATATTGGAAAATTTTTGGTCTTTTATCTTCACATATTTCTTCTCCATTCTCTCTTTCTTTTCCATTCTCTCTTTCTTCTCCTTTTCATTTTCCAGTTACACATATGTTACATATTTTGAAATTATCCTATGGTTCTTGAATATTCTATTTTGTTTTTTAATTATTTTTTTCTCTGTGAATTTCATTTCTCTTAACCTATATTTAAGCTCACTGATAGTCTACTCAATCCTGTCAAAGGCCTTTTTCATTTCCATTATAGTACTTTTTAAAAATTTCTAGTATTTTCTTTTGATTTTTTTATTAGTTTCCATGTCTCTGCTTACATTACCCATGTTCCTGCATTTTGTCTATTTTTTTATTAGAAACCTTAAGATATTAATCATATTTTAATTTCCCTATATGATAATGCCAACATCTGTTCTAAGTGTTTCTGATATTGCCTAGTCTCTTTAGAACATTTGTTTTCTTGTCTTTTAGAATGTCTTTTAATTTTTTATTGAAACCTGGACAGGATTTTTTTAGGAATAGAAACTGAGGAAAATAGGTCTTTAGTGTGTTTTTTTATGTTAATCAGGTTAGGAATTGGACTGTGTTTAATGTTTGCTGCACTTGCAGGGGCCAGAGGATTCAAATTCTTTTTGTGTTCTTGTCTTAGTCTCTGTTGCAGATTTGAGGCTTCCCTGAATACTCCTTCTCAGAGAGAGTCTGTGTCTTACAGCTCATTCAGTTTCATTCACTCTTACTGTATTGGATTCCTGTTTGGTGATAAGGGGTGAGGAGGAGGGGAAGCATGCTATTACTTTATGATTAAATCTTAGTCTTTTATTGCATCTATGTCCCTAGATGGTGACCTTCACAAGTATTTTTTAGCTCACCCTCTTTCAGTGAGACAGGAAGGCTAGAGGTAGCTAGAATGAGAGAATGTTCCTCCCCAGTGTGGGACAAGGTCTTTGTTATATAAAACACTCCAGGCATATTTCACAGTGGTTACTTTTCTCGTCCCTCTGCCAGAGCCTCAAGGGCAGCTTTTTCAGCATTTCACACTGGTGATGTTTCTGGAAGTAAATCCCATGAAAGTGTGGGGGCTCCCTGAGTCCCCAGGATTTTCTTACTCTCATGCTAGTCCATACTTAGGCTCCAGCAGTTAGTGATGATTACCATTTAATTGTTCCTACCAGTTAATAGCCCTAGTGGGTTCTGTTCCAGGTAAGCAAATTTTGACAGTGACTCTCTGCATTCACCTATCTATACAGATTAGGGGATGGCACTTTGTCCTATGACCTTAATTCTCTGATGAGTCCTTGAAAAGTTGTAGACTTTCAATTTGCTCAACTGAAAGGACATAAGTTATAAGGACAGGACTGACAACTTCCAAGATCTTTACATTTGGGGGCTAAAATTTGAATTCCCTGCAAAGTTTTTCTGTAAAGGGATATATAGTAAATATTTTCAGCCTTGCAGGCCATATGGTTTCTGTTGCAACTAATCAGCTCCATTGTTGTAGTGTCAAAGCATCTAGAGCCAGTACATAAATGAATGAGTTTGGTGGTGTTCCATTAAAACCTTATTTACAAAAACAAGGAATTGTCCGGTTTTGACCTGTAGGCATAAATCTGCTGACCCCTAATTTAAAGCATGGATTGAAAATCCTCAAAGCTGGAAAGTGGTTAATAGTTGAATTAGTTAAATGGATCAGTAAATAAGTGAATCTGTTTGCATATTAAAATGTCTTTAAGAAATGTGGTGATGGGGCACCTGGGTGGTTCATTTGGTTAAGCAGGCTGACTCTTGATTTGGGCTCAGGTCATGGTCTGTCAGTGGTGAGATCAAGCGTCCCTCTCCCTCCCCCGTGGCCCCCCCCCCAGCTCAAAAAACGAGTGTGCAAACATGCGCATGCACACACACACACACACACACTTGCTCCCCCACTCATATAAAAAATAAAATAAAAAATCTTTTTAAAAAAAAAGAAATTTGGTGATGTCACAGATATGCTTCTCTTTTTGAATTATCAGGTAGGAGAGTTTTAATAACCTCTATACTTCTGCTGTTGCAACTTTAATCATAGGAGTTACTATATATACCCAAGTTCGAATAAAAGGGGGAATATAAGTCACTTACTTTTCTACTGAAATTACTTTTACTCTCTACTTTCCCAAATAATAATTGAGTCTAAGAAATACGAAGCAAACAGTGAGCTATTTCCATTTAATGACAATTTGAAAATGGTAATTTTCCAATGCTTGCAGTAAGAAATGTAATAAAACCTTAAGCACCAAGGATTCAAGTAACTGTATCCCTCAAGAGATCAGCATCTTGAAAAAATAAGAGGCTTTCACTAGGTTAAAGAGTTAAAGCTTCACAGGATAGAAGAGAAAAACAGCACTATCTAACCTCATGAATTTAAACTATTTGAAGAGGAAAAGTTATGTGAGTGAAAAGCGTAAATTTTAGCAACAAAAGTAATATAACGTATTTAAAGAACAGGATAGCCAATTTAGGATTTTACCTAAGTTAAAACTATCTAATGCCTACAGTAAAAATACAATATTTTTTTGTGAAATCATTGATAGAATAAATTTTCTCAAACCCATAAAATGAGAAAATACTTCCCTGTGAAACATGTAAACATTATTCCCCCAAATTTCCCTTTCTGAATCTACAAATTTCCTCTCATATTGCAAATTAGGAAAAGACAGAATCTCAGGTGAGTAGTATTTAACTAAAATATTTTATGTATGCAATAAATTTGCTCTCTGCCAACTTCTCAGACCTGGATTCCACTTTGATTTATTGTTCTCTGGCTTCTGGGAGCTAATCTGTCTTTCCTGAAATTGCCTAAATCCTCTCTTACTTATTCATTACCTCAACAATTAGTTCAAGTTGCTAACATATATAAAGGGAGATGACAGCATAAGTCAGTAGATATCTGTTATCTGTTTCATTGAGGCTGGATGGTTCACTTCAATGACTATTCTCACTTTTTATCCAAGTTGGTATAGAGGGAAAGGCATTATAGGATGGCAGTAATTGAATTTTAAAATTCAGCTTCTAGAAAGCCCAATTCAGATTTTTAGCCAAGATCAATGACTTGTCATTTAAATTTTAAAATTTTTGTCTTGCACATTCTTAAGAATAATCTTTATTTGAATTATCTTTTTATTATTAGTGTGAATGGCTTTTACTTCTCCATTGTATGTTGTAATTAGTTACTGCTGATATGTAGATATGGCTTTGAATGTTTATCCAGAATTACTTTATCAATAGCAAATGCTTATGTTAATTATTTTGGGTTTCCTCAATAGACAATTATTACTGTTATCACTAGAACATGGGGTTGTATGAATGAAGTGAAAAGAGATGAAGTTGGAGAGTTTGTTGGGTACATAGCAGCCATGTTTTGATATGTGACTCCATCCCACTGGCCACAGTCGACTGAACCATGTGTAGATACTTGACACATGCTGAGTTAGTCACTCTCTTTCCTTGGAATTTAGAATTGGAACTGAAAAAAAATTCTCTGTAATTGTATACAACTATAACATGTGAAGTAAAAAGCTTTGTGGGAGTTATATAAAAAGAATATTGTGCATAGAAGATTTATACAGACCCTTAGAGAAAAGAAAGGACAGATAGAGTCCTGGCTGCTTTCCAGGTCTTCCCTAAGCTGGCTGCATTCCTGCCCTTGAGTTTCATGATACCCTTCTGTATCTTTATTACATTTTCCTTTCTTTCTGCTAAAGCTAGTTTGATTTGCTTTCTCTTACTTGCGACCAAATTACTTAAGATACTATGTCTTGCATTATCACAGCATCTTTACCGAATTCCATTATAATTATTTTTCTTCCCCTAGAGATTGTTGAAGTAAGTAGCTACAACCTAGGTTTTTTTAAATCTCCAGCACTGAGTCAGCACTCAATATTTGCAAAGTGATGTAAGAGAAAAGCTTGTCTACGTGGGAGACACAGCATGACGAAGCCTACTACAAAAGCATTCCTTCTCATATGGATATGTTTCTTTATTAACTGTTCATTTTTTAAACCTTAGAAGAGCTTTTCTTTTTTTTTTTTTTAAAGATTTTTATTTATTTGACAGAGAGATACATAGTGAGAGGAGAACACAAGCAGGGGAGTGGGAGAGGGAGAAGCAGGCTTCCCGCCGAGCAGGGAGCCCGATGCGGGGCTCGATGCGGGGCTCGATGCGGGGCTCGATGCGGGGCTCGATCCCAGTACCCTGGGATCAGGACCTGAGCTGAAGGCAGATGCTTAACGACTGAGCCACCCAGGCGCCCCTTAGAAGAGCTTTTCACAAATTGAATTCACTGGCTACCCACTGGCTGAAGATGAGACTAAGTGTTCAGTGTAAAATGGTTCCACAGTATTTATGTATGGAAAATACTCTATTACACAAAGTTATCATCTTTCTTTACTGTACTAATTCTCAGAGCCTTTAACATGATATAGGCACACTGCAAATCTTCAAGAAGGTGATAAAACAGTCAGGGTTTCCCAAACTCTTCGACCAGGGATCCTTTTGCCACAATACTTCATAGAATTCATCTCAACAACAACAATGAAAGTATCTGATTTTAAAACAAAGGACTAGAATAAGCATTTCTTCAAAGAAGATATATAAAAACAAGCACATGAAAAGATGCTCAACATCACTAATGATTAGGGAAATGCAAATCAAAACCACAGTGAGATACCACCTCACATCAGTTAGGATGGCTACTCTAAAAAAACAAAAACAGTAAATAACAAATATGGGTGAGGATGTGGAGAAATTGGAACCCTTGTGCACTATTAGTAGGAATGTAAAATGGTACAGCTACCATGGAAAACAGTATGGTACTTTCTCAGAAAATTAAAAATTGAATTACCATATGATCCAGCAATTCCACTTCTGAGTATTTACCCAAAATAATTGAAAACAGATTCTCAAAAAGATATTTGTATACCTTTATTCATAGCAGTATTATTCATAATATTAAAAAGGTGGAAGCAACCCGACTGTCAGTCTACGGATGAATAGATAAACAAAATGTGGTATAAACATACAATTGATTATTATTCAGCCTTAAAAAGAAAGGAAATTCTGACACATTACAACATGAATATGAACAGTCAAATTAATAGATACAGAAAATAGAATGGTAGTTGTCAGAAGCTAGGGGCAGAGAGGACTAGGGAAATGTTTTTTAATGGATATAGAGTTTCAGTGTTACAAGATGAAGAGGTTTGAAGATTGGTTGCACAACAGTGTGAATTTAGTTGACATTACCGAACTGTACACTTAAAAATGGTTGAGGTAGTAAATTTTATGTTATGTGTTTTTTATCACAATTAATGTTTTTTTAAACTTCACAGAACAGTGTACTCAGAAAAAATATTTTTAGAAATAGTGCCAAGACAATTTCATGGTGTGTTGCTCCCAAAAGCACATACATGGGAGCAAAGCCATTCTTACACAAAGAAATGGTGGTGGTGAACTTTCCTATTCTTTGAAATTTCCAGCATAGTTAATTTTAGGATAATGAGTATAATGTAGTACCCACTTTTTTCCTCTTACTTGAGAAGGGGTGAAAATTGCACAGTTACATTTTGTTTCCTGATGGATAACTTTTAACATTATATTATTATGTTGGCATCTTCTTTCCATCTTTATATATATGGTGTGCAAGAATGATGACATGGAGAGATGATTTGGGGCTGATAAATAACAACCATCTCCCTCAATCTACTTGATCTTTACTTACTCCCCTAATTTACTACCCACAACACATAGTCCCAAGGAAACTTGTAAGGATCTAGCGTTGGTAGGTAAGGTGCTAGCTACCTTAGGTTTGGGGGAATTTATTTTATCTGAGCAAAATCCTCTGAATCTCCAAAGCTTCTCTTTGACTTCTGATCACATATTCTAAGAGACAATAAAAACTCAGTTTGCTATAAATCTACTGCTGCCACTTGCAAGCTTTCATCCCATCACATAATCTCTCAGTAGTTGTTGTCTTCTCTAAAACCTGGGGCCAGTACCAGAACAACCTTCTTGCAGCTACCCTGAAGAGTAATGAATAGAAATGAGTTATAAATATAAAATGATGTATAAATCTTTTAGCACCAGAGACTTGGGATGTTTTAAGTACACAAAGGACAAACTAATAAGACTATCAATCCTGTTTCCAATGTATAGACATTTAGAAAGTGGGATACCATCCATCCCTGGCTCTTAGAGCCCCAATTAAAAAAAAAAATCTATGATTTCCATCAGTGTAGAGAAATGTGCCCTTTTGTCTTTCTTTCTGGAGCTAATTTAATGAATTTTCCTATAAATGCTAAGGCCATGTAAGATGGGGTTACATTTTATCTACATTGTAGCTAGACTCATTATGGATGGTTTTCTTAATTCAGAGAGTATTCAGGTCTACAGAGATTCTACTCTGCTAGCATTTGTCTACATCAGAAGCATCAGACTGAGTGAATATTAATGTTGAGGTTGTTTGCATATTACATAGCTAACATACTGAAAGAAAACAATTCAAATTAAAAAGAATCAAGGCTGACAGTTTTAAAACCTTAATGGGGTGCTGTTTTTCACTGTGTTGAGTTTAATATTGAATAACTTGGTCTTCATTAAGGACCCAATCTTTAAAATTACATTTCTCTGGGGGTTTGGAGAATATGATAAAAGTTGACTAATAATCTCTCTCTTGTTGAAGTAGTGAGCAATTCTCAACTGTGCCCAATTCCATTTATGTAACATTTTAAGAAACAATCTGTAGGCTTATACCCAGTAAAATTTTACTTCTAAGTAAGAAATCCATGTTAAAGGGGCATCTGTGTTTGTGTGCAACTAATTTAAAGGTCTTTGCATAGAACCTTCTGAAATGGAGTTAGTAAAAAAGAAAACCATTTAACTAGTAGTCCTAAAACCAAAAGTATGTTTCTAGTCTATTAGAAGAAGAATGTGTTGGCCCCAACCAGCTGAATCATTACCACACTCATGCAGTACACTGGTAATTTGTCTTCAATGTCTGACACTCTGCTTTTTGAGGAAATATGGGAAAGGAGATGCATGTCCCTGCAGGTCTAGTCCCTGTAGCTAGGTTGCTGGAATCCCACTCCAAATACATCTTCTTCTCAACCTCCCATTCATATACTGTTTTGGAATCCTAGAGGAAATGTTTCAGTCATTGAGGGCAATGAGATAGGAATAAAGACATTTTTCTCTTATTTTCCTTTATGAGCCTGAGAAACAGCATTCATACAGCTTTCTTAGGTATAAAAGAAATAATGAAGTAGACTAGCTTCCTCTTTTTTACTGGAAATTACAATTAAGTTGAGAAAACTCTTCCCAGAAGAAAGAAGTGAAATATTCTTCATTTCTAGTTTCCTTTTTCTTCCTCTTTCACAGAGCTTCCCTTCCCTCTGACTAGCTTATCCACAAGGAGATAGGTGCAAAGTTATGTAATATAGACAGAACAGTGGCTGTAATTAAGGAAAGGACCTCATGGAAGCCATAATTTTACAAGTGAGCAAACTTACTCTGTTACCAGGTGCCTTCTCCAAGGCCAGGTTGAGCCATCTTCTCATTTGAGTCAAATCCATGTATACGTGTAGTCAGAAGCAGACGCAAATAAAAACCACAACAAAGGGGCACCTGGATGGCTCAGTGGGTTGAGCATCTGCCTTTGGCTCAGGTCATGATCCCAAGGTCCTGGGATTAAGCCCGATGTTCCGCTCTCTGCTCAACCGCGAGTCTGCTTCTCCCTCTCTCTCTGTGCCCCTCCCCCCGCTCATGCTCTCTCTCTCTCTCTCTCTCTCTCTCTCTCCCCCACTTCTCAAATAAATAATAAAATATTAAAAAAAAAAAAACAAAAATTAAAAAGCCGAAAGTACTGTGAAATACTCAGTTTCCCCCTGGACAGACAGCTAGATATTAGCTGGACATTATCAGAGGCCATTGTGGATTAAATACCTCATATCCTTTCCCCATTTCAGCATCACCACCCAGATAAATGAAGCCTTCCTAATTCCCAATAAATCACCAGTGACTTTTCTTCTTCAAAAAAAGTGTCTTCTTATTATCATTTCAAACTAAAGAGCCTGTTAAAATACTAGGTACTTCCCTGCAGAGATGCATTAGGTTAGGGAATAATAACAGGCAATCTCTGAACTCTAGATTTGAAAGAGTTTAAGTGATCACTATAAAAATATTTTCAATTAGCAAAAAAACACTCCATTGGTATTTGTGAATCATCTCTGCCATTTCTGATTAAGGTGTTCTTCTTTCTAGTGATTCTTGAGTGGAAAGAGGTCGATAGACACATTTAGACGCACACATTCACAAGAAACCTGACTTCTGAGTCCATAGTATGTTCAAAAGACTTTCATGGATAGTCTTGAAGACAAAAAAAAAATTGTTTTAAGTTTAAAAATCAACTTCAAAACCCAATTTTTAAAGTATCACAGATTAATTCCTTCTCCTCTGACCTGATCAAATCTTTGGTGGCCCAGCTACACAGTAAAGGCTTATCATAATCCATTTGGCACAGACTAGCCCCCTATAATTACAGCATTAAAATGTTTTCTAGGCTTCATACATTCGTTAACAAAAGATCAGTTTGAGGAATAATGATAAATTATCATTCAAAGAAAAAAACTTTTACCTTCTGAAATACAAGTCTTTGGGACTTCTCACAGAAATGGCTCTTTCTCACAACATCTTGTGGTTAGGGCAAAATCAGTGTTGGTAGTAGCAACATAAACTTTATTATTCAATGACCTGGGTAGAGAGACGGTTCTCTCTAGTTTCAGGGAGGGAAAAATGCCAGGACCACAAGCACTCCCAAATGAAAGACTGTGCTTGCACTTATTATAGGAGTTGGATGATGTTTCAGGGCACAGATGCCAGGAGTTTTGTTTTGGTTTCTTTTTAATTTCATCATGCTTCTAAAACCATTTTTCTTTTTACAGCCTCCTTTAATGCCTTTGAAAAGATCCATTCTCCTGAGTCATCTAAGAGGACTGAGAACAGTATGAGCTTTGAGCTGAACAGAAGACTCCTTCCTCGGACTGGTGAGAGGTGGTTCTCTAAGTGCCTTATATGTTCAACCTTCATTTAATTCCACTCATACTGTACCCCCACTGGTACTGAAGACAAGTAGCGCTGCAGTCTTTGGGTACAGCCTCAGTGTTTACTTCTGATTCAGCCAAGGATATACTGCTCAGAATCTGAGAACTATAAAAATTATTTTGGAGAAGAAATTTTTGGCTCTCTACCTCCGCTTTCTCTTAGCCATGGAGAAGGAGGGTCACAGTAATGGTTAAGATAGTTGAAACAAGGAGAGAAGGCATACAAAACCTAAATTCCCCCTTAACCTGACTTCGGATACCCTATTAAGTAAAGTTAATTACAACTGTTACTTATCAAGCATGGCAGATCCTCCCCTTCCCAACCACCACACCAGTATCCCCTCAGCCCTTACCATCCTGCCGACTGCTGGCATCTGCCTGTCTTTGCATTTGGGCTTTCTCTGGACTTACTGTTTTTTTTTTTTAATTTTTTAATTTTTTTTAAAGATTCTTTATTCATTTATTTGAGAAAGAAAGAGAGAGAACACGAGAGGGGGGAGGGTCAGAGGGAGAAGCAGACTCCCCGCTGAGGAGGCAGCCCAATGTGGGACTTGATCCTGGGACTCCAAAATCATGACCTGAGCTGAAGGTAATCCCTAGTCTTTTTTTAAGATTTTATTTATTTATCTGAGAGAGAGCAAGAGAGAATGCATGGGAGGGGGAAGGGGTAAAGGAAGAAGAAGACTCCCCGCTGAGCAGGGAGCTCAACGTGGGACTCAGTCCCAGGACCCTGGGATCATGACCTGAGCCGAAGGCAGACGCTTAACAACTGAGCCACCCAGACATCCCCTTTCTCTGAACTTACACTCCTCAACGCCTTTACTCCCCCATACATACATGAGGCCAGAAATGCCAGGAACTAAATGCCTCCCTATAAGAACAGCCTTTGACCAGTGACTGACAGAACTTGGTGTGTAGATATCTTAGTGCCCTTGTCCTTCAGTTGGGGTGTCTCTGAGGTGTTGTTCTACTCCACATCCCAAGGTTCCCAGTGAGATTAAGCTCCAGTTGCTCACAGTAGTAATAACACAACTTTGTTATCAAGATTCCATTGTTTGTTTCACTTCCCTACTCCTCTACTGTGTCTCTCTCCTTAGATCACACCCTCAGTAAACTACTTGCACTTGAATCTATGTCTTTGGATTGGCTTCTAAGACACAGTTTGGGGATACAGACTCTAAAACATGAGCTGCTTTGTTAGGTGAGATTTATATACACACAACCCACCCTCTTTTATACACTGCCACTGAAGGATATTAGCCTTTTGTGGCAGCTTTTCCCCTTATGATTAAATTTTACTTGATTCCATTTGAATACGAATGTCAGGGCTGGCCTCTGCCTCATACCCCAAAACCTGCTTCAGTTCTCCCTGAACTGTGTTGATGGGTGTTCTGATGATGACCACCCCTACTACCGTACCCATAGGTTTAGTTTCACTCAACTTCTGAGTCCTCATAAAGGTCTTTCAACCCCACCCCACCCCCACCACACATGTACACACACACACACACACACAGATCAAGGAGTTCTTAACATTTTTTATGCTATGAAACCCTTTGGCAGCCTGTGGATACATCTCAGAATGTTTTTAAATTGATAAGATATAATATATAGAATTACAAAGAATAAGAGTTACAATGAAATACGATTGGTAACCTGGACTACAGATAAGAGTATATTCCTGTATACATATATACTGGCTCAAGGAACTTCGGCCCTTATCATTTCTCTTCATTTCTCCCATAAGGCAGTGGGGCTTATAATTAAATCATGATTTCACACAAGTTCTGACTTCAGGACTCCTCATGCTCTTAAGTACCAAGATCAGAGCGAAGATTTTGTACCCCAAGAGATAAGTCCTGCTTATCCATGTTGCTTCCGACTTAATGTCTTACATCTGCCCTGTTTTCCCTTTTCTAGGGAAAACCCACTCATACTTGTGCTTCTTTTATGGATTGTTCAGTTACCTGGCTTAGCTTTCTGCCCTGACATGAGATTCTTGCCTGCCTTGGATTCCTGCTTAGTTCTGGGCCACAGATCTTTCAATATTTTCTCCAGTATACCTCCTCATTATACCTCTAGCTCCCCGGCTGAGGCCCTCTTGATTATGAACAGAGATACCATTTATGATATCTGTAATTTTTTCTGTAAAGTGCTTCAGTATAGCCTACATGATACAAATGTGTCAGTTTTATTCTATCCTTAAGAGTAATCTGTAATCCTCATCAGAATTCCATATCCTAGGAATGGTGAGGTAAGCATAAGAAAGGCCATTCCAGGGATGGCTGCTACAAATGTCTTAACTACCTTTGTCTCCCATCAACACTAGATTTTTCTAATTAGCATAATTAGTGGTAGAAATGGCTTTTCATTGGTGAATTTTATAGCTTGCTAATTAGGCCAAGATGTTAGAAATAGTTTGTCATAGGTGCATTTGCTGGTATTCAAGATGTATTTATTGGCTAAAATGCTTTAAAGACACTACCCATCTTTGAGTAAATAAAGAATACGGATCCAACAAGCCCTTTACATTTACCACTAATTGTGGCACATGTTTAAACCTAAACCTGGAACCCAGTTGGTATTCTGGAATATTCCTATCACCTCTTTAAAGTAGATGGTGCGTCAGTCCTACCACTACAATAATATTGTATTTTTCTCAGGTGTACAATTTATTCAAGTTACATATGGAAGCACCAGAAAGGACAGACTTCTAGGATTTCTTTAGTTTGGCATTATATGGCTCTTCTTGCCAGTGTGTGTGGAGGATTTGGTCTGAGACTTTCTTTTATTACCAAGTTGGACGGGAGATGCCAAACCTTACCTCTAAGTTTTGGTGATTCCTGAGAGCACCCAAAATGAGCCCAAGAATTAAGATGACCCATTGCCTTACCTCCTCATTCTAATCCTTAATCTCAGAGCAGTATAGATTTCCCATTATGCACAAGACCATCTTTTTGAATACTCTGGTGCCAACCATTCTCCATAATGAGGATTGGGAGTATTTCATTTCATTGGGCTTTCCTCTTTGGTCCCAACTCTGGTCTTGAGTGAATCTTGCCTGACCTTCATCTTGTCCTGGATGATAGGTTTCAGCTCTGTTAAGGCTATTGTTACCATTACTGGTGTCAAATACATTTAATTATTTATTCAACAATTATTAATTGAACACTTTCTATGTACCATGCAGTGTGTTAGACCCAGAGGATATTTCAGCCAATAACACAGGTGAGACCTTTGAGTAAAGGTGAATGGAAGAGTGAACAAATTGATAAAATAATTTCAATTGGTAATAACTACTATGAAAAAATAAAATAGGATTATGGGGTATGGTATATAGTAGGGGGTTGGCTATTTAGGAGGAGGATGATCAAAGAAAGCCACTCTGAGCAAAAATCGAGTAAATCTTTACAACTGAGCCATCCAGAGCTATAGGATTAGTAATCAGTGTGATTTTTCATGAAGCATGGCTCTGAGAACTCTAGAGTTCATTTTTAACCTTTTAGGAACAGCCAGATCTTTATCACTGCCTGTACATTGCCTCACAGTTTAACCAAACTGAAAGAATCTCTTTAAAAAACAGGATCCATTTCACTTTCTTTGAAACAATATAATGCACAATTAGCACTTTGACTTTTTTCATTGAATTGATCAGTTGGATTAGTTTGTCTAAACTGATTGGTTTAGCATTTTGTAGTTTACAAATAGACAAAGAAAATCAGTGGAAACCTGGCTTAACTTAATTAGTATTGATGAAGCCCTGAGAATCATGAAATCTGATGTTTAGAGATCAGTGTACACAGGAAGAAAATGAGTTCCAGAAAATTAACCCCAAAATGCTCACCTTACACACCAAAAGCTCTCATGTCTATGTGGCTGCTTGCTCATAAATGTTTCTCAAAGATTCTTGGCATTTACATCACACTTACTGTAAAATGGTTTGTCATGAATTGTTTTCAGTTTTTAAACATAAAAATAGAATGAGAATATTACCGTTAAAAATAAGATAATTAATCACTGACCCGTCTATTGCTATTAGTTTTATATTTACCTTTTGCATTTGGTGCATTAAAATATTTATGTTATTTTAACCACAGAGTGCATAAAATTTAATATCATGCTTTTGAACCTAGCATTATATTATATGCTTTTCCATCTTACTATAGTGTCTGTGTTTTGTTTAATGCCTATAAAATATTCCTTTGAGCAGTTATACCCTGATTTAATTAGCAGGTCTCCTGTTTTAGCTATTTAGAGTTTTTAATTTACATTGTTATTTGAAAAATATCTTAAAGGATAAGATTATTCCAGAATTTGGATTATTTCCTTAGGCTAAAATCCCAGAAGGAAAATTATTATACCAAAGGATTTGACTAGTTTTAGAGTTCTTAAAAACTAAAACTGTGATAGCCTATAAAGTTTATACTAGTATTCAAAGCAGCAGTAGTATAGAAGGGTATCAGATTTAACACATACTTAGCAGCATTCATTTTCAAGGCTTTACTAATTAAGTGGGTGAAAAATGTTATCACTTTTTTATTGAACATTTACTTGTTGAATTTTCCCTTTTGTGAATTGTCTGTTCACATCTTTTTCCTGTTATTTGTTGATCTTAGAATTGACCTACTTGTTTGGGCCCTTTGTAGATTAGAGATGTTCACCCTCAGGCATTTTTGCCACAAATATTTTTCCCAGATGGCTTTTATTTTATTTTCTATAGAATATACAGAATTATTTGTCCGCCTTTTTCTTTGTGACTATTTCTTTTTCTCCTATGCTTAGAAAGTAAGCATCCTCCAAACAGATTTTGATAAATGACCAATACAATTCGATTCTGTTCCTTTATATTAGAAGCTTATTTATATAAAACTTTTCATTCATATTTAGTGTGGTGTATATGTTCTTTTTATTGTTGCCCATTTGCTAAAAAAAATTATCCCAGTTCTATGTATTATCTTTGCTTTTCCTTTCTTAAAGACATAAAAGGACTTTTTGTTTATATATAAATTTATATACAACATGTTCTACATATTTTAATAGCTTTATTGAGGTATATAGTTGACATACAATAAGTGGCACATACTTAAAATGTATCACTATCGTAATCAAGATAATGAATATATCCATTCCCCTCCAAAAGTTTTCTTGTACCCTTTTGTACTCTCTCTGTCTTGTCCCTCACAGTGCCTTACTCCCATCCCCAGGTAACCACTAGCCACTATAGATTAGCCTGAATTCTTTAGATTTCCCTATAAATAGAATCATACAGAGTGTATCCTTTCAGTCTGGCTTATTTCACTAAGCATAAGTATTTTGGAATTTATCTATGCTGTATTGTGTATCAATAGTTCATTCATTTTAGTTGCTGACTAGCATTCCTTTGGATGGATATACCCCAGGTTGTTTATCCATCCGTCTGTCAATGGACATTTTGTTCATTTCATGTTTTTAGCTATTACAAGTAACACTGTAACGCAGTTATGAACATTCATGTACAAGTCTTCATATAGATGTATGCCTTCATTTCTCTCAGGTAAATATCTAAGAGCAGAATGGCTAGATCATACCATCACTGTGTGTTTAATTTTTTAAGAAACTTTCAAACTGTTGCAAGTCTCTTTTCTCATATCATGTTCCCACCAGCTGTGTATGAGAGTTGCAATTCATCCACATCCTCATAACAGGTGGTATGATCAGTCCTTAAGCTGTTCCTAGTGGGTGTGTAATGGTATCTCATTGTGGTTTTAATTTACATTTCCCTGATCATTATTGATGTTGAGCATATCTTCATGTGCTTATTTATCTGTGTATAAAAGTGTAGAATAATGATGTTCCCTGAATTTACCCTGTTATCATTATGAAATAATCTTCTTTTTTCCTTGGGAATATTCTTTCCTCTGAAATTTTTGATTTTAATATAGCTGCTCAAGTTTCATTTGGGTAGTCTTATTTTTTTTTATTTTTTTTTAAAGATTTTATTTATTTATTTGACAGAGAGAGACACAGCGAGAGAGGGAATACAAGCAGGGGGAGTGGGAGAGGGAGAAGTAGACTCCCCGCTGAGCAGGGAGCCCGATGTGGGGCTCGATCCCAGGACCCTGGGATCATGACCTGAGCCGAAGGCAGACGCTTAATGACTGAGCCACCCAGGCGCCCCTCAAGTCAGTGTTTTACTTGGTAAACATGTCTGAGACCATGCATCCCTGGCTGCTAAGCACCATGGTGGACAGGGCTAGAAAGGTAACAGCTTTATTTTGAGCAGGGGGCAAAGACAAGGCAGCACTTTACAGCTACATTGTAACTAGATCCTGCATCTTCATTTGGGTAGTCTTAACATGGAATACTTTCTCGTTCTTTTAGTGTCAATCTATTTGTGTCTTTATATTTACAGTATATTTCTTAAAACTTTTGAATTTTTACCTACTCTAACAATCTCTAACTTTTAATTGGGACAATTAGAACTTTTCATATTTAATATAATTATTGATATGGGTTAGTTGAAGTCTGTCATCTTGCTTTTTGTTTTCTATTTGTCCAAACTATTCTTTGTTCTCTTTTTCCTCTTTTTCTGCTTTCTTTTGGATTAAATATTTTTTATTCTGTTTTATCTTTGTCAGATTATTAGTTTATAATTCTGTTTTCTTATTTTAGTGATTGCTTTAGGGTTTATAGTACAGGTCTTTAGTAGATCTCTTTCTACTTTTAACTGTATACCACTTACTATAACTGTACATAACCTCACAGTTTAAAAACCTTACCATGGTATATGTATATTTCTCCCTGCTAGGTCAGTGTGTGTATGTGTGTGTGTGTGTGTTTCCATAATACATTTTTATTATTTATAGAACAGTGAATTATCTTTTTTATTGTAGTAAAATATGCATAACATCAAATTTGCCATCTTAGCCATTTTTAAATGTACAGTTCAGTGGCATTAAATACATTCATGTTGTAGTGAACAATCATCACTATCTTATCTCCAGATTTTTTTTTATCATCCCAAGCTGAAACCCTGTACCCATTAAACAGTAACTTCCCATCCCCCCCCTCCCCAGCCCCTGGTGACTGCTATTCTATTTTCTGTCTCTATGAATTCGACTATTCTAGATTCCTCATATAAGTGCAGTCATACAGTATTTGTCCTTTTTCGTCTGGCTTAATTTATCTAACACACTATTTGCAAGGTTCATCCAAATTGGAGCACATATCAGAATTTCTTCCTTTATAAAGCTGAATAATATTCCATTGTATGTATATACCCAGAAATGGAGTTGCTGGGTTATATGGCAATTCTATGAAAAACAGTTAACTATATTTTGAAAAGATTTACATAAAAATTTAAATTGTGACTTCAATTTTTAGACCTTCTATATTTACCCATGTAGTTACCATTTCTGGAGCTCTGCATCCCTTTGTGAAGATCCATATTTCTGAATGTTGAACTTTAGAATAAAACTGTCAAATTCTGTAAAAATACCATTTGAGATTAAGAATTTAATTCCAGGTTATCTAAAACCTAACTTGGACAGAAAAATAAGAAAATAATCATTCTTTCCATCTGACAATATGTCACAATTTTTTATTTATTTAGGTCCTCCTTTCAATGTACCGATAAAATTTTGCAGTTTTACCTATTCATTTTCTACACACTCTTTCTTAAGTTTATTCCTTTTATTGCTTTTAAGGGCAATATATTTCTATTGAATAGATCTTTGTAAAATTATCTTTTATTTCTCTATTATGAAGTTACAGAGTATTGTTGACTTCTGGGTATCAAATATTGTTACCTTGATTAAGCTTTCATTAAGACTAGCGATTGTTATTTTTAGCTGAATGCCTTGGGTTTCTAGGAGTATAATCAAATCATCTCAAAATAATTGCGGATTATTTTCTTTTACTCCTATTTCTTTTACATGGCTTACTACATTAATAAAAATTTCCACAATGCTACTTTATCAGAACAGTGAACACATATTTCTTATTGTTGTCCCTGAGTTTACAGGGACTTCCTCTAGAGATCTGTTATTAACTATAATGATGGCAGGTTTATGATAAAGACTATTAATTATATGTATAAATGGAAAAATCTTCTATTTCCTTAAAAAGTACCTTTCAATATTCAATTTTAGCATATGCCTTTCTGCAACTGTTGTATTATCAACATAATTACATTAATGCATGTCCTTATGTTTTATCATTTCTGCATTTCTCAGATAAGCCCTGCTTTACAGTCGTGGGTTATTTTCATATTACATTGTCATAGTCTCTGTGTTTGTATCTTTTTTAAGGTGTAAGTAATGTGCATCATTGGTTTTAGGTATTTTCTGTAAAGAAGCAGAGAACCTCCTGCTACTCCACAACTAGTCTTGAGGGAAGAAAAATCCACAAGAAAAAAAAATGGGTGATGGCCTTATTTTATGGGGGATTCTTTGGTAGCCCTTTTCTTATGCATAGGTGTAAGAGATTACATTCCTTAAAATTATGGTGATTAGCATAACCATGACTGGCAAATACAAAGTCTAGCTTTGAAATGGGAAATTTAAGTAAAGTTATTGGAAACAGGTTTCTGCCCATCCCCTTGCTGCCCCTACAGCCAAAAAACCAAGGCATTAAATCGACTTTCAGGACTGTAACAGACTCCTCTCTGCAATCCCCACGTGGGCCTGTCTATACAGTCTGGGCAGAGTGGGAAGCAGTGGCAAGAAATTGCTGAAACTTTAAAATTCACATTTTTAAGCTAACATCTCAAAATCAAGGTTCACAAAAAAAATAACTCTATTGAGAAATTTCTCTAAAAGTGAAAAATAAAACAATCCTGTTTCTTAATTTACCACCGTCTTCCATGCTTTCCTTTTACTCTGTGGCAGTTTATTGGAAACAGGAATTGTGGTTTTAGTTCTGTGGTGTTGTTTTCTTTTGTTTTATCTTTGTCTTCACATCCCCAGGGCTGAGGTCACATTAAGCATTTTATAAGTAACCTGAATAAATTAAGAGAAAAACTGGGCCATGATAGGTAGGTACTAAAGATGAACAAAATGGGGTGTGAGATACAGTATGGCAGCAAGTGAAGCAATTGGAGGACAATATTTTTTGTCCTTTGAAATGAAATAAAATAAAAAATATTATTTTCTGTGCTGTAACTTTAACAAAGTATATTACTTGTGTCCATTTTTTTTACACTGATAATTCAGGCACTTTTCTTTATAAACCCAAATGTAGTTTCTTTGGCAATTGAAGTTACAGGGATAACATCTCCTTTGTTGACATAAACCATGGGAACTTCAGTTGCATGATCTCATTATCTGATTACAGCTGTGACTTTGAAGTAATCTCTCTGAATGAGCACTTTTGGAAGAATTGCTGCTCACAGGCCAAGCCCCAGGTTGCCGAAGAGGATTTGCAAAGGTATTTGTGAGCCCGGTTTTTCTTTTGGCTTTCTTCTGCTCTATTTCATTAGCACTTCATTTAGTTTCTCATCAGGCAGGAAACGACGGTGGGATTGATTTTAGTTCTACAAAGAGTGCTCAGGCAATATTGCTTTACCAGGTGGTCACTGGGAGCGCACCAGTGGATGCTACCATGCATTGCTGCAGGGGATCGCTGACACGTATCGAGTTCAAGCCTAGCCAGTCCTCTTAAAAAGCAATTTCAGGACAAGCATGAGAAACTCATTATGTTTCACTCACATCTTTGAAAACGTGACTTGTTTGCCCTTGGTAAATAGCAACTTTTATTCTTAGAAAATAAATTTGAAGTAATTATTGTAGGATCTGTGGGTTTTCACTCATTCTCAGGCACTAGTCTATGGACCATCTCCATTAAAATCATGTAGGAAGCTATTTTTTTTTTTAAGTTTTTATTTTTATTTTATTATTATTTTTTTTTTGCCATGCCACAAGGTGTGTTTTATTTTCATTAAACATACAAATAATTTGTTATAATATCCCAGGGCAAACCGGAGAATTTGGCAGTCCGATTGGGGGGTGGTCCCCTGAGAGACCCGCAGGCCGGTGGCGTCAGCACCAAGTGCCCAGGTTCACAGTGCAGCTTGTCGCTTGTGTCCATCTTGCAGGTGGCTCTTCTTCCTCCACATCACGACTGGGGTGTCTTGAAGATGATGAGGGTGGGGAATCCTCTAGGTTCTTAGGAAATTTCACTCCGCTTCTCCTGCTCAATGGTCTCTTTGGTTGGCAGGGTGTTCTTCTCCTGCGTCTCCATTTTCTTCAGCTTGGCCTTATCGAAGCTGGAGATTTCCCCCATGTCCGGCTTGTCTGCCATTTTCTTAAAGCGATCTGTGGAGTTCCGCTCCGAGCCCAGCGCCTGGTGCTCCCAGTTGCGTTGCTGCGGCAAGAGACCTTAAGTTTTTATTTTAATTCCAGTCAGGAAACATACAGTGTAATATCAGTTTCAGGTGTACAATATAGTGATTCAGCACTGTACGTCACCCCCTGCTCATCAGAACAAGCGCCCTCCTTAATCCCCATCACCTGTTTCACCCATCCACTCCCCTCCCCTCTGGTAACCAGCAGTTTGTTCTCTGTAGCTAGGAGTCTGTTTCTCAGTTGGCCACTCTCTATTTTTTTCCCTTTGCTCATTTGTTTTGTTTCTTAAATTCCACATAGGACTAGAATCATATGGTATTTGTCTTTCTCTAACTTATTTCACTTAGCATTATATGCTACTAAAATCATGTGAGAAGATATTTAAAACAAAGAATTTCTGAGCTTTTGTTTTATTAAAATAAAAATCCACATTGCCAAAATTCACCATTTTAGCCATTTTAAACTGTATAAGTGAGTGGGGTTTTATGGATATTTACAATGTTGGCAACCATCACTGCTATCTCATTCCAGAATATTTCCATCACCTCTTAATTCTATACCTTCAAATTCCTCCCTTCCTTCATCCCTTAGCAATCACTATTCCACTTTCTACTTGTACACATTTGCTTATTATGGACTTTCCCGTAAATGGGATCATGAAATATGTGAAAGCCTAATGGCCAGAAGGAACATAGGAACCATAGCACATGGTGCAGAGCAGGTGAGAAAACCGAAGGGTCACTGAAACAACACTGTATCTAAGGGAAGGTGGTACAAAGTACCTTTGGTTTCCCAAGAAGCAGGAAGGCAGGTGGCCTGAGGACCACCAGAACCATAGCACATGGGCAGACAGGTGTTCTGAGGGTCTCTCTAGGGCACCATCAGGAGGAAATTATGTAAACAGAAGGAGCCACAGTTCCGCAGCATGCAGACACTCTAAGGATCCCAGGAATCCCAAGGAACAAGCAGGCTAGTGACCAGATGGGTCCCCAGGATATCAGTGCTATGGACTAAAGATGACCTAAAGTGCTCTGGATTCTTAAGCAGGGGGAAGCCCAGAACCACAGTATGTCTACCAACTGGTGCAAGGAAGTTTTTCCCAAAGACACCAGGGTAAGGATACAACCCTGGTCAGAACGAACTACACTTTGTATCATTCTGCCAGGCTTGCAACCCAGAGGGCAGGCAGGCTGCTAACCACACAGGCACTCAGAACATCTGTACACTGCAGGGAAGTGGGGAAGCCAAAGTGATCTTATATCACCAGTGAGGGGACAGGCTAATGGCTGGAAGGACAACTAGAAACGGTACAGGGGTGGCTGGTGGTCAGAAGGTTCTGCAGGGGGACTGAGGCAAAGATGAGACTCTGGGTGAAAGGAACTACAGTTCCCCAGCACGTGGGCAGGCCCGTGGCCCAAGGAATCCCAGAAGAGCAGGCTAGTAACTTGATGCCTCTCACCACCACCCTACCAACCACCAGCAAGCAGCAGGACAGGTGGCCAAAATTCACCCATTTCTCGAGCTGGCAAGTGTAAGAACTAAAGAAACCCAAGCACACTTGCAGGCAGTGGTTCTCTGGAGGCATCAATATGAGTACAGGATGGCAGCCAATAGGAGTCAGGTTTTTCTCAGAATATGGGGAAGCCTGTGGGTATAGGGATCTTTGAACCTCAGGTGGTAGATAGGGCTGGTACCTGGATGTTTCTCCTCCCTCTAGCCTCACAAGGCATCAGTGCCCTGCAGGGGAGGTGGCTGAAAGTGCTCTTGGTTCCATAGCAAAGTGGAAGGCTGACAGCCTGAAGTACGTGGGAACCCCAGTGCTAGGTCGGGCTAGCACAGGGGAAGTTGCATGAGACATCATTCTTAAGGATCTCTGGTGGGCAGGAAGAGCCATGTTAACCCAGAACACCAGCAGGCATGTGGCCTAAAGTATCCCCACAGCCCCACCATATAGACAGTCTGGTGACAAATAGGCCCACAGAGCATCAGTGTGGTGGAGGGCAGGTGGATAAAAGCTTTTCTGTTTTCACATTAACGGGGAAGGTGGTGGCTTGAGGATCACTGGAAGTCTGGAACATACAACCAGTGCACCGTCTTGAGAAAACTCCAGTGAGTGAAAGGAGACATGGTTTCGCAACATGAAAGCAGGCTTTGGTATGGAGGATCCCAGGAATGCCAGGATGTAAGGAGGCTAGTAACTGCATGGGCCCCAACTATCATTGCTCTACAAGGGAGGTGGCCTAAGGTGCTCTCCCTTCTGCAGCTAAGGGGAAGGCTGATGGCTGGAAAAAACCGGAACCATAGCACTTCTTTAGGCTGGTGTCCAGAAGGTTCTCCAAGTGACCAGGCTGAGGATAAGATGGTGAGCAAAAGGAGCCATACTTCTTTAGCACAGGGACAGGTTTGTGGTCCAAAAGATACTCAAAAGCACAGGGAGCACAAACCAGCAATCAGGCGGGCACACAGTGCATCATCATTGAACTGTAAGTAAGGTAGCACAGAGTGACTTCAGTTCCCCAGCAGTGGGGATGGCTGATGGCCTGAAGGATGTAAGGAACGATATATAGCACATGGGGGTGGGTTAGTGCCCAGATATTTGTCCCAGGGCACTGTTACAAGAAAAGGACGTAACTAAAGGCAGGCTTGTAGCCCAAAAGATCTTAGAAATCCCTAGGCATGGGCAAGCCAGTGACCAGATGGGCTCTCAGAGAATCAGTGTAGTATAGTAAAGGTGGCTTTAAGTTCATCCCTCTTCCCTTCAGGGGGAGGGAGGGTGGGTTTAAGGACCACCATAAAGATAGCACGAGGATGGGATGGAACCCAGATGGTTCTTTGGAAGCACCAGTGAGAGGATACTATGGTAGCCTACAACAGCCATACTTCCACAGCACCCAGACAAATTTGTGAGTGAACGGATCCCTGGGACCTCAAGGAGTGGGTAGGCTAATGACCATATAGCCCATCCCAAGAATCATCACACAGCAGGGAAGGTGACTAAATGGGCCTTTGGTTCCCCGGCAAAATGGAAGGCTGGCGGCCTGAAGTATACTGGAACCCTAGCTCTAGGGTGAGCTGATGCCGGGAAGGTTACCTGAGGCACTGTTGTCAAGGTATTACAGTGGACAGAAAGAGCCACGTTTCCCCAGAACACCAGCAGGCTATGGCCTAGAGTATCTCCAGAACTCCACCATGTGGTTACGCACTGGAGGAAAAGTGGATGAATTTTTTTTTTATTTCCCCAGCAAGGGGGAAGTTAAAAGCCTTAGGGATTATTGGAACTCTAGCCTGGGTGACCAGAAGGTACCACCCATGCACCACCTTGAGGAGACTACAGTGAGCAAACGGGGCCATAGTTTTATAGCACTAAGGCAGACTTGTGGACCAGAGAATCCCGGAAAGGTGAGCAGGGTAGTGACCAGATAGGCTCCCAGTGCAACAGCACTGTACTTGGAAGATGTTCTAAAGTGCTCTCCATTCCACCACAAAGGGAAAGCCAGTGGCCAGAAGAATAATCAGAACCATAGCACGTGTTTCTGTGCTGGTACCTGGATAGCTTCTGCAGATGGACCAGGGCAATAATATAGTGAGGGAAAAGAGCCACACTTCCCTAGGATGTGGGCAGGCTTGGAGCCCAAAGAATCCCAGGGGGAGGGCAATTAGTGATGGAAGGATTCCTGAGGCACCAGTGCCATGAAGGGAAAGTGCCCGAGATTTCACTCAGTTGTCCAGCAAGCCAAAAGGCTAGTGGCCCAAAGGAATATGGAACCCAAGAGCTATGGCAGGCTGGTGCTTGGAAGTCATCCAGAAGGGCCCTAAGGGCACCAGCGTGAGGCACTGATGTTGGCCAAAGGGGACCAAGATTTCTCAGGCTATCATCAGAACAGTGCATGCAAAGACCCCCAAGCTTGCTTCGTGAGCATGCAGGCAGAGTCCTGTATGAGACCCTACAGCCGGTGCTGAGACAGGATGGAGACTAGAAGACATCCAGAACCTTAAAAGGACAGACAGTATTTTGGCAACAGATTCCATGGGGTCTACAGTGCAAGGATTGTATGGTGGCTGAAGAGACTCTGTTTATCCTAGCTCGGAGGCCATATGATAGTCTGCAGGAGCCCGTAACCAAGCGTGCAGATAGGCAAATGACCTGAAGGGCCTGGCCACCCTGGAGGAAGGGTAGCCAAAAGTATTCTTACTTCCCCAGCAAGCAGGAAGGCCTGGCCAGAAGGAACACCAGGTAGAGTCTTTAAGTAGACATACTGTGTTCAATTCAACACATATTTAGCTCCCTGAATAGGGTGTTTCCTGCCTTCCAGGTGTGTGTATTATAAAACTTGATACAAAATGTGATTTTTTTAAAAAATCCATAATGATTGCTAATAAATGCACTGGAGCAGTGTTTATCATACTTTAATGTGCAGATAAATCACATGGAGAGCTTGTTAGACATTCTGATTTACTAGGTCTGAGGCAGGGCTTGAGATTTAACATATTTAATAGGCTCCCAGGTGATGCCAGTGCTGATTGACCATTTTGAGTAGCAGAGAGCTGGAGCTACAGATCCAGTAGCCAGCCACATGTGGCTAGTTAACGTAATAAAAGTTAAATAAGTTTTAAAGATTTTATTTATTTATTTTGAGAGAGAGAGAGTGTGCAAGCAGGAGGAGGGACAGAGGGAGAGGGAGAGAGAATCTCAAGCAGACTCTAGGCTGAGCGCAGAGCGTGATGTGGGGCTCGATCCCACGACCCTGAGATCATGTCCTGAGCTGAAACCAAGAGTCGAATGCTCATTTGACTGAGCCAGCAGGCACCCCATATTTAAATAAATTTTAAAATTTCATTCCTCAGTCTCACTAGCCACATTTCAAGTGCTCGATAGCCAGATGTGGCCAGTGGCTACCATACTGGACAAACAAAGATATAGGACATTTCCATCTTTGCAGGTAGTTCTCCAAGTAATAAATGACCATGTATTTTGGGGCATTTCAAATAAGTCTTTGTGAATTTTGTCTGGACCTGGAAATGTAAGTAGGATTATGATGGAAGAAACATTTAATGTGGACATGAATACTAGAAGGCAGCTATGGGCATTCAAAATAAACGAGGCTCTGGATTGAAAAATGCCTGGCATTGAAACTTGCCTCTAACGCTTAGTGTTAGAGTAACTCTAGAGGAGTTACTTAAACTTTCCCAGCCTTGGTTTGCTCAGTGTAAAAGTGTCTATATCACAAAGTATGCGTTAGATACATGTGTGAAAACATTTGCATTGTCAGTCCCAGCAGGTGCCAGCCCTGCAGTCCACTTTTCCTTCTCACTGTTGAGGTCACTTGAGTCCTACTGTGGTCTCCTCCCTGCCCTTGATTCCCAAGTTCAGAGTTACTATTTATTAAACTTCCCGTTGTAGGGTAGTGTAGTTGATAGGGAGGATCCCCAGAGCCAAGGCTGAGAGGTCATTCTCCACTGGAAAGGCAGAAAGGACACAAGACTTTTTAGCATGTTAATGTAAAGAGTGAGCCATGCTTTGGGAAGATGAACAGTAGCATTTAGTGTGAACTAGTTGTGAGTAATAGAACTCAGGAGGAGGCCAGAGATGAGAATAGAGAGCTTGGTGGGGCCCAATCAGTGGAAAGCCTCGCTTGCCCTATTGAGTTTATACTTCATTGCACTGGTCCTGGGAAAGAGCTGAGGAGCTCCCATCAAGGACATACTCAAGGCCAGGCAGTCTGATTGAAGTGGGAAGAGATGTTTGAAGAGAACTATCCACGAAGAAAAAAAAAAAGTGAAAGAGAAGTCTCTAATGAGAGGCGATATCAGTTTTAGAGATTTTGAAAATGGAGCCCTTCTGAGTGATGACAGAGTTGTGTGTTCAGGAACTAAAGAGGAATAAAATTAACTTAAATATAAGTCTAGACACGCCATATTTGAGAAGGCAGGTGAAATGCGCTGATTTCATTTCACCAGTAGTCAAGGAAGGACACTCTCCAAGGAAATGACTATGTCAAGCTTAAGGTACCTGAATTTCAAGCAGTATCATCTAAAGCACTGGATTTTTCCAAGATGTGACCCATCATTTGTTTTGTGTTCCTGCTTCCTAACCATTATGAAGATGATAATCTTTCCTAGAACTAGTTTTCTTAAGTCACAGAAAGCCACATTCCTTCATAGTTAGGCGATGGGGAGAGGTGCTCACTTAATGAATTATACTGGGGCATGTAGCATAAAAGAGTTGACTTCTAACTATTTTTTTGCATGGATTATCTGCCACTAGGGATAATGACAGCAGATATTTAATTCCTGTCCATCCTTTCCATGCCGTCTGAGCTCTTTGGTTCCCTCCAGTGATACCCTCAAGTTTCCCTACTTGCACATACTTGAGTAGCCCCCATGTTAATACTGGCCCAAAAGAAGTACCACTAAAAAGGAAATATAAAACTTAACAGCCAGAAGTATACTTCAAAGCCAAGTAAAAATGACTTGGGGATCACTCTAGTTGGAATTATCTACCTTACCTCTCTTCCACTCTTGAAAGGTAACAGGGCATTTCTTTTTGGCCATCCTAGTCTTTTTTGTGAACTTTCCCTTCTCCATTATTTCAGGGCAGAATCATACCGTGCTATAAAACACTGTACCACTTACAAGAATGGGAAGAAATACAGCAGCCCTCACTGTTAGGATCTTGGGGTAAATGTAAAAGCAGGTGAGTAATATTTTAGGGATTATTTACTGCCTCAGCTTTAAAATAAGCAACTACATTATTTTTCTATCTCCATTTCTAATATTTGGGTCCTATTCCAGTTTTATTTCCAGGACCATTACTTGGAATTAGACAGGGAAATGGAGGCATTAGAATTTGGACACTTAAAATGTTGATTTGAAACTACGGACTTATATGAATTTTTAAATCGCCAAGGACATTTTCAAAACTTGAGCTTTCAGCTTTTATACTTTTAAAGTTTACTTCCAGCCTCTCTCAAACCCTTGACTGTTTATCACTTTCTCTGAATTATTAACACCAAACACTTCAATGATATAGTTGTATTTTCTATATGGTGCTGAGGCTCCCAGATCACTTGTGTTCAGCTGCAAAAGAAAAAAAAAGAATTAAAAAGCTTTTCTTCCCTGGGTTCCCCACATAAAAGTCACTGCTCTATGGAGATTACCATCTGTAAGCTAATTCTGAAGTTGTTAATGGCAAGCATCAGAGCGATTGGCATGTGTTTTCAACACACGGTTTAAGGTTTAAGATGATCTCTCCCACTCATTTGCGAGAGCTGTATGACATAGCACTATATTCTCTCTAGGGGGTTCCAGCAGAGTCTTTTCCTTCATTTGCTTTAACTGGCTTGTGGAGCATTTTTAGAGAGTGTAGATTAACTCCTGAACACAAAGCAAATCTGTGCTACTTGATTTGTTGTAAAACCATAACACGTTTTTCCATTGATTTCCAGCTTAGCCACAAACATTCTTCAGACTTCTCCTCATTCCTGAGTTTGAACAAACCTGAATGGAAAAGAAACTGCCTCTCTTTTCAACAAACTGATTCCAAGTGCCCCCTGGGAGGAAGGACAAGGAAAAGAGTCCCATGTTTCAAGAACAATAGGATTCTAGAAAAGGTACACATGTTCTCAGACAATCTTGTACAAACTGCAACAGTTGGTTAACAGGCAAATATTTTCCATAGCCTGAAAAATATCCTGAAACATTCCTACTTTTAACAGTGTCTCGAGGCAAGCATGACAAATGACTATGAAAAGCCAAGAACTAAAATACTATAGAATACGGGAGGTTTTAATTTCTTTTTTAAATTAAAGCTTTACCTTTCAGTCACCTAAAATTTCTTAGGGTTTGTTCTGATTTTTGTTTCCAGCCCTGGAGACTCTGGAAGGAAAAACATCTTGCTAGTGTTGGATAAGTTCGGAATGGCACCCAAAACAAAGCAGGTTATTTTTTTCTTCAGTCTTCCTTCCTGCTTTAAGCAGGTGGCGGAGATCTTAACTAGGAGTGCTCCCATGATGACATACCAAGATTTTACGTGTCGAGGTTTCAAGGAACAAAACAGGCAGACATTTAAAGCTAAAAATATCACACACACACACACACACACACACACACACACACAGAATATGGTAAGTTCCAACAGAACTTTGTCATTATTGAGCCCCAGATTTGACAATCATTAATTTGCTATTAATAAGTCTTACTGTTAGGGGGACTCACTTCACCAGCCGCAGGAAGAGTTTGTTCTTTAGACAACCATTGCTTTAAGCGCTCTGTCAAATTGATTCAGACATTCAAGGTAAGAAAAAGGGATGTAATTAAATCTTTTCAATAGACTGGCTAAGCACTCATCTGCTGCCACTGATAGATCCAATTTGGGAGTTGCTGAGATTTCTTTACCTTCTTCCTTAATACATTTTTTTGAATGATCTTGAGTGCTTTAAATGCTTATCAGTCCATAGTAGAATCAGCATTACTTGGTAATGTTCAAACCATTTCTTCATTCGATAAAGAAAACTCACCTCAGTAGACTACCTGGATAGTTTTTACTAACACTCACAGTGTGTGTGTGACAAATGACGGGTATACATGGGCGTATATTATTGCCTTAAATTGGGGGTTGGCATACAGTGGAACTGGCCGTGATGAGATTATCTGTCAAAGTCAGTAATTGCAGATGGTTTCCCCCTGACTTTTTTTGCCCAGGCATTGAAAATTAAGCGTAAAGAGAAAGTCTTTTTCTGCTGTGACCTACCGAGCTCACTTATATGTCACTGCCTTCCCTCCGCAGCTGCTCCTTCGGTCCACCTTCTCCCCTCACACCCTTAGTCTCCTTCAGCTTTGTCATAGGTCCTTGACCTTCCTACCTCAGGGGGGACGGAATAAATTCCAGGAGTGTGTGGCTTACTGTAAATGTGTGGGAAAGGCTGGTCTGAGCACAACTAAAGGTCACTTTGTAGCCTACCGTGCTTGATCTGTGCCCTTTGTGGATAGTAGTAGTAAATATATCAGTTCTTAGCCTTGGGGTAGTTCTAAATACCAGAGTCATGGGGAAATCCAATGGAAAATTGTGCTGTCTCAGTAAAGGGGTTTTTCTGGCCTTGTGCTACTAAAATCAGCTATTTTGCCTGGAGAAAAAATGGCCTTTTCATTTATGTGCGAAAGTTGTCCTACCATGAATGGAAAGGCGTCTTAAAGTGCCAGCAAAGTCCCCATAGAAAGGATTCTCCACTTGCTCATTTCTGCTGATGATCCTGTTGAGTTGCTTAGCATCTGTGCTTTTCAAACGTATTCCGAGATTGCTACTGAAATACAACACTTGTCGCTGAGAGCTACCAGTGGTACGGTGAAGACTGGCTCCAATGTGCGGTACAAGGAAAAACAGTGACTCCTGAAGCTAGACTGTATTGAGCAGTTACAGTGGGATGCCTTTTGGGGTGCCAGAAAAGTTAGAAACATGTATTAAATTGCACCAGTGTCTTCCAGTCTGGTTGGGAAGGTGAGACATAGACAAATGGAAAACCAGCAAAGATTTACCAAGCAACAAATTGAATAACATATGCAATAACTATTGTATCCATCAGCTAGTGCAACTAACAACCACAGAATTTCAGTGGTTTATATTACAAATTGGTTTCTCTGTGATCCAGCTGGAGTTGGGCTCCCAAAGCTCCCAGAGAGCCAAACAAGCAATTCCTCCTAAGGCACAGTGCTGAAGCAGCACCCAGTTGGATGTGTCACCACAGCATTGCCTAAAGTAAATGACATGGCCAAGTCCAATATCAGTGGGGCATGGAAATAGACTTCTTCTGTAAGGTAGGAAGGGGAGTGAGTCATTACTGAAAAGCACCCCCTAATCTACCACAACTATACTGACTTTTCAGTGCAGAAGTAACATGGCGTATTAGGGGAATCTGTATGGTGGGTGGGTTAGAACAGGAGTTTTGAGAACTCTAGGAACTGCAGATGCATTCTTGGCAGTTAGGGAGTTATAATCTGTGACTCACGGCCTATCTATAAACTGTCTATAAAATGTTTCACAGTTTGTTCAGTCAGCAAGAAGATAAGTTACAGTTTTCTCATCTCCGGTGAAAAGGGAGAAAATGCAGTAAATTTTCCAAACCAGGACATATTAGAAAAGGAAATGTATTCTTTCGTTATAAAAATAGTGGGGTTTTTTAACTAATTCTTTTTCAGTTATATTTTTGTGGAGAAGTTCAGTGATATTTTAAGCTGTTCGGGAACACCTCCTTTGGTAGCTCTTGGTAATTGTTGCAACCGGCCTCCAAGTTACAGTCCCCCTGGATTAAAATGTGTGTTCTCTTCACCACCACTCTGGCCCTCTAAGCTGGTCCTCCGTGAAATTTCTGTCCGTCTGATATCGTCTGAATAACATATCCATGGATGGTTATGCAGCCGAATATTGCTGCGATATTGTCACATATTTATTTTGTCTCCATTTACCCCTCTCAGGGATATGTGATTTTTAAGCGTCCAGCATGTTGATAGGAGTGAGTATGTGTATAAGAAGGATGAAGAAGGATACGGAGAAAAGCTTTCGATCTTTCTTTTAAATAACTGTAACAGGATTGAGTCATCTGGATGACAATTAAAATTCATTAGCAAAGGGAGAAGATCCAAATGCAGAACTGGGACACCAATATGTGAAATTTTACTGTAAGAAATGCCAACTATATCTCTAACTGGCTGTATGACCTTGGAAAGGCACATTTTCCAGGGTACACTTTTTCCCTGTTTAAAAAAAAAAAAAGATTGGACTAGATGGACTTTAGAATTTTAGTGCTGGTGCACTGTTTTTAATTGAGCATGTGCTATTTGTCCCTTTTACTCTTTTTATTCAATTTACTTAAACTGAAAAAACCAAAACCAAAAACAGTTCATCCATTTCTCCTACCTCCCACCCCTGGCAAACATCAATCTGTCCTCTGTCTCTGTCAGCTTAGTTTTTTGTTTGTTTGTTTGTTTTAGGTTCCACATATGGGAGAGATCATACAGTGTTTGTCTTTCTCTGTCTGACTTATTTTACTTAGCATAACACCTTCAAAGTCCATCCATGTTGTCACAAACGGCAAGATTTCATTCCTTTTTTTTTTTTTATGACTGAATAGTAATCCATTCTCTCTATATGCCCCCATTTCTTTATCCATTCATCCACTGATGGACACTTAGGTTGATTCCATATCTTGGCTATTGTAAATAATGCTGCAGTGAACATGGGGGTGCAGCTATCTTTTTGAATTAGTGTTTTCATTTTCTTTGCATCAATACACAGAACTGGAATTGCTGGATCATATGTTAGTTCTATTTTTAATTTTTTGAGGAAACTCCACACTGTTTTCCCTGGTGTTTATGCCAATTTATATTCCCAGCGACAGTTCACAAGGGTTCCCTTTTCTCCATATCTTCACCAACACCTGTTATTTCTAGCCTTTTTGATAATAGCCATTCTGACAGGTGTGAGAAAATATCTTATTGTGGTTTTGATATGCATTTCCCTGATGATTAATTACATAGAACATCTTTTCATATGTCTGTTGGCCATCTCTTTGTCTTCTTTGGGAAACTGTCCATTCATACCTTCAAATCATTTCTTTGCTATTGAGTTGAATGAGTTCTTTGTGTGTTTTGGGTATTAGCCCCTTATCAGATACATGATTTACAAACACTTTCTTCCAGTCAGTAGGCTGCCTTTTCATTTTGTTGATGGTTTCTTTTGCTATGCAGAAGCTTTTTAGTTTGATACAGTCCCACTTACTAATTTTTGCTTTTGTTGCTTTTTGTGTCAGGTTAAAAAGGGGAGGGGAGATGGACTGGATGGACTTCAGAATTTTAGTGCTGATTCTCTCAAGCTCAAGTAGTAAAATTTTAAATTCTGGGATCAGGTTAGCATAAAATAAATACAGGGAGCACAGAATTCACATTGACTTAGGGAGACAAAAAATAATGAACATAATCAGCATTCTTCCGTTGAGGACAGAAGCACAGTTCATAGAATAAGGGTGTTCAAAAAGCAGAGTCAGACATACAGGATCAAAGTTGCAAGGTGAGCCACTTGGCTCACCCTGACAGCCAGCCTGTGCATCAGTAGCCTGATGCTGGAGTGCTAAGTTGCTCCTAGAGGAGCATTACCTTTAGCACCACGGGCAAGAAGATGTCGAATAGTAGGCCTTCGTAGATGATAAAGTTACTCACCTCACAAATTGGTAGTTCATAGATGATGCTTTAAGTCCCTGGCTGTACATATCATAGACATTATTCCTTTTTATGTTAGAAAAGCTTTTCTTCGTCATTGTACAATTTGGCTAGATGCTATCTTTGAGTTTCCCCAGAGTTATGATTGCTTAAAGAAGACATTAGTTCCACTGAATCCTTGGAAAATGCATCCCACTGGAAGCCTCTTACTTTGATTTTCAACATAAACCACCCACATTTGGGTTCCTTTAATAATTACAACAATTCGATTTTTTTAAATGTAATAAGAATATTCTGAAATTTAGTGTGCCCCTGTTTCTTGCAGGAAATTTCAGATTACATGATATATGGAAGAGTATGTATTTTGCACTGTATGATGTTAATGAGTCACTGTTAATTTTGAAATTAGAGAGCTATGGGAATCACGTTCAAGGTCATTGGCAGGACTTTTATCTAAAGATATGATGAAGCAGTGTTCCAAATTCTAGGACTCTTTATACAGTGACAGGAGAAAAGCAATGACCAAAGTCTTAAGAAACACAGGTAGTTAATAGACTTCTCTGAATGGAATTATCTTTTCTTTTTCCATTTGAATCATGTCTTTAAGAGATCCTGCATGTTAAAGTCAGCAATGATTAATTTAGAAATGGCGAATGTTAATTGAAGGCACAGTTTCAGAAGAAACCTTTTAAACACTTGGCTCATGCTGGTTAATTAGAAGGGCAAAAAATTACCCCATTGTGCAAATATAGGGAGAGTTTCTTCTTCCCAGTAATGTGAATACATATTTTTTTTGGGTTGTTTGAAAAGAGAGGAAGTCATTAGGCAGGTGAAATGAGTAAGGTGACATTGACTTTGAGGTTTTGAATTATTTCCAATATTAGGCTTTATGGAGCTATACCAATGTACCTGGTCCTCATCCAACAGGGAGACAAAAGCCAAAGTTATAAAGCTATAAAAAGTGTGGGACAATACACCATGGTTTTGTATTTGTAGGTAAATTCAAACTCAATGGCAAAACTGTTCTAGGATTTCTCCTACCATAACTTTTGATCTGACAATCAATGATGTAATCTAAAGAACACCACAGTTGGTCAAGCATTGTTGGAGGGATCAATTACTCAGATGAAGCCATTTCTTTATTTATTCTTGGTTTGACCAAACCTTTAATTGAAGAGTTGTTCAGAATTGCCCTTGCTTCCCTTTCAAATAGCCTAGAATGGAAGACATTTATGAATAGCTAAGATTTTATTATTTTTTCTTATATAAAGTATTCTTATTTTAAAAAATCAAACAATACAAAAGGATAGGAAGAGAAAACTTAAAAGTATTCTCTCCTTTCATGCTCATTTCTGCTTCATTGGTAACTGTGGTCATGCTAAAATACATTTATATATGTTGAATAGCTAAGATTTTAAATACCATCTTTGGACCCTTTCCAAATCTTTCTGATGAGGTAGAGGCAACTTAAATAACCAAGGGGAAATTACATGAGGTTGAGATATCTGTAGCGTGTTAAATTATTGCAGTGTGTATTACAAAGTGAGATACACTCACACAGGATTCGTTATACTCTAAGGGAGGTTCTGGGGCCCTTCCTAGGAAAACTCCTAACTCCTCATAGAGATTCAATGTGTTCCTTGCTCACCGCTCCATCCCAAAGAGGTAAATCTGTTAAAATTAAGCACTGATGGCAACAGTGGCAGGGAGAAGGGAGATCATTGGCTACAGTGCTAGGATAATGGGGTACAGGGTGTAGTTATGAATTGATGTATGTCTTACAGTAATGCTTTCTTCTTTCCTCTTTTCTCCTCTGTACACCCCCATTCTCAGTCATTGGGATACTCTGAATTCCTGGTTTCCAAAAGAGGAAGACCTGTCAAAATCATCTGAATGTTCCAATTTGTTATAACTAGAGATAAGGATTAAGAACCAATTTCCCTTTTAGCCTTTGTTTTTTGTTTTAATTCACAACTATATAGACATATCCATTGGGTAGAAGCTATAAGGCCTACCCATTTCTGTTTTGAATATTTTTCCCACTGAGAAGCTGAGCATGAAATCTAAATCTCGTGATTTTGGAGTGACTTATATTGAAATCTGTATACTAACTGTTTGAAGTTTTGACAAAACATTTTGTTACAATATGGATTATTTTATTATTTATGAAAATATATTGCAAAAATGTAAATATACTTAAAAACATTTTTAGAACACACCCATTAAAAACCAGCATCTATTTATCATATATATTCTGTATATATATTTTTTTAATTTGTTTTATTATGTTATGTTAATCACCATACATTACATCATTAGTTTTTGATGTAGTGTTCCATGATTCATTGTTTGCATATAATACCCAGTGCTCCATTCAATACGAGCCCTCTTTAATACCCATCACCAGGCTAATCCATCCCCCCACCCCCTCCCCTCTAGAACCCTCAGTTTGTTTCTCAGAGTCCATAGTCTCTCATGGTTCATCTCCCCCTCCGATTCCCCCCCCTTCATTTTTCCCTTCCTACTATCTTCTTTTTTTTTTTTTTTAACATATAATGTATTAGTTGTTTCAGAGGTACAGGTCTGTGATTCAATAGTCTTACACAATTCACAGCACTCACCATAGCACATACCCTCCCCAATGTCTATCACTCATCCACCCCATCCCTCCAGCAACCCTCAGTTTGTTTCCTGAGATTAAGAATTCCTCATATCAGTGAGGTCATATGATACATGTCTTTCTCTGATTGACTTATTTCACTTAGCATACTACCCTCTAGTTCCATCCACTTCGTGCAAATGGCAAGATTTGGGGTTTTTTGATGGCTGCATAATATTCCATTGTATATATATACCACCTCTTTTTCCATTCATCTGTTGATGGACATCTTGGCTCTTTCCATAGTTTGGCTATTGTGGACATTGCTGCTATAAACATTGGGGTGCACGTACCCCTTCGGATCACTACATTTGTATCTTTGGGGTAAATACCCAGTAGTGCAAGTGCTGGGTCGTATGGTAGCTCTATTTTCAACTTTTTAAGGACCTCCATACGGTTTTCTGGAGTGGCTGCACCAGCTTGCTTTCCCACCAACAGTGTGGGAGGGTTCCCCTTTCTCCGCATCCTCACCAACATCTGTCGTTTCCTGACTTTTTAATTTTAGCCATTCTGACTGGTGTGAGGTGCTATCTCATTGAGGTTTTGATTTGGATTTCCCTGATGCTGAGTGATGTTGAGCACTTTTTCATTTGTCTGTTGGCCATTTGGATGTCTTCTTTGGAAAAATGTCTGTTCATGTCTTCTGCCCATTTCTTGATTGGATTCTTTGTTCCTTGGGTGTTGAGTTTGATGAGTTCTTCATAGATTTTGGATACTAGCCCTTTATCTGATATGTCATTTGCAAATATCTTCTCCTATTCTGTCGGTTGTCTTTTGGTTTTGTTGACTGTTTCCTTTGCTGTGCAAAAGCTTTTTTTTTTTTTTTTTTAAAGATTTTATTTATTTATTTGAGACAGAGAGAATGAGATACAGAGAGCATGAGAGGGAGGAGGGTCAGAGGGAGAAGCAGACTCCCTGCCGAGCAGGGAGCCCGATGCGGGACTCGATCCCGGGACTCCAGGATCATGACCTGAGCCGAAGGCAGTTGCTTAACCAACTGAGCCACCCAGGCGCCCCTGTGCCAAAGCTTTTTATCTTGATGAAGTCCCAATAGTTCATTTTTGCCCTTGCTTCCCTTGCCTTTGGCTGTTTCTAGAAAAAAATTGCTGCGGCTGAGGTCGAAGAGGTTGCTGCCTGTGTTCTCCTTTAGGATTTTGATGGACTCCTGTCTCACATTGAGGTCTTTCAACCATTTTGAGTCTCTTTTTGTGTGTGGGGTAAGGAAATGGTCCAGTTTCATTCTTCTGCATGTGGCTGTCCAATTTTCCCAACACCATTTGTTGAAGAGACTGTCTTTTTTCCATTGGACATTCTTTCCTGCTTTGTCAAAGATGAGTTGATCATAGAGTTGAGGGTCCATTTCTGGGCTCTCTATTCTGTTCCATTGATCGATGTGTCTGTTTTTGTGCCAGTACCATACTGTCTTGATGATGACAGCTTTGTAATAGAGCTGGAAGTCCGGAATTGTGATGCCACCAGCTTTGCTTTTCCTTTTCAACATCCCTCGGGGTCTTTTCTGGTTCCATACAAATTTTAGGATTATTTGTTCCATTTCTTTGAAAAAAGTGGATGGTATTTTGATAGGGATTGCATTGAATGTGTAGATTGCTCTAGGTAGCATTGACATCTTCACAATATTTGTTCTTCCAATCCATGAGCATGGAACGTTTTTCCATTCCTTTGTGTCTTCCTCAATTTCTTTCATGAGTATTTTATAATTTTCTGAGTACAGATTCTTTGCCTCTTTGGTTAGATTTATTCCTAGGTATCTTATGGTTTTGGGTACAATTATAAATGGGATCGACTCCTTAATTTCTCTTTCTTCTGTCTTTTTGTTGATGTTTAGAAATGCAACTGATTTCTGTGCATTGATTTTATATCCTGCCACTTTACTGAATTCCTGTTTGAATTCTAGCAGTTTTGGGGTGGAGTCTTTTGGGTTTTCCACATAAAGTATCCTATCATCTGCAAAGAGTGAGAGTTTGAATTCTTCTTTGATGATTTGGATGCCTTTTATTTCTTTTTGTTGTCTGATTGCTCTGGCTAGGACTTCTAGTACTATGTTGAATAGCAGTGGTGATAGTGGACATCCCTGCCGTGTTCCTGACCTTAGGGGAAAAGCTGTCAGTTTTTCCCCATTGAAAATTATATTCGCTGTGGGTTTTTCGTAGATATCTTTTATGATATTGAGGTATGTACCCTCTATCCCCATACTCTGAAGAGTTTTAATCAAGAAAGGATGCTGTACTTTGTCAAATGCTTTTTCTGCATCTACTGAGAGGATCATATGGTTCTTGTCCTTTCTTTTGTTAATGTGATGTATCAAATTATTTGACTTGTGGATGTTGTATCATGCTTGGGGCCCAGAAATAAATCCCATGTAGGCATGGTGAATAATCCTTTAAATGTTCTGTTGAATCCTATTGGCTAGTATTTTGGTGAGAATTTTTGCATCCATGTTCATCAGGGATATTGGTCTGTAATTCTCCTTTTTGATGGGGTCTTTGTCTGGTTTTGGGATCAAAGTAATGCTGGCCTCATAAAATGAGTTTGGAAGTTTTCCTTCCATTTCTATTTTTTGGAACAGTTTCAGAAGAATAGGTATTAATTCTTCTTGAAATGTTTGGTAGAATTCCCCTGGGAAGCCATCTGGCCCTAGGCTCTTGTTTGTTGGGAGATTTTTGATGACTGCTTCAATTTCCTTAGTGGTTATAGGTCTGTTCAGGTTTTCTATTTCTTCCTGGTTCAGTTTTGGTAGTTGATACATCTCTAGGAATGTATCCATTTCTTCCAGATTATCTAATTTGCTGGCATATAGTTGCTCATAATATGTTCTTATAATTGTTTGTATTTCTTTGGTGTTGGTTGTGATCTCTCCTCTTTCATTCATGATTTTATTTATTTGGGTCACTTCTCTTTTCTTTTTGATAAGTCTGGCCAGGGGTTTATCAATCTTGTTAATTCTTTCAAAGAACCAGCTCCTAGTTTCGTTGATCTGTTCTACTGTTCTTTTGGTTTCTATTTCATTGATTTCTGCTCTGATCTTTATTATATCTCTTCTCCTGCTGGGTTTAGGCTTTATTTGCTGTTCTTTCTCCAGCTCCTTTAGGTGGAGGGTTAGGTTGTGTATTTGAGAGCTTTCTTGTTTCTTGAGAAAGGCTTGTATTGCTATATACTTTCCTCTTAGGACTGCCTTTGCTGCATCCCAAAGATTTTGAATAGTTGTGTCTTCATTTTCATTTGTTTCCATGAATTTTTTTTAATTCTTCTTTAATTTCCTGGTTGACCCATTCATTCTTCAGTAGGATGCTCTTTAGCCTCCATGTATTTGAGTTCTTTCCGACTTTCCTCTTGTGATTGAGTTCTAGTTTCAAAGCACTGTGGTCTGAAAATATGCAGGGAATGATCCCAATCTTTTGGTACTGGTTGAGACCTGATTTGGTACTGGTTTGTGACCTGGGATGTGATCTATTCTGGAGAATGTTCCATGGGCACTAGAGAAGAATGTGTATTCTGTTGTTTTGGGATGGAATGTTCTGAATATATCTGTGAGGTCCATTTGGTCCAGTGTGTCATTTAAAGTCTTTATTTCCTTGTTGATCTTTTGCTTAGATGATCTGTCCATTTCAGTGAGGGCAGTGTTAAATTCCCCCACTATTATTGTATTGTTATCGATGTGTTTCTTTGCTTTTGTTATTAACTGGCTTATATAATTGGCTGCTCCCATGTTAGGGGCATAGATATTTACAATTGTTAGATCTTCTTGTTGGATAGACCCTTTAAGTATGATATAACGTCCTTCCTCATCTCTTATTATAGTCTTTGGTTTAAAATCTAATTTGTCTGCTATAAGGATTGCCACCCCAGCTTTCTTTTGGTGTCCATTAGCATGATAAATGATTTTCTACCCCCTCACTTTCAATCTGGGGGTGTCTTTGGGTCTAAAATGAGTCTCTTGCAGACAGTATATTGATGGATCTTGCTTTTTTTATCCAATCTGATACCCTTTGTCTTTTGATTGGGGTATTTAGCCCATTTACATTCAGGGTAACTATTGAAAGATAGGAATTTAGTGCCATTGTATTGCCTGTAAGATTACTGTTACTGTATATTGTCTCTGTTCCTTTCTGGTCTATGTTGCTTTTAGGCTCTTTCTTTGCTTAGAGGACCCCTTTCAATATTTCTTGTAGGGCTGGTTTCATGTTTGCAAATTCCTTTAGTTTTTGTTTGTCCTGAAAACTTTTAATCTCTCCTTCTATTTTCAATGACAGCCTAGCTGGATATCCTTGGCTGCATATTTTTCTCATTTAGTGCTCTGAATCTATCATGCCAGTCCTTTCTGGCCTGCCAGGTCTCTGTGGGTAGGTCTGTTGCCAATCTAATGTTTCTACGATTGTAGGGTACAGATCTCTTCTCCCGAGCTGCTTTCAGGATTTTCTCTTTGTCTCTGAGACTCGTAAGTTTTACTATTAGATGTCGGGGTGTTGACCTATTTTTATTGATTTTGAGAGGGGTTCTCTGTGCCTCCTGGATTTTGATGCCTGTTTCCTTCCCCAAATTAGGGAAGTTCTCTGCTATAATTTGCTCCAATATACCTTCTGCCCCTCTCTCTCTTTCTTCTTCTTCTGGGATCCCAATTATTCTAATGTTGTTTCGTCTTATGGTATCACATCTCTCAAATTCTGCCCTCGTGATCCACTAGTTGTTGATCTCTCTTTTTCTCAGCTTCTTTATTTTCCATTATTTGGTCTTCTATATCACTAATTCTCTCTTCTGACTCATTTATCCTAGCAGTTAGAGACTCCATTTTTGATTGCACCTCATTAATAGCCTTTTTGATTTCAACTTGGTTAGATTTTAGTTCTTTTATTTCTCCAGAAAGGGTTTCTCTAGTATCTTCCATGCTTTTTTCAAGCCCAGCTAGTATCTTTGTAATTGTCATTCTGAACTCTTTAGTCCAACATCTTACTAATGTCTGTATTGATTAGGTCCATGGTAGTCGGTACTTAATCTTGTTCTTTTTTTTTTGAGGTGATTTTTTCCATCTTGTCATTTTGTCCAGAGGAGAATAGATGAATGAGAGAACAAAATGCTAACAGGGTAAGAGCAACCCCAGAAAAATATACACTAAACAAATCAGAAAAGACCTGAAACTGGGGGAAAAGAAAGGGAAAGAAAGAAAAAAGAAAAAAAAGAAAAAGAAAAAGATAAAAAAAAAAGAATATGATCAAATATGATCAGGCTGGTGCATAGATCAGTGCCACACACTAGATTTTGGGTGTATTTTGGACTGTTAGAAGAAAGTGCCTCCCAAAATTTTAAAGAAAGAAAAACATATATGTACAAAAATAAGGGTAAATACAATAAAGGGATGGAATATGACTGTAAAGATGAAAATTATAAAAGATTTTATAAAAGGAATTGATAAAATAAGAAGTTGGTTGAAAAAAGAAAGAAGAGAAATTTAAAAAAAAAGGGGGGAGAGAATGTGATCAGGTAGGAGACTAGAAAAAAGCCATACAGTAGAGATTTATGGTATATTTTGGTCTTTTAGAAGAAATTGTATTCCAAAATTTTAAAGAGAGAACAACTTATATATATATATACCAAAAATAAGGTTAACTACTATGAAGGGATAGAATATGACTCTAAAAATGAAAAATAAAAAAGATTTTTAAAAAAGGGATTGATAAGATGTTGGTTGAAAAAGGGAAAAAGAAAAATTCAAAAAAAAATAGAAAAAAATTATAAAAATTAACTTTGAAAGACTAAAGAATCATAGGAAAAAAAGCCATGAATTCTATGTGCAGTATTCCCCTAGCGCTGGAGTTCTGCTGTTCTCATTGATTGGTAAACTTGGTCTTGGCAGGCTGTTCTTGCTGATCTTCTGGGGGAGGGGCCTGTTGCCGTGGTTCCCAAATGTCTTTGCCGGAGGTGGAATTGCCCCACCCTTGCCAGTCCGGGCTAAGTAATCTGCTCAGGTTTGCTCTTGGGAGCTTTTGTTCCCTGCAAGCTTTCCCTACAGCTTCAGAGGATGAGAGTGAAAATGGCGGCCTCCCAATCTCCGCCCCGGAGGAGCCGAGAACTTGGGGTCCTGCTCCTCAGTGAGCCCCAGAGAAAAGCAGTCAATCACTCCCATCTCCCCGGTCTCCTGCCGCACTCCGTGCTCACCCGGCCTGTGACCGCGCATTTCTATCTCTGGCACCCGACCCCGTGTGGAGTCTCCAAACCCAGCAGATCCCTGCGGTGCACTCCCGCGCTGCTTCTCCCGATGGGAGGAAGGGGAGTCTCCCCAGATCTGCCACTTGTTGGGTCCCTGCTGGAGGAGAGTGGCCCAACTGTGCTGTGGATCACGGTTTATGGCAACCCCGAGCTGAGAGCCCGCTCCTTGGCTCCATCTCTGCAGTCGGCTTCCCTGCTCCAATACCTGGGAGCTCTGCCACACTCAGGCACCCCCGGGGCTTTCTGTGACCCTGAGGGTCCTGAGGCCACACTGTCCCAGAGAGGGTTCCACCCCCCTCTTAGCCCCTGGAGCAACGTCCCTCAGTGGAGCCGACTTCTAAAAGTTCCGATTTTGTGCTCCACTGCTCTATCACTTGCCAGAAGCGGCCGACGGAGGCCCCCTCCCCTGCCATCTATCCTCCTGAATATTGCCTCGGATTCACTTCTCCACACGTCCTACCTTCCAGAAAGTGGTCGTTTTTCTGTTCAGAGAGTTGCTGCTATTCTTTTCTTCGATCTCCTGTTGAGTTCGTAGGTGCTTAGAATGGTTTGATCCCTATCCAGCTGAATTCCTGGGACCAGATGAAATGTAGGTCTCCTACTCCTCCCGCCATCTTGCTCCTCCCCTGTATATATTTTTAAAGCTCACTTGATACTAGAAAAAAGTTCCTTGTACTACCTTACTCCTTCACAAATATCGTTAAAGCAGAATATGCTGTGAGGAGGGAAGGAAAGAGTAAAGCATGTTTTTGTTGTGATTCCCATCTTCTATAATTCTGTGCATGACATTCCATGGAAATTAAAATGAATTTGGTATTGATAATAGTTGACTTGATTATTCAGGTAAATTCATGTAATCAGTCAATAACAATGTTTGCCTTAATTGAAGTAGGAAATGATTTTATTGTTATATAAATACAACAAAGTCCTTTAAAATTTTAAGAAAGGACTACATTTTTTTGAAATGACTACATTTATTAATCATTTAGATAAGACAGTAGGGTTTTTTGTTTTCAAATATGGAACCAAACTATTTTTTCCTGTGGAGTTCTGTTGTGTAGCTTCCCAGGCTAAATACCTTATGGTGGGTTGTGTACATGCCATGAATAAAGAGAGGGTCTAAATCTCTGTACAAGGTCCCTGTCCTTCCCATGAGTTAGACATGGAGGCATCAAGGTAATCCTTGGGTAATGAAAAGGTTCTAATATACACCTTACATCCCTGGAACGATATACTGCATTCATGTGTTAAAGTTCAAAAATAACAGAAGTCAAACCCATGAACCACTGAATTAGTAATTAGTAAAAGTTTATTGTGCACACATCAGAAAGACAGTTTGCACTCCTGGAGCACTCAAACCAAAACATGGATGAGGCTCCAGGGGTATACTGTTACAAAGCACCTTATGTAATAAGAAGACAATGACTGTTTATTCTCCATAGTGATTGGTTATAATATTAGAAATTTCTTAAATGATGGGGAATTGGCCAGTGGTTATCTCATATCAATCCTGGGGAACAGTTCAAGTTTTGCTTATGATTTCCAGAGGTATAAGCAAGAAATGACCAGGTCAAGTTAATCTAACAAAATAAGCTAAATTAAGCTTTCTTTGTATGACTAAACTGGTTTTGTCTGCTCAGAGACTTCTCAAGGCTGGCCCTCATTTGTTTTTGATTTTAACAAATCCTCCCTTCTGGTTATTCTCTCAGCAGGCTGAGAGTATGACCAACCAGGATAGCATTGTTCTCAGTTACCACTGTTGATGTAGTCAGGCTGAAAAACCCACATTTGGTGTTTTCATCCAGTTAAGATGTCATGCCAGAGGGCCATGTAGTTACCATCTTTATCATTTATGGGGTTATTGTTTATTTCACCCAGTTGCCTTATCCTGATGGATACCATTTGGAATGTGGGTGGCTGCTGACAGGTGTTGAGTACACAATGCACTAGAGAGGTTAATAGGACTCTAAGGAGAACAGTAGTCAAAGATTGAAAATTTTCCCAGAGTAGAGATTCCCAGGAGCCAAGATTTAACCAGTTAAGTAACTCAAATATGTGTCGAAATGTTATTTACACAGGCACAACATGATGTACTAGCAATTCCATATCTTCATGATTACTTAGGGCAGAATGAACGTGGAGATGTTTCATTTTGGGATGTGGTGCTGTAGGTGAGCTTCCACCTCAATTAGGCCTTTATATGATGTGAGCAATCAGGTAATTTAATGAGAAGCTTTTCTATGAAAACAAAAGAAAAACAAAGGTTAATAGTTGTAGCAATTATAATAGATTCAGTTTTTTACTTTGGAGAACAGCCAGTGGAGAAGATTTCTAGATGTCGGGTTCCAAACATCTTCAGGTGGAGTGAGGGCAAGCATTGGCAATCTGACGTATTTCCCTGGTCTGCACCTTGAATGTCTCTAGCGATCTTTCTGAGTGGCCACATAGCCACGGGCATGAATATTGTCCACACATGAGCCACACATGTGGTGATTTCTCTGAAGCTTATACCAAGCTGTCTAGCTTTAGTTTCCAAGGCCTTGGGAAAAGGGCAGTTTTAGTTTCATAACGATTCCAAGTCATACAAGTGGGAGAAAATTGGAAATGTTAGCTTGGAGAGTTCTAGCCACATATTGGAGAAAACTAGAATTCAGGAGCCAGTCCAGTTTCTACTGGCTGAAGACAGAACTCAGAAACAATTACCATCAAAAAGAATGAAATCTTGCCATTTGCAACGACATGGTTGGAGCTAGAGAGTATAATGCTAAGGGAAATAAGTCAGAGAAAGACAAATACCATATGATTTCACTCATAGGTGGAATTTAAGAAACAAAACAAATGAGAAAAGAGAAAAGAAAGAGAGAGAGGCAAACCTCTCTTAGGAGAGGAGGAATCTTAGATTAGATTTTCAAGAACCTCCTCAAGGCTAGGAAGCCAAGCCAAGGATTTCTCCAATTGTGTCCTGTTACACGGAGAACAGAATCTTAGTGAACTTATATAAACACATAAATTGTCATGAAAAATAAGAATATTTGATAAGAGAGTTTATGAATTCTGGGGGAATCATGTAGGGAGAATAAGATAAATGTTTCATCCTTTGTTGCAAAGATATACTTTACCAAATTGCTGTAAGTTATAGATGGCTTAAAAGAGAGGAGAAAAGGGGGTCCTGTCAATCTGGAAAACAAAACATTAAAGAACTAGCTGTTTTAAATGAACTCATGAAAATTATAATCATCATCAGTTCATTCAGTCTTACATAATTCTTTTTTGTTTTGCTTCATCTTGGGTTAGCAGCTTTTTGAATCAATCAGTTTTCCATTAAAGTTTTAGAAATCTTTACCCAGTTCACTGTTATGATCTTAACGTTAGCAGGATCCTGCACTTTAGACTACTTGTCAGGATCTTTTCCATGAGTCTCTTTAAAGGTGAAGCACTTTTGTCTGTAGTTCACTGTCAATGTTTTCAGAGAAGACTCAAAGGTAAAACAGTAAGGGTCTGTGAGTGGCAGAAGACTTTGAAGTAGCCAGAGTTAAAGGCCTGGTGAGAGTTCATATACACCTATCACAACAATTAGGCAGTTGACTTAGTTATCCATTCAACCAAAGTGACGAAATATATCAAAGGCAATAACACAAAGTCACATCGTTATAAAAAAACCTTACCTCTTTTAACAGAGAAGACTCCGTTATTTTTCTAAGTAATTAAAGACTTGATAAAGACAATGTGAAGCCCTGGAAATATTTTTATAAGCCACCATAATCTTTCTTTCCTAGGGAGATTAAAGAAACTTTGCATATAATTTCTTATTAGAGAAGATCCGTAATCTTAAAAAAAAAAAAACAACTGTCCTTTTAACAAAGAGAAAACCAAATTCTAATTCTGCCTCGCAGACCTTTAATGTTAAAATTCTCCAATTTTTAACTTAAATAAATCCATTCCAATCTTACCTTGACCACATAAAAGTTATTTCTCAAGACTCCTTTTCCACAAACCTTCTACAGCTTTCTATAACCATTCAGCTTTTGCCCTACCTTCTTCCTTTCTTAATCTGGGACGGTCATTTTACTGTAGTACAAAATTACTTTCTTTTTTCTTTTACCAGAAAACACCCTCATGTCATTAATACCTTTCCTTATCCAAATAACACATTCTATCTTCCTTACCTATTTTTCATATACAGTCTTCTTTTTTCACCCAAATTATTTCTAATAGTTTTATTTTTACATATTGATTATAAATTTTACTAGTAATCTTTGCTTTTCCAGTGAAAAATAGGAAGCAGGCAAGTGTGAACTGTCTTTCATATATTACCATCCTGCAGTAGATCAGCAATTTATAAGTATATTTCATAATTTCTAGAAGTATATGCTTCCCCATAGTAAATTTTTCATTGTGGCTCAAGACATGTTTATTGAAAGACCCAAATATCCCTCTGTTAAAAAAAAAAAAAAGCCAAAAGTAGATAAACCTAAACTTATACTTTGCATTTAATATTTAGCTTATTTGGAAATGATTTAGATACTCAATGAATATCCATTATTTTGTTTAAATTAGTATAAACTTTTATTTTACATTTGTTTAAATCACTGGCTTTTAACAATTATGCTCGGATTAGACATCAAATAGCTAACCATCATCTCAAGTTATTTTTCTTGTTAACAAATTTTTTTATTTAAAATCAATTAGCCAGCATATATTACATCATTAGTTTTTGATGAAGTGTTCAGTGATTCATTAGTTGTGTATAACACCTAGTGCTCATCACATCACGTGCCCTCCTTTATGCCCATCACCCAGTTACCCCATCGTCCCACCCGCCTTCTTGTTGACAAATTTTAAGACATGCCCGCTTTTATTAAACCAACAAACTTAAACTGGCTTTTATTTATCCCAGATTATTTGAACTTGAAAAACATTTGGGTTAGTTTCTATATTTCTGAGAGTATACTTGATTTTTATAAATGCTTAATTTTCTTGAAGCCAATTAAATGGAGCTCTTTACAAATTAATTTTGGCAATACTTTCCAGAGTAGAGAGATATCACATATCTATAACATACAGACATAGACGCACTAAACATACAGACAAATACCAACAGAAATCTTATAGATTTTGTTTTAAAAATTTTAGCTGTGTCTCAAAACTCAAAAGAACAGTTAAATCCAAATTGTGTTTCTGGCAGGTGAACTAAGTTAACGTTACCTGCTCAGATAGCCAAACATTTTTCCTAAGGATTTTTTATTTGCATGCTGTAAGCTTCCTTTTAGAGCTGTTTTTGAAGTCATTTTGTCTTTTAGAAGCTTCTGCATACTAATCAGAGAATGTATGCCACTGTCTCTGAGAGGTTTAGAATCCTGTCTTTTAAGGATGCCCCTTAAGGGGGACTTATCTAAGTTAAAATTTCCCCAAAGTGGCCACTATAATTCCAAAAGTTCACCCATTTTCTTTCTTTCTTTTTTTTTTAAAGATTTTACAGAGAGAAACACAGTGAGAGGGATCACAAGCAGGGGGAGTGGGAGAGAGAGAAGCAGGCTCCTGGCTGAGCAGGGAGCCCGATGCGGGACTCAGTCCCAGGACCCTGGGATCATGACCTGAGCTGAAGGCAGACGCCCAACGACTGAGCCACCCAGGCACCCCAAAGTTCACCCATTTTCCAAAAAGGCATCAGATTCTGGTCTATAGTCTAGGTGGAACCCATCTGTGCCTTTAGATTCCCTCAGACATCTTACCTACAAGGGGCCCTGTTTCCCAACAGGTATTCTAAAACACAGGAAATCATGTTTTCTTCCCTTTCGAACAGAACAGAGTGACTCATCAAGAAGCTTCAACAAACCAAAACTAAAAGGAGCATGCACAATACAGTTGGAGAGCTCAAAACACAAAGAGAGTGGAGCTCGGATCCAAGAGACACCCTCAAACTCCAGGGTTGGTGAGAAAGCCGTGAGCTCAGTGGGCTCTGTGGGGACCAGCATCTGTTTTGTCATTAGCCTCAGAGTCCCTGGAGGTCTTCTTTGGACCCCACTGCCGATGCTATAAAATGTCAATTCCGAAATCACAGAAGTAAAACCACTGAACCATTGAAATAGGAATTAAAGTTTATTGTGCACACACCAGTAAGACGGTTTGCATCCAGGAGCCCTCAAACCAGAACCTGGAATGAGGCGCAGGGGTATACCTTCTAAAGTAGCTTAGATAGTGAGAAAGCAGACTGTTTATTCTTCACAGTGATTGGTTATAGTATTAGAATTGTCTGAAATGGTAGGTAGTTGGTCAGTGGTTGCCTCGTGTCAACCTTGGGAAACAGCTCATAAGCAAGAAATGACCCAACTCAAGTTAGTCTTTGAAAATATGTAGATTAAGCTCTGTATTTCTAAACTGGTTTTGTCTGCTAAGAGAATTTTCCAGGCTGGTCTCCATTTGTTTTTGATTTTAACACATGCATAGTCATGTACATATCTAAATTATTTTTAATGAGTTATCTATGTAAGCAAATGAGGGGGGTGTAGAAAAGGAACATTTAAATAATTATACTGAAAACATGTGCTTTGTCAAACATATTTATTAATGCATCATAAAAAGTCTCCAAGAACATATGTGAATTCATAAAACCTGTCAGGGGAGATGGATGCTCTTTAAAAAAAAAAAAACGCTTGTGAAATTATTGCTGAATGTTTGTGGTGTTTCCTGAGTAATGGAAAAATAACTGTACAAATATTAATGTGGCCAAACAAAACCCCATTTGAGTAGAGCAGGAAACCATAGCAACTCATCTTTTTCACTCTGGAATAACAGAAAAAATTGTAACCTGACAATGATCCCATATTTCTGCCAAAGCATTGTTTAATCTTATATTCTTTATGCCCCATAGAATTATTCAATTATAGTCTCCATTGTCTAAAAATTTTTCTCTCAGAATTTTATGGACCAAGGGGAAAAAGATCTGTGGTTTATTTTATTACTTCTGATAGGAAAGTGAGTATTTTAGCACTAATACTTTTACCCCAGGAATACCTAAGGTTCTGTGTAATAAAAATTTGAAAAGGGCTAAAAGATAGAGGATTTTATATAAACTGCTAGGAAATCAAGATGGCAGGGCATAATTTGGGGGGCTTTTTAAACCCAGATGGAGAAGCCAGAATAGCTTCTCAACTCCTATCAGACGATGATGTTATAATATAGAGCCTGTTTCAAATGCTTATTTAGCTCATCTAAACATAACACGACTTCACATTTGCCCCTCTGAATATCTTTGAGAGCAAGTTCCTGCTGCCTTTGGTCCGGGAAAATGGTCCTGATTCTCAGGGCATGAAGGTGTTGTCCCCTTCATTGGCGTAGCTGCGAGCTGCGAGCATCTGCGAGCTGCGAGCATCAGCGAGCACTCTGGTTACCCTGGTGGTCTTCCAGGCAGGGTCTTCTCCCACCACCTCCTCAATTAAAACAGCTCCAAGTGTTCATGGTGTATTTTCTAATAAGCTTTGGTTTAAATAAAGGCTTCTGACTAAAAATACGTGAAACTTTTGGACCAACTAACGGCTAGACGCTACCATTTTCTTGCCTTCTTTCCCCTAGAAACCTTTCCTTGAAGTACTAACATATCTTTTTGATGAAACATGGTATAAAGACACTCTTTCATTTATCTTATTTAATTTTAACATTGAAGTAAAACCTTTTTAGAGGTAAACTGTAGTATAAAATAAAAATTCAAAAAAGGTTAGAAGTATTTTTGCTCCTTCAAACATAAGTTAGCGCACACAGATTTACCTATTCCTTTCTCAATGAGTATGTATGGGTGGGGGAGTGGGGAGGTTTATTCCAGCTTTCATTTATATGCATTTAAATATTTCAGGATCCAGCATAACGTGGCTAGGAAAAAAGCAAGGCCTCATTGTATTATACATAGAAATTAAACTTTAATCCACCATACGCTCTACAACTTTTAATAAGATTTATACTTTGAAAATGTTTGCCTTAAACAGGGCACTTGCCATGATGAGTACCAGGTGTTGTATGGAAGTGCTGAATCACTAAATTCTCCTGAAACTAATATTACACAGTATGGTAACTAACTGGAATTTAAATAAAAACTTGGAAAGAAAAAAAAATGTTGGTCCTATTGTGTCAAGAAAATGGCATTCGATGTGGGGAAAATGGCTTGAATGTCTAGGGCAGGGGACGCAGATGAGGAAGTAGTGAGGTAGAAGATTAGAAAGAGAGTTCAGAGACCTATTGTGAAATTATTGACTTTCAAAATTAGAAAAACCGGCCAGGTCATTTATGTCAGCCTTTTCTCTGCTGCACAGATTCCTTCCGCAGCGTCACTCAGAAGCCACCACCGTCTCTTCTCCCTCCTGTGTTGGTGAACGCATGACTTCCAACCATTTCATTGTTTTACAGCTCTCATGGCCGAAACATCTTCCTGGTGTCAGAACTATAACTTCCACCATCAGTCTTATTTTGCTTCTGGAATGCCAAAGAATCTTTTTTCTGTGTCAGTTCTTTTGACAGTTAAGAATCATTGAAAACAATACTCTGGTACACTTCTTGTGTCACATTCCATAAGCTCTGACAGTTTGCTCTTTGCCTAGAAGAGAGCTCTATCTGCTTAATAGTAACATTTACAAACACGTATGTAGTTCTTATTATGTGTTAGGCGCTCTAAGTGATTTACATATGCTAATTTATCAGTCCTCACAACCTCCCTCTGAGGTAGGTACTATTACTATGACCTTTTTTTCAAATGAGGAAACTGAGGTTAAGTAATTCATCCAAGGTTGCCACACCTTCGAGATATCAAATCCTGGTCTGAGTGACTTTTTTTTTTTTCTTTTTTTTGGTGGTCCGATCCTGCTGCAGGTTTATTTGTACGAATAGCATAGAACACCAGCCCCACGCAGACAGAAGCCTAGGGGTCACACCAGTCCTTCCGTCCTCACATCGGCTCCAGTGTAGAGGCATCTCTGGGAGCCTGAGCCGCAGCAAGAGCTGGAGCCAGAGTCGTAGCTGCAGCCTGGGCCTTGGTTTGAGCCTTGGCCTTGGCCTTTGGTCAACAGAGCCTGAGACCCTTGGCAACGCGGGTGCGAGCACGTTCCCCGAGCTTGAGGTGAGTGACGTAGGCAAGTCAGCTGAGTTTGCAGCTGCCACCCTTTGGGATCTGGGGCTTGACCTCCTTGGGCTTGACAAGGGCATTGATAGCCTTGGCACGTGCACTCATGACCGTGGCATCGTTGGCCTGCGTTTTCTAAAGTCCCTTCTTGTGCTTCTTGGCAAAGCGCATGTTCCTCAGGAACTTGAAGTCTACCCCTTTAAGAACTTCCAGTCTCTGTAACCAGGGTTCCTTGATGCCGTTTCTGTGCCGTTTTCATGACTGGTTGTGTGTGGTGTGGTTTTTGGGCTTGACCATGTCTGCACCAAAGCCCGTGGCTCCCAAAGTGCCTCAGACCAGAAGAGAAAGAGGATGACTTCTTCAGTAACCCATTTCTAGTATGTTTGCATTTGAAGAGGGAACGGGGGGTGGGGGTGACGCATGGGGGTCAAGAAAGTAAAATGCTAAAACTAGTAAACTTCATCCATGGATTATCAGAAGTGGACCTTCAAGCTGTATTTCCCACTTCCAGGTTATTCAACAATGAATGCCCTCCTTCTATTTTGTACATGACTCTTCATGCCTTTGTTCTTTGAAGTCAGATTTCTGTTTAACTTCTTAAACCCAGTTCCAGAGTAGCAGAGTCGGGAGTGCTGCTTTACTGTGTTTTATGCATCTTGTGCATTAGTCTCTTTGTCTTCTTTTTTTCAAAATCAACAATTAAATACTTACATTATGCAAAAATCACAGATCTTAGTAGTTTCATTTTAGGAAATGGTAATGCTTTGGAGCAGAAAACGTGTTCATCTTCCAGCTGTATCTGAGTCAGTTTTAATGGTTACATCTTAGTTTCATACCTCTGTCTGCACTTTCATCCCTTGCCCAGAAGATTACATCACCCTGGATCACCATTTATTAATGTTATAAATCCTCAGTGTACATTGGAGACAGCCTTGAGGTTTGAGTCTTCTAAATCCCAGGATATCTATATACTGGGATAGGTTCCAAAGGGTACAAATCTTCTTCATTGAAATAAGTAACTTGTCTGATTTTAAGAAAGATTCTATCTGCTTAAACTCAAAGCACAGGTACAGTGGGTTTACTGGCCGTGGTTGGGTGTGTGTATATATGCAGTGGGCTCTGTTACAACCCTGCTCATAGCCCTTTGGCATCCACAATTCCTGCACTCACAACTCTGTGCTCGGGGATTTTCCTGCCCACGGGAGTATGCTTAGCTTTAGCACAGGGCTGGTTAGAAGGGCCATGAAGTTGTCATTGGTTAACCCCTTAACCAGTGACAAACTAGAATTGATGAATAGACATCTTCTTTGCCCATAGATGGAATAAGGCTGAGGTGTGCTCTACCCTGTCTTCCTAGAGGTCTTCTGTAGGATCGAGCTCCCAGACGCGCACAGTAGTAACCTCTCATAACACATCCCGTGTTAGCTGCTTTTGCTTTTTTCCTCACCTCTCCGCTCCCTGCTGGTAATCACCTCCTAAATGTATGCTAAAATCTTAGTCTGAGGGTCTTAATTCTGGGGAGCCCAGACAGATAATCTTTTCACACAAGAAAGCTCCATATAGGCCAAGTTATCTAGAAATACACTCCTGCCCTTAAAGACAGTGCTGACTCAGTTTTTCTTGCTAGTACTTGGCAATTGTATTCGAGACCATATGTATCCTCTTTACAGATGTGTCCTCTCCCTTGCCATCAGCTGTCATTATCACCCAAATTTTTCTGTTTTTTTTAATTCTATTTTTTTTCTTTTTTTTATTCTTATGTTAATCCCCATACATTACATCATTAGTTTTAGATGTAGTGTTCCATGATTCATTGTTTGTGCATAACACCCAGTGCTCCATGCAGAATGTGCCCTCCTCAATACCCATTACCAGGCTAACCCATCCTCCCACCCCCCTCCCCTCTAGAACCCTCAGTTTGTTTTTCAGAGTCCATCGTCTCACATGGTTCGTCTACCCCTCTGATTTCCCCTGCTTCATTCTTCCCCTCCTGCTACCTTCTTCTTCTTCTTCTTTTTTTTTCTTAACATATATTGCATTATTTGTTTCAGAGGTACAGATCTGAGATTCAACAGTCTTGCACAATTCACAGCGCTTACCAGAGCACATACCCTCCCCAGTGTCTATCACCCAGTCACCCCATCCCTCCCACCCCACCCCCCACTCCAGCAAACCTCAGTTTGTTTCCTGCGATTAAGAATTCCTCATATCAGTGAGGTCATATGATACATGTCTTTCTCTTTTTGACTTGTTTCACTCAACATAATACCCTCCAGTTCCATCCACGTCGTTGCAAATGGCAAGATCTTATTCCTTTTGATGGCTGCATCATATTCCATTGTGTATATATACCACTTCTTCTTTATCCATTCATCTGTTGATGGACATCTTGGCTCTTTCCACAGTTTGGCTATTGTGGACATTGCTGCTATAAACATCGGGGTGCATGTACCCCTTCAGATCCCTACATTTGTATCTTAGGGGTAAATCCCAGTAGTGCAATTGCTGGATCATATGGTAGCTCTATTTTCAACTTTTTGAGGAGCCTCCATACTGTTTTCCAGAGCGGCTGCAGCAGCTTGCATTCCCAACAACAGTGTAGGAGGGTTCCCCTTTCTCCGCATCCCCACCAACATCTGTCATTTCCTGACTTGTTAATTTTAGCCATTCTGACTGGTGTGAGGTGGTATCTCATTGAGGTTTTGATTTGGATTTCCCTGATGCCGAGCGATATTGAGCACTTTTTCATGTGTCTGTTGGCCATTTGGATGTCTTCTTTGGAAAAATGTCTGTTCATGTCTTCTGCCCATTTCTTGATTGGATTCTTTGTCCTTTGGGTGTTGAGTTTGATGAGTTCTTCATAGATTTTGGATACTAGCCCTTTATCTGATATGTCATTTGCAAATATCTTCTCCCATTCTGTCGGTTGTCTTTTGGTTTTGTTGACTGTTTCCTTTGCTTTGCAAAAGCTTTTTATCTTGATGAAGTCCCAATAGTTCATTTTTGCCCTTGCTTCCCTTGCCTTTGGCGATGTGTCTAGGAAGAAGTTGCTTCGGCTGAGGTCAAAGAGGTTGCTGCCTGTGTTCTCCTTTAGGATTTTGATGGACTCCTGTCTCACATTGAGGTCTTTCAACCATTTGGAGTCTATTTTTGTGTGTGGTGTAAGGAAATGGTACAGTTTCATTCTTCTGCATGTGGCTATCCAATTTTCCCAACACCATTTATTGAAGAGACTGTCTTTTTTCCATTGGACATTCTTTCCTGCTTTGTCAAAGATGAGTTGACCATAGAGTTGAGGGTCCATTTCTGGGCTATTCTGTTCCATTGATCTATGTGTCTGTTTTTGTGCCAGTACCATACTGTCTTGATGATGACAGCTTTGTAATAGAGCTGGAAGTCCGGAATTGTGATGCCGCCAGCTTTGCCTTTCCTTTTCAACATTCCTCTGGCTATTTGGGGTCTTTTCTGGTTCCATACAAATTTTAGGATTATTTGTTCCATTTCTTTGAAAAAAGTGGATGGTATTTTGATGGGGATTGCATTGAATGTGTAGATTGCTCTAGGTAGCATTGACATCTTCACAATATTTGTTCTTCCAATCCATGAGCATGGAACGTTTTTCCATTTCTTTGTGTCTTCCTCAATTTCTTTCATGAGTATTTTATAGTTTTCTGAGTACAGATCCTTTGTCTCTTTGGTTAGATTTATTCCTAGGTATCTTATGGTTTGGGGTGCAATTGTAAATGGGATCGACTCCTTAATTTCTCTTTCTTCTGTCTTGTTGTTGGTGTATAGGAATGCCACTGACTTCTGTGCATTGATTTTATATCCTGCCACTTTACTGAATTCCTGTATGAGTTCTAGCAGTTTTGGGGTGGAGTCTTTGGGGTTTTCCACATAAAGTATCGTATCATCTGCAAAGAGTGAGAGTTTGACTTCTTCTTTGCTGATTTGGATGCCTTTTATTTCTTTTTGTTGTCTGATTGCTGTGGCTAGGACTTCCAATACTATGTTGAATAGCAGTGGTGATAGTGGACATCCCTGCCGCGTTCCTGACCTTAGGGGGAAAGCTCTCCATTTTTCCCCATTGAGAATGATATTCGCTGTAGGTTGTTTTTTTTTTTAAAGATTTTATTTATTTATTTGACAGAGAGAGAGACAGCGAGAGCAGGAACACAAGCAGGGGGAGGGGGAGAGGGAGAAGCAGACTTCCTGCTGAGCAGAGAGCCCGATGTGGGACTCGATCCCAGGACCCTGGGATCATGACCTGAGCCGAAGGCAGACGCTTAACGACTGAGCCACCCAGGCGCCCCTCGCTGTAGGTTTTTCATAGATGGCTTTTATGATATTGAGGTATGTACCCTCTATGCCTATACTCTGAAGAGTTTTGATCAAGAAAGGATGCTGTACTTTGTCAAAAGCTTTTTCTGCATCTATTGAGAGGATCATATGATTCTTGTTCTTTCTTTTGTTAATGTATTGTATCACATTGATTGATTTGCGGATGTTGAACCAACCTTGCAGCCCAGGGATAAATCCCACTTGGTCGTGGTGAATAATCCTTTTAATGTATTGTTGGATCCTATTGGCTAGTATTTTGGTGAGAATTTTTGCATCCATGTTCATCAGGGATATTGGTCTGTAATTCTCCTTTTTGATGGGGTCTTTGTCTGGTTTGGGGATCAAGGTAATGCTGGCCTCATAAAATGAGTTTGGAAGTTTTCCTTCCATTTCTATTTTTTGGAACAGTTTCAGAAGAATAGGTATTAATTCTTCTTGAAATGTTTGGTAGAATTCCCCTGGGAAGCCATCTGGCCATGGGCTTTTGTTTTTTGGGAGATTTTTGATAACTGCTTCAATGTCCTTCGTGGTTATAGGTCTGTTCAGGTTTTCTATTTCTTCCTGGTTCAGTTTTGGTAGTTGATACATCTCTAGGAATGCATCCATTTCTTCCAGGTTATCTAATTTGCTGGCATAGAGTTGCTCATCATATGTTCTTATAATTGTTTGTATTTCTTTGGTGTTGGTTGTGATCTTTCCTCTTTCATTCATGATTTTGTTGATTTGGGTCATTTCTCTTTTCTTTTTGATAAGTCTGGCCAGGGGTTTATCAATCTTGTTAATTCTTTCAAAGAACCAGCTCCTAGTTTCGTTGATCTGTTCTACTGTTCTTTTAGTTTCTATTTCATTGATTTCTGCTCTGATCTTTATGATTTCTCTTCTGCTGCTGGGTTTAGGCTTTATTTGCTGTTCTTTCTCCAGCTCCTTTAGGTGGAGGGTTGGGTTGTGTACTTGAGACCTTGCTTGTTTCTTGAGAAAGGCTTGTATTGCTATATTCTTTCCTCTTAGGACTGCCTTTGCTGCATCCCAAAGATTTTGAATAGTTGTGTTTTCATTTTCATTGGTTTCCATGTATTTTTTTAATTCTTCTTTAATTTCCTTTCTTCATTCTTCAGTAGGATGCTCTTTAGCCTCCATGTATTTGAGTTCTTTCCGACTTTCCTCTTGTGATTGAGTTCTAGTTTCAAAGCATTGTGGTCTGAAAATAGGCAGGGAATGATCCCAGTCTTTTGGTACCAGTTGAGACCTGATTTATGACCTAGGATGTGATCGATTCTGGAGAATGTTCCATGGGCACTAGAGAAGAATGTGTATTCTGTTGCTTTGGGGTGGAATGTTCTGAATAGGTCTGTGAAGTCCATTTGGTCCAGTGTGTCATTTAAAGTCTTTATTTCCTTGTTGATCTTTTGCTTAGACGATCTGTCCATTCCAGTGAGGGGGGTGTTAAAGTCCCCCACTATTATTGTATTGTTGTCAATGTGTTTCTTTGCTTTTGTTATTAATTGCCTTATATAATTGGCTGCTCCCATGTTAGAGGCATAGATATTTACAATTGTTAGATCTTCTTGTTGGATAGACCCTTTAAGTAGGATATAATGTCCTTCCTCATGTCTTATTACAGTCTTTGGTTTAAAATCTAATTTGTCTGATATAAGGATTGCCACCCCAGCTTTCTTTTGGTGTCCATTAGCATGGCAAATGGTTTTCCACCCCCTCACTTTCAATCTGGGGGTGTCTTTGGTTCTAAAATGAGTCTCTTGCAGACAGCATATCGATGGGTCTTGTTTTTTTATCCAATCTGATACCCTTTGTCTTTTGATTGGGGCATTTAGCCCATTTACATTCAGGGTAACTATTGAAAGATAGGAATTTAGTGCCATTGTATTGCCTGTGAGGTGACTGTTACTGTATATTGTCTGTGTTCCTTTCTGGTCTATGTTGCTTTTAGGGTCTCTCTGCTTAGAGGACCCCTTTCAAGATTTCTTGTAGGGCTGGTTTCGTGTTTGCAAATTCCTTTAGTTTTTGTTTGTCCTGGAAGCTTTTTATCTCTCCTTCAATTTTCAATGACAGCCTAGCTGGATAGAGTATTCTTGGCTGCATATTTTTCTCATTTAGTGCTCTGAATATATCCTGCCAGTCCTTTCTGGCCTGCCAGGTCTCTGTGGATAGGTCTGTTGCCAATCTAATGTTTCTACGATTGTAGGGTACATATCTCTTCTCCCGAGCTGCTTTCAGGATTTTCTCTTTGTCTATGAGACTCGTAAGTTTTACTATTAGATGTCGGGGTGTGGACCTATTTTTATTTTTTTTGAAGGGGGTCCTGTGTGCTTCCTGGATTTTGATGGCTGTTTCCTTCCCCAAATTAGGGAAGTTCTCTGCTATAATTTGCTCCATTATACCTTCTGCCCCTCTCTCTCTTTCTTCTTCTTCTGGGATCCCAATTATTCTAATGTTGTTTCGTCTTATGGTATCGCTTATCTCTTGAATTCTGCCCTCGTGATTCAGTAGTTGTTTCTCTCTCTTTTTCTCAGCTTCTTTATTTTCCATCATTTGGTCTTCTATATTACTGATTCTCTCTTCTGCCTCATTTATCCTAGCTGTTAGCACCCCCATTTTTGATTGCACCTCGTTAATAGCCTTTTTGATTTCTGCTTGGTTAGATTTTAGTTCTTTTACTTCTCCAGAAAGGGTTTCTCTAATAACTTCCATATTTTTTCAAGCCCAGCTAGTATCTTTAAAGTGATGATTCTGAACTCTAGATCTGACATCGTACTAATGTCTGTATTGAGTAGGTCCCTGGCAGTCGGTACTACCTCTTGTTCTTTTTGTTGAGGTGATTTTTCCGTCTTGTCATTTTGTGCAGAGGAGAATAGATTAATAAGAGAACAAAATGCTAGCAGAGTAACCACGTCCCCAGAAAATATACTCTAAAGAAATCAGAAAAGACCTGAAGCAGTGGAAAAAGAAATGGAAAGAGAGAAAAAAGAAAAAGATAAAGATAAAAACAAACAAAACAAAACAACAACAACAACAAAAAACAGAATGTGATCAAATATGATCAGGCTGGTATATAGATCAGTGCCACACATTAGATTCGGGGTGTATTTTGGTCTTTTAGAAGATAGTGCCTCCCAAAATTTTAAAGAAAGAAAAACTTATATATGTACAAAAATAAGGGTTGATATGATGAAGGGATGGAATATGATTGTAAAGATGGAAATTATAAAAAATTTTATAAAAGGAATTGATAAGAAGTTTGAAAAAAGAAAGAAGAGGATTTAAAAAAAGAAAAAAGAAAAAAAAGGGAGGGAATGTGATCAGGCAGGGGAGTAGAAAACACCATATACTAGAGATTTAGGGTATATTTTAATGTGTTAGAAGAAACTATCTCAAAATTTTAAAGAGAGAACAACTTATATATATATGCCAAAAATACGGGTAACTACTATGAAGGGATAGAATATGACTCTAAAAATGAAAAATAAAAATGTTTTTTTAAAAAAAGGGATTGATAAGATGTTGGTTGAAAAAGGGAAAAAGAAAAATTCAGAAAAAAAAAGGAAAAGTTAAAAAAAATTAACTTTGAAAGACTAAAGAATCATGGTAAAAAAGCCATGAATTCTATGTGCAGTATTCCCCTAGGACTGGAGTTCTGCCGTTCTCGTTAATCAGTAAACTTGGTCTTGGCTGGCTGTTCTCGCTGATCTTCTGGGGAGGGGCCTGTTGCCGTGGTTTCCAAATGTCTCTGCCGGAGGCGGAATTGCCCCGCCCTTGCCCCCTCCCGGCTAAGTCATCTGCTCGGGTTTGCTCTCCGGGGCTTTTGTTCCCTGCGAGCTTTCCCTACAGCTTTGGAGGCGGAGAGTGAAGATGGCGGCCCCCCAATCTCCGCCCCGGAGGAGCCGAAAACTGGGGGTCCCGCTCCTCAGTGAGCCCCCAGAGAAAAGCCGTCAGTCACTCCCGTCTCCCCGGTCTCCCCGGTCACTCCGTGCTCACCCGGCCTGCGACCGCGCGCCTCTATCTCTGGCACCCGACCCCGGGTGGAGTCTCCAAACCCAGCAGATCCCTGCAGTGCACTCCCGCGCGGCTCCTCCTGGGGGAGGAAGGGGAGTCTCCCCGGATCTGCCGCTTGCTGGGTCCCTGCTGGAGGAGCAGGGGCCCGACTGTGCCGCGGATCACGGTTTATGGCGACCCCGAGCTGAGAGCCCGCGCCTGGGCTCCGTCTCTGCAGCTGGCTTCCCTGCTCCGATACCTGGGAGCTCTGCCGCCCTCAGGCACCCCCGGTCTTTCTGTGACCCCGAGGGTCCTGAGACCACACTGTCCCGGAGGGTTCCACCCCCCGCTTAGCCACCAGAGTGACGTCCCTCGGCGGAGCAGACTTTTAAAAGTTCCGATTTTGTGCTCCGCGGCTCTATCACTTGCCAGACGCGGCCGACGGAGGCCCCTCCCCCGCCGTCTATCCTCCGGAATATCGCCTCGGATTCACTTCTCCGCATGTCCTACCTTCCAGAAAGTGGTCGCTTTTCTGATGAGAGAGTTGTTGCTCTTCTTTTCTTTGATCTCCTGTTGAGTTTGTAGGTGTTCCGAATGGTTTGATCCCTCTCCAGCTGAATTCCTGAGAGGAGACGAAATCCAGGTCTCCTACTCCTCCGCCATCTTGCTCCGCTCCCCCTCTATTTTATTTTTTATCTTCTCCTATTGTCTAACTCAAGTCACAGGAACACTCTGCTTTGCAGGCCTAGATCCTGGGCATGCGGTAGTAAGTCAGATAGGTGTGAATTGTTGTTCTCCTCCTCGATTTCCTTATTATAATTAGCTCAGCTCCTATACTGACCCTTCCTTCATCCTTGTGTCTATTATAATTAAGTTCTCTCAGTGAAGCCACACAAATAGCTCCTCAACAGTTTAGTCCCCTATCCTCCCAGACATCTTCCGAGCTTTCGACCTCATCATTCCTCAAAAACCTCACTTCTTCCACCAGCCCTTCAGATGTCTGTGTACCCTCTTTCTCTCCATTCCAGTGCTGCTGCCATGGTATTATTCAGTAGTGTAAGTTTGATTGTGTTACGTTCTTGTCTTAAAACCCTTCAGGGGTTCCGTATTACCTTGACAACCATCCCTACTCCCTACCATGAAACACCATACCTCTTATTATCTGGCTCCTACCCGCCTCTATAGACGAGACACTGTCCACACTCAGCATGCACTCTGCATTCTGGACACGATGAGCCATTCGCAGTTCTCCGAACACACAGTGACCTTTCAAAGGGCTTTCCAAGTGTTCCTGAGTCTACGGTCTGTTCTCTTTCCCATATACCATGATGCTTCCCATGCACTGTTGCTCAAATGCAGCTTTAAGCAAAAATTTCCTAGGAGCAGGAAGGAGAAGGAAGGGAGTATTATTTCAAGCCCTTTACAAAATAATTGTAGACACTTCACCTGGGAATGTCTAAGTGTAGTGGAAATCTGGATGAGTAGGTAAAGCAGCTACATAAATAAAATGAACAACTTTTTGGTCACATTGGGAGATTGCCTTGAGGTTTAAATGGCTGAGATTATTTCCGCTGTCTTCACAGCTAGCCATCTAATTAAACAGCGGCGCCAGTCGGCACACATTCATCATCTCCAAAGAAAACGAAAAGTCACCTCCATAAATTTCAAAATATGGGATATTAAAAGTTTGTTTTTATAATAGCTGATGTACAACAATTTGTGCTAACATCTGACCCTAAAGTAACTTCTTAAGCTGAATCTGTGTCCCAAGATTCAGCATTTACTAATGTAATAAAGAAAGCTGCTAGTTTTTTCTTTGCTAAAAGCAAAGCTAAATAAACTCGAATAATTCACATGATTTTTAAACTTAAGTGTAGATTTTGATTGGTATTAGCAAATTCACTATATATTCTGATGGATACCAATCAGCATATGACAAACACTTCTAGATGTCCCACCCCGGGTCGCACCTTTACCTCATGCAATTCTTCCTCTCATTCCCTTGATTGAAGAATAACTCTCCTAAATATAATTTCCCTTCTAAAGTGCTCTGTGTAATTTCATCAAATTCTCTTGCAATTCCCTCTCTCTACCTTATACTCCCTTATCTTAAGTACCAAAAAATAGTCTTTCTCTGGAAATAACAGCAGCTCCTGAGGTATCAAATTCCTAGAAGGAAAGAGCGGATGACCCACTCTACTTTGCTTCTTCCCTGGTCACTTTTCAGGGATTGACTCTGGCCTGGAGTTGGCCAATTTTTATTTCAAAAGGCCAGGTAGTTAATATTTTAGGCTTTGTAGGCCATACAGTCTCTGTTAGTACTGCCCCACCCTGCAGCACACATAGACAATACACAGAGGAATAAGTGTGTCTGTGTTCCAGCAAAACTTTATTTACAAAATCAAGCAGCAAGCATATTTGGTTCATGGACCGTAGCTTGCTGATCTCTGATCCGTCCCTTAAATCCTCTCTGGCATCGTCTTAGGCCGGTAACAAAAGGATTATTTGATTTGTTTTCATACGATTTTGTTGAGCAAAACACATTAAAATAGCCCTCTTTCTCTGAGGACTCCTAATCTCAAAATCAAATAAAGGAAATATACTAATACTAGCTATGCCTACAGCATGTGAAATGATTACAAGCAAGACAATAGGAGATTGAAGTATATACCATCCATTTCAGGTCAAAGGGAAAATACATTTAGAGACAGGGCAGAGATTAGGAAAGAGAATTCTGGCTATTCTCTGTCAAGATTGAATGGGTACGTTCAGTCAAGTTGGAAGAGTGGAAGGCGTATGAGATTGGATTCCGAGCCTGGGCTCTTCCAGTTACTAACGGCCCTCAGAATTTGGACAAATCATAGGATCTCTCATCCCCTGATTTTTTTTTTTTAATCTGTAAACTATAGATAATACCTATCCTGATATCTTAGTCAAGGCTGTTGAAAGATGATATAATGTGAAAACCCTCCTTAAGAAGTAATTTTCAGCTATAGATTCTCACTTTAAAAACTCAAAGTGTGATGGTGTACCTGGCTGGCTCAGTTAGTTAAGCATCTGCCTTTGGATCAGGTCATGATCCCAGGGTCCTGGGATTGAGCCCTACATTGGGCTCTCTGCTCAGCAGAGAGTCTTCTTCTCCCTCTGCACCTCCCCCTGCTCCTTCTCTCTCTCTCTTACTCTCTCTCTCAAACAAATAGATACCTTTAAAAAAAAATAAAAACCTCAAAGTGTGGAGGAATCTATAGATCTGACAAGTGATTTGAGGACTTTTTCTTGATTCCAGTAGATTACAGATGCCCCTTGACCATTTTTTTGCCACTCTCTTGAACTTGTTCATCTTTTTTACATCTTTTTCCAGGAACAATAACCAGAACTAAAACATAATATAAAGTGACTTTTTATTTGAAATAGCAAGACCTTTTAGGGAATTATGTGTTTTTTACAGGTGGTTCCCAAAGTCAATTTGTAGTCATTCTTGCTAAGTAAGAAGAGAGGGATGGAGTCAGGTTAAAGCTACTATCCAGACAGCTCTTAGTGCATGAAGGAGATCAAGAGAGGGGCAAGACTATGAAATGAAGCATCCTCTCTCTCTTCCTCAACTCTGATTTTAAAACTTATTGGCCAAAACTTATTAGCAAAACTAATTTTATTTAGCTGTAGAAAGATCAATTCCTGGCATATAATAATTGCTAAAAAGAAAGATGTGTGAAGTTTTGGAGGTACAAACAATACCTGATCATTTCATAACTGTGCTGAGATTCTTTAACTAGGAAGAAGATGGGGTATAAAATTGTAACTTGGAATACTGGGGCAAGAGGGTAAATTAGACGATAGTGATGCCCAAGTGTTTTGCCCCTTAGCTTATTGGTAAGTAGATTCGGCCCCACCAGACCCCACGGGTTTTGGCCAATGCTTTCACCTGACACAGAGAAGATCTGTGACACAATGAAAATGCACAGATCATTGGTGGTGAAGAGAGAGCTTGAGCCAAGCTAGGTTGACTGAAATCCTGGTTAATTCAACCATTCATTCATGCCTCACAAAATCTACCTTGGGAAAGTCTGAAGCAAATATTTCAGCAAATTCCTCTGCTCTTTTTTTTTTTAAGATTTTATTTATTTATTTATTTATTTGGCAGAGAGAGAAAACGCACAAGCAGAGGGAAGCAGAAGAGGGAGAGGGAGAAATAGGCTCTCTGCTGAGCAGGGAGCCTGACTTGGGGCTCGATCCCAGGACCCTGGAATCATGACCCAAGCCAAAGGAGACGCTTCACCAACTGAGCCACCCAAGTGCCCTTGCTCTTTCTTTTTTAATCCCAAGTGCCTTTCGGTTCATTGCACAATCTCAATAATTAGCTCGGCATATCATTAAAGACGTTATGTTGAAGGGGTTCTTGAAATTATTTCTTTGGCTCACCTAATTTCTGGTTTACTCACACCTGCAACCAATTCTCAGCGTCCATGTTCCTCACTTGAAGAAATCTTTTAAAAAGAAAAAAAACTTGAACATTTGTCGGTTGATTTTTTTTTCTCTTAGCAATGATTTTTTTTTTTAAACTGGCGAACTCTCATTTAATATTAATTCCTCAGCTCAAAACAAGTTCTGATGTTACATCCTACATCTGTAAGTAGACAGTCTCTTTAGTACATGATGCGGAACTAAAGTGTAAACTAAAGGCAGAAGAAAACTTCCGTGGGGCCCTAGGATCATTTGTATCTACGGAAGGCAGTTTCAGTAAATAGTAATGAAAGACTACCATGGTTCCTTTAACAAAACACTCTTGGTTTGAGATGTTTATGAATTATAATTCCGTCTTGTTTAACCACACACATGAGTAGTGTGAAAAAGTGCTCCGCGGCGTTTATCTTGAAAAACGATAAATAGGTAGAAAATAGAAATATTTTGTGAATGCCAGTCCTCACACCTGATGTTAAAAGGCAACTCCGTCTTAAATTCTATACAGTGGGATCATTAACTGAGTAGCAAATGGACATGGCTACAAAACACTACCATGTATAAGACATTAGTTTGAGGTCTCAAGAAAGAGACAACATGAATTCCACTATCTCAGTCAGCATGCTTGCATCTTCTCCCTTTGACATTTCACTGGATATCCACTGCTCTGTCATAGCAAATTGGGGTTTCTTCTTCAAAAACTTGTCCCAACCTTCTTTTTCTGCCGCTGGGAGCTCAAGGACCAGCAACCTAGAAGACCGTCATCTGCTCGTCTGTTCGTCATCCTGTCATAGACTGAGCACAACCTGGATGGCATCTACTCATATATGTCACCACCGTGGTGATGACAGTGCATTTCAATAGCTTAAAAACTTATTAAAATTATAATAATCTTTGTCAAGCCCCAGAAATTCTGCGGCCTCGCAGAGAGTACATTTAGCGACGACAAAAGACTCCTAGTTTGCTCTTCCCCGCGCAATGCACCAGGGAGATTTTCTTGTAAGCTGAGCGAAAGAGCTGCCAGACACCATCTCCTGGAAACGCCTGGAAGAGACATGAGCTAGGAGGAAAACAGCAAACCTTAAAAGGGAAATCTGCCAGCCTGCATCGAATCACTGGGCCCCCAAACTGGGCTTCTCACACTGACTCAGTGAGTTCAGTCTCCTGGCAAACCATACACCATAATTAACTGTCCTTAATTCAGACGAACATTTTATGGGCCCACAGGGTCTGGAGAGAAAATCGTTAGCTTCGCTGACTAATTTTCAGTTCGTCAGCAACCGTTCAGTCAACAGAGCACTAATAGGGCAGCCTTGATTAGAAGGAGAGGGATATGATATTAGTTGGCTGCCTCTAACAGGAATGAGGATGCTAAATGGCAAAAACCATCTGTAGCTCTGGAAAGGAAACACTTGAAAAACACTTTTTGAAGGTAAATGATAAGACAGAGAATACATTTTGTGTTTTCAGGTTCGTCTACAAAGTATTTTATTTTGTGTTTCTTTTGTCATTATTTCTTTGATTCTTCCCGTCAGAGGCAAAAACTTCTTTTGCAAAATACTGTTTTGAGTGACCTACAAAACCAAATCTTTTAGATTTTGACTTGGGGATATGGTTCAGGAGTATTGCATATATGTAGAAATAAAAATTATGTATGTGTCTATATGTATATTTGTATTTCAGCAGACCACCAAAGACAGGGATTGTCTTGGGCAAGATAACTTGTTAAAAAGATGAAGTAAAGGCAGTTTTCATGGCTTATTTATTAGATGTGTCTGAAAAAAATTAAAAACAAACTAAATAGCATTTATTCAAAGCTTTGAATTAAACTACAGGAGAAATTTCTTAGTAAAAATGCAGTCTGAATTTTATTTACTGAGGTAAAACCTCAGTTAACCAAAGTACCTCAAGAATGGAGGGTTTAGTTAATTTAACTTTCCTACTAATTAAAAATTTAAATCTAATCCCCCTTTAATTCTTATTGTTGAAGTGTCTTTGGGAATAAAATGAAATATTTTATTTCCTCACCTTAGTAAGTGGAGTATAGGAAATACCATTGAATCATAGATCATTTAGGATTTTCACTAGGGTCATTCAGAAGATCAGTTCTCTTGCAGTAGAGATAGCTCCAGGAGGCTGGTCTATATGAGCAGGAATTTTACTTTGACCTTAGGACCATTAGGCACACTCTTGCTTGCTTCTTGTGCTCCCTCCCTCCCACTACTCTCTTAACTAAATTTCTGAAATAAGCTTATTTTATTCTCCTTCCCTCTCTGGTTTCTATTCTGGATTATAAAAAGTATTTTTATTTGAAAGTTTCTTTGCAGTTCTTTCAAATTAATAAAAATAGTAGTTTTTTAATTCCTAAGGAAAATCTATCTTTCAGTATCCTCATAAAATAAGCCAGACAGCCAAGGTTTGAATCTCTTGTTCATTTGAAGGAGCAATAATTTAACCCAGAGCAATTAGTATGAAACTGGAAAGGTAATCATTTGTAAGGTCCTTTTCAACTGTAACAATCAGGGTCCAGGATCAAATGCTAAGCTCCCTCTTTCCACTTAATGGAATTCATAGTTTCTATGGGATTGATGAGGTTCTTATTTCTGTATCTCCTGAAAGAATAAATAATCTAGTTCAGTTTCAGTACCATGGCATTGAGCTAATATCCTCCTGCTCCCGACTAAAAACACACAAATTCTTTTCTTTTTAATTTTATTTTATTTTATTATGTTATATTAGTAACCATACAATACATCATTAGTTTTTGATGTAGTGCTCCATGATTCATTGTTTGCATATAGCACCCAGTGCTCCATGCAGTACGTGCCCTCCTTAATACCCATCACCGGGCTAACCCAACCCCCGACTCGTCTCCCCTCTAAAACCCTCAGTTTGTTTCTCAGAGTCCATAGTCTCTCATGGTTCGTCTCCCCCTTCAATTCCCCCCCTTCATTTTTCCCTTCCTTCTCCTAATGTCCTCCATGCTATTTCCTATGTTCCACAAATAAGTGAAACCATATGATAATTGACTTTCTCTGCTTGATTTATTTCACTTAGCATAATCTCCTCCAGTCCCATCCATGTTGATGTAAAAGTTGGGTATTCATCCTTTCTGATGGCTGAGTAATATTCCATTGTATATATGGACCACATCTTCTTTATCCATTCATCTGTTGAAGGGCATCTCGGCTCTTTCCACAGAACACACAAATGAAGCAAAATAAATCTATAATCCTATCAGATTACTTAATGGAAGTATCAGAAACTGACAGCTGAAGGTAATAAAATGAATAAACACAAATACTTCAACGAAAATTTAAAACATTTAAAATATGTATCTAGAACCCTGCATGGACTGTAGATGTATATTTTTTTCAAGTTTTAAAATGTATTACAGATTATTTCCAAAACACACTGAACATTTGAAGCCAAAGTGGTCTTAAGAAATTCCCCCCAAAATTACATAAAACAAAAAATTCTTTGACATAAGTCACCTGATTTTAAATTGACGATAAAAAGATAATCACAGGGGGGTGGGGGGATGGGTTAGCCTGGTGATGGGTATTAAAGAGGGCACGTACTGCACGGAGCACTGGGTGTTATGCACAAACAATGAATTATGGAACACTACATCTAAAACTAATGATGTAATGTATGGGGATTAACATAACATAATAAAAAAATTTAAAAATTTTTAAAAAATTTTAAAAAAGGTAATCATAAAAAAGACTCACATATTTGGAAACTAAAATATGTACTCTTAAGTCATATCTGAATTAAAACCAGGATGAAAAAAAATTGTAAATATGCACAATAAAATGACAGTAAAAGTCCTCCATAGTAACACTTGTGAAAGGCAAGTAAAACAATATTTAGGTAATTATAGCTTTACATGTGCTAAATTTTTAAAAGCTTTCAAAAATAAGTGAAGAATTCAAATTTTTTTAATTGAGGCAAAATTGACATATAATGTACTGGTCGCAGGTGTATAACAGAATGATTCAATATTTGTATATAGTGTAGAATGATCATCACAATAAGTCTAGTTAAGATCTGTCACCATGTATAGTTACAAAAATTTTTTTTTCTCATGTTGAGGAGTTTTAAGATCTACTCTCTTAACAGGTTTCAAATACATGGTATGGTAATATTAACTGTAGTCACCATGCTGTACATTACATCTCCATGACTTCTTTATTTTGTAACTGGAAGTTTGTACCTTTTGACTCCCTTTCCCATTTTGCCCACCTCCCACCCCACCTCTGGCAACTGCCAGTCTGTTCTCTGTATCTATGAGGTTTCAAGGCGAGGGTTGTTGGTTTTTGGTTTTTCATTTTTGATTTCACCTGAGATCATACAGTATTTGTCTTTCTGACTTACTTCACTTAGCACAATGCCCTCAAGGTTCATCCATATTGTTGCACATGACAGGATTTCCTCATTTTTTTGTGGCTGATAATATTCCATTACAAACATGCACCACAAATTCTTCATTCATTCATCCATAGACAGACACTTTGGTTGTTTCTGTGTCTTGGCTACAGTATATAATGCTGCTATGGACTTGGGGCTGCAAATATCTTTTTAAGTGACCATTTTCATTTCCTCTGGATATATTCCCAGAAGTGGAATTGCTGGATCATATGATAGTTCTATTTTTCAGTTTTTGGAGGATCCTCCATACCATTTTCCATAGGACTATAACCAATTTACATTCCCACCAAGAGTGCACAAGGGTTCCCTTTATTCCACATCCTCGCTAGCATTTTTTACCTCTTTTTAATAATGCTCATTCCAACAGACCAACAGATAATGACCATATCTCATTGTGGTTCTGATTTGCATTTCCCTGATGACTAGTAATGTTAAACATCTTTTCATGTACCTATTGGCCATTTGTATCTGTTTGGAAAAATGTCTGTTCACATTGTTTGCCCATTTTTAATTGCATTTTTTTTTTTTTGCTATTGAGTTGTAGTTCTCTATGCATTTTTGATATTAGTCCCTTATCAGATAGATGGTTTTCAAATATTTTTTCACATTCCAAAGGTTGTCTTTTCGCTTTGTATTTTGTTACTTTCGTTCTGCAGAAGCTTTTTAGTTTGATGCAGTCCTACTGGTTTATTTTTTATTTTGTTGCTTGTGCTTTAGGTGTCATATCCACAAAAACATTGCCAAGACCTGTGCCTTTTTTCCTATGTTTTCTTTTTGGACTTTCATGGTTTCAGGTCTTAAATTTATTTTTTTAAGTTGTGTAAGATAAGGATCTAGTTTCATTCTTTTACATGTGAATATCCAATTTTCCCAGCACCATTTATTGAAGAGATTGTCTTTTCTCCATTGAGTATTCTTGACTTCCTTGTCAAATATTACTTGACCAGTTATGCTTAGGTTTATTTCTCAGGTCTCAATTCTGTTCCATTGATCTATGTGTCTGTTTTTATGTCAAGACCATACTGTTTTGATTACTTCAGATTTGTGATATAGTTTGAAATCAGGGAACATGATGTCTTCAGCTTTGTTCTTCTTTCTCAAGATTGCTTTGGCTTTCCGGGGCCTTTTGTGGTTCAATACAAATTTTAGGATTGTTCCAATTCTGTGAAAAGTACCATTGGAATTTTGATCAAGATTGCATTGAATCTGTAAATTGCTTTGGGTAGTATGGACATTTCAACAGTATTAATTCTTTAAATCCATGATCATGGAATATCTTTTCATTTATTTTTCTCTTCAGTTTCTTTCATCAAAGTCATAGTTTTCAGTGTATAGGTCTTTCACCTCCTTGGTTAAATTTATTCCCAACTATTTTAGCCTTTTGGTGCAATTGTAAATGGGACAGTTTTCTTGATTTCTCTTTCAGATAGTTTGTGGTGAGTGCATAGAAATGAAACTAATTTCTGGGTATGCCTGTGTGGCTCAGTCAGTTAAGCATCCAACTCTTGATTTCGTCTTAGGTCATGATCTCAGGGTCGTGAGATGGAGCCTCAGGTCAGGCTCCATGCCCAGCATGGAGCGCTTAAGATTCTCTCTCTCCCTCCCTCTCCTTCAGCCCCTCCCCCCACTCACGTGTGCTTGCTGTCTCTCTCTCTCAAAAAAAAAAAATGTAACTGTTCAGGGCTTTTATCATGTGAGGATGTTGTAATTTGTCCAATGCTTTTTTATGTTCATTGAGATGATCGTGTGATTTTTATCTTTCATTTTATTGATTTGCATTATGGTGAAATATCCTTGCATCCCAGGGATAAATCATACTTGGTCATGGTGTATAATTCCTTTAAAGTGTTCCTGAATTTGGTTTGCTAATATTTTATTGAGGAGTTTTGCATCTATATTCATCAGGGGTATGGATATTGGCATACAGGTTTTTTTAGTTTATTTTTTAACATATAATGTATTCTTTGTTTCAGGGGTTCAGGTCTGTGATTCATAACTCTTATATAATACCCAGTGCTCATTACAACACATACCCTCCCCATTGTCCATCACCCAGTTACCCCTCCCCCCACCACCCTCCCCTCCAGCAACCCTCAGTTTGTTTCCTAAGATTAAGAGTCTCTTAAGGTTTATCTCCCTCTCTGGTTTCATCTTGTTTCATTTTTCCACTCTTCCCCTGTGATCCTCTGTTTTATTTCTTAAATTCAGTGTATCAGTGAGATCATATGATACTTGTCTTTCTCTGATCGATTTATTTCACTTAGCATAATACCCTCTAGTTCCATCCCCTTTGTTGCAAATGGCAAGATTTCAATTTTTTGATGGCTGCATAATATTCCATTGTGCATTCATTTTTTTGATGGCTGCATAATATTCCTGTGTGTGTGTGTGTGTACACACACCACATCTTCTTTATCTATTACTGTGTCGATGGACATCTGGGCTCTTTCCATAGTTTGGCTATTGTGGGCATTGCTGCTGTAAACATTGGGGTGTAGGTGCTCCTTCTGATCCCTACATTTGTATCTTGGCAGTAAATACCCAAGAGTGCCGTTCCTGGGTCATAGGGTAGCTCTATTTTCAACTTTTTGAGGAACCTCCATACTGTTTTCCAGAGTGGCTGCACCAGCTTGCATTCCCACCAACAGTGTAGGAGGGTTCCCCTTTTTCCACATCCTCACCAACATCTGTCGTTTCCTGACTTGTTGATTTTAGCCATTCTGACTGGTGTGAGGTGCTATCTAATTGAGGTTTTGATTTGGATTTCCCTGATGCCAAGTGATGTTGAGAACTTTTTCATGTGTCTGTTGGCCATTTGGATGTCTTCTTTGGAGAAATGTTCTGTCCATGTCTTCTGCCCATTTCTTGATTGGATTCTTTGTTCTTTGGGTGTTGAGTTTAATAAGTTCTTATAGATCTTGGATACCAGCCCTTTATCTGATATGTCATTGGCAAATATCTTCTCCCATTCTGTCGGTTGTCTTTTGGTTTTGTTGACTGTTTCCTTTGCCATGCAAAAGCTCTTTATCTTGATAAAGTCCCAATCGTTCATTTTTGCCTTTGTTTCCCTTGCCTTTAGAGACATGACTAGCAAAAAGTTGCTGCAGCCGAGGTCGAAGAGGTTGCTGCCTCTGTTCTACTCAAGGATTTTGATGGATTTGTGTCTCACATTAAGGTCTTTCATCCATTTTGAGTTTATCTTTGTGTATGGTATAAGAGAATGGTCCACTTTCATTCTCCTGCATGTGGCTGTCCAATATTCCCAACACCATTTATTGAAGAGACTGTCTTTTTTCCATTGGATATTCTTTCTGCTTGGTTGAAAATTAGTTGACCATAGATTTGAGGACCCATTTCTGGGCTCTCTATTCTGCTCCATTGATCTATGTGTCTGTTTTTGTGCCAGTACCCTGCTGTCTTGATGATTACAGCTTTGTAATAGAGTTTGAAGTTTGGCATTGTGATGCCCCCACTTTGGTTTTCTTTTTCAACCCCTATTCAGGGTCTTTTCTGGTTCCATACAAATTTTAGGATTGTTCATTCCAGTTCTGTGAAAAAAGTTGATGGTATTTTGATAGGGATTGCATTGAATGTGTAGATTGCTCTAGGTAGCATAGACATTTTAACGATATTTGTTCTTCCAATCCATGAGCATGGAATGTTTTTCCATTTCTTTGTGTCTTCCCCAATTTCTTTCATGAGTATTCTATAGTTTTCTGAGTACAGATCCTTTGTCTCTTTGGTTAGGTTTATGCCTAGGTATCTTATGGTTTTGGGTGCACTTATAAATGAAATCCACTCCTTAATTTCTCTCTCTTCTGTCTTGTTGTTGGTGTATAGGAATGCCACTGATTTCTGTGCATTGATTTTATATCCTGCCACTTTACTGAATTCCTGTATGAGTTCTAGCAGTTTTGGGGTGGAGTCTTTGGGGTTTTCCACATAAAGTATCCTATCATCTGCAAAGAGTGAGAGTTTGACTTCTTCTTTGCTGATTTGGATGCCTTTTATTTCTTTTTGTTGTCTGATTGCTGAGGCTAGGGCTCTAGTACTATGTTGAACAGCAGTGGTGATAATGGACATCCCTGCCGTGTTCCTGACCTTAGGGGAAAAACCCTCAGTTTTTCCCCATTGAGAATGATATTCGCTGTGGGTTTTTCATAGATGGCCTACAGTTTTCTTATAGTATTCTTTTCTGGCTTTGGTATCAAGATGATATTGGCCTCGGAGTATGAGTTTACAAGTGTTCCCTTCTCAATATTTTGGAAGAATTTGAGGAGGATTGGTGTTCATTCTTCTTTAAATGTTTGGTAAAAATGTAAATTATTTAATGTTTTTGCCTACTGTGAAGTCCACACTCTGCTGCATGTTTGAGGTCAGATGGATAAGATAGACTTATTGTAAAACAATTTGACAAGGGAATTTCTTTAGAAACAAGAGAAGGAAAGCTCAACAAAGAAGTTTGTCAGTTAAGACAGATATGAGAGTACATTCTAATTTTATGTGAGACATTTGCTTTATCCTGATTTAGTTACCTATTCAAAGCTATTTTTTTTTAGTTCATTAGGTTACAAATTCGACTTTCTTAACATGATGGTTATTTGCAGATCCCATCTGAATAACTGAAGTTCTGTATTTTAGGTCACAAAGATTAGTTTTGTTTTGTTTTTATTTCTCTAATTAAAGCTGATTCTCTTATTAAAGAGAGACTTGTTTCCATTTTAATATTTTTTCCCAAAAGGAACATTTTGACATGCCCCTGTGCTTTAAAGTACCATCTTTTTTTTTTTTTTAATTTGACTTTATGTTGTATCTGTAGGTATCAAACCATGGATATCTTCTGAACCGCTTGAAATACATGCACAAATTTTTTTCAGTTAAAGAACCTTCTCTTTTAGAGCCCTGATTATTAAGGGCACAAACCCAATCTTTAGAGTCACTTGGATAATGAATACTAAGTAGAAAAAGTTATATCATTTTGACGTTAGTCTTTGACATTTACCTACAACCTGGAATGGCAAAATCATTTTACCTTAGAATCTGAAAGATCATAATTACGTTAGCAAATCTGGGAAGATGAACATGGTTGTAACTATCAGATTGATCTTTTAGGTTTAATTATTTAGGTGGTTATTATTTCATCTCTCTCTCTCAACAGAATATACTTAACTTGTAGTCTATGCTTTAAAGCTGTAACCTTTAATTTTTTTTTTTTTGAGGTGATCTAGGTCAAATCTTATTTTTGATGTCAGTGCCTTCCAGTCAAAGACTATTAAGACCACACCTGTAGCTGAACAAAGTTGGGCTCATTGGCTCACTGTAACAAGGAAAACAGTACATCATGAGGTTGTACTGACAGAAGTCTAAAACCATGAGGCATCCCAGTAAAAGGGTATCAGAAAGGACTTGTTAAAGGATATTGGTAGTTTTGGTGGTGGGTTCAAAGAAGCATGGTTTTCCTATGGATTGGTTGCTTTCAGAAGGCAAGGAAAATTCTGTTTATGACCTTACTAATTTTTATCTCCAAGGTGGGCATTATAAAGGATTAATTTGGGGTTAGTAGAAAATAGTAGACAATAAGTACAAATTTATTTTATGGCTGAAACTTGACACATGAAACTAAGAGCAAGGAGGTCTTGGTGCATGTAGCAGGCATCTCACAGGAGAAACAAAGATTTAGGACTGGAGGGTGTGAAACTTTGTCATTGGGTCAGTGGTTGGAAGGACTTGGTATGGCCCCATCCAGTGCAATTGAGGTGATATCCTTTCTGGTGAACCTTGAAGTTTGTATTTTCCAAGTAGATGACCAGTGCATCACAGCAGAAAGTCTTACAATCATACTTATTAATGTTAATTTCTCTGTTGACTATATATCTTATGCTCAGAAACATTACCGAATATAATTATTTTCATGTTCCAGTGACACAGTTTGACCACTGGGAGCTCCTTTATGTTGGCTCCCTTTAATACTATCCCAGAACTTTTGAAAGCATGCTTTCATGCAACAAAATAATCTAGACCCAACTTTATTATTTTTCTAGCATAATACTAGATTTTCATTTATCTATTACTAGTAAATCTGCTGCACTTGGTGCTAAGTATATATGCAGTTGGAATGCCACCAAATTCTAGAAAGGGCAATTTGTAATCAGTGAGTTTATCATCAGTGTTGTCTTCATTTGATTGTGGTTTTCAGTTACTCCAATCCTTGCATTTTAATTATAAATACTGTCAATTTAGTTTCATCATTATTAATTTAGCTTGGGAATGGTTGTTTGTTCACCTTACAGTGAGAAGGGGTACATACTTGCATCAACAACATTTTTGGTGTATAATTTTCCAATAACTAGGTGCTAAGATGTGTATTTATTGAAGTTTAAATATGAACTAGTCACTCCCTCATTTTTTGAGCAGCTGGATTCCTAAACTTCAAAAATGTACAGGGACTCGAAAATCATTTTCAAAACCCTAGGTATTTTTCTGTAAAGTTAATAATAAGTGACTTATATGTTGTCAGCAACAGGTCTACTACAAATTGTTTCCCTACAATTCTTGGTCATCGTGGATTATTTTTCCTGCAGAAAGTGGGAACAAGTAATAAAGAAGGGCCATGGACAAAAAAGTTTAAAACTGCTCTGAAAGTCTCAATTCAAAACCTGTAGCACAGGTGTACCAAAGTATGTTGGGTGATTTTATTTTGCAAGATATGCGTAGCACTTCCCCATCATCAATCCTGATAGGGTAGGCCTGTGTATTATAAAAACTTTGTCCCTCTATTGCTCTTTTCCACCTCACCTTTCTTTCCTACCTACCCACTGTTCTTGGTCTCTAGTCCCTAAACGTTATGAATGGTTGCTCAGAATGGTAGTCAGTGGGAGCAGAGACTCATCAATATAGCATAACTTTACAAAGAAGAGGAAGCCCATTGGCAATTTCTGCACCTTCAGGCCATAAGATATTTCATAATCACACTTCTGTAGCCACAGACCAACCTTATGATTCAAAAGGTCTCTTTGCCTTTTCTGACTTATCCTGTAGTATGAGCTATTGGGTATAAAAACCAATCACAACGTCTCAGTGGTATACACACAATTAATATTTGATTAACTTTTGATTTGTAATTCTACTGACCCCAGCTGGGTTCACTCACATATCACATATGTGTTATTGAGCAGGGCAGCCTGAACTCAGCTGGGCAATTTCATGTGTCTGAAAGTCAACAGGTCAGCTGGATTTTGGCTGATTAAGGATATAGTGTCTAGGGTAGCTCTGCTTCACACTGTAGGTCTATAAATTGGCTCCAAATGTTTCTTATCCTCTTCTTTGGAGTCCTGAACAAGCCAGGGGACAGCTTCTTTATAACAATGGCAGAGGCACAAAAGGCCTTTTAAGACCTAGGATTGGAACTGGCACACCATCACTTCCTCCTCATTCTGCTGGCCAGAGCAAGTCATACCATCAAATCCAAAATCAAAGGGTGAGGAAATATAATTCCACACTTTAGGGGGGTGAGCTGCAAAGTCATGTGTCAACAGGCATGATTGTAGGAAGCAGACAATGGAGAATCGGGACAATTAATGACATCTGCCATGTACTTCTTGCATGTTCTGAGCAAAACACCTATAATACACATAAAAATTCCCACAGTAATAATTAATTGGGACCCCCAGTTCAGCAGCCAACAACTCAGTCCAAAAGAAAGGATACTGAAGTGATTTAAAGCACAGTATCGGCTAGCAGCCAGACCAGGACGCGAATATCTGCATTACCTCTTACTAATCAGGTAACTTGGAGCAAGTCGATTTCTCTGAGGATGAGTCTTCCCAACTAAACTATGACAAGTAACACCTACCTCTAGGATCGTTTTAGATTTGAGTGACATAATGCTTATAAGTGATTTAGCACATCATATGCACTTGGTAAGAGTTCAAACTATCGTATCTACTTTCTTGTTTTTCCCCCTCCCTCTTTTACTCATCTTCACCTCTTCTCTAGCCCAATCTGGTTGTTGTTAGCCCCTTCCTGTTTCTCCATCATGATGAGATTCCCAGTAGTTGAGCCTCACAGATTCCCCTGCAGTCCCCATGGGGCAAAACCAGAGTAGGGGCTTCCACAAAGTGATTCACAATGCTGGGGGTAAAGCTGGATATCACCCTTGGGCTCTTTTTTTCCTCTGGAGGAACCTGAGGCTCAGGGAGGACCTCTCTGCATGGTGCTTCACTGGTCTGGGTTGGCAGAAATGCAGTCAACATATAGCCACTTCTTTTACCCTTCTAATGCAGTCTGTGATGCAGGTGGTGGTTTTAGCTTCACCCCCATATTCTAGGATTCTCTCAGTGATGTCTTGTCCATGAGTAGTTTCTCCCCCTTCTTGTGAGGGGGGAAAAAGTCAGGAACAACCTATGTCACTATCTTGGTGATGTCACTCCCTAAAGTATTTTTTAAGAAAACACCTTCTAAAAGAGAATTAAAAATAATTTCCCAACTAAACACCTTCTAAAAGAGAATTAAAAATAATTTCCTAGGCATGGCTCCTGAGTCTAAACAATACCTCTAGAAGAAAACCAGATATAAAGCAGCCCTCTCAAAGCTACCAAAAAAAGTCACTGGCTCTGTAAGTTCAGCATAACTCACATTTTGCTGTGAAGAAAATATTGATTTTCTGTATTCCCAACCATGGCCTCGCATTTCTGGTAACCATGGCAACTGCCTAAGTTGTGAGGCCCTGGTAAAGCCAATGTGGCAGAGTCATATTAAATTAGCAGGAGGAAATGACAAGGGGGTTGTAATCAGCATAGGCATTTACATCCCTTGACCATCTAGTATTTAATAATCTGAGGCTTTCCTTGACATATTCCTCTGATCCAGAGGTTCTCAAATTTGGCTGCACATTAGACTCTCCTGAGGAACTTTTAAAAATGCCAATGCCCAGGGCCAATCTACAGAGATACTGACAATGTAGATGAAACCCAAGCATCAGTATTTTTAAAAATCCCCCAGATGATTCTAATGGACAACTGGGGTTGAGAATCACTGCTCTGACCAAATATATACCTCCTCACTTGTGATATTCTATAGACAACCCGCCCAAAGGTAATTACAACAATCCCCTCAACTGGCTAATCAATCAATGCGACTCTATCATATAATGTAAGAATATTTGAAATAGATACCACAGAGAAAGTCATGGGGCACTGGGAAGAGTAGGAGTAGTAGGAAGCATGTCAGAGTAAAGATAGGTTGAATCCGTGGCTTGGAAACACACCAGTGGAGGCAGTGTGCTGTGCTCTTCCAGGAGAATTATACAAGGACTCAGACCCTTGGCCCTGGCCTTAACTCAAGCACAGAAACTATATGAGCTTGGTCCAGTCACTGCTCTTCTCTGGACCTTCTTTACCTCATCTACAAAATAAGAGGAGTTGATTCATTGGTTTTTAATTCTGTTTCTATTCTAAAATCGTGTGATTTCTAAAATACAGAAAGATTAAAACGTGCTGTGCCAGGGCCCCTCCCCAAAACAGATAAATCATAAATTCTGGGAGTAGAATGTGGATGTCAGTACTTTTAAGTGCTCCAGGTGATTCTTAGATTTGGCCAGGGTTGCTAACAGTTGGACTTGAAGAACCTGCTATGGTGTGATTTTATATGGCATGGGAAAAAAGGAGAGAATAAAGGCCAAAGTCTTTCAAGAAAAAAATGGGATAAAAATCAGTAACATTTTTATAGGTTAATTAAAAACTCATACTACCTTTTTCCATTTGTTTCATTTTTTCCTTTTTACCATATTGTTAGATCATGGTTCAGCATCTGTTTTCCCTCTTCTCTCTCAAACCTGCCTTACTAAGACATTTCACTTCCAATGAATATTTCATTTGAAGAATTGAAAAAGTGATCAAAAGCAGTATTACTTGGGAAATGGAACTTACAAGATCTACTGCTAAGAAGATGTCACTGAAACTGTAAAGGAATATATTTTATTTTAATTTTTGCAGCTGTGAGGATGTGTGCTTTCAGTAAGTATATATTAAAGGTAATTCGGTGCAAATATGTCAGCATCTATAAAAAAGGAGAACACAGGAAAACAGACTAAATTTAGTCAGAAAGAGCTAAAGACATCTGTTTTATTATATAAAGTCGTTGACTGCATGGTAGCTTAGCCCAACAAAAAACTGGGCAAATGGCCAGTATTGGGGCAAAAAAAGAAATTTTTCCAGATGCACTACCTTTATTCCCAGCATCTTCCTAATGTCTTCGCTATTCTTACCATTGTTTTAGAAGCAGTTGTAAGAATTTACTCCCAGAAACTACACCTCCCACAAGTCATATATAGAACTCTGATGCCCCAAAACCATAACTACTAGCCACACGTGCCTATATAAATTTAAACTGAACTATAAGTAGAAATTTAGTTCTTCTGTTACTCTAACCACATTTCAGAGGCTTAAGGACTATACATGGCTATTGGTCACCATATTGGGTAGCAAAGAATATGTTCCCAGACAGATCTATTGGACAGGGATTCACTAGAGTCTTAACAGTGCAAAAGTGAAACATAGTTGTTAGCCAGAGGTAATTCCATGTTCTCTTGGAGCCCTGGAGAACATGGAGATTACATCTCGGTGTCTCAATTTTCTCCTTTAACAAATGGATATAAAAATAATGATCGACTCCAAAGGAAAGGTTAAAGGATTGTTTTTAAGTGTCCAAAGGAGTATAATCCTAAATAAATATGCCTACACATAGAAAACAACTGTTCTTAATTCTTAATCCAGGGGAAAACTAAGGTGTCATATACAGAAGGATTACCATTGTTTCTCAAAATATGGTCTGTCTGCCACTTGTTTAGGACTCCCCCCCCCCATCATTGATTGTTAAAAATACAGATTTCGGGGCCTCATCCCAGAGTTACTGAATCAGACTTCTTGGAGTGGAACCCATGACTGGGCATTTTAACAACCCAATGATGACACTTATGCATACTATTTTTAAAAATGCCTTTTTGGGAAAAAATCACTTCTAACCCTCTTTAGCGTCTCCCACTTTGTGTGGATATATTGATTTGGCTGATGGAATTAACCACTCCTTCTGTCACTTGGTGATTTGCAAACCTGTTTGCGAAGGCAGCAGTCTCTCCACCTGTGAGATTACACCCATGATCCTGCAAAGAGAGTTAAATTGCTATGGATTCCACACTAGCTTTTGCTGTGACTGGGCAATACCATCAAGTTTTAGTAATGTTATTTAGCATATCTCACATAAATTGCTCATTTGGGGCTACCCAAATGATTACCTAGGAAATATTTTGCACAGTTTCTGAAAGAAGCTGTTTCAATTGCAAACAGCAGGAAAATACAGCCATTAAAAGAGAAAGAATGCCTATGTTTTTACAACAAAATAATTAGAAGCCATTACTGGCGCTGTTTAGATTGCAGTACCCCATCTATCTTACTTTCAATTAGAAACAGTGTGCCAAAGAGGAAAAGCCTGGCTAAACATGAGTACATTTTGACTGTGCTGTTTTGCTAAAACATGACCCCATTGATAACACAGTCAATGCAGTTTCAAGTATACCTCTTGTTGGCTGGTATTAGTTTTCAAGGTAAAGAGCTGCGTAGCACTTTAACAAATTTACATCCATTTATCAAGGATGGATATTCTATCTCGGAGATGGAATTTTTTAGTTTAAGCCCCACTTCTACTCAGTGTCTGGATCTTTGCACAGCTTTCTCAGTGAGTGATTGTCCATCCTCTCCATTTGAACACTTTCAAAATGAGATAATTATTTCTTCCCAACAAAGCCATTCCCACTTTGGAACAGCCCTTATTTATACAAACTTCCTGTGTCTTTTGTCATTTGGCTCTAGTTCTGCCTTCTTGGACCACATGGAGTGAACCTCGTGCCACTTTACATGACAACTTTTCCAGTAGTGGAAAATCACTAGTGTTCCCCTGTCAACTCCATTGTGTTCAGAAATATTTTCTTTTGGAGCATCTACGTGGCACAGTTGGTTAAGTGTCGGACTCTTGTTTCGGCACAAGTTGTGATCTCCTTGTTCATGGGATTAGGCCCTGGGTTGGTTGGGCTCCACACTCAGCAGGGAGTCTGCTTGGAGATTCTCTCCCTCTGCCCTTCACCCCACTCTTGTGCACATTCTCTCTCTCTGTCTCTCAGATCTTTTTTAAAAACAATTATTTTCTTTTAACGTATTCTGTCTTTCAGCTAATGGTAACTAAAATAGAACAAATCATTATAAATTTCTTCTACCTCAAAATACTTGCCCATATTCTACTTCTTAATTTAGACTATTAAGGATTGACAATTCCTAGTTGCTCATTCAAAGAGACTTAACCTAAACTGCAACTAAGATTGTCTTGAGTAATGGAGATTTTTTTTTTAAGATTTTATTTTTACTTATTTGAGAGGGGGAGAGAGAGAAAAAGAACGAGAGCAAGCAGGAATGGGGTGGGGGGCAGAAAGAGAGGGAGAAGCAGACTTCCCGCTGACAGGGAGCCCATCATGGGGCTCGATCCCAGGACCCTAAGATCATGACCTGAGCCGAAGGCAGATGCTTAACCCACTGAGGTGCCCCTTGAGTAGTGGAGATCTTAAGAAAATATATCCATTTCATTGAAAATTCAGTGGTCTATCTTTTGAATCTCTTTGGTAAACACTCAAACTTTATTCATTAATTCAACATATTTATTAAATGCCCAACTGCTGCATTTAAGGACACAATCATGAGCTAGAAGCATAAGGTCTATAGAAACAAACCTTTAGATATCTATATAATACAAACCTTAAGCATTGCCCTTTCAGTTTTGAAAGTGGGGCCACAGCCAGTGGGTGGGCAAAACAGCAGAAAGGGCATAGTCCAGGTGTCAGAGAGACAAAATCTAATTTTGTCAATACAGGTCTGCCTTGTAAACATATCACGTGGCCTTCAGCAAGTCACTTAGACTGACTTGGCTGCATCTTCTGTGTTCTGCATCCCTCATGAATTTACATACATTTCGTTTTGGTTTCATCAATTGAAATGATGCTTGTCAAATGACTTTCTATCAAAGAGAACAGAGTACAGTGTACTCAACAGAGACATAGTAATATTCTGTGTTCTATTACTTTATGGTTTACTAAGTGCTTCTCAAACAGTATATCTTTAAATGTCCTTAAATATTTTCAAAGATTTGTGAACTCTTGCCCCACTTGTGAGGTAAAAACACTGCAACTAGGAAGGGATAGGCATCCAGTTAGAAATTACATTGAATTTTATCATTATCTTTTATTTAACAATTTCCAGGTTGTTTTGTTAATGTCTGAAGAATTTTTTTTTTCGCTCAATGTCAACCTACTTTGTAGATGCTAAAGCTGGTTTGATAGATTGTGATATCTCTTCTTATTTAACAGCCTTAATTTGTTTTCATGATAGATAAACCTTTGCCCATTTCCATGTTCTTTGCCAAATGGATCAAGTAACTGATTTTATGGCTTGATCCCAGGAATCTTGTTTCCAGTGTGACACTTTGCCTTTTACCCTTTTAAAAATAGCCACTGAAACATGAGCATCAGAAGGAAAATAAAAAGACCTCTCAAATTAGTAGCTTGATCCCCATCTGTGCCAGTTCCCTTTTCCCAGAAATATACTTTGTAATGTTTTGTTAGTTGAGTTTTAAGTGTCTCAAGAGGTGGTGGATCTGGCATTTCCTTGGCAGCATATTTCACAGTCTAATAATCTTAATAGCTTTAATACCCTGGAATGTGTTTAATCCCATCTTATTTGTTTGTATAGGTTAAATTTTTCCAAGGGCATCTCATCACCCTAGCAAGAGGAATTTTTCAATGGTCTCATCACTTTTTAATTGCTTAAACTTCTACCTTTTAGTTTTAGTGTTTAAAATAAAATGTTCAGAATAAGCATTTTATCATCTGTCTCACAAGGGCTTGAAATGGTTATAACCAGAATCACTTTCAGCATGTTTTGTTCAACTTAATCCTATCGTTTTCTTCTTGTATCCCTTCCCATCAAATTCAGTTCATTCTTTATATTCTTATTTAGGTAGCAGCAATTGAAATAGTACCTACAATTTACTCCATATTTACTTTATATCAGAGTTTCTCAACCTCAGCACCATTGATATTTTGGGTTGGGCAGTTCTTTGTTGGGCACTGTAACATATTAAGCAGCATCCTCGGCCTCCGTCCACTAGATGCCAATGGCACCACTGAATTATGACAACCGGAACTGTCTCCAGGCATTGTCAGATGTCCCCTGAGGAGCAAAATTGCCCTCGTTTGAACACCACTGACTTACATGATCTCATTTAACAGTTACGAGATCTTTGTAAAACATGATTGTAAAACAAATAGCATTATCTTAGTTTTAATAGCTGAAGAAAATGAGGCTAAATGAGAATAATTGATCGAGAGTCACACAGCTAGCAAATGGAGAAGCGAAGATTTGAGCCCCTCTTCTGACTTCAGACCTAATGGTTTTCCTACTATCAAGACAAATTTTAATAATAACGTATTCACAATGTTAGTTTTGCTTTAATACATTTCATCAAGTTGAGTTGAGTGGCACTGTAGTCTTTTCTTCACACTTGTGTTCTATTTTATCTGAATCTTGAAATCTCCAAAACAACTCCCTCAACTTCTGTGTAAGGATCTTTTTTGTATTCTTATTATTTAGTATTTTATCATGGTCTTCTTTGAAGCTAGGATGACTTACTTGATTTATCAAGATCTCATTGCATTTCAATCTTCTAAAAGATTTGGGATTTCTCTCTGCTTTGCCTAGTCCACAAGTTTCATTAGCCTTTCCTCTATTACATCAATAAAATATTTGACATTCTAGATGGATACTCCATTGCATGTCTCTTCCCCAAATATCTTTCATTCTATTTGGATTTTTGCCAGTTTCTAATGCACTGATCCTATCTAATTCATAGTATTCTGACGTTCCAGAAAGATAAGAGCAGGTGCTGAGGAGAAGTAGAGGAAAAGATAATGAACAGGTAAGCAATGTGATAGGAGCAATAGGAAAAGCCTGTAATCCTTCATCTCCTAGAGGCATACGTGCTTTAGAAGAAGCATCAAAACATCACAAAATGCAATTTGAACTCAATCTTAGTCAAGATAAATGAAGAATATGAAATATACAGTTTATACTTAGGCTTGAGATCCTTGTTTATGCTTACTAGCTGAAGTGAAGAAATTCAGCAATGGTCAAATGCTTGCCAAGGAAACAAAAGGGCAAAAATTGATCATCTGTTTCTTTCTGGTTTCCCTTTTCTCAGTCAGTCTTTTAAAATCTAGCATTCCAGGCCACACAGGAAAAGCTAAGCAGACAAAAAAACAAGACTCACTCACATATTTCCCTTTGGTGACTACAATCACTCTGTCTTGAGGTCAAGACTCCAGATGTAACAGAATGAGAGTCAAAGGGTTTTGGACAGTATCAAATAAGCAAAAGAACAGAGCTACAAGTGTGGACCATAAGGTACTGAGGGACATCTGCTGAATAAGGTTCAGGAATGTAAAGTTTTTCTTAAGGGTGACCAGAATCATGCATTTCTAAGATGTTTGGCCAAACTGAGTGTAAAATCTGCAACTAGAATATGGAGCAAATCTTATTCAAATACTGGTGGTCTGAGTCTATGGCATAGGTTTCTTCAACACTTTTCTCTGACCAGCTGTAACTATTTAATAACTGGCTAATAATCAGATACTTTGTAACTAACCTGTGAATTGATTGAATTTATTGTTTCCTTTATATGGTTTGCATATGTAGGCACATTAAAGTAACTGAACACTTGAATGGTATGGGCTGAAGGGCACCTTTTCTTGTGGCATTGGATAATCAGGACAAAACTGGAACAATGAGAGAGGTAGCTTGGCTTTGCACCCTTAAATGTTTCTGTTCACAACTTCACTATGCTTGTCAACAGTGCACGTGCACTTAAAAGACTAAGGAGAGTTGAGGGAAGAGCCCTGTAAACATAGTTTAATGATATATCAAAACTCAGTATGAAAAATGACATGATAGTCATGTAGTTGAAACTGAAAAAAAGTGATAATTTCCCAAATATTTGAATATACATATACAAAGAACCAGCTTCTAGTTTCGTTGATCTGTTCTACTGTTCTTCTGGTTTGTATTTCATTGATTTCTTCTCTAATCTTTATTATTTATAAGATCGATAAACCTCTGGCCAGACTTATTCAAAAGAAAAGAGAAAGGACCCAGATTAATAAAATCATGAATGAAAGGGGAGAGATCATGACCAATACAAAGGAAATACAATTTTACGAACATATTATGAGCAACTCTATGCCAACAAATTAAGCAATCTGGAAGAAATGCTCTCCTGGAAACATATAAACTACCAAGACTGAAACAGGAAAAGGTAGAAAATCTGAACAGACCAATAACCAGCAAGGAAATTGAAGCAGTAATCAAAAACCTCCCAAAAAAACAACAGTCCAGGGCCAGATGGCTTCCCAGGGGAATTCTACCAAACATTTAAAGAAGAAATGATACCTATTCTACTGAAGCTGTTTCAAAAAATAGAAACAGAAGGAAAACTTCCAAACTCATTCTATGACCCCAGCATTACTTTGATCCCCAAACCAAAGACCCCATTAAAAGGAGAATTCCAGACCAATATCCCTGATGAACATGGATGCCAAAATTTTCACCAAGATCCTAGCCAGTAGGATCCAACAGTACATTAAAATGATTATTCACCACAACCAGATGGGATTTATTCCTGGGATGCAAGGGTGATTCAACATTCACAAATCAACATGATAGAGCACATCAATAAAAGAAGAGACAAGAACCGTATTACCCTCTCAATTGATGCAGAAAAAGCATTTGCCAAAGTACAGCATCCTTTCTTGATTAAAACTCTTCAAAGTATAGGGATAGAGGGAGCATACCTCAATATCATAAAAGCCATCTATTAAAAAAACACAGCAAATATCATTCTCAGTGGGGAAAAACTGAGAGCTTTTCCCCTAAGCTCATGGGAACCCAGCAGAGATGTCTACTCTCACCACTGTTGTTCAGCATTATACTAGAAGTCCTAGCATCAGCAATCAGACAACAAAAAGAAATAAAAGACATCCAAATCAGCAAAGAAGTCAAACTCTCACTCTTCACAGATCACATGATGCTCTGTGTGGAAAACCCAAAAGACTCCATCCCAAAATTGCTAGAACTCATATAGGAATTCAGCAAAGTGGCAGAATATAAAATCAATACACAGAAATCAGTTGCATTTCTATACACTAAAATGTGACTGAATAAAGAGAAATTAAGGCATCAATCCCATTTACAATTGCATCCAAAACCATAAGATACCTAGGAATAAGCCTAACCAAAGAGGCAAAGGATCTGTATTCTAGAAACTACAGAACACTTATGAAAGAAATTGAGGAAGACACAAAGAGATGGAAAAACGTTCCATGCTCATGGATTGAAAGAATAAACATTGTTAAAATGTCTATACTGCCCAGAGCAGTCTACACATTCAGTGAGATCCCTATCAAAATACCATCAACATTTTTCACAGAGCTGGAACAAACAATCCTAAAATTTGTATGGAACCACAAAAGACCCTGAATAGCCAAGGGAATGTTGGAAAAGAAAACCAAAGCTGGGGGCATCACAAAGCCTGACTTCAAACTCTATTACAAAGCTGTGATCATCATGACAGCATGGTATTGGCACAAAAACACATAGATCAATGGAACAGAATAGAGATTCCAGAAATGGACCCTCAACTCTATGGTCAACTAATATTTGACAAAGCAGGAAAGCATATCCAACGGAAAAAAGACAGTCTCTTCAACAAATGGTGTTGGGAATATTGGACAGCCACATGCATAAAAGTGAAAGTGGACCATTCTCTTACACCATACACAAAGATGAACTCAAGATGGATGAAAGACCTCAATGTGAGACAGGAATCCATCAAAATCCTACAGGAGAACAGAGGCAGCAACCTCTTCGACCTCGGCTGCAGCAACTTCTTGCTAGACACGTCTCTAAAGGCAAAGGAAACAAAAGCAAAAATGAACTATTGGAACTTCATCAAGATAAGAAGCTTCTGCACAGCAAAGGAAACAGTCAACAAAACTAAGGCAACCCATGGCATGGAGAAGATATTTGCCAATGACAGATAAAGGGCTGGTATCCAATATCTATAAAGAACTTATCAAACTCAGCACCTAAAGAACAAATAATCCAATCAAGAAACAGGCAGAAGACATGAACAGACACTTCTCCAAAGAAGACATACAAATGGCCAACAGACATGTGAAAAAATATTCCACATCACTTGCCATCAGGGAAATACAAATCAAAACCACAATGAGATACCACCTTATACCAGTAAAATGGCTAAAATAAAAAGGCAGGGAACAACAAATATTGGCAAGGATGTGGAGAAAGGGGAACCCTCTTACACTGTTGGTGGGAATACACAAGCTGGTCCCACCCAAGAACCAACAAACTCATGGCATTCACCTACCAATTCTGTTATCATTTATGAATGGATGACTATTGCATCCACTACTGGAGGCCAGAGTTTCCAGAGTGGGCCTCCCCTATGCACAGCTTCAGTGAGCTGCCATGTCTAGAGACTACCCTCTGGCAGAGACACAGGTACTTGCAATAAGATGTCCTTGGTACATGAGTGGAACACTGACACAGTGGCACTATTATTCCCCGAAGTAGTAGAATGAAGCCTCTAAATGAAAAGTTCAAATGGTGGGTTGGAGTTTTGGGTCAGGAATGTGAAATCCAAGTTCTAGTAACTGCCTTTTTAAAAAGGGAAGAAACCATTATTTTCCCAATATTTCTGAAAACAGCTGCTGATACAAGAAAATCTATAGAACCCTTGTAAGTAGTTTTCCTCACCATTTTTTCTGGCTAAACTTGTATGCTAGCTCAGATTAAACAGAAAGCGTCACTGGTTCTGACTTGCTTTTGTCAATTTGCTGATGGCCTGGGGTGCTTCATTTACACATGCACTTTATAACTAGAAGAGTGGTCCTTGGAGAGGAGTCTTGGCAATCATTTTAATTAGCAGGAACTTGAAGACTTGTTTTTTCTTTCTTCCCCCCATAACCCTAATGAACCAAGAGATGAGCTTATAAGGTTTTGCCCCAAAGGTTTCCCAGCTGGCAGCTAATCAAAACATGCAGAGGCAATAATACTAGACAACTATTTCATACTCAAGCTGATTTTTAAACTGTTTTTGTAGTCCAGCTAAGAGGTAAAGGAGGGCCCATGGTTACTAGAATCACCTATAACTTGTTGTCAACACTGTTTGATCTTACCCTGAAAACACAAAGATTTCAGGGAAAAAACAATAATGTGTGTACAGGAAATAAACCTTAAAAATATGTTCTTTGCCCTCTGAAGAGCTTTTCTCTTTGGACCTATTCTTAATAACTATCCTTTATCCCTTTTGTCTCAGAGTTAGAGAAAATACTTAAATATGCACCTTTTAAAAAACTGAACAAAAACAGAGCTGACACTGAGGTCATAAAGTACAAGATAGTAAGATAAAACATTCTTATCTGTATACTTTTGTGATATTTTCATTTTAGATCAAGTGTTTTAGGTCTGCTTTCATTTTGATCAGACTGTGTTGATTTTGGTGTTTTGTTTTGTTTTGTTTTAGGATGATGGGTTTTCTCTCTTCTTTCTCTCACTTTCTTTAGGCCAGTCTTAGGCCAACTCTTAGAATGGATTCAGGGGGTGCCAGGATGGCTCAGTCGGTTAAGCATCTGCCTTTGGCTCAGATCATGATCCCAGGGTCCTAGGATTGAGTCCCACATCGGGCTCCTTGCTGAGTGGGGAGCCCGCTTCTCCCTCTGCCTGCCGCTCCCCCTGCTTGTGCTCTCTCTCACTCTCTCTCGCTTTCACTCTCTCTCTCTGACAAATAAATAAAATCTTAAAAAAAAAGTGAATTCAGAAGTTCTAAGAAAATGAAGCATTGTATGTCAGTGTAGGTGAGTACATTCTCATTCTTCTCTAAACTTGCCTAAGCAGCTGTACCTTGTGTGGGGCAGTACAGGAAGGAGAAGGTAAGGGGAAAGTCTGATATGAAACATAAAGCTCTACCAACTGAGCCCTTTCTTTCAGGACAAGGCTTTCAAATGAGCTTTTTGTAATCATTCTTTTGTTTCCCAGAAGCAACTTGTCGACTGTTGTATATTCAGTAACTAGTATCGTTTTAGAGATGCTCTTTTTACTTGCAAGTCAGATGGCACATTTAAAATCATCTCCTCTTGTAAAATGCCATGATAGCGTTATATAAATTCAAGGCATGTATAATACTATGCACAATTCTTATTGAATAAAAATAGATCTTAGCATTATAGTTAGTGTCTACACAATCCCATAACAACCCATGAAATATGAAACACTCAGGTGGTTAAGGAAGTTGTTGCAGCTCCATTAAACTAAAAATCCATTCTACAGATAAATCATTTAGGTGCTTGATTGCACTGTTTTTGCATTTGGTCTGGTGACTTAGCTTCATGGCAGTAAAGGCCTGGAACCCCACTGAATCTCTCAAAATGTTGCATTTATTTCTGAAGAACAATACTCTCTTCAAATTACTTTTCCAACATGTCCATAATGTTTGGCTTAGACCTTGATTATATTACATGTCTACGTTAATTGATCACTGAAAAAATAATACCAGGCTAATTTAAAGATGAAGAAATGTTTAAAACAGATTTTTGTGACTAATCTAAAATATTAAACAATGCAAAGTCAGGCCAAACTTGAGTTTTCTGGGAATATAATGTCTGTTCTTTATGAAAATAATTTGAAAATTTTTTTGAACCACCTAATGAGATGCATTGCCAAACATTAAATTTTATAAACTTGATGAGGTTGAATCGTTTTTCTTTTCTTTTCTTTTTTTTTTTTTTTGTCTACTCCACTTCTCTTTAAGTGTTTCAAGTCTGCATGGATTTCCTTGGCATCTTGGCATGTGGCTTTTCCAGCATAGTCTAATGGTACTGCTGTGAAATGTGATTAGGGAATTTGAGAGAGAAGGAAGTTGGCTAAAGGTCATTACCAATTAGATGGTAACACAAGGCTACTGAGCTACTCAAATAGAGTAATGAATAATTATCCAAACTTTTCAAAAGATATTTAGAATGTAATTTCATTGTGGATTTTCATTAAATTGAAAAATGGCAGAAGTATTAAGTCTGTCCAGACACCGAAATACACATACTTCCATGGCAAGGCAATTTACTAAAATCAGGGAGGAGTTGGGGAATGCACTGACATTGGAGCAGGGTTACAGTATAGCCCTCTCCTGAGACCAGGGTTTGCCTTAACCTAATGGTGGGGGGAGATTAGATTCTTTGCTTGTTTTTCTAATCGGCTGATATAAAATACTAATTTACCCCAATTTAAAATTATATTGCAAATATTCCCTGTGAGCATATAAGTGTATAATAACAATTTAATTGTTCTGAAAGGTAAAATGCAGCATAAACAACTATCCACAAAATTGGATCTTTTTCTCATGTATTACTTTAATTATAGTCATTTTAACAGCTTCACCAATTGCATCTCCTGTTTTTCTCAAAAGCAATATAATTATACATAAATAATTCAAGCAAGGATATGACCATGTATGTCCAGAAACATCTGACTGGTTTTAGTGAGCCCAGGATGAGTAATACTGAATATTTATTATTAAACCCTATACCTAAAGTGAAAATATAGTAATGTAAGGCATTAGCATTAAAAAGGAAAAGATATGCCAATCCCAGGTGAAGAAATTGCTTCACTTGGACTAGACTAACACAATGAGTGGGAAAATGAAAGAGTCAAAGAAGTACCATAAAATCCTCCATTAGAAACGGGAAATCTCAGGGTGCCTGGGTGTCTCAGGCAGTTAAGCATCTGACTCTTGGTTTCAGCTTAGGTCATTATCTCAGCGTTGTGGGATTGAGCCCTGTGTCAGGTTCCGTGCTCAGCAAGGAGTCTGCTTGAGATTCTCTTCCTTTGCCCCTATGCCCCTCTCCTCTCTCTCTCTTTCAAATCTCAAATAAATAAACCTTTTTTAAAAAGAAATTGGAAATCTGAAGTTTATACAATGATCATGATTGGCCCAAATCACAAACAAGAGTCTATGATGAGGATGGAAACTGTAGATCAGGTTTTTCCCATTTCTTAGTTATAGAATGCCTTGTAAAATTAGGCTGTGTTGTATCTCAGAAATGCACTGAAGTGTCCAAACACATCTGAGCTGGAACTTCTAAAGAAGATAAAGCAGTCAAATGCATCCATAGAAAATAGAAACCTAAATTACACATCCATTTTGTGAAAGGAACTCTTCAGCAGCTATGAATCATAAGATGAAAATTAGTTCTGCTTAACTGTGAGAAAACTAAATCCAAATTAAACTAATTTAGTGTTGTCATTTTTACACATTAAACAAATATTAAGGAAACAATCAACAGAGTGGGAAAGCAGCCTACAGAATGGGAAAGATAACTTGCAAACCAAATAGCCAATAGGAGGTTAATATCTAAAATTTAGAAGGCACTCCTATAACTCAATAGCAAAACTAAAACAAATAATTCAATTTAAAAATGGGTGAAAGAACTGAATTTACATTTTTTCCAAAGAAGACATACAAATGGCCAGCAGGTATATGAAAAAGTGCTCAATATCACCAATCATTAGGGAAATGCAAATAAAAACAGTATGAAATATTACCTAACACCAGTTAGGATGGCCATTATAAAAAAAAAGTGTTGACAAAGGTGTGGAGAAATTGGAAACCTTGTGCACTGTGGGTATGAATGTAAAATGGTGTAACCACTATGGAAAAACCATACGGAGGTTCCTCAAAAAATTAAAAAAAGAACTACCATATGATCCAGCAATCCCACTTCTCGCTATTTATCCAAAAGAACTGAAATCAGGATCTTGAAGAAATACTTGGACTTCCATATTTATTGTAGCATTATTCACAGTAGACAAGATGTGAAAGCAACCTAAATGTCCATCAACAGATGAATGGATAAAGAAAATGTGGTATATACATACAATGGAATATTAATTAGCATTAAAAATGAATGAAATCCCAGAGTACCTGGGTGGCTCAGTCAGTTGAGCGTCTGACTTTGGCTCAGGTCATGATCTCAGGATCCTGGGATGAAGCCCCATGTCATCAGGCTCATCACTCAGCAGGGAGTCGGCTTTTCCCTCTCCCTTTGCCCCTCCCCCTCCTCCTAGTCTCTCTCTCAAAATCTTTTTAAAAAATGAATGAAATCCCATCATATACAACAATATCGATTAACCTTAAAGACATATGCTAAGTGAAATGAAACAGTAACAGAAGGATAAATACCATGTGATTTCATTTATATGAGGTATCTACACTAGTCAAGCACATAGAAGCAGAAAATAGAATGGTAGTTACCAGAAACTAGGCAAAGGGGAAATGGGAAGTTGTTCACTGGGTATTCAGTTGCATTTATGCAAGGTGATTAAATTCTACAGATGTGCTTTATAACATTGTACCTATATTTAACAATGCTGTACACTTAAAAATTTGTTAAGAGGGTAAATCTTACATGTTTTTTAACCACAATAAAAAAATAACATTTTTAAGTCTATTCATTTGATCCTATTTTGAGATGGTGTGTCACTAAGACATTATTAATTTACTAGCACATAAATATAGAAAAAAGATGAATATCACTGTGACTGGAAAAAAAGCATGATAGAATATACCTGATTATTTAGTTTGTCTTCTTCATTTCATATGAAACTAAGTTTTTTTAAGTTTTTATTGAAGTATGACATATATGCAAAATCAGAAATAAACACCTAAGTGAACTGTCACAAAGTAAGCACACCCGAGTAACTACCACTCAGATCAAGAAAGCAAATAACAGCCTCTAAAAGCCACCATAATGCCTCCTCTCAATCAGGACCCATTTATCCCCCAAATGGTAACTACCATCCTGAATTCCAAGAACATATATTAGTTTTGCTTGTTCTTGAACTTAACAACAACTTTATTTACAAGTTCTATAGCACATTTGGTGATGGTTTTTTTCCCTAGATCTTAGTCATTTCAAATAAAACTGCTATAAACATTTCTGAACATTTGTGGTACAAATGTGTATACATTTCTATTGGTTATGTGCCTAAGAGTGGAATTTCTAGGTCATGGGCCATGCATGTATTCAACTTTGGTAAACACTGACTTTTCCAAAGTCGATGAACCAATTAAATCTCCCACCAATAGTATACAAACATTGCCCTTGCTCCACGTTCTGGCCTCTTTAGATATTTTCAGGGCTTTTAGATTTTTAGTCATTCTGGTAGGTCCTTAGATGTTTAGTTTGCCTTTTTTCCAAGTTAGTTTACCATTTGGATATCATTTTATGAAGTGCTTATATGAGACTCTCGCCTGTTTTTCTGCTAGGTTGTTTTTTAAATTTATTTATTTAAACAATTCACTTAAACTTAAAATAAAAAAACCCAAACCCAACAGTTCACTCATTCGTCCCTCTTGCCCTCCTTTCCCACCTTTGACAACCACCAGTCTGTTCTCTGTATCTCTGAGCTTTTTTTTTTTTTTTAGGTTTTTTGTTTGTTTTCTTTTTAAATTCCACATGTAAGAGAGATCATACAGCATTTGTCTTTCTCTTTCTGACTTACTTCACTTAGCATAATGCCCTCAAGGTCCATTCATGTTGCTGGAAATGGAAGATTTTATTCTTTTTTATGGCTGGATAATACTGTGTATATAGACCACAATTTCTTTATCCATTCATCTGTTGATGAACTTAGGTGTTTCCATACCTTGGCTATTGTAAATAATGCTGCAGTGAACATGGGGGGTGTGTATGTCTTTTTGAGGTAGTATCTTTTGTTTTCTTGGACTAAATACCCAAAAGTAGAATTGCTGGATCATATGGTAGTTCTACTAGGAATTTTATGGTTTCATGTGTTACATTTAAGTCTTTCATCCATTTCTAATTAATTTCTGTGTATGGTATAACATAGTGGTCCAGTTTCATTCTTTTGCATGTAGCTGTCCAGTTTTCCAACATTTACGGAAGAGACTGTCCTTTCCCCCATTGAATATTCTTAGTTCCTTTGTCATAAATTGATGATTTATGCATGGATTTATTTCTGGAGTCTCTCTTCCCTCCCATTAATCTGTGTGTCTATTTTATGCCAGTACCACACTGTTTTGACTACTATAGCTTTGTGATATAGTTTGAAATCAAGGAGTGTGTTGCCTCCAACTTTCTTCTTCTCTCTCAAGATTTCTTTGGCTATTTGGGATTTTTGTGTGTGTGTATGTGCTTCCATACAAATTTTAAGATTATTTTTTCTGTTTCTTTGAAAAATGTCATTGAAATTTGGTACTTATTGTACTGAATCTGTAGATTACCTTGGATAATAAGAACAATACTGATTCTTCTAATCCATGAGCATGGAATATCTTTCCATTTATTTTTGTCTTCTGCAGTTACTTTCATTAATGTCTTGTAGTTTTCAATATACAGGTCTTTACCCACCTTGGTTAAATTTATTCCTAGGTATTTTATTCATTTGATGCAATTGTAAATGGGATTGTTTTCTTAATTTCTCTGACACTTTGTTATTAGTGTATAGAAATGCAACAGATTTTTGTATATTGATTTTGTATCCTGTAACTTCACTGAATCCATTTATTACTTCTGACAGTTTCTTAATGGAAGTATAATTAACATGCAGTATTAGTTTCAGGTATACAGTATAATGATTCACCAGTTCTGCACATTACTGAGTGTTCATTATGATAACTGTACTCTTAATTTCCTATATCTCTTTCACCCATCCCCCTACCCACCCCACCTTGGACAACCACCAGTTTGTTCTCTGTATTTAAGTGTTTGGGGGGTTTTTGTGGAGTTTTTTTTTGGGGGGGGGGTCTCTTTTTTTTTTTCTTCATCGGTTCATTTGTTTCTTAAATTTCACATATGAGTGAAATCACATGGTATTTGTCTTTGTCTGACTTATTTCACTGAGCATTATAACCTCTAGGCCCATCCATGTTGTTGCAAATGGCAAGATCTCATTCTTTTTTATGGCTGAGTAATATTTCATCACACACACACACACACACACACACACACACCTCACATCTTCTTTATCCATTCATGTATCGATCAACTCTTGCGTTGCTTCCATATCTTGGCTATTATAAATAATGCAGCAAACAAAGGGGTGCATATATCTTTTCAGATTAGAGTTTTTGTTTTCTTTGGGTAGATACCCAGTAGTGGAATTATTGAATCTTACAGTAATTCTATTTTTAATTTTTTGAGCAACCTCCATATTCTTTTCAATAGTAACTACATCAGTTTGCATTCACACCAGCAGTATATATGGGTTCCTTTTTCTCTACATCATTGTCAACACTTGTTATTTCTTGTATTTTTGAGTCTAGCCATTCTGACAGGTGTGAGGTGATATCTCAGTGTGGTTTTGATTTGCATTTCCCTGATGATTAGTGATGTTGAGCATCTTTTCATGTGTCTGTTAGCCATCTGTATGTCTTTGAGAAAATGCCTATTGAGGTCCTCTGCCCATTTTTTAATCAGATAATTTGGGGGTTTGGAGGTGGTAGAGTTGTATAAGGTCTTTGCATATTTTGGATATTAACTCCATTTGCAAATACCTTCTCCCACTCAATAGGTTGCCTTTTCATTTGGTTTATGGTTTCCTTTGCTATGCAAAAGCTTTTTATTTTGGTGTAGTCCCAATAGTTTAATTTTGCTTTTGTTTCTCTGGGCTGAAGAGACATACCTAGAAAAGTGTTCCTATGGCTGTTGTCAAATAAATTACTGTCTATATTTTCTTTTAGGAGCTTTATGGTTTTTGGACTCACATTTAGGTTTTTTATCCATTTTGAGTTTATTTTTGCATATGGTATAAGAAAGTGGTCCAGTTTCATTCTTTTGCATGTAACTATCCAGTTTTCCCAGAACCATTTGTTGAAGAGACTATTTTTTCTCATTGTATATTCTCACCTCATTTGTCATAGATTATTCATATTAGCATGGATTTATTTCTGAACTTTCTATTCTGTTCCATTCATCAATGTGTCTGTTTTTGTGCCAGTAACATACTATTCTGATTACTAGCTTCGTAGTATATCTTGAAATCTGGGTTTATTATACCTACAGCTTTGTTCTTCTTTTTCAAGATTACTTTGGCTATTTGGGGTCTTTTGGAGCTCCATACAAATTTTAGGATTTGTTCTAGTTCTATGAAAAATGTCATATTTTGACAGGGATTGTATTAAATTTGTGGATTATTTTGGATAGTATGAACATTTTAACAATATTAGTTCCTCCATTTCATGAACATGGAATGGATAGTATGGACATTTTAACAGTATTAGTTCCTCCATTTCATGAACATGGAATATCTTTCTCTTTGTGTCATCTTCATTTACTTTCATCAGTGCTTTATAGTTTTTGGAGTACAGGTTTTTTGCCTCCTTGGTTAAGTTTATTCCTAGATATTCTTTTGGTGCAATTATAAATGCGATTGTTTTCTTAATTTCTCTTCCTTCTATTGTATAGAATACAACATATTTCTGTACATTAATTTTGGATCCTGCAACTTTACTGAATTAATTTATTAGTTCTAGGTTTTTGGTCAAGTCTTTAGGGTTTTCTATATATAATATCATGTCATCTGCAAATAGTGAAAGTTTTACTTCTCCCTTACCAATTTGGATGCCGTTTATTTCTTTTGGGTGGGGGGTCTGACTGCTGTGGCTAGGATTACTAGTGCTATGTTGAATAAAAGTGGTAAGAGTGCACATCCTTGTTTTGTTCTTGATCTTAGAGAAAAAGCTCAGTTTCTCACCAATGAGGATGATGTTAGCTGGGGCTTTTTCATATATGGCCTTTATTATGTTAAGGTATGTTGCCTCTAAACATACTTTAGAGTTTTTATTATAAATGGATGTTGTACTTTGTCAAATGCCTTTTCTGCATTTTTTGAGATAATCATATATATGGTTTCTATCTTTTCTCTTGTTAATATGATGTATCACATTGATTTGTGAATTCTGAACCAATTTGCTTCCCAGGAATACATCCCACTTTAACGTGGTAAATGATAAATGACTTTCGTAATGTATTGTTGGATTTGGTTTGCTAATATTTTGTTGAGGATTTTTGTATCTATGCTCATCAGAGATACTAGCCTGTATAGTTCTAACAGTTTTTTGGTGGAGGCTTTAGAGTTTTTCATATATAATACCATGTCATCTGTAAATAGTGATAATTTTCTTTCTTTCCAATTTGGGTGTCCTTTATTTTATTTTTTTTGCCTAAGTGATCTGGCTAGGACTTACTGTGTTGAATAAAAGTGACGAATGTGGGCATTTTTGTCTTGTTACTGATCTTAGAGGAAGGGCTTTCAGCTTTTCACCATTGAGTATGATGTTAGCTGTGCAGTTGTTATATATGGCCTTTATTATGTTGAGGTATGTTCTCTCTATTACCCACTTTGTTAAGAGTTTTTATCATAAACAGATGTTGAATTTTGTAAATGCTTTTTGTGTATCATTGAAATGATGGTATGATACTTATCTTTCATTTTGTGGTATATCACATTGACTGATTTGCTGATGTTGAACTACTGTTGCATCCTTATCTTTCTTTTTATTGATCTGCAGGTGTTAATTTTGTATGCTGGATACAAGCCTTTTGTTAGAGATACATGTTATAAATTTCTTCTCAATGGCTAGCCTTTTTACTCTTACTGTTTTCTTTTTATGAATAGAACTCTTTGCTTTTAATGTGGTTCAAATTATTATTTCCTTTATGGTTAGTGACTTTTGCATCTTTTTTTTTTTTAAAGATTTTATTTATTTATTTGAGACAGAGAGCACATGAGAGGGGGGAGGGTCAGAGGCAGAAGCAGGCTCCCTGCCGAGGAGGGAGCCCGATGTAGGACTCGATCCAGGGACTCCAGGATCATGACCTGAGCCGAAGGCAGTCGCTTAACCAACTGAGCCACCCAGGCACCCTATATCTTTTTAATAAAACTTTTACCTACTCAAATGTCATGAAATATTCTCTATATTCTTCTAGAAAATGTGTTTTACCTTTCAGATTTAGACCTACAATGCACCTAGAATTGCTTTTTTGTTTTGGTCTGAAGTAGGGACAAAGTTTTTCTTGGACATATGGCTATTTGGATATATGAATATATAATTGATACAGCATCATTTACTGAAAAGACAATCTTTCCCCTTTGTTTTCAATGGCCAACTTTGTTTTATATCAAGTATTCATGTATATGAATCAATTCTAAATTCCATCTTCTGTTCAAGTTATCTATATTCTGGCACTAATAGCAAACTTAATTAAGGTAGCTTTAAAATAATGCTTGCAACAGCCACTGCAGTACATTGAGCTCCACAGAGACAGCGCCCAGGCAAGTGAAAACCAGATGGGCACTGGGCGACTCTGAGCCTCCCTGGGGAAAATAATTAAATATGGGCAAAGGAGATCCTAAGAAGCTGAGAGGCAAAATGTCATCATATGCATTCTTTGTGCAAACTTGCCAAGAGGAGCACAAGAAGAAACACCCAGATGCTTCAGTCAACTTCTCTGAGTTTTCTAAGAAGTGCTCAGAGATGTGGAAGATCACATCTGCTAAAGACAAAGGAAAATTTGAAGACATGGCAAAGGCAGACAAGGCCCATTATGAAAACTTATATTCCCCCTAAGGGGGAAACAAACAAGAATTTCAAGGATCCCAGTGCACACTTGGTGCTCACTTCAGCAGCACATACACCATTGCACCTAAGAGGCCTCCTTCGGCCTTTTTCTTGTTTTGTTCTCAGTATCACCCAAAAATCAAAGGAAAACATCCCAGCCTATCCATTAGTGATGTTGCAAAGAAACTGGGAGAGATGTGGAATAAAACTGCTGCAGATAACAAGCAGCCACATGGAAAGAAGCTGCTAAGCTGAAGGAAAAATGGGAAAAGGATATTGCTGCATACTAAGGTAAAGGAAAAACATACTAAGGTAAAGGATGCAGCAAAAAAGGGAGTCGTCAAGGCTAAAAAAAAGCAAGCAAAAGAAGCAAGAGGAGGAAGACAAAGATGAAGAGGATGAGGAGGAGAAGGAAGATAAAGAAGATGATGGATAAGTTGGTTCTAGTGCATTTTTTTCTTGTCTGTAAAGCATGTAACCCCTTCTGTACACATCTCACTCCTTTTAAAGAAAAAAAAATTGAAATGTAAGGCTGTGTAAGATTTGTTTTTAAACTGTATGGTGTCTTTTTTTGCATAGTTAACACACTACTGAATGTGTGTGGGTTTTTTTTTTTTAAGATTTTATTTATTTATTTGAGAGAGAGAGTGAGAGAGAGGAAGAGCACAAGAGGGGGGAGCGGGAGAGGGAGAAGCAGACTCCCTGCTGAGCAGGTAGCCCGATGTGGGACTCGATCCCGGGACTCCAGGATCATGACCTGAGCCGAAGGCAGTCGCTTAACCAACTGAGCCACCCAGGTGCCCTGAATGTGTCTTTAGATAGCCCTGTCCTGGTGGTATTTTCAGTAGCCACTAACCTTGCCTGATACAGTACGGGGGTTGTAACTTGGCATGGAAATTTAAAGCAGGTTCTTGTTGGTGCCCAGCACAAATTAGTTACATATGGGGATGGTAGTTTTTCCATCTTCATTTGTCTCTGTTGTTCTGTGAACTCAATACCACTCTGTAATGGAAAAAAAAACAAAAAAACAAAACGTTGCAGCTGTTTTGTTGACATTCTGAATGCTTCTAAGTAAATATCACTTAAAAAAAAAATAGGGGTGCCTGGGTGGCTCAGTCAGTTAGGCCTCAGACTCTTGGTTTCCCCTCAGGTCATGATCTCAGGGTCTTGCGATGGAGCCCTGCGTGGGGCTCCACACTCAGGACAGAGTCTGCTTGGGCTTCTCTCCCTCTCCCCCTTCCCCCACATGTGTGCATTCTTTCCCTCTCTCAAATAAATAAAATCTTTAAAATAAATAAATTAATTAAACAATGCTTGCTATTTTATAAAGCAAGTCCTCTGAATTTATTATTCTTTAAGAATATCTTGGGTATTTTTGGCTTTTTGCATTTTTGTGTCAGTTTCAATATAAAAGTATTCCAAGATGTTCAGTGGGATTGTATTTAATTTTGTGTCAATTTTGAGATTATTGGCATCTTTGTGGTATTTTCTTCCCATCTATAAATGGTATTATATCTTTAAATAGTTTGTTACTTTATTTGAGAGAAATTTTCAATAGTATTTTAAAGTTTTCTATGAACTGGTCTTATAATTCATTCATTTTATTCCTAGGTATTTGGTTCATCTGATTTTACTGGAAATTATATTATTCCCATTTTCATTTTAATTATCACATTAATGACTTGTGTTCAGAATCCCTGCTATATTTATCACTTCTAATAATTTGTTCATTTAGCTTAATTTTCAAATGTATTAATATAAGCTCACTTATGATATTTGTAGGGTTTTTGGTGATCACCTCTTTTTTATCCCTACTTTTTGGGGATTTATTTTTTTGCCTTCTATTTTTCTTATAGGATCTTATAGTGGAAAGTATCAATTTTATTGGTTTTTTTCAAATAAATAACTTGGGTCTTGTTAATTCCCTCCACTATGTTTTTCTTCTCTATTTTACTAATTTTTGTTCTTACCATTATTATTTTCTTCTATTTCCTTTATGTTTAATTTTGTTATTCTTCTGATTGCTTGAAATGGATGTTAGATCATTGATTAAATTTTTCCATTTACATATATGCCATTAAGGTCATAAATTTCATTTTTAATATTTTTATTTTTAAGCCTGGCTTTAGCTCCATCCAACAAATACTGATATGTAATATTATAATTTAGTTAAATTATTTTCATATTTCCATCTTGAGTTCTTCTTCATTTTATGGCTTATTTAGGAGTACACTCCTGAATTTCTGGACATATCAGTATTGTCCAATTATGCTTTTTATTAACTTTTATCTCAATTTTACTATGGTAAGATGACATGATTTGTTCAGTTTCTTACCTTTAAAATTTGGTGAGAGTAGCTTTATGAACTTGTATTGGCCAACATTGTCAAATATTTCCTGAATATGTACCTGAAATTTTTATTTATGCCATAGGTTGGGGGTACACTATTCAATATATAAAAATTAGGTCCAGTTTGTTAAGCATGTTGCTTAAATCCTCTGGGTTGCTGTTGGCTTTTTTAACAGCTTTGAGGTCTAATTGATATAGAATAAATTACACATATGTTAAAATGTACAAATTGAAAAACCATTACCAAAACCATAACAATGATTATATCCACCTGTATTAGTTACCTGTGGCTGCTATAATAAATTACCATAAACTCAGTGGTTTAAAACAACATAAATTTATTCACTTACAGTTCTGGAAGCCTTAAATCCAAAATCAAGGCATCAGGAGGGCCACACTTCTTCCAAAGGCTCTAGGAGAGAATCCTTCTTTGCCTCTTGCAGCTTGTGGTGTCTCCTGGTACTCCTAGTCTTGTGGAAGCATAGCTCCAATCTATGCCTCCATATTCACATGGCCGCCTTCCCTGTCTGTATCCAATCATCCTGTCCTTGCACTTTTAAGGACACCAGTCATTGGATTTAGAGCCCACCCGAAACCCAGGTTGACCTCATCTCAGATTCTTAATTGCATCTCTAAAGAACCTATTTCCAAATAAGTTCACATTCACAGGTACCAAGGGTTTGGACTTGCATATATCTTTTGGAGGGACACAATTCAACCTACTACACCATCACACCCAAAAGTTTCCCTATACCTCTTTGGAATCCCTCCTTTCTATCCCTTCCTGAACCCCCTCCCTGCCCTATCCCCAGCAATCACTGATCTGCTTTTTGTCCCTGTATAATATATTGAATTTCCTAGAATTTTTCAAAAATGGACTCATACAGTATATACTTTGGCTTCTATAGCTCAATATGATTATTTTGGAATTCATTCACATTGTAAGATATATCAATAATACCTTTTCATTGCTGGGTAGTATTCCACTGCATGGATATACCACTGTTTATTCATTCACCTACTGATAGACATTTGGGTTCTTCCTAGTTTGGGGGATTGCAAATAAAGCTGCTATAAACATTCATACACAAGTCTTTGGACATATGCCTTCATTTCTTTTGGGTAAATACCTAGGAATGGAATGAGTGCATCAGATAGTTGAGGTCTAATTGATATCATCATATCAACTATATGATCCACTCATTCCATTCCTATGTTCAATTTTTTTTAACTGCTTGTATTCTAAAGTGAGTATACCATTTTTCAATCCTGCCAGCACTATATGAGAGTTCCAGCTTAATTGCATTCTTGTCAACACTAGGGATGGTCAGTCTGTTAAATCTTAGTTATACTAATAGATATGTAGTGCTATCTCATTATAGTTTTAATTAGCATTTATCCAGTGATAATATGAGCATATTCTCATATGCTGATTTGCCATTGGTATGCTTTCTTTAGTGACATGTCTATTCAAATTTGCCTATTTTCTAAATGTTTTTTTTTTTCTTTTAAGGTTTGAGAGGTTTATTTTTGTTTTTATTTATTTTATTTATTTGAGAGAGAAAGAGATAGTGACACAGATAGCAACAGAGATAGCGAGAGAGAGTGCAAGTGGGGAGGAGAGGGAGAACCAGGCTCCCAGCTGAGCAAGGAGCCCGACACAGGGCTCAATCTCAGGACCCTGGGATCATGACCTGAGCCAAAGGCATACGCTTAACTAACTGAGCCACCCAGGTGCCCCAAGAGATTTTTATATATTACATGTAAGTCCTATTTTAGATATCTGCTATGTGAACATTTTATGAATATTTTATCCCAGTCTAGTGCTTGTCTTTTCATTTTCTGTATACAGTGTCTCTCAAAATGCAGATGACAGTATTTTTGTTACAAAGTCCATTTTATCAATTTGTAGTTTTATGAATCATGCTTTTGGTATTGTATATAAGAAATCTTTGTCTAGCCCAAGATCACAAATTTTTCTTCTAGGTGTTCTCTTGTTGTGTTTTTTTTTTTTTTTTTAATAATACTATTTTTAACAGCAGTTTTAGGTTCACAGGAAATTGAGAAGAAGATATATAAAGTTCCCACATTAAGTAGTCCCCCCCCCCCCACCGCCCCTTATCTGTGGTTTCACTTACCTATGGTTAACCATGGTTTGGAAGCAGGTGATTTTCCTGCTAAAGTGTGATGAGGTCAGTAGTAGCTTAACACTACACCACAATGCCTGTATCATTCACCTCAGTTCATCTTATCACGTAGGCATTTTATCATCTCACATCATCACAAGAAGAAAAAGGGTGAGTACAACACAGTAAGATTGTGAGAGAGAAAGATCATGTTCACATAACTCTTATTATAGTATGGGCATAACTCAGAGATATTACAGGTTAGGTTCCAGACCACAGCAATAAAGCAAATACCACAATAAAGTGAGTCAAATGAATTTTTTGGTTTCCCAATACATATAAAATTATGTTTACACTACACTGTTAAGTGTGCAATACCATTATGTCTAAAACAACAATATGTATACCTTAATTAAAAAATACTTCATTCCGGGCGCCTGGGTGGCTCAGTTGGTTAAGCGACTGCCTTCGGCTCAGGTCATGATCCTGGAGTCCCTGGATCGAGTCCCACATCGGGCTCTCTGCTCGGCAGGGAGTCTGCTTTGCCCTCTGACCCTATCCCCTCTCATGTGTTCTCTCTCATTCTCTCTCTCTCAAATAAATAAATAAAATCTTTAAAAAAAAATACTTCATTCCTAAAAAATGCTAACAGTCATCTGAGAGTTCAGCAAGTTTCCATCTTTTTGCTGGTAGAGGGTGTTGCCTTGATGTTAATGACTGCTGACTGATTAGGGTGCTGATAAAGGTTGGGATGGCTGTGGCAATTTCTTAAAATAATACAAGAGTAAAGTATGCTGTATCAATCAGCTCTTCCTCTCATCAGTGATTTCTTGGTAGCCTGTGATGCTCTTTGTAACATTTAAACCACATAAGAATTTCTTTTAAAATTGGAGTCAGTACTCTAAAACCTGCCACTGCTATATCAACTAAGTTTATGTAATACTCTAAATCCTTTGTTGTCATTTCAACAGTCTTGATACCATCTTTACCAGATTCCATCTCAAGAAACTTTCTCTGCTCATCCTTAAGAAGTGAGTCCTCTTCCATTCAAGCTTTATCATGAGATTGCAGCAATTCAGTCTCATGTTCAGGCTACTACTAATTCTAGTTCTCTTGCCATTTCCACCACATACCTGCACTTAGTTCCTGTACTGATGTCTTCAACCTCTCAAAGTCATCCATGAGGATTGGAATCAACTTCTTCCAAACTCCTGTGAATGTTCTCATGATTCTCATGAATCACCAATGTTCTTAAAGGCATCTAGAATGGTGAGTCTTTTCCAGGAGCCTTTCAATTGACTTTGCCCCCATCCATCAGAGGAACCACTATCCATGGCTGCTGTAGCCTTATGAAATATATTTAATAAATAATAAGACTTGAAAGTCAAAATAACTCCTTGATCCATGGGCTGCAGAATGGATGTTGTGTTAGCAGGCATGAAAACAACATTAATCTGGTTGTACATCTTTATCAAAACTCTTGGGCGACCAGGTGTCCTGTTAATGAGGAGTTATTTTGAAAGGAATCTTTTCTTCAGAACAATAGGTCTCAACAGTGGGCTTAAAATATTCAGTAAGCCATGTTGTAAACAGGTGTGCTGTCATCTAGGTTTTGTTGTTCCATCTATGGAAGACAGACAGTAGATGTAGCATAATTCTTAAGGTACCTAGGAATTTGGAATGGTCAGTGAGCATTGGCTTCAATGTAGTTATCACCAGCTACTTTAGCCCCTAATAGGAGAGTCAGCCTGTCCTAAGAAGCTTTACAGCCAGACATTGATTTCCCCTATCAAAGTCCTGTATGGCATCTTCTTCCAATATAAGGCTGTTTCATTTTTATTGAAAAAACTGTTATTTAGTGTAACCACCTTCATTAACTATTTTAGCTAGATCTTCAGGATAACTCTGAAGTAGCTTCTACATTAGCACTTGCTGCTTCACTTTACACTTTTATATTATGAAGACAACTTCTTTCCTTAAACTTAATGAACTAACATCTGGTACCTTCAGACTTTTTTCCTGTAGCTTCCTCACCTCTCTCAGCTTCAACAGATCTAAGAAGAGTTAGGACCTTGCTCTGGATTAGGCTTTGACTTAAGGGAATGTTGTGGCTGGTTTGATCTTCTATCCATCAGGAACCATCAGTTAATTCTCTATAATTAAGAGACTGTTTCTTCATTTGTCTCCTTTTTCCCCTTTGTTCATTTGTTTTGTTTCATAAATTCCACATATGAGTGAGGTTATATGATATTTGTCTTTCTCTGACTTATTTCACTTAGCATTATATTCTCTAGCTCTATCCATGTTGCTGCAAATGGCAAGATTTCATGATTTTTTATGGCTGAATAATATTCCTGTGTGTGTGTGTGTGTGTGTGTACACATACCACATCTTCTTTATCCATTCATCAATTAATAAACACTTGGGCTGCTTCCACAGTTTGGCTATTGTAATAATGCTGCAGTAAACATGGGGGAGCATATATCCCTTTGAAATAGTGCTTTGGTATTCTTTGGGTAAATACCCAGTATTGTGATTCCTGGATCATAGGGTAGTTCTGTTTTTCTTGTGGGTTTTTTTTGTAATTTTTTTATTGTTATGTTAATACCCATATATTACATGATTAGATTTAGATGTAGTATTCCATGATTAATTGTGCATAACACCCAGTGCTCCATGCAGAACGTGCCCTCCTCAATACCCATCACCAGGCTAACCCAACCTCCCACCCCCCTCCCCTCTAGAACCCTCAGTTTGTTTTTCAGAGTCCATCGTCTCTCATGGTTCGTCTAACCCTCCGATTTCCCCCGCTTCATTCTTCCCGTCCTGCTACCTTCTTCCTTTTTTTTTTCTCTTAACATATATTGCATTATTTGTTTCAGAGGTACAGATCTGGGACTCAATAGTCTTGCACAATTCACAGCGCTTACCAGAGCACATACCCTCCCCAGTGTCTATCACCCAGTCACCCCATCCCTCCCACCCCACCCCCCACTCCAGCAACCCTCAGTTTGTTTCCTGAGATTAAGAATTCCTCATATCAGTGAGGTCATATGATACATGTCTTTCTCTGTTTGACTTATTTCGCTCAACATAATACCCTCCAGTTCCATCCACGTCATTGCAAATGGCAAGATCTCATTCCTTTTGATGGCTGCATCATATTCCATTGTATATATATACCACTTCTTCTTTATCCATTCATCTGTCGATGGACATCTTGGCTCTTTCCACAGTTTGGCTATTGTGGACATTGCTGCTATAAACATTGGGGTGCACGTACCCTTTCGGAACCCTACTTTTGTATCTTTGGGGTAAATACCCAGTAGTGCAAGTGCTGGGTCATAGGGTAGCTCTATTTTCAACTTTTTGAGGAACCTCCATACTGTTTTCCAGAGTGGCTGCACCAGCTTGCATTCCCACCAACAGTGTAGGAGGGTTCCCCTTTCTCCGCATCCCCGCCAACATCTATCATTTCCTGACTTGTTAATTTTAGCCATTCTGACTGGTGTGAGGTGGTATCTCATTGAGGTTTTGACTTGGATTTCCCTGATGCTGAGCGATATTGAGCACTTTTTCATGTGTCTGTTGGCCATTTGGATGTCTTCTTTGGAAAAATGCCTGTTCATGTCTTCTGCCCATTTCTTGATTGGATTCTTTGTTCTTTGGGTGTTGAGTTTGATGAGTTCTTTATAGATTTTGGATACTAGCCCTTTATCTGGTATCTCATTTGCAACTATCTTCTCCTATTTTGATGGTTGTCTTTTGGTTTTGTTCACTGTTTCCTTTGCTTTGCAAAAGCTTTTTATCTTGATGAAGTCCCAATAGTTCATTTTTGCCCTTGCTTCCCTTGCCTTTGGCGATGTGTCTAGGAAGAAGTTGCTGCAGCTGAGGTTGAAGAGGTTGCTGCCTGTGTTCTCCTTTAGGATTTTGATGGACTCCTGTCTCATATTGAGGTCTTTCAACCATTTGGAGTCTATTTCTGTGTGTGGTGTAAGGAAATGGTCCAGTTTCATTCTTCTGCATGTGGCTATCCAATTTTCCCAACACCATTTGTTGAAGAGACTGTCTTTTTTCCATTGGATATGCTTTCCCGCTTTGTCAAAGATTAGTTGACCATAGAGCTGAGGGTCCATTTCTGGGCTCTCTATTCTGTTCCATTGATCTATGTGTCTGTTTTTGTGCCAGGACCATACTGTCTTGATGATGACAGCTTTGTAATAGAGCTTGAAGTCCAGAACTTTGATGCCGCCAGCATTGGTTTTCTTTTTCAATGTTCCTCTGGCTATGCGGGGTCTTTTCTGGTTCCACACAAATTTTAGGATTATTTGTTCCATTTCTTTGAAAAAAGTGGATGGTATTTTGATGGGGATTGCATTGAATGTGTAGATTGCTCTAGGTAGCATAGACATCTTCACAATATTTGTTCTTCCAATCCATGAGCATGGCACGTTTTTCCATTTCTTTGTGTCTTCCTCAATTTCTTTCATGAGTATTTTATAGTTTTCTGAGTACAGATCCTTTGCCTATTTGGTTAGATTTATTCCTAGGTATCTTATGGTTTTGGGTGCAATTGTAAATGGGATCGACTCCTTAATTTCTCTTTCTTCTGTCTTGTTGTTGGTGTATAGGAATGCCACTGACTTCTGTGCATTGATTTTATATCCTGCCCCTTTACTGAATTCCTGTATGAGTTCTAGCAGTTTTGGGGTGGAGTCTTTGGGGTTTTCCACATAAAGTATCCTATCATCTGCAAAGAGTGACAGTTTGATTTCTTCTTTGCCAATTTGGATGCCTTTGATTTCTTTTTGTTGTCTGATTGCTGTGGCTAGGACTTCCAATACTATGTTGAATAGCAGTGGTGATAGTGGACATCCCTGCCGCATTCCTGACCTTAGGGGGAAAGCTCTCAGTTTTTCCCCATTGAGAATGATATTCGCTGTAGGTTTTTCATAGATGGCTTTTATGATATTGAGGTATGTACCCTCTATGCTTATACTCTGAAGAGTTTTGATCAAGAAAGGATGCTGTACTTTGCAAATGCTTTTCTGCATCTATTGAGAGGATCATATGATTCTTGTTCTTTCTTTTGTTGATGTATTGGATCACGTTGATTGATTTGTGGATGTTGAACCAACCTTGCAGCCCAGGGATAGATCCCACTTGGTCGTGGTGAATAATCCTTTTAATGTATTGTTGGATCCTATTGGCTAGTATTTTGGTGAGAATTTTTGCATCCATGTTCATCAGGGATATTGGTCTGTAATTCTCCTTTTTGATGGGGTCTTTGTCTGGTTTTGGGATCGAGATAATTCTGGCCTCATAAAATGAGTTTGGAAGTTTTCCTTCCATTTCTATTTTTTGGAACCATTTCAGAAGAATAGGTATTAATTCTTCTTGAAATGTTTGGTAGAATTCCCCTGGGAAGCCATCTGGCCCTGGGCTTTTGTTTTTTGGGAGATTTTTGATGACTGCTTCAATTTCCTTAGTGGTTATAGGTCTGTTCAGGTTTTCTATTTCCTCCTGGTTCAGTTTTGGTAGTTGATACATCTCTAGGAATGCATCCATTTCTTCCAGGTTATCTAATTTGCTGGCGTAGAGTTGCTCATCATATGTTCTTATAATTGTTTCTATTTCTTTGGTGTTGGTTGTGATCTCTCCTCTTTCATTCATGATTTTGTTGATTTGGGTCATTTCTCTTTTCTTTTTGATAAGTCTGGCCAGGGGTTTATCAATCTTGTTAATTCTTTCAAAGAACCAGCTCCTAGTTTCGTTGATCTGTTCTACTGTTCTTTTAGTTTCTATTTCATTGATTTCTGCTCTGATCTTTATTATTTCTCTTCTCCTGCTGGGTTTAGGCTTTATTTGCTGTTCTTTCTCCAGCTCCTTTAGGTGGAGGGTTAGGTTGTGTACTTGAGACCTTTCTTGTTTCTTGAGAAAGGCTTGTATTGCTATATACTTTCCTCTTAGGACTGCCTTTGCTGCATCCCAAAGATTTTGAGTAATTGTGTTTTCATTTTCATTGGTTTCCATGTATTTTTTTAATTCTTCTTTAATTTCCTGGTTGACCCATTCATTCTTCAGTAGGATGCTCTTTAGCCTCCATGTATTTGAGTTCTTTCCGACTTTCCTCTTGTGATTGAGTTCTAGTTTCAAAGCATTGTGGTCTGAAAATAGGCAGGGAGTGATCCCAATCTTTTGGTACCGGTTGAGACCTGATTTATGACCTAGGATGTGATCTATTCTGGAGAATGTTCCATGGGCACTAGAGAAGAATGTGTATTCCGTTGCTTTGGGATGGAATGTTCTGAATATGTCTGTGAAGTCCATTTGGTCCAGTGTGTCATTTAAACTCTTTATTTCCTTGTTGATCTTTTGCTTAGACGATCTGTCCATTCCAGTGAGGGGGGTGTTAAAGTCCCCCACTATTATTGTATTGTTGTCAATGTGTTTCTTTGCTTTTGTTATTAATTGGCTTATATAATTGGCTGCTCCCATGTTAGGGGCATAGATATTTACAATTGTTAGATCTTCTTGTTGGATAGACCCTTTAAGTAGGATATAATGTCCTTCCTCATGTCTTATTACAGTCTTTGGTTTAAAATCTAATTTGTCTGCTATAAGGATTGCCACCCCAGCTTTCTTTTGGTGTCCATTAGCATGGTAAATGGTTTTCCACCCCCCTCACTTTCAATCTGGGGGTGTCTTTGGTTCTAAAATGAGTCTCTTGCAGACAGCATATCGATGGGTCTTGTTTTTTTATCCAATCTGATACCCTTTGTCTTTTGATTGGGGCATTTAGCCCATTTACATTCAGGGTAACTATTGAAAGATAGGAATTTAGTGCCATTTTATTGCCTGTGAGGTGACTGTTACTGTATATTGTCTGTGTTCCTTTTTGGTCTATGTTGCTTTTAGGCTCTCTCTTTGCTTAGAGGACCCCTTTCAAGATTTCTTATAGGGCTGGTTTTGTGTTTGCAAATTCCTTTAGTTTTTGTTTGTCCTGGAAGCTTTTTATCTCTCCTTCAATTTTCAATGACAGCCTAGCTGGATAGAGTATTCTTGGCTGCATATTTTCCTCATTTAGTGTTCTGAATATATCCTGCCAGTCCTTTCTGGCCTGCCAGGTCTCTGTGGATAGGTCTGTTGCCAATCTAATGTTTCTACCATTGTAGGTTACATATCTCTTCTCCCGAGCTGCTTTCAGGATTTTCTCTTTCTCTGAGACTCGTAAGTTTTACTATTAGATGTCAGGGTGTTGACCTATTTTTATTGATTTTGAGAGGGGTTCTCTGTGCCTCCTGGATTTTGATGGCTGTTTCCTTCCCCAAATTAGGGAAGTTCTCTGCTATAATTTGCTCCATTATACCTTCTGCCCCTCTCTCTCTTTCTTCTTCTTCTGGGATCCCAATTATTCTAATGTTGTTTTGTCTTATGGTATCGCTTATCTCTCGAATTCTGCCCTCGTGATCCAGTAGTTGTTAATCTCTCTTTTTCTCAGCTTCTTTATTTTCCATCATTCGGTCTTCTATATCACTGATTCTCTCTTCTGCCTCATTTATCCTAGCAGTTAGCGCCCCCATATTTGATTGCACCTCATTAATAGCCTTTTTGATTTCTACTTGGTTAGATTTTAGTTCTTTTACTTCTCCAGAAAGGGTTTCTCTAATAACTTCCATGCTTTTTTCAAGCCCAGCTCATATCTTTAAAGTGATGATTCTGAACTCTAGATCTGACATCGTACTAATGTCCATATTGAGTAGGTCCCTGGCAGTTGGTACTACCTCTTGTTCTTTTTGTTGAGGTGATTTTTTCCATCTTGTCATTTTGTGCAGAGGAGAATAGATTAATCAGAGAACAAAATGCTAGCAGGGTAACAATGTAACCAGAAAATATACTCTAAACAAATCAGAAAAGACCTGAAGCAGTGGGAAAAGAAAGGGAAAGAGCGAAAAAAGAAAAAGAAGAAGAAGAAAAAAAAGAAAAAGATAAAAACAAACAAAAACAAAACAAAAAATAGAATGTGATCAAATATGATCAGGCTGGTATATAGATCAGTGCCACACACTAGATTTTGGGTGTATTTTGGTCTGGTCGAAGAAAGTGCCTCCCAAAATTTTAAAGAAAGAAAAACTTCTATATGTACAAAAATAAGGGTTGATATGATGAAGGGATGGAATATGACTGTAAAAATGGAAAGTATAAAAAATTTTATACAAGGAATTGATAAGAAGTTGTTTGAAAAAGGAAAGAAGAGGATTAAAAAAAAAAGGGAGAGAATGTGATCAGGCAGGGGAGTAGACAAAAACCATACAGTAGAGATTTAGGGTATATTTTAATCTGTTAGAAGAAACTATCTCAAAAATTTTAAAGAGAGAACAACTTATATATATATATGCCAAAAATACGGGTAACTACTATGAAGGGATAGAATATGACTCTAAAAATGAAAAATAAAAATGTTTTTTTAAAAAAGGGATTGATAAGAAGTTGGTTGAAAAAGGGAAAAAGAAAAATTCAAAAAAAAAGAAAAAGAAAAAAAGACAGTTAAAAAAAAATTAACCTTGAAAGACTAAAGAATCATGGTAAAAAAGCCATGAATTCTATGTGCAGTATTCCCCTAGTGCTAGAGTTCTGCCATTCTCATTGATCGGTAAATTTGGTCTTGGCTGGCTGTTCTCCCTGATCTTCTGGGGAGGGGCCTGTTGCCGTGGTTTCCAAATGTCTCTGCCGGAGGCGGAATTGCCCCGCCCTTGCCCCCTCCCGGCTAAGTCATCTGCTCGGGTTTGCTCTCCGGGGCTTTTGTTCCCTGCGAGCTTTCCGTACAGCGTTGGAGGCGGAGAGTGAATATGGCGGCCTCCCAATCTCCGCCCCGGAGGAGCCGAGAACTTGGGGCCCCGCTCCTCAGTGAGCCCCCAGAGAAAAGCCGTCAGTCCCTCCCGTCTCCCCGGTCTCCGGCCGCACTCCGTGCTCTCCCGGCCTGTGACCGCGCGTTTCTCTCTCTGGCACCCGACCCCGGGTGGAGTCTCCAAACCCAGCAGATCCCTGCGGTGCACTCCCGCGCGGCTCCTCCCGGGGGAGGAAGGTGAGTCTCCCCGGATCTGCCGCTTGTTGGGTCCCTGCTGGAGGAGCAGGGGCCCGACTGTGCCACGGATCACGGTTTATGACGACCCCAAGCTGAGAGCCTGCGCCTGGGCTCCGCCTCTGCAGCCGGCTTCCCTGCTCCGTTACCTGGGAGCTCTGCCGCATTCAGGCACCCCCGGTCTTTCTGTAACCCTGAGGGTCCCGAGACCACACTGTCCTGGAGGGTTCCACCCCCCGCTTAGCCACCAGAGTGACGTCTTTCAGCAGAGCTGACTTCTAAAAGTTCCGATTTTGTGCTCCGCGGCTCTATCACTTGCCAGAAGCGACTGATGGAGGCCCCTCCCCCGCCGTCTATCCTCCCGAATATCGCCTCAGATTCACTTCTCCGCACGTCCTACCTTCCAGAAAGTGGTCGCTTTTCTGTTCAGAGAGTTGTTGCTATTCCTTTCTTCGATCTCCTGTTGGGTTTGTAGGTGTTCAGAATGGTTTGATCCCTATCCAGCTGAATTCCTGAGAGGAGATGAAATCCAGGTCTCCTACTCCTCTGCGATCTTGCTCCGCCCCCGGTAGTTCTCTTTTTAATTGTTTGAGGAACTTCCATAATGTTTTCCACAGTGGCTGCACCAATTTGCATTCCCACCAAAAGTGCAAGAGGATTTTTTTCTCCACATCCTCACCAACACTTGTTTTTTATTTTAGCCATTCTGACAGGTGTGAGGTGACATCTCATTTTAGTTTTTATTTGCATTTCCCTGATGATGACTGATGTTGAGCATCTTTTAATGTGTCAGTCCTCTGTATGTCTTCATTGGAGAAATGTCTATTCAGGTCTTCTCCCACCCTTTAATTGGATTCTTTGTTTTTTGGTTATTAAGTTGTATCAGTTCCTTATATATTTAGGATACTAACCCTTCATCAGATACGTTATTTGCAAATATCTCCTCCCATTCAGTAGGTTACCTTTCAGTTTTATTGATTGTTTCCTTTGCTGTGCAGAGGCTTTTTATTATGATGTAGTCCCAATAGTTTATTTTTGCTTTTATTTCCCTTGCCTCAGGAGACCTATCTAGAAGAATGTTGCTACAGCTGATGTCAGGGATATTACTATTGCCTGTGCTCTCTTCTAGGATTTTTATGGTGTCAGGTCTCACATTTAGGTCTTTCATCCATATTTGAGTCTATGGTTTAAGAAAGTGGTCCAGTTTCATTCTTTTGCATAAGGCTGTCCAGTTTTCCCCAACAGCATTTGTTGAAGAGACTGTCTTTTTCCTGTTGTATATTCATTTCTGCTTTGTTGAAGATTAATTGACCATATAGTTGCGTGTCTCTTTCTGGGTTTTCTGTTCCATTGATCTACGTGTGTATTTTTATGCCAGTACCATACTGTTTTAATTACTACTGCTTTGTAATATAACTTGAAATCTAGAATTGTGATGCCTCCAGTTTCATTTTTCTTTTTCAAGATTGCTATGGCTATTCATGGTCTTTTGTGGTTCCAAACAAATTTTAGGTTTGTTCTAGTTATGTGAGAAATGCTATTGGTATTTTGATAGGGATTACATTAAATGTGTAGATTGCTTTGGGTAGTATAGATATATTAACAATATTTGTTTTTCCAACCCATGAGCATGGAATGTCTTTCCATTTCTTTGCATCGTCTTGAATTTCATCAGTGTCTTATAGTTTTTAGAGTACAGGTCTTTCACCTCTTGGGTTAGGTTTATTCCTAGATATTTTATTGTTTTTGGTACAATTGCAAATGGGGCTGTTTTCTTAATTCCAATTTCTGCTGCTTCATTATTAGTGTATAGGAATGCAACATATTTCTGTACGTTGATTTTGTATCCTGTGATTTTACTGAATTCATTCAACAGTTCTAGTAGTTTTTTGGTGGTCTTCAGGATTTTCTAAATATAGTATCATGTCATCTGCAAATACTTAGAGTTTTACTTCTTCCTTATCAATTTGGATGCATTTTTATTTCTTTATGTTGTGTGATTGCTCTGGCTAGGACTTCTAGTAGTATGTTAAATAAAACTGGTGAGACTGGACATCCTTGTTTTGTTCCTGACCTTGGGGGGAAATCTCAGTTTTTCACCATCGAGTATGATGTTGTCTTTGTGTGGGAGACCACTTTTAATTTTGTTCAAGAAGTTTTCCTTTGCATTCGCAACTTAGCTGTTTGGCCTAAGAGGCCTAGATTTTGGCCTATCTTAGCTTTCAACATGCTTTCCTCCCTAAGCTTAATTGTTTCTAGCTTTGGATTTAAAGTGAGAAACATGCAACTTTTACTTTTACTTGAACATTTAGAGGACATTGTGGGTTATTAATTGGTCTAATTTTTAATATTGTTGTGTCTCTTTGACTAGAAAGACCTGAAGAGAGGGAGAAAGATGGGGGAACAGCCCATTGGTGGAGCAGCTCAAAAACACACAACATTTATCAATTAAATTTGCCATCTTATATGGGCACAATTTTTGGCTCCCCCAAAGTACAATAGGAGTATCAAAGCTCAGTGATCACAGATAACCATAACAAATAGGAAGTTTGAAATATTGTGATAAGTACCAAAATGTGACACAAAGACACAAAGTGAGCAAATACTGGTGGGAAAAAAAAATGGCACTGATAGACTTGCTCCATGCAGGGCTGCCACAAACCTTCAATTTGTTAAAAAAATAAATAAATAAAACCAATATCTGTGAAGTGCAATAAAGTAAAGCACAATAAAGCAAGGTAGGCCTGTATATTATTTAAATCATTGCATTTTATTATTAGTTGTTTTTGTCAGTCTCTTACTGTGCCTAATTTACAAATTAAACTTTATCATAGATGTATATATAAGATAAAATATAGTATATATAAGGCTTGGCAATATCTATGGTTTCTGGCGTCCACTGGTAGTCTTGGAATATATCCCCCGTGGATAAGGGGAGACTGTTATATCCCCTGCCCCCACACATACATAGCTTCTGCCATTATCAACATTTCCTACCAGAATGATACACTTTTACAATTGAACCTATGTTGATAAATCATAATCACCCAAAGTCCATAGTTTGCATTAGGGTTCACTTTTGGCATTGTACATTCAGTGGGTTCAGACAAATGTATAATGACACGTATCTATCATTATGGTATCATAGAGAGTATTTTCAGTTCTCTAAAAATCCTCTATGATTGACTTACTCACCACCACCCCTGGCCAACCCCTGATAACCATGGATATTTTTTTACTGTCTCCATAATTTTGCCTTTTCCAGAATGTCATCTAGTCAGAATCATACATTATGTAGTTATTTCAGATTAGCTTCTTTCACTTAGTAATATGGATTGAAGTTTCATCTGTGTCTTTTCATGGCTTGATAGTCTTTTTTTTTTTTTTTTTTTTTTTTAGTACAGAATAATATCCCATCATCTGGATGTACCACAGTTAATATGTCCATTCACCTACTGAAGGACATACTGGTTGCTTCCAAGATTTAGCAATTACAAATAAAGCTGCTCTAAACATCTTTGTGCAGTTTTTTTGTGTGTGTGGACATAAGTTTTCAACTCCTTTGGGTAAATATCAAGGAACCCAAGTACTGGATCCAATAGCAATGGTATGTTTACTTTTCTAAGAAACTGCCAAACTGTCTTCCAAAGTGGCTATACTGTTTTGTATTCCCGTCAACAATGAACCTGAACTCCACATCCTCACCAGCACAGGAAGTTGTTAGTGTTTTGGATTTTGCCATTCTAGTAAGTGTATAGTGTTACCTGATTTTAATTTGCATTTCCCTGATTACAGAAGATGTAAGGCATCTTTTCATAAGCTTATTTGCCACCTGTATATCTTCTTTTATGAGGTGACTGTTAAGTTCTTTATGTGTTCTTTTACACATTTTATAGTTTCAGGTTTTACATTTAGGTCTGTGGTTTACTTCAAGTTAATATTTATATATAGTATATGGCATGGATGGAATTTCTTTATCTTTTGCCAACACTCTTTGTCGAAAAAAGAATACTTTCTGCACTGAATTGCCTTTGCATCTTTGTCAGAATGTTTATATATGTGCAGGTCTCTTCCCAAGCTCTATTTTATCCCACTTTTTTATTTTTCTGTCATTGTGCATATACCACACAGTCTGGCTAACTGTATCTTTATAATAACTCTTGAAATGAGATAGTTTTAGCCCTCCAACTTTGTTCTTTCTGAAAATTCTGACTATCCCAGATATTTTGGATTTCCATAGGAATTTTAGAATCAGCTTGTAAGTTTGTACAAAAGAGCATGCTGGTATTTGGATTGAGACTGTGTTGAAGATACAAGTCAGCTGAAGAGAATTGACAATAATACTGAGTCTTAGGACCCATAAGACTGTGTATGTCTCCATTTCTTTAGGTCTTCTTTAATTTCTTTCAACAGCCTTTTGTAGTTTTCAATATACAGGTCTTTCACATATTTTATATTTCATATTTTATGCTATTTTAATTGGTAGTATTTTTGTTATAATTTCTGATTTTTTTATTATAGATACCTAGAGAAATCTTTGATTTTTGTATATTGATCTTGTATCCTGCAACTCTGCTAAACTCACTTTAGTTCTGGTAGCCTTTTTGTAAATTCTGTCAGAATTTCTACATTAGTGACCATATCTTCTGTGACTACAGTTTTTTTTTTCTTTATAGTCTAGAGGCCTGCCTTCTTTCTCTTTCTCTCTTTCTTTCTTTCTTCACTTATTTTTGACACAGAGAGAGAACAAGTAGGCAGAGCGGCAGGCAGAGGGAGAGAGGGAGAAGCATAGAGCCCAATGTGGGGCTCGATCCCAGGACCCTATGATCATGACCTCAGCCAAAGGCAGATGCTTAACCAACTGAGCCGCCCAGGTGCCCTGCCTTCTATCTTTTTCTTGCCTAGTGGCACTGGCTCTAACATCTAGTACATTGTTGAATAGAAATGGTAAAAGCACACATCTTTCTATTGTTCCTGATCTTAGGATAATACATTCAGGCTTTTGCCATCAAATAATGTTACTGTAAGTTTTTGTAAATGCCTTTTATGAAGATGAGGAAGTTCCCTTCTTATTTGTGTTTTGCAGTGAGTTTTCTTTTTTTATCAACAATATATGTTAGATTTATTTATTTTTCTGCACCTATTGAGATTTTTTAGTTTAGTTTTTTAGATTGTTTCATACAGAATAGCTTCCCTGCCTGAAAATTACCCTGTGTTCCACCTATTTATTCCTCATTCCCTCCCCCCTAAACTCCTAAAAATTGGCAGACTGTCTTCCAAAGTGGCTGTACCATTTTGCTTTCCTAAATAATAAGAGTTCTTTTTTCTCCATATTCTCTCTGGTATTTGGTGTTGGCCATGTTTTGGATTTTAGCCATTCTGATAAGTGTATAATGGTATCTTGTTTTAATTTGTACTTTGTTTTGTTAACTGATGTTTTATTATAAAGTATTTAGATATGGTTTTCTTACTGTGTATCCAGTTTGGCATATGTAGTGCTGCTTTTCATCTGTGGCTTGATATCTCTCACCACTTTTTTTTAAAAGATTTTATTTTATTTGAGAGAGAGAGAGCACAAGCAGGGGGAGGCACAGAGGGAGACACAGACTCCTAATAAGCAGAGAAGCCCTATGTGGGGCTTGATCCCAGGATCCTGAAATCATGACTTGAGCCAAAGGCAGACGCTTAACCAACTGAGCCACCCAGGCACCCCTCTTTCACCATTTTTGAGAAATGGCCAGCCATTACCTTGCTAATAATTTCTGCCCAATTATAGGAGTTAGTTTTTCATTGTGTGCCAAAAGTTTGTATTTATTCCTACCCTTTTGATTCTCTATAATTAAAGTCTGGATATTTTTATTCTGATTCATATTCCAGTTAGCTAATTCCATATACTTTTGCATCCAGTCTACACTTAATCCATTGAGCTCTCAATTTTAATTATTTCTACTTTTATAATTTCCTTTCACTTGCTTTTTTTTTTTTTAGCTTCCATTTCTCAACCAAAAATCTGTGTCTTTTAAAATATTAACTAGTGTTATTTTGAAGTTCTTTTTTTGGTAAAAACCTAAATGTATTACAAATATTAAATATTTGGATACATGAAAATGCCTATCATGGTATCTGGTTCATACTAAGTACTCAGTTACTGTTAGCTATTATTATAACCTGCTTCTTTTAAGCTCCCATGAATGAAAGGCAATTTTCTAGGTGCTGTATCATGGTATCCATAGGAAACAGAGAAAATGAGAGGGTCATTAAAAGTGGTCTGCCCACTTTATGTAACATAAGAACAAAACATTCATGAGGACTCAGAAAAAAAAATCCTATAATTAGACTCTAAAAAGAAAGGAGAGTGAAAATGGGCATTGTATTTCTTTCACGTAGAGGGTTGTCTCTGTACACTTGTTTTTCTAAGTCTGGCCACTTCTCTGTGAGGCTGTAGCCTGGGTCATTTGATTGCCAATTTAAATATTTACACATATAGGAAATTTGATACCCAATTAACTTAAAATTTCATGTTACAGTTGTTAAAACTTCACTATTTTATTTGCAAATGAAAATTGAGGATTTTGTGTGTTTATGTCCCTGTGATTGTCTATATTCAGATTTCATGTTCTTTTAATTATTTTATCTTTTATCACTTTCAAAGGCATGGAGTATTTGAAGAAATATTTAAAGTCATCATGGAACCATTTTTATTTTTTTTTTTTCTGCCCATCTTTTTTTTTTTATTCTTTTTTTTATTCTTATGTTAATCCCCATACATTACATCATTAGTTTTAGATGAAGTGTTCCATGATTCATTGTTTGTGCATAACACCCAGTGCTCCATGCAGAACGTGCCCTCCTCGATACACACCACCAGGCTAACCCATCCTCCCACCCCCCTCCCCTCTAGAACCCTGTTTGTTTTTCAGAGTCCATCGTCTCTCATGGTTCGTCTACCTCTCCAATTTCCCCTGCTTCATTCTTCCCCTCCCGCTACCTTCTTCTTCTTTTTTTTTTTTTCTTAACATATATTGCATTATTTGTTTCAGAGGTACAGATCTGAGATTCAACAGTCTTGCACAATTCACAGCGCTTACCAGAGCACATACCCTCCCCAGTGTCTATCACCCAGTCACCCCATCCCTCCCACCCCACCCCCCACTCCAACAACACTCAGTTTGTTTCCTGCGATTAAGAATTCCTCATATCAGTGAGATCATATGATACATGTCTTTCTCTGTTTGACTTATTTCACTCAACATAATACCCTCCAGTTCCATCCACGTCGTTGCAAATGGCAAGATCTCATGCCTTTTGATGGCTGCATAATATATCATGGAACCATTTTTAGATGTTAAAATGTTCTGATTGCTATTGTGATTTCTTCCTCTTTTTCAACAACAGCCGTGAGCTAATATCCCATCTTTTCCTCTTGTATATTAGTGGTTTGTGATACATCCTAAGTATGCATGATGATATTGAAAGAAACAACTGTAACATTAAAGTGTGAAATTAAGTTAATTTGGTATCAAGTTAACCATATATGAAATTCCTAAATGATATCTTCCTTATATGGACCGCCTGTGTATTGGTTTTTATTGTCTGCTTTTGTTGTTGGTTTTTGAACAAATTTTTCTTTGTGCATAGCTGGTTATTTTTAAAGCAACTATTTAACATTTTATATGAAAGAAAAGGTGAGATAAGTTGAGGTTCCAGATGACATGATCTTCCTGCAGAGAGTGTTTACTTTTCCTTGCAGGCAGGTGGGTTGTTTAAGGGCGCTAGAAATCCCAGAGCAACTTAATTCAATCGTGGAATATTACCCAAAGTTAGGTTTCGGCATCTCTGAAAGCTGGAACGTGCCATTAACACTTAATCTTAAAATGCAGTCCTTTGGAGTTCTTTTTTAATTTGAGGTATAATTGACATGTAACATCTTATTAGTTTCAGATATACAACATAATGATTTAGTATACATATATTGCTAAATGATCGACATAAGTCCAGTTAACATCCATCACTATAGTTACCAATTTTGTTTTCTTATGGGTACTTTTAAGATCTGTAGTATGTTATTAACTGTAGTCACACTGCTATACATTACATCACTATGTTTTATTTTATATCTGGAATTGTGTACCTTTATATTTCCTTCACCCATTTCACCCACCCCTAACCCCCATCTCTGGCAACTACCAATCTGTTCTCTGAATCTATGAGTTTAGTCTTTGTTTGTTATTAAGAGTCCCCATATAAGTGAGATCATACAGTATTTTTTTCCTCTGACTTATTTCACTTGGCATAATGCCTTCAAGGTCCATCCATGTTGTTAGCCTTTTCATTTTCTTCAGATAAATACCCAGAACTGAAGTTGCTGGATTCTATGGTAGTTCAGTTTTTTATTTTCTGAGCAACCTCCATATTTTTTTCCATAGTAGCTGCAGCAATTTACCTTCCACCAAGAGTACGCAAGGGTTCCCTTTTCTCCATATACTCACACTTGTTATTTCCTGTCTTTTTGAGAATAGCCATTCTAACAGGCATGAGGTGATATCTCATTGTGGTTTTGATTTGCATTTCCATAATGACTAGTGATGTTGAGCATCTTTTCACATACCTGTTGGCCATCTATATTTCTCCTTTGGTAAAACGCCTATTCAGATCCTCTACCCATTTTTTAAATTGGGTTTTGTTTTTGCTCTTAAGTCATATGAGTTCTTTATATATTTTGGATAGTAACCCCTTATGAGATATATGATTGGCAAACATTTTCTCCCATTCAGGAGGTTCCCTTTTAGTTGTGTAGGTGATTTCTTTTGCTGTGCAGAAACTTTTTCATTTGATGTAGTCTCACAGTTCTTTTTTTTTTTTTTTTTTTGAACTAGCAACAAAAGCAAAAATAATTACCAAGACCAATATCAAGGAGCTTACCACCTATTTTCTTTAAAAGTTGTATGGTTTCATGTTTTACATTCAAGTTGTTAATCGATTTTGAGGTGTTTTTTGTGGGGGGGGTGGTCATGTAAGATAGTGGTTGAGTTTCATTCACTTGCATGTAGCTGTCCAATTTTCTTACCACCATTTATTGCAGAGTCTGTCCTTTGCCCATCGAGTATTCCTGGCTCCTTTGTCCTAAATTAATTGATCATATATGCATGGGTTTACTTCTAAACTGTTTTGTTCCATTGATTTCTATGTCAATACCATACTGTTTAGATCACTATAGCTTTGTGATATAGATTGAAATCAGGGAGTGTGATGCCTCCAGCTTTTTTTTTTTTTCCTTAAGACTGCTTTGCCTTATTTTGGGTCTTTTATGGTCCCATACTAATTTTAGGATTGTTCTATTTGTGTGAAAAGTGCCATTGAAATTTTGATCAGGATTGCATTGAATCTGTAGATTACTTTGGGTAGTATATACATTTAACAGTATTAATTCTTCCAATCCATGAGCATGGAGTATCTTTCCATTTATTCATGCCTTCTTCAGTTTCTTCCATCAGTGTCTTACAGTTTTCAGTGTACAGGTCTTTAACTTCCTAGGCTGAATTTTTTCCTGGGTATTGTATTCATTTATGCAATGATAAATGGAATTGTTTTCTTAATTTCTCTTTCTGTTTTTCGTGTATACAAACAAAACACACTTTTATATATTGATTTTGTATCCTCCAATTATACAGAATTTGCTTATTAGTTCTAACAGTCTTTTAGTGGAGTCTTTAGTGCCTTCTCTCTATAATTTTATCATCTGCAAACAGTGACAGTTTACTTCTTCCTTTCCAATTTGAATGCCTTTTCTTTCTTTTTCTTGACTAATTACTCTGACTAGGACTTCCAATTCTCTTTTTAAATTAAAGATGTGAGAGTGGGCATTCTCATCTTGTTCTTGGTCTCAAAGGACAATCTTTCAGCTTTCCCCTGTTGAATATGACATTATCCATGAGCTTGTCATATATGGCATTTATTACAATTAAAGGTACATTCCCTCTATATCCACTTTTTTGAGAGTTATTAAATCCAAAAGTGGATTTGGAATTTTGTCAAGTGCTTTTTCTGCATCTACTGAGATGATCATATGATTTTTATCCTTCATTTTGTTAAAGTGGTATATCCCATTTACTGATTTGTGGATGTTGAACCATCCTTGCATCCTTGGAATAGATCTCATATGATCATGGTATATGATTATTTTTATGTATTGTTGAATTCAGCTTGCAGATATTTTGTTGAAGATTTTTGCACCTACATTCATCAGGGATGTTGGTCTGCAGTTTCTTTTCTTGTGGTGTCTTTGTCTGATTTTGATATCAGGGTAATGCTTTGTAAATGAGTTTCCTCCTCTTATTTTCCTTTAAGAGTTTGAGACAGATTGATATTAAGTCTTCTTTGAATGTTTGGTAGAATTCACCCATGAAGCCATCAGGTCCTGAACTTTAGTTTGTTGGAAGGTTTTTGATTACTGATTGAATTTCCTTATTATTAATTGGTTTGTTTAGATTTTCCATTCTTTCATGATTCAGTCTTGGAAGGTTATATATTTTTATGAATGTATGTATTCTAGGCTGCTAATCTGTTGGTATAGAATTGTTCATTGTAGTCTCCTGATCATTTGTATTTCTGTGGTATCAGTTGTAATGTCTGTCTCCTTTCATTTCTGATTTTAATTATTTGACTCCTCTATTTTTCTTGGTGAGTGTAGCTAAAGGTTTGCCAATTTTGTTTTAGTTTATCACAGAACCAGCTCTTGGTTTCACTATCTTTTCTGTTTTCTTTTTAATTTACATACATACATATGTGTGTGTGTGTGTGTGTATATATATATATTTTTTTGCTCTGTCATTTGTTATTTCCTTCCTTCTACTAACTTGGGGCTTCCTTTGTTCTTATTTTTCTAGTTCCTTGAGGTGTAAAGTTAGGTTGTTTGAGATTTTTCTTGTTTCTTGAGGTAGACATTTAGTGCTATTAACTTCCCTCTTAGAAGTGCTTTTGTTGCATTTCATTTTTTTATTTCTCTTTTGATAGCTTCATTTACCCATTTGCTGCTCAATCTCCATATATTTGTGAATACTAGCTTTCCTCATATAATTGATTTCTAGTTCATACCATTGTAGTCAGAGAAGATCAATTCTCTTAAATTTATTAAGACTTGCTTTGTAGCCTAACATATTATCTGTCCTTGAGAATGCTCCCTGTGCACTTGAGCAGAATGTGTATTCTGGTGTTTCTGAAAGGAATGTTCTGTATAAATCTGTTAAGTTCATTTGGTCTAACGTGTTATTTAAGGGCAGTGTTTCCTTATTGATTTTCTGTCTAGATGATCTATCCATTGATGCAAGTAGGGACTTAAAGCTCCCTACTATTAATATATTGCTGTCTATTTCTTTCTTTTGGTCTGTTAATGTTTGCTTTCTAAATTTAGGTGTCTTTAGAATTCTAACAGAAATCCGTAAGTGTATGTTAGGACTCCTCCCCCTTGGTGGTCTTGAACTTGAATTTTTATCCCAGGATGTGTCTGAGTCTATTGAAATGTCTGTCCTACTTATTAGCCTCTCAGCTACTGCTTTTGGAATTGTCAGACACCTTGAGATAGAAAGCAGTGCCAAATGCCAGGCTCACTTCTCTGGCTTTTCTTCTCTGCAGGATCTTAATGCCACTAATCTAATCTTTGTACCTTGATAGCTCCCCTATGCCTTCAAATAGAGGTTTTTGCTACTTTGTTCAGATTTTCTAGTTGTTCTCATTGAGAAACTTGTTACATTGCCAGAAGTTGAAATTCTCACTCTGTGCATAATAGACTTAGGCTTAAATGACACTTACTGAGTGTTTCCTATATGCTGGGTGCTAAACAAAAGGACCATACATATTTTGTCTCATAATCCTCATAATAACTCTGGATTCAAGATTTTCCACTTTACAAACAAAGGTAAAGACATTGCCTAAGAATATATGCCTAGCAATTTTGAGATGTGGAATTGTATACATTCAGTTCTAACTTTGTCCCCAACTATGATGCTAGTATCTGCAGTTATTCACAGTAAATAAGACAAGTTTCTTTTTCTTCACATACTAGTAAATGCAACTGTAATCACAGTTATAAAAGTATTTATGAAAATGTCAGCATTTAAATTTAATATAATTTTCTCTTGTCATGCAATATCCTTCTTTGGACATTTTTTTTCCAGACATTTTTCCCCCCAACCATTTAAAAATGTAAAAACCAGTCTTAGCTCATGAGACATAGGAAAAACAGACAATGGACATTTGGGCATTTTAGACTACATTTAGGCCACAGGCTGTCATTTGCCAATTCCTACTCTAGATGTGTGTCTGTATGAACATATCAGTAATATAGAGATGAATATGAGCATGAGAACTTGAGCAGTTCTAGAAAAGCTAGAGGCCAAATAGACCTGACATTCATGTGTGGAAGATTTATTTTAGGCTTTCTGCAATTGTAGGAAAAAATAAAAAGAGCCAGTGTTCCATAGTGATTGGTGACAGTGGTCAGTAACAGGAATGTATATTGTTATTTTCACACTATGATTTACCATGGAAGCAAATAATGCCCTGGGATTGTTATCATTAGGCCACTGTATGAGCATTTAACATTATTTTCTTCCTGCTGTGCTCCTTATTTACCTGAAAGTTTTTCTGCACACAGTGGTGACAGTAGTAATTTGGGATTTCAGGGATATGGCACTAAATGCAGGCAGCTTGTGCACAGAATATTTCAAATGAACTTTCCTCACCAGCCCAGCCCCAAAACAGACTTATTTTATGAACATGCTTTTCTGTGGCTTGGAGGTATTCATGGCAGTGATGATAATAATAAGACTTGGCACTTCTGTGGCGTTTTCTCCTTTCAAAGTGCTTTTCTCTAAGAAAAATCTAAAGGGTACATTTCAAGTCCACCTTCTTTTCACAGCAGGAGGAGCCAACATTTTTTACCAACTCCAGAGAATCACTGTAGCCTTTTCGAAAGCATGCAGTTAGTTTGCTACCAGAAAACCCTCTGACCAGCATTTTTCCTTCAAAAACTACTTTTTGCCTTTTTAATTCTGTCTTTTCTGTTCTTCCATTACACAAATTGCAACTCATTATATAAATGAAAGGTTACTCACCTAAACCTTTGTCTCTTGGTATAACTTGACTTACTTGAATAGTTACATTAACAAAAATATTGTGTATCTGCTTGATCTGGATTATTTTTACATGCTGCCAAAATTTGTATCATTCATATATGATAAGCACTAGAGTAATAAGAAGAAATTTTAGGTGAGAGTTTTCTCAGGGAGCTCAGTCTTGTGAGAGAGACAGACTTGGTGGATAGGTCCCATTTCTGTCCTTTATAGCTGACTCCATGTGCTCATATACACCTACAGGCACATGGGTTCCAGCCCCTGACAATAGTGCTTATTCCAAGAATTACCTGGGATTATGCCCTGCTTTCTTGAAGTGGATTTCTCTTCTCACTGGCACCAAATGCCTGCCATGATCTGCTTCTTACCTTTTAGCTCTAACCATCTGCTTTGATTCGATCTCTGGTTGTACTAGACTCAACTTCCTATTTAACTCAGGTATGCATCCTCCTTGGTTTCAGCCCTACTGAAGCTTCAGGGAAGAGAATTTCTCCCTTAGTCCTGTACCCAAAAGACCATGATAGTGTGGCTGATCTTTGGCCTGAGGGAGAAATTTCTGGACATACAGCACAAATAAGAATAATATAATTGAGTTGAGCAACTGCAACAAGAGCACAGAGGAATGAGCCAGACTTCTCTGTGTGGATATTGGTAATTGTCTATCCCAGTTTAATGGCTTCCTCACTGAATAAATATCCTCATCCAGAAAAGAGAAAATAAAAACAGTAATTACAACTTTGGCCTCTGTTGCCAGATCCAAACACATAGGAACACATGATTTTTCCTGTAAGTAGAGTGCAAAATCTCGCATGCTGTAGTTTGCTGTTCCATGAATATTTTCATCAGTTGCTATATTAAATTTTTGAAATTTGATTCCCTTAATCTTTGAGTAGATGCCTATTCTCATGCATCAAGCTCAGGAAGTTTCCCACATCTGAAAAGTTGTATTTTCTTCCGTAGACACAACCTACTTTTGATTAAGCTGAGTAGAATCGCCAAGTCAGTGAATAGAGCATCCAAAAGGATAATAACAGTGAGGTGTTCTCTTTGTGGGACTACATCAATTCAAGCAGGAAAATCGATGCACCTGGGGGGAGAGTACAATGCTATCCCAGCATCATTAATGCTCAGGAGGCAACAAAAAATCACAGGGAGAAAAATTCACTCACCTTTGGCCATGCAGAGAAACAACAGGAGAGGTGGCTAAGCTTCCACTCAGTCACTAAGAAGAGAATGTCCATTTGAGAGGCATTGCCAGGTTTACTTTTAGTGACTTTAGCTACTGAAAGAAAACCCATATATTTAAATTACTGTTGGCTTTTCAAAGTCTTTGCCAATTTTGTTTTTCATTACACTTACTTTAAGAGGAAGGCTAGCTAGTGGTATTTTCCTTGCTTTCCTGGTAACAAAGCTTGAAAGATGGTGAGTTCAGGAAGGACAAAGTTGCGTCATTGAAGCCAAAAATAGACCTTGTTAAAGTGAAGAGTTCCACTTAGCTGCTTTGCTCACTGAGCTGTGCAATTTCGGTTACACAAATCTTTTAGACTTTGAAGGTCTCCCTCTTCTTAAAACTACTAAAAGAAACTGCCTTGAAAGCAAATAATCCCTGTCTGGTCTCACCCATGTTAAATGTAAAATCCAAAGGGAGCTTGGAAGAATTAGGGAGAATGCAGCCTCCTTCAGTTATGTGCAAAGTCCTCCAAGAAAGGAGAAGTCCTTCTTGTATTTCCCCTTGTATCAGTCACCTGTGCTACCATAATGGTAAGTAACAAATTGACACAAAATAGGTCTTAAAACAGACCTGTAGATTGGCTGTAGTTCAGCTAGGGTAGGATGGACTCCAGCCTCCAGGTGTGTCTCTAGCTTGGATTCAGGCCTGTTCCCACATGTCTCCACATTCTCCTTGGACCAGTGGCTACCCAGGATAGGCTGTTTTCATTGCAGCCTCAGGAACACAAGAGGATAAACCCAACCATATGAGCATGTGTAAAGCCCATGCTTCTATCATAGCTGTTAACATTTCATTGGCCAACACAAATCACATGGCCACATCCAAAGTCAGTAAGTAAGGACATACACTCAGCTCACCATGAAGCCAGGGCAAGCATGTGTATATATAAGGAAGGAAATGAAGTATTATAAGCTGTGCCCTACCTTAGCCCCTAAATGGAAGGGAGTTTCTCTGGTTGGACCTGGAAGATTGCTTTGGTAATAAGGAATGTTTCTCTTTTGCTCATTCAGGAAAAGACACCTATTTGCTCACCTGAGCAGCCTTATTCCATCTATTAAGGTCAATGGGGACTGACTGCTCTCATGGATCTTTATACAATTCAGTTAAGTTAAAAAGAAAGGAAACACGTTCTTCTGTGGCCTCTAAAAAGCCTAGAGCTGTGCTGTCCGATATGGTAGCCATTAGCCATTTTGGCGACCTGAATTTGCAGTATTCAAAATGAAATAAAATTTAAAAATCAACTCCTCATTCACACTAGCCCCATTTTAAAAACTCAGTAGTCACCTGTAGCTTGTGGCTACCACACTGGGTGGTGCAGCTCTATTACCCCCCCTTATCGCCTTCATAGCACAAATCACACTCCAAAATCATCTTATAGGGCACCTGGGTGGCTCAGTCGGATAAGCGTCTGCCTTCAGCTCAGGTCATGATCTCGGGTCCTGGAATCGAGTCCCGTATCGGGCTCCCTGCTCAGCAGGGAGTCTGCTTCTCCCTCTGCCCTCTCCCCCTGCTTGTGCTCTCTTTCTCACTCTCTCTCAAATAATTAAATCTTTTAAAAAATAAAAAATGAATAAAATCATCTTATATATTTACACACCTGTTTACTTTCCCTCTCTCTCCCTCCCTCTCTCTCTTAGTCACCCTCTCCCTTCCTCCTCCTCTCTCTCTGGTAGACTGAATAATGACCCCCTAGAGATATATTCAACAGAATCCCCAGAACTTATGTCACTTGACATGAAAAAAGGACACTTTGCAGATGTGATTCAGTTAAGGATCTTGAGTTGGGGACATTTTCCTGGATTATCTAGGTGGACCCACTATAATCACAAGGTTCCCTATAAGAGAGAGGCTGGAGAGTGTCAGACAAAAGGTGAAATGATGATTGTCTCTCTGCTTCTAAGAAATTTGAAGATGTTGTATTTCTGGCTTTGAAGATAAAGAAGAAGGTATATAAGCCATAGCATATAGGCAACCTTTAATAGATTCTTCCCTGGAGCCTCCAGTAGGAACACAGGCCTGTGGACCCATTTGAGACTCCTGACTTTTGACCTCCATAACTTAACAAGTTTGTGTTGCTTTAAGCCACTGAGTGTGTGGTAACTTGTTACACCAGCAACAGGAAACAAAGTCATTCCCCATTAGCATGTTAAGATCTATGTGGGAGGGACCTTTTTCTGTCTCATTCACTGCTATATCTACAGCACCAAGCATAGCTCCTCTCAAAGGAGTGGTACTCCTAATTATTATGGATAAAAGGCTAACATAAGCTCCAAAAGGCCCTTCTCATACAAGGTAACTTCTATGATCATGTGCCACATATCCCCAATCTCCACCATTGGAGGTCATCATTTTTTCCAACTTATTTCCAGAAAATCACTACTGGGAGACATTGGATCAGAAGAAGAGAACATATTGAATGAGAAGCCATCAAAATTAATTTATCAGTTAAATGAATAGCAAAACACATCCATGCAGAACAAAGAAGAGTGAAGATTTCAAAACACAAGAGAGGGAAAAAGAGGAAGATAGGAAGATATGGCCAAATGCTTTGTAATAGGCATATCTATAACAATTAGAAGGTGTCATGCACTTTGAAGCTGCAATTCACCTTCATACTGTTTTAGCTTATTTGAACTTCAGCCACTCATATTAAAGGCGTAGGCAGATATCATTACCATCAGTTTACAGAAACTGAAGCTCAGCACAGAATGGCTAAAATCACAGTTCATATAATTCTTGTCTACAGAATCAGATACACTCACATTTCAGAACTTAGAAACAGCCTTCTATTGAAGAGCAGCCTGCCTAGAGTGGGGTATTGGGAAGCAAAGACACATACTGTTTTGAAGAAAATATAAAGTGTAGTACATATATTTAGCCAATAGAAATAAATGGTTATATTTTAAATGGTTATGTAAATTACTACATCATAGCCTTGATTTTGCTTTTCCTGAGAAGCCTAAAATATTTACTATCTTGCCCTTTAAGTAAAAGTCTGCCAGTTCCTTTTCTAGATGAAAAGTGAGCCACAGGTACTTGCTCTTTTTCCCTCAGCCCTACCAGAGAAATGAAGAGTGAAGGCCTATATCAGTACATCACTCTTTTATTTTTTGTGATTCAGCTCCTTCTTCCTTCATCCAAGGAAAGTTTTCATCTCTCTTTAGGGAGGGACAAAAAGATAAAGAAGTGTTTGGATTTTTTTTATGGCCGTATAATGAATCACCACAAACTTAGTTTCAAAAACTTCAATCATTTTTCTCACCATCATCTCATAGTTACGGAGCTTGATTAGGCCAAGCTAGGTGGTTCTTACTAGGGGTCTCCCAATATGATGCTAGCTGTGGCTAAATCCATATTAGAAGCATCCTCTGAGATGTCCAGCACCTAAACTGGAAGACTTAACCAGCTGAGGAATGGACTAGCTGGGACATCTCTTTTCTCTGTGCACTCTGGTAATATCAAATTACAGACTTACTGGTTTAAAGATCACACATTTATTATCTCACAGTCTTGTAGGTCAGATATCCAGGTATGCATGGCTGGTTCCTCTGCTCTCGGTCCCACCCAGCAATGCACGACAGTTCCAATTTCTTTACAGCCTCACCAACACATGTACTTTCTGGGTCTTTTTTTTATTATTATTATAGTTAACTTCATGAGTGTGAAGTAGTTTCCCATTGTAGTTTGGATTTGCATTTCCCTAATGACTAACAATGATGAGCATCTTTTCATGTGCCTATTTTCCATCTGCGTATCTCCTTTGAAGAGTTCTTTATATATTCTGAATCCTAGACCTGTATCAGATAAATGATTTGCAAATATTTTCTTTCACTCTATGGGTTGTCTTTTCACTTTTTTTTTCCAGCTTTACTCAGATATATTTGATATATAACATTGTGTAAGGGGTAGAGTCTGATAATTTGATTGATAGATTTTGTGAAATGATTACCACAATAAGGTTAACACATCTATCATTGCACATAGCTACTCTTTTGATATGTGTGGTGAGAATATTTAAGATATACTCTCTTAGAAACTTTCAAATGTACAATACAGTATTGTTAGCTGTAGTCATCAGGATGGACATTATATCCTCAGAACTCATTCATCTTTTAACTGGACGTTTGTACTCTTTGACCACCTTCATCCATTTTCTTTATCCATTTACCTATTGATAGATACTTAGAGTGTTTCCACGTCTTGGCTATTGTAAATAATACTGCAGTTAACATGGGAACGCAGGTATCTGTTTAACTTTGTGATTTTATTTCCTTCGGATAAACACCCGCAAGTAGAATTGCTTGATAATATGTTTGTTCTATTTTTAATTTATCAAGGAACCTCCATACTGTTTCTATAGTGCCTTACCTATTTACAATTCTACCCACTGTTCACAAGGGTTCCCTTTTCTCCATATCTTCACCAGAATTTTCTACGACTGGTCTTTTTGATAATTTAGCCATTTTAACAGATGTGAAGTGAGAGCTCATTGTGGTTTTGATTTATATTTCCCTGATGATTAGTGATGTTGACCATCTTTTCATGTACTGTTGGCCACTGGAATATCTTCTTTGGAAAAATGTCTCTTTGGGTCCTCTGCCCATATTTAGTTGGATTATTTATTTTTTGCTATAGAGTTATAGGAGTTCTTTATGCATTTTGGACATTAAACCCTGATCAGATAGATGGCTTGTAGGTTATTTTCTCCCATTTCATAGGTTGATTATTTTGTCGGGGTTTTTTTGATGTGCAAAAATTAGTTTGGTATAGTCCCATTTGTTTATTTTCTGTTTTTTTGTTTATGCTTTAGGTGTCATATCCAAAAAATCATTGCCAAGACACATGTCAAGGAGCTTTTTTCCTACGTTTTCTTCAGAAGCTTCATCATTTCAGGCCTTACATGTAAGTCTCTAATCCATTTTGAGTTAACTTTTCTGCCTGGCTTATGATAGGGGTCCAGTTTCATTCTTTTGCATGTGGTTATCCAGTTTTCCCAACACCATTTATTGAGGAAGCTATCTTTTCCCCTTTGAGTATTTTTGGCTCCCTTGCCAAATATTAATTGACCATAAAGTGTGGGCTTATTTCTGGGTTCTCCATTTTGTTTCATTGATCTGTGTGTCTTTTTTTAATGCTAGTACCATACTATATTGATTATTATTGGTTTGTAGTATAGTTGAAATCAGTAAGTGTGATGTCTGTAGTTTTTTTGTTCCTTCTCGGACCATTCAGGGTCTTTTCTGGTTCCATACAAATTTTAGGATGCTTTTCTATTTTTGTAAAATATGCCATTGGAATTTTGATAGGGGTTACATTGAATCTATAGGTGGCTTTGGCTAATATTGACATTTTAACAATACTAAGTTTCTGGGATGCCTGGGTGGCTCAGTTGGTTAAGCGTCTGCCTTCGGGTCAGGTCATGCTCCCGGGGTCCTGGGATCGAGCCCCACATGGGCTCCCTGCTCAGCTGAGCCTGCTTCTCCCTCTCCTTCTGCCTCTCCTTCCTGCTTGTGATGTCTCTCTCAAATAAAAATATTGGGTTTTTTAAAAAGATTTTATTTAAAATTTCTGGTCCATGAACACAGGATATCTTCCCATTTGTGTCTTCAATTTCTTTTATTAGTGTCTTACAGTTTTCAGTGTACACATTTTTCATCTCCTTGGTTCATTTTATTTCTAAGTGTTTTGTTGTTTTTGATGTTATTGGTTTTCTCACTTTCTTGTTGGGCTCCTTTGAAGCACAAAAGCTTTTAATTTTAATAAAGTCCAATTTGTCTGTTATTCCTTTGGTTGCTTGGGTTTTGAGGTCATACCAAAAAATGATTGCCTGATCCAAGGTAATGAAGATTTATGTTTTCTTTGAAGATTTTTATAGTTTTACCTCTTACATTTGTCTTTGATCCATTTGAGTAAATTTGTGTATATGGTGTATATTAAGGATCCAACTTCATTTTTTTTTTTGCCTCTGTATACTCAGTTATTCCATCACCATTTGTTGAAAGACCACCTTTCCCCCATTGAATGGTCTTGGTGCCTTTATCAAAAATCTGTTAACCATAGATGTATGGGTTTATTTCTGGGTTCTATTGATCTATGTCTATTCTCATACCGGATCTACTGTCTTTATTGTAGGTTTGTAGTAAGATTGGAGATTGGGAATTTTGAGTCCTCCAACATTCTTCTCTTTCACAATTGCTTTTTAGCTTATCTAGGTTCCTTACATTTCTTTGTGAATTTCAAGATTAGCTTATTGATTTCTGTGAAAGAAAAACGGCAGTTGGAATTGTGATGGGTATTTAATCTGTAGGCCAGTATTGGGAGTATTGCCATCTGAACAATATGAAGTTTTCCATTTTGTGAAATTAATAAGCCATTTTTAAGGCATCATTTTAAAGGGTGCTGCTGAACTGTGTATTTAGGCCTCCAGAATACTGATTCTAATCATAAATTGGGGTCCCTTTTTTCTATAGTTAACTGTGTGTTTTGTCTGCTGCTATGAATATAGCAAGATTTTATAGTGCAGTGGCTGCTTAATTAGTGGAGTAACATAAAATTTAAAACTCTGATATATTGGTGGTGGGAATGCAAAATAGACCAATTACTATGGAGGGGAAAATTTACACATTATCATGGGATATTTTTTTTCCCCCACTCAGGCCAGGACAGCAAACTTCTTTTCTCGCTCCCTCTTCTCAATCCTTTAACTGAGGAGGTAGTCCTTTGAGAGTCCTAACTTGATGTATGTGTGTGTATTTCATTTCCATCTGCCATACTATAAAAGCCTACAGCCTTGTCTGTTATCCCCAAGAAGGCACTAAAAACCAATCTGCTAGGTTAATAAGACAAGCATCCATCCCCTCTTTACCTAGGGCACCTTCAGCTCAGGTACTTAGACTCTGGTTTTCAGCTTTCTCTTGAATCTTTCCCCCTTGAGGATTTCCGCTATTTATTTTGTTATAAGCTCAAATACCCAATTAAAAGGATATCGCCTCCCCCTTTCCAAACATTTTTAAGTGCTTTATGGCAATGTGATTTTTCTAGTTACCTAGTACAACAAAAAATTTTAAAATTACCTAAAATATTCTTAAATATAAGCATATTTTAGATTGTAGACATAAGCAGAACAAATCTGATTGACAGATTTTTTTTCTTATGCTATTTTTATTTCCTATTTTTTTCCCACAGTTGTTTTGGAAAGGTATATACAGATCTTACTTTTGTCCACCCCAGTAGATTCTAATGGTGGCCTCTTGCCTACTTAACAGGAAGTTCAGTGAATTGGCAAAATGTACTGTTTTTCCTGTAAAATTCTCTGAAATTTTGGCTATGTGTTTAAGTGGAAAATGACAGAGTTTTTAACCCAAAGTTCTGCTTATAATAAAAAATTGGATTAAAAACATATTAAAGGTTTCAATTAAAAACTACATGGAAGTTCTTCTGCTTAAAGTTCCTTTCCCAGCTGGCTTTCAAACAGTAGAAGAGAGGCTTTCAAACAGTAGAAGAGATATTGACCATGGGGGAAATGAAGGACATTATCTAAAGAAGAGCAAAGTCCTTAAGACAAATGTCATCCATTTTATGTAAAATTGGTCAAAAGAGGTGATACTGAGATATTTAAGAATTTGGCTTTAGCTCCTTACTGAGTACCTCAGCTTTTGATCTAGGTTTAGAAGTAGTAAAAAACAAAGAAATCCAAGTAGAAAATATATTTTGTATGTTAACAGGAATGAAAATTAAAAAAACTTAAGTGTTATATTAGTTTCAGGTGTACAATAAAGTGGCCCGCCAATTCCTTGCATTATTCAGTGCCCATCATGATAGGTGTACTCTTTTTTTTTTTAAAGATTTTATTTATTTATTTGAGAGAGCGAGAATGAGAGAGAGTACATGAGAGGGGGGAAGGTCAGAGGGAGAAGCAGGCTCCTCGCTGAGCAGGGAGCCCGATGCAGGACTCGATCCCAGGACTCCAGGATCATGACCTGAGCCGAAGGCAGTTGCTTAACCAACTGAGCCACCCAGGCGCCCGATAGGTGTACTCTTAATCCCCTTCACCTATTTCCCCCATCCCTACCCACATCCCTCTGATAACCACAAATTTCCAACCGGTCAAATTGGGCAGGCAGTTTTTAGGACTTTTTTTTAATGCCAGCTTAGAAAAATAAACATTTTAAACATGAAGATGAGAAAGCAGGGGATGTCTGTCAAGAAGAGCCATGAAGAAAGACATTGTTAGACATTCATCAGTGGTGGCAGCTCTTCACCTTTGAGCCAGTTATCTTCAAAGGTAGGAGACAAAGCTGTAAAATTATGAAATTCAACAAGTCTCTGATCCAATATTCCAGTTTATTCTAAATTAATGGTTGTAGCTTTAGGTGTTAGAGTCTCATATACCAATTCAGTGAGTTAACATTATCAGTTGGGTGAAGCAAGTGATAGGGATAGCAGTGATTTTTTTTTTAATACTCAAGTACCCCCAACCCGTCATCTTACCATCACTGGTAAGAGTTGTCGTCCAAAGACCTTTACACAGCTTTACTAAAAAAAAAAAATAAAAAAAATAAAAATTTAAAAACCACACCACCTATATCCAATAGAAATATATTTTTTTAAGCAACATTTTTTCTTTTATTATGTTCAGTTAGCCACTGTTTAGTACATCATTAGTTTTTGATGTAGTGTGCAATGATTCATTAGTTACATATAACACCCAGTGCGCATCACAACACATGCCCTCAATACCCATCACCCTGTTACCCCCTCCCCCCCTACTCCCTTCTGAGACCCTCACTTCGTTTCCCGAGGTCCATAGTCTCTCATGGTTCATCTCCCTCTCTGATTTCTCCCCCTTCAGATTTCCCTCCCTTCCCCTGTAGTCCTCCGTGCTATATGCTAAGTGAAGTCAGTCAAGCAGAGGACAATTATCATATGGTTTCACTCATATGTGGAACATAAGCAATAGTAATATATATCCAGTAGTAAAAGGGATATCTTAAATTGTGGTACACCTGTAAACAAAAGCTTGTGCAGCCAATAAAATTATGTACCTGCAGAATGAGGAAATGTGGGGCGCCTGGGTGGCTCAGTTGGTTAAGCGGCTGCCTTCGGCTCAGGTCATGATCCCGGAGTCCCGGGATCGAGTCCCACGTCGGGCTCCTGGCTCAGCGGGGAGCCTGCTTCTCCCTCTGACCCTCTCCCTTCTCATGCTGTTTCTCTCTCCCTCCCTCTCTGATAAATAAATAAAATCTTAAAAAAAAAAATGAGGAAATGTGCTTTTATAATTTTATGTAAAAATGCAGAGGAGTTGCTCAGTTTTCCTAGGTATTTTCCATGTATGCAGGATATATACATGTCAAGAAACTTCTGTTTCTCTTGTTAATCTTTTTATTGCAGTGGAGTTTCAATAAAGAACGCAGAAAGGCAAAGGGAAAATTGAGCCATGATACTCACTCCAAAGCCTACAGATGGGATCCTGAAAAACTGGCAGAAGCTGGCGAAAGGTAAAATTTCTTGGCATAGTCCAGTTTTCCCAGATCTATCTTTATAGGGCCCAGTCAAGAGAAATATCACCTTGTCTTTTTTTTTCAAAATTTAGATTAGCAAAAGAAAATACTTGCATGTACTAGTTCTTGGGTATAACATATCTAGCAAAAATTTGTTAGCAGTACTCTTACTTTTTATTGATCCTCTTCCTCCCAGAGATGGTCATTGTTTTGTCTATTTTGTATCATTTGTCGTAAGAGGAGGACCATAGGTTTGATGAGGTTTTCCTTTTATCTTGTTCTCTGTCTTCAGAGCTTGACTTTATGATCAGTCTGGTCAGTGCTAGCCTGAGGATGCATGTACCAGCCTGCAGCTGGTGAAAAGCCAAATAGACTGTGGAACCCAGAAACGGCATTTTCTCTGATCACGCTAGTTCTCAGGGGAGTTAGTCAAAAGGGGTCCCAGTTCATAAGGGACCTTTTGTCACCTCAACCTTCATGGTCTCATTAGTGCTGGAAAAGTCACATTCCAGTAGCACCTGCCTTGTGTCAGAGATTAGCAGTTCTGTGATTGGAGGCTTCTCACACCAGAGCTACCATTTGCACTACACCATTCAAACTGCCTGGACAATGAAAGTCTTTGCTTTCTTAGGCCAACTCTGGGAGTGAACTTCCCAGATCTTGTGCAGGCTGTGTGTTTTGCACTTTCTGGACACTCCTCTTACATCTATGGTTAAGCCATAAAAAGGCTCACTGGTTGGAGTGATCCTACTCATCTGTGGTCACACAGTGGATTCCCTGAATTAGCAAAGCTTCTATATTTGAAAACATTTTAGAGACCCATCATCCCAAACAATTGTCTTATTGGTACCTATGGAAACACCAAATTGAGAAGTTGCAAAGGACTCTAACACCTAGCCTTAGGGACTCCTGTAACAAGGTGAAATTGCAAAGCCTTTTCCCCTTCCATTTTCAGAAGAGACTACCAAATTTAGAGAAGAGTTAGAAAGAATAGTGGATATGGACAGCCTCACCCACAGGGCCCTTGACTGGCTGCTGCCTTGACTGGCTGCTGAGCGGTGTTCTTCCTGTCCAAAATCAGAATGCAGTTAACAGACATGCCAGATGGCCCGCTGGGGGAAACCTCCCTTACAGAGGCAACAGATGATCTGCACAATTTCTCCCAGGGCCTCCTACAAATGCTCAGGAATGGTTCAGATGGAAGCCAATGTTCAGGAACTCATAAAATCAATAGTAGAGGCTTTTCCCCCCAAGGTGAATTGATCTCATGTTGGATTGTACACTCAGAAAAAAAGGAGAGCATTTGAAGGCCTGTGTTGAGTACTTTATACAGACTTTACAAAGGCATAATACAGTAAACCCTGAAGCTCCTTCTAAGGAACCTGAAAGAGAAGGAAATATTTAAATAGTAAGCACCCTCGACTTAGATATTTTCCCCTTTTTGATGTCGATTTTCTACCCCATCTTCTCTAGGACTTAAAGGCCATTTTTTTGAGATGCAAAGGAGGTATTTAAAAATTGGGCAAATTCAATCTTAAGTGCCTTCTCCACACTTATAACAACTGCCAGAAACTGTTCTTTTGTAAACAAGTCAGTTTTGTATTACAGATATCCCTGCTTTTTGAAGTTTCATGTTGTGTCACTTCACTTTTATGAAAGACCCACATTAGCACCTGTTTTTACTAACCGTAAGAAATCTGAATTTTCACTTTTACCAAAAGAAGGTCAAAAGCAAAATAGCGTTCAGCATGTATTTTGTTGCAAGCTGGTATAGCACCTCAAGCAGCAAGAGTGGCTCCACCAAGCTTCTTGCCCTCATAGCTTTGAACTGGGTCTCTGTGCATCTGTGCTTTATCTCCATTTATTTTGGGTCTACGTTCTCAGAAACACCTAACAGGGCGGGGGAGGGGGGAGGTCTGAAGATACTAAAAAATTTTTCCATGTAAATTTATGGGAAGCTTCTTCACTTTACACCATTTCGATTTAGAAAAGTGTTTTTCAGATAACATTGTAAACTTGTATTGTACCTGACTCACGGCTAAAATTTTAGAACATTAACTCTAAGGTTTCAGCTGGTATCTGTATGTTTATGTGTCTGTGTATGTTGTAGATGTGTGATATTTTTCTTCCTCTAGATGGAATTGTTTAAATTAATGTGTAAAAGAGCTTGATTTAATTGGCTTAAGGAAAAACAGGCACTTATATGAACTAAGTATTTCTGAACTCACAGAAATATAGTAATTAATCCAAATGTTTTTCAAGTCAACACGATCTGAGAAAAATAAGATTTACCGAAAAGACTGTTTGTTGCTTTAATTAAAATAGGAATGTCTTCAGTTATCAGCATTAAATATAATGCAGACGTGCAACTTTAACATGAGCTTAGTAGTCCTGAATTTGTGTTATCTCTGCTGCAAAACTTATCAGAACAAAAATACCTTAAAATGATGGCTAGGTGTCTAATGTTTTGTGAAATTTTGTTGAGTAATCTAAACGTAATGTTGGAAGCAAGTGATGTAGAGAGATGAAATAAGAGATTTTTTGGTGAACTTTTCAGTAATAGTTATGGTATGTCTGGTAAAAGCTTCTCAAATCTTTTTGGTAACTTCCACCCTCAGAGTTTTGCTGTGTTAAGTTAAATGATAACAATTTACTCCTGAATATCTAGATCATTTCCAAATACAATAAAATATTGAATATTAATTACCGAACATAGTTTTACCTACTTTTGGCCACTTAGTGCAGAGGAATTAAAAATATTTGAGTTTGTTAGTAAATAAGGCTTGTGCCACATTGGAAAATTGTACTATAAAAAAGGCTTGTTTCTAGAAGTCATGAAATGTATTCATAAATTTGCCAATCTAAAGAATGCTAGTGTAAAAGTTCACAATTCTTAGTTTTCACTAGAAATTAAGGTTTCTAAGAATTCTAATGTGTAATTAAAACTAGAAATAGTAATAGAAACAGCTGTGCATACAAGGTAACTGGGATGTGGTTTTGGCTAAGAAAAGGTATTTTGTTAAGGAAAACAAATGCTGGTTATTTCAGAAAGGCAAAGAGGAGAATGAAGTGTAAACTCAATGGATATAAAAAGTTGGAAAGAGAAAATTTTACTTTATGAAGTCAAGATGGCTAAAATTGAATTATTAAAATAAGCTTTAACATCAGTAGTGTGCTTATGTAAAAGTAAAACTTAGTTTTCTTTCATCTGCTAAGGGGAAAAAGTCTTTTGGACTTCCAGATTACTTAAAAGGTAAAGAAAAGCATTTTATAATATGCATAGAAGTCAAAGATTTTGTGTCTTAATTAGGTCTTTGATTTCTCCAGAAAATGGACTTGTTCAAAGTTTTGCTCACAACTATGTAACCTTCTGTAAATCTTTTGTCACTTTGGTTAAACAGATAATTACTGTTTCATATCGATCTGTGATCCTATTTAGCCCAGTGTCCAAAACTTTTGCAAAATTCCCCCAATCAAATACTAACTGCAATCTTTTTGACCTGGAAGTAACTGCCAGAGGGCTACGGGAACATCTCAAAAATTTGCTCTCTCTCCTTATAAAAGAGAGATATTAATAATTCTAGTTACCATCTTAAAATGTATGTTTCAGAAATAACCTGATCTCTCACCAGATCTTTAACCGTGGCCATTTTAAAGCCTTTTGTCACTTATAGACAGTTTTATTTTATTCTAATGCTTTTGCAAAAGTGCTTCGTCTTCAGAGATTAATGGAAAGGACTCTGACAAGTCAAGAATTAATTACATGGGACTGAATGAACCGATGACAATGATTATAAAATTTTTATGCCTTTTTCTTTAAAGTGTTAAAGAATCAACAATGTTTTGGTTTTCCAGATTTAAGAAAATCTTTTCTCTTAAGCTATCTATGACTTATAGCACAAAAAGTATACCTTTTTGTGAGCGATGATACAATTACTTTTTTTCCCCTACCTGATCCCTCCAGAATTCAGAAACTGTTAGAATTCTTATTTTCATGGCATAATCATTATTTTGTGTAAGTTCGGTAAGAATCTGTTTTCCTTATAACGGTACAAAATTGGAAACACTGGTTGTATTACCAAGGCTTTGACTGGAATGTCTTATTTTTAAAGATTTTTTTTTTTTTATTCATGAGAGACAGAGAGAGAGAGAGGCAGAGGGAGAAGCAGGCTCCCAAGGAGCAGGGAGCCCGATGCGGGACTCGATCCCAGGACGCTGGGATCATGACCCGAGCCAAAGGCAGACGCTCAACCATCTGAGCCACCCAGGCGCCCGACTGGAATGTCTTATTTGAGAATGATGTGCATAGACTCACTTATGACCAGACAATTTTAAAGAACGAAATTTTACTTTATGGAGCCAATAAAGCCCCTTGGAAAAGCCACCTGGTACTGTACTTACAGGGTTCCCTGCAACCTAACCAGGTAAGTAAAGAAGGTCACTTCGTGGCAGGTGCAGGAAACTCAGGATATTTTGGGGACCTCAAGAAGAGAGGAGTCTACCCAGATCTGTAGATATTGCAGATGAAGTCTAAACACTTGAAGAGGCTTTTAAAAGTCCCATCTGAGATTCCCAATGAAAAGAGCCTATATGATTAATCACTATTCTTGTTGCACCTATGGAAATAAGCAGGACAATTTATTGAAACTAGATTTTTCAAACAAATTAATCGTGCTTTATGTGTGATAGGTTGTTTCATTAATAACTATAATACACACTTGTGTATCAAATTCTAGTTCTGTTAATTGTCTTTGAGATTTTTTTTACTTGTGAACTAGACTGAATCCTGAATTCTAGTAGTCTCCAAATAATCACTACTTTTCCAAGAAATCACCACAACAATTCATATTTAAAATCTTTATGCCTGTTGCTATGTGGACCGCTCAGAAAGTTGAACTCTGAAAGTTTACCTGAACACTTGAGGACCTCATCAGAGACATTCAAACTGCAAAAGATGCTACAGCGCCCAACATCTAGAAATTTTCTTTCTTGGGGCACCTGGGTGACTCAGTCAGTTAAACGTCTGCCTTTGGCTCAGGTCATGAGATCCGGGATCCTGGGATTGAGCCCCGCATCAGGCTCCCTGCTCAGCAGTCAGTCTCTTTCTCCCTCTGCCTGCTTGTGCTCTCTCAAATAAATAAATAAAATCTTCTAAAAAAAAGAAATCTTTCCTAACAGGCCGCCTGCTCCAGTCATTAAACTCTGTATTTGTTTTGTTGCCTGATTGCTTATGCCATATAGCCTAACTTTGGGAGCCCACCTGTATCACTGCCTCCTAAAAAGAGACACTGTTTAAATGAACTGAACTATTCTCAAGATTAAGAGACTTGTCCAGTGAGATAGGGAGCAGAATTTGTACCCCAGAATGTGCTGCTTTGGCATAAGGATTATTTTAGGCTGATTATTTTTAAGAAATAGCAGATAAGAGGGGTGCCTGGGTGGCTCAGTCACTTGAGCGTCCCACTCTTGGTTTCAGCTCAGCTCATGACCTCACATTCCTGAAATTGAGCCCTGTGTTGGGCTGCATGCTCATCAGGGAGTTTGCTTGGGATTCTCTCTTCCCTTCCCCCCCCCCCCGCCCCCTGGTCACGTGTTCTGTCTCAGCTAAATAAATAAATCTTAAAAGGAAGGAAAGAAATAGCCAACAAAGGAAAAGCACTGAAAACTAAATAGAACTTATACTTTTGTAAGAGAAGGATGACTAAATCTCTAGAAACTTAGCAATAGAAAAGACATGGAGTTAAAGTTTCATAACCACCCCAAAAATGCAGACAACAAAAGAAAGTTTCTGGAATGATCTCCATTAGTTAAAAATATGCTTAGAAAAACTATGGAAGGAAATGTAACAAAATGTTAATAATATTTGCCTTTGGATGATAGGATTATGGATACTTTTCTTTCTTGCACCCATTTTTTATAATTACTATATTGCCTTTAAATTTATATCATGAGAAAATATGTAGTAAACTATTTTTTGAAACCAAGGACATCTATACCTTTCCTTCTCTTATACACTATGGGAAGATAAAACATTTCCCGCTGATCTGACCCTTGATTGTGACTCTCTTGACAGAAGGCCGAGTTATAACATGAGGATAGTTCACAGAGGCTTATGGTGTTTCAGCTGCCCAGCTGGATAGCCACTCTTCAACATACTTCGTTCTTCTGATAAATACCACCTCTGGACAGCACCACGGGATCCCATCAACTATACTAACTTGAACACTTAGGACCAAAATATATATGAAATTGTCTTATTAATGAAAAATGACTATTAATGTGCTGCAAAAGGCAAGTCATGTTAATCCAAAATCTTAAAGTGCTTGTTAGTCACTGAGCATTCCTTAGTGTCACTATCATTCCTAGAGCTAATTTACTCCAAACAGCAGGAGCCCTCCTAACCCTAAGTTGGAATAGCATCTCTATAGAAGCCTCGCACTTCACATTCCTGGGTGTGCCCATGAGTGAGGTGTTTAATGCTCTCTGACCATGAGCCATGAGTGGAAATCTGGGACTATAAATTCCATTGGTAGTTATGGTATCACAAATTCTGGGGGGAAAAATGCTTTCTAAAATATTTCAAGTAGGAGTCTTATAGTTAAAACCAAGTGAAAGTTGAGAGATTTAAGGCACTATCTTTGTCATTTTGTTTGCTTCTTTCACTCTAGAAGAAATTTCTCTCACCCTTATATTTTCAACAGGTTTCAAATTTCAAGCTGTTTTAGTTTTATAGCAAGGTAATGAAATCATCTCAAGGCTCTCCTTAGCTGAATATGCAAATATGTTTTCACTTTAGATATTCGGACTCAACAGTGGGCATCAGTATGCTACTTAGGAGTAGAAAATGTGTTTGTATTGTTTTGCTCTACTTTTAGCCCAGGCAGGCATGAATGGCAGAGTCAGGTGGCATGCCATGAATAGGACAGTTTCATTATGTTTTGAGGTTCTTAAATCTATTTGGAACAGAAGCTTGAACCAACCAAGTCCCTAGAGAAGTCCTACAGAAAATGAATTTATTTTGCATCTAGACCTCATGGACATAAATTCATAAAATTCAAAAGTGAATATTGCCTTTGGCCCCTTAGGAAACCTCAGTAAGAAATTAAAAATAATGGACACTCTCCATTGCTGAGCAGTGTAATATGCTTTTTCTCCTGAGATGATTTGAGTTGGTAGAATGGTACACTGCATAAGATTGGATCTATTTATAATTCCAAAATTTGGTTTCTGTTGAGTTAACTAAATTGAATAAACTCTTAGTGAAAAATGGTCTGTCTGTGATGGTTGGTCCTAATTATACTATGTTTGCATTACAATGTCTTGCCATTATATCACCTGTGGCTAGCACAGGACCTGGCATAAAAAAAGGCCTTCAAAAAATACTTGTGAAATAAACTCTAGTAGCCTTTTATTTTTTTAAGAAGCCTAAATACACCAAAATGGAGATAATCAGTATTGCACTGACAGAAAGCATGAGTGAGAATCAAAAAGGTAACCAATTCAAACCTTTTACCAAAAAAAAAGTCATCACCTGAAATTAGAAAAGTACCACCAATGGCATCAGTTGCAGGTAAACCATTTACCTTTCCTTAGTTCCTTCATTTGGTAAATGTGAATGTTCTAGGTCTAAAATGTTGTAATTCTTCATGAGTTTCCTCCTTTATACCTCCCACCCTTCCCTATGGACCACAACTTACTTGAGACAACTGAACTGCTTTCATTGTCAGTTTCCTCTCTTAGGATCAAAGCTACTATACTGGCTTTTTAAAATATCACTTATATTTTAATTGTCTTTCCCATAGAGAAAATATAAAACTCTTGACCCATTCTAGTTAGGTTATAATGCAAACCTCAATTTGGCGGCTTTTTTTTTTTTTTCCCGTTCTGCCCTGTCTTAGCCTATTGTCCGTAACAATAAAATGTACTTGCAAGCAGCCTTCCAAGGTTGTGGCCCAAGTCTGCAGTGATGTTCAGAATAAAGCATAAGAGAATTTTAATTCTTATCAGCCTTACAACATGGTGTTCTAACAACTCACAAACCTTGGACAGTCTCGATCAGTGGCTGTTAACAAATCAACTCTAATGTAGCCTTTAAGATAGTGGCTCTCAAGCTAAACCTAGGGTATTTCTCACCTTATTTGTGACTAATCTAGAACCTGACATATACAGGTATATTATTTGTCAGAGAGAGAGCACAAGTAGGCAGAGTGACAGGGAGAGGGAGAAGCCGGTTCTCCGCTGAGCAGGGAGCTGGACGTGGGGCTCGACCCCAGAACCCTGGGATCATGACCTGAGCCGAAGGCAGACACTTAACCGAATGAACCACCCAGGCGCCCCTCAGTATATAACTTCTGGTTAGCCGAGAATTAACCTAAACCATTTTTCTTAAAATCCTGTTAAAAATTGTTCTGAAGCATATTCATACACTTGATTCAGGAAGCAAAATATACTAAACATATTTTTTATAATGTAGATATTAAAAAGCCTGATCTGATCATGATAAAAAGTAGGCCTTCTGGTTATTTTTACACATGAGAATCATTTTAGTAAAGATTAATTGTAAGGAACCATGGAGTAAAAAAGGGTGATGAGTTTTCAGGGCAGGTACATCAAAATGCTTGTTTCAACAACCTTTGTCAACATTATAAGTAGTATTTTATTTTATTTTTTTAAAGATTTTATTTATTTGACAGAGAGAGATACAGCGAGAGAGGGAACACAAGCAGGGGGAGTGGGAGAGGGAGAAGCAGGCTTCCCGCCAAGCAGGGAGCCCGATGCGGGGCTCGATCCCAGGACCCTGGGATCGTGACCCGAGCCGAAGGCAGACATTTAACAACTGAGCCACCCAGGCGCCCCTATAAGTAGTATTTTAAATCACATTTTAATTACACCAGGGAAGCCTATGACATAAATTATTTTTAAATGTGCATAATCTGATTATCCATTTTGAAGCTGAGGTTATCTTGCATTGAATTTTTCAGAAGAGCTTCACCACAACAAACTCCATTCTTCTTTAAATCTGACATGAGTCTGTTTTGTAATTTAGAATCATCTGCATTCAGAAAGATGGCACCAACACTGGCAAGACAGTTGTATCTCACTGCTTAAAATTAGTTTAAAATTAGTGCTCAAACTGTTTTCATCTAGCCTAAACAGAATACCTATATGCAAAGAAAATATATACACATTGCATTACTGCAGTATTTTGAAAACCCAGTCACCTGACTATAAAGAACTTGGAGAATTCAGGGAAAATGAAAGCAGAATCATAATTCTAACATCAGATGAGTATTTCAACCACTAAAGTCTCTTTCATACCGGAGATACTAGGACTCAGTGAGTCACATCTAAGTATCACTATTCTCACTAGTTACTTTGACGTCTTGCCAAATGACCTTCCATAACCACTCTTACTTACTGAATAATGCCTGCATACCTGGGGGAGGGTGGAATTTGGGGCCAAACACTGCTTCCAACAACCTTTCCTGTCTCTTTCATTTCTCTCACACAACCAGTGATGTGGAAAACCACCTCTCATGAGTTTAAGAAACAAATCCATAATTTGTACTATTTGCCAGTTTTCATGGTTTTAGTACTCCTACCATGATCAACTTCAAGCTACCAAAGATTTAAAATTGGCTCACAAAAATTCCTGAATATTTAACAATTGATTCTACCTAGCCTGTAGAAGTCCATCCACTCAAGAACACTGTTGACCCTCCCCATATTCCAATCAGATGAATTTACTGCAGCTCTATAAATATGCCTTTCCATTCTTTGTAACTATAGCCTCCATATGTAATGAACTCTTTTCCTTTTCATGTCAAATTCCTAGCTACTCTTTAATTTTCAACCTAAATACTATTACTTCTAAATTTCTGTAACTTTTTCATCTACACATCTTGTTGAACTTAACACATTGACTTCAAAGTTATTTGTTATACATGTCATAATTCCCTACTCAACAGAAGACAAATCTATTTCTTCTTTTTAATATCACTATGGGCTAACAAAGTACAGATAATGATACTTTCTAGAATTTTGATTTGGGGGTGAGAACTAGGATGTGGATGTTCAGTGACACATAAGGCAATGAATAAATATGTAGAAACCATAAAGTTTACTTGAGAGTTTATTTGAAGACTGAAAATTAAAAATAAAAAGCATCCTCTCACCAGTCAGAATGGCTACAATTAACAAGTCAGGAAATGACAGATGTGGGTGAGGATGCGGAGAAAGGGGAACCCTCCTACACTGTTGGTGGGAATGCAAGCTGGTGCAGCCACTCTGGAAAACAGTATGGAGGTTCCTCAAAAAGTTGAAAATAGAGCTACCGTTCGACCCCGCAATTGCACTACTGGGTATTTACCCCAAAGATACAAATGTAGGGATCCGAAGGGGTACATACACCCCAATGTTTATAGCAACAATGTCCACAATAGCCAAACTATGGAAAGAGCCAAGATGTTCATCAACAGATGAATGGATAAAGAAGATGTGGTATATATATACAATGGAATATTATACAGCCATCAAAAAACACGAAATCTTGCCATTTGCAACAATGTGGATGGAACTAGAGGGTATTATGCTAAGCGAAATAAGTCAATCAGAGAAAGACAAGTATCATATGATCTCACTGATATGAGGAATTCTTAATCTCAGGAAACAAACTGAGGGTTGCTGGAGTGGTGGGGGGGTGGGAGGGATGGGGTGGCTGGGTGATAGACATTGGGGAGGGTATGTGCTATAGTGAGCACTGTGAATTGTGTAAGACTGATAAATCACAGACCTGTACCTCTGAAGCAAATAATACATTATATGTTAAAAATTAAAAAAAAAAAAGATAGCAGGAAGGGAAAAATGAAGGGGGGGGAATTGGAGGGGGAGATGAACCATGAGAGACTATGGTGTCTGAGAAACAGGGTTTTAGAGGGGAGGGGGCGTGGGGAATGGGTTAGCCTGGTGATGGGTATTAAGGAGGGCACGTATTGAATGGCGCACTGGGTGTTATATGCAATGAATCATGGAACACTACATCAAAAACTAATGATGTAATGTATGGTGATTAACGTAACATATAAAAATAAAAAGCATGAATTAAATTAGTTTATGCACTCAAGGAGGGCACGTATTGAATGGCACACTGGGTGTTATATGCAATGAATCATGGAACACTACATCAAAAACTAATGATATAATGTATGGTGATTAACGTAACATATAAAAATAAAAAGCATGAATTAAATTAGTTTATGCACTCATTTAAAAGTTATCCTCAGTAGTCACTCATGAAGTAAGATAATTAGTAGTTAATACTGTTGTTTATTCTGTTGTATTATTGCCTGGGTTCAAATACTGTCTCTCCCATTTAATAGCTGGGTGATATTGGGCAAGTTACTTAAAATCTCTAAGTCACTTTCCTCAGCTGTACCTTGGACATAATAATAATAATAATAAATACCTTTACCATCAGATTATTTTAAGGATTGTATAAAATATGTGAAATACTTAAAATAATGCCTGACATATACTCAGCATGCAATATACATTTGTTAGTAATAAGAGTAGTAATAATAGTAGAAAATAGTGTTTATCACCTAAAAGTAATCTCAAAAATTGTGAATAAAATGAAAGAATAAATTAATGTTAAAGAAAAATGAAGAAAAGGGAAGATCATTGATTAGAATAATTACAAACATGGGATTTTATTGCAACTTAGTCCTTAAAATCCTAGTATCCCCTCCTGGGTACCACTTTTTTCTTACCAAATCAATCAGTCATTCTCCCTATAACCTTCTTCACAGCTCCCAAGTAGTGTCCCACTATAGAATACCAAAGCTACAGTCATGTTGCCAGAGTCCAGTTGTTAAAAAAAAAAATTAAGATCAGGTTGTTGAAACCCCCTCCAAGCCTACAGCTTTCACTTAACTATGGCACAGATGGCCCCAATTCACATTAGCCTCAGCAGATTAAGTGTCCCCGTCAAGTGAGAGACTGATGAACTCTGAAGGGCATGAGACTGCTGACATTTCTTTTATGTACATGATGTTTTAAATGGATTCTGGGTTATTTACTTATCCCACATCAGATAAATGTGTTCCTCCAGGGTGTGGACACCATAGCCAGCCACCTCAGAAAGTACTGGGCCCCTAGTCTATACCAGCCCCAGATGCCCTGGGGCATAGAAAAAAAGCTGCAGTTTAAAAAACCAACTGGAATATAAAAAAGCCAGCTGTAGAATTCCACCAAATGGTAGGGGAGTTGCAGAAACTCTGTCTAGGTCAGAAGGGCTGATGAGCACCACAGTTTACATTTCCCCTCCACCCTCAACAGATCAGAAGGAAGCAGGATTTAAGTGCCCTAGCTGGTCTACCACCTCAGTGAGCCCTGAGTCCCTAGCCCACACCAACCCCAGCCATCCCACCAAGATGGCCCTAGCATGGCATACACTAGGGCACCCTGGTGAGCACTTACTAGAGCTCCAACCATCCTGCCAAAGTGACACAAGTGCAAAGCACTCCAGAACACTCCAGACCCATACCACTTCAGCTCCAGACAACTTCCCAGGACAACCTCTTCATGCAGTGCCATGGGTACCCCCAGCCTACATTCACCTCAGCTCCTGACATGCACCCACTTCAGTTTCATCTATCCTGCCATGGTGCCGTCTGTCCAGAGAGCATCAGGACTGCCCTAGCCCATGCCCACTTCAGCTCAGGCCATCCCACCAGGGCCCCCAGCACAGAGTGCCCAGAGGCCCCCAGTTCATGACAGCCACAGCTCCAGCAAGCCAGCCAAAGTCACCAGGCACACATAGTCTACACAGGGGATGGCCAAACAAGATTATTTCTTCAAATTTATGAGAAGTAGCTGTTCTGCCTAATTCATAGAAACAAAGACAGAAAGTCAAACAAAATGAGAAGACAGAGGAATATGCTCTGAATGAAAGAAAAGACAAAACCTCAGAAAAAGAACTAAATGAAACAAAGATAATCAATCTACCAGATAAAGAGTTCAAAGTAATGGGCATAAAAAGATGCTCACTGGACTGAAGAGTAGAGTGGATGAACTCAGTAAGAACTTCAGCAATGATACATAAAATATAAAAAAGGACCAAAGTTGAAGAATACAATAAATGAAATGAAAAATATACTAGAGGGAATCAACAGATTAGAGGGTGCATAAGAATTTATCAGTGATTTTGAAGACAAGGTAATATAAAGCACCCAAGCTTAACAGCAAAAAGGAAAAAAAAATTTTTTTAAGAAATGAGAACAGGATGAGAGATTTCTTGAAAAACATCAAGTGAACAAACATTTGGATTACAGGAGTCCAAGAAAAGGGAGTGGGGAGAGAGGGAGAGAGAAAATGGCTGAAAACTTTCCTAAACTGGGGAAGGAAACAAAAATCCAGGTTCAAGATGTACCCCAAGGAAGACCACACCATGACACATAATAATTAAAATGTCAAAGATTAAAGATAAAGAGAATTTTAAAAGCAGCAAGAGAGAAAAACTAGTTACATGCAAGGGAAATCCCATACGGCTGTCAGCTGAATTTTTAGCAGAAACTTTGCAGGCTGGAAGAAAGTGGCATGATATATTTAAAGTGCTGAAAGGAAAAAACCTACAATGAAGAATACTCTACTTGCCAAGCTTATAATTCAGAATTGAAGGAGAGAGAGTTTCCTAGAGAAACAAAAGCTAAAAGAGTTCATCACCACTAAGCCAGCCTTACAAGAAATGATAAAGGGACTTCTTTAAGAGGAAAAGACAAGGCCATAATTGGAAGAAAATTATGAAAGAAAAATATTTCATGAGTAAAAGCAAACATACAATAAAGATAGTAGAGCAAGCACTTATAAAGCTCATATGAAGGTTAAAAGACCAAAGTAGTGAAATTATTTATATCTTAAAAATTAATTAATCGGACTCACAAAAAAAATAGGGTAACATATACATAAAATATGGAGGGCAGGAGTAAAAATGAAGTTTTTTTAGAATGTGTTCAAACTTAAGTGACCATCAAGTTAATATAGACTGCTATATACTTAAGAAGTTATTTATAAACCTCATGGCAACCACAAACCAAAAACCTGTAATAGATACACAAAAGAGAAAGAAAGCTAAGCCTAACACTATAGAAAGTCATTAATCACAAGGAAGGAGAGCAAGAGAAGGAACAGGGAACTACAAAAATAACCAGAAAACAATTAACAAAATGGCAATAAGAACATACCTATAAATAATGACTTTAAATGTAAATGGTATAAATGCTCCAATTGAAAGACATAGGGTGATGGAATGGATTTTTTTTAAAAAAAGGACCCATTTATATGCTGCCCACAAGAGACTCACTTCAGAACTAAAGGCAGACTTAAAGTGTAGGGATGGAAAAATCTATTCCATGCTAATGGAAGTGAAAAAAAAAAGCTAGTGTCGTAATTCTTATATCAGACAAAATAGACTTTAAAACAAAGACTGTAACAAGAGACCAAGAAGGGCATTACATAATGATAAAGGGACTGATCCAATAAGAAGCTGTAACAATTTTAAATATCTGTGTGCCCAGCATTGGAGAACATAAATATAGAATGCAAATATTAATGGACATAAAGGGAGAAAATGACAATAATACAATAATAGTAGGAGATTTTCACACCCCACTGACATCAATGGGAAGATCATCCAGAGAGAAAATCAACAAGATAACAGTATCTGAATGACACATTAGACCAAATGGACTTAACAGACATACATAGAACACTCCGTCCAAAAACAGCAATATACATTCTATTTAAGTGCACATGGAACATTCTCCAGGACAGATCACATGTTAGGCCACAAAAAAAGTCTCAATAACTTCAAGAAGAATGAAATCATATCAAGCATCTTTTCCAACCACAGTAATATGAAACTTGAAGTCAATTACAAAAAGAAAAACTGGAAAAAGCACAAACACATGGAAGCTAAACAACATGCTACTAAACAATCAATGGGTCATTGAAAAAAATCGAAGAGGAAAAAAAAAATACATGGAGACAAATGAAAATGAAAGCACACACAATAGTACAAAATCTTTGGGATGCAGTGAAAGCAGTTCAAAGAGGGAAATTTATAGCAATTCAGGCCTACAAAAAAACAAGAAAAATCTCTAACAATCTAACCCTACAATTAAAGAAACTAGAAAAAGAAGAACAAACAAGACCCAAAGTTAGCAGAAGGGGAGAAATAATAAAGATCAGAGCGTAAATAAAGGAAATAGAGACTAAAAAAAAAAAAAACAGAATAGATCAATGAAATTAAGAGCTGGTTCTTCAAATGATAAACAAGATTGATAAAACTTTAGCCAACTCATCAAGAAAAAAAGAGCGAGGACCCAAATAAATACAATCAGAAATTAAAGAAGAGATTGGTAGAAAAAATGGCAGAGGAGTAGGGGACCCTATTCCAACCAGTCCCCGGAATTGAGCTGGATATCTACCAGACCACTCTGAACACCCACGAAATCAGCCTGAGATGTAAGAAGATCTATCTGGATCTCTACAAACAGAATATTGCAGGCGGTTGGTTTTGAGGTATGAAGCCAGGAGCCATGATTCTATGGGCACATATCCAAAGATGAAAGGAAGGGAGAGGGAGCCATGGGTATCCTACACCCCCAGTGAGTGATAGCCTCCCGCACTGGGGACGGGGCACAGACTTGCAGACTGGTAGCAGTAGGGAAAGGACTTTAGGGCAGCCCTCCAGGCTGAAACATGGAACGGCGGGGCCACGCATGTGAACTGGGGGTAGCTGGTGGTTTCAGAAGCACAAAGGGCAGAGACGTGCCCCCGTGCCCCGACCTGGAGGCGAGGACCAGGAGCCCTGCTGAGGGGCACACAACCCAGGACGCTGCAGTTTATAGCAGCACAAACAGAAACCGAGATAGTGTGGCCTGGAGAGCTCACTGAAAAACACACCAATCTCTCTGCTCTGAGGCAGAGGGTTGGAAATGACCTCTTCTGCTCTGACTCTCGGAAGAGACGCGGAAAGCCACCAGAGAACAAAAGCCTCCCAAAACAGGTTTTCACTGAGCCCATTCCCCCCGGGGGGGGGGGGCAGAGCAACTCTGCCCAAACAGGGTTGCCTGAGTAACAGTGTGGCAGGCCCCTCCCCCAGAAGACAGGCTGGGAGAACAAGAGGCCGACAACCCTAAGGTCCCTTTAAAACAATTTACAATTGCACACAAAACCATAAGATACCTAGGAATAAATCTAACCAAAGAGGCAAAGAATCTGTACTCAGAAAACTATAAAATACTTATGAAAGAAATTGAGGAAGACACAAAGAAATGGAAAAACGTGCCATGCTCATGGATTGGAAGAACAAATATTGTGAAGATGTCAATGCTACCTAGAGCAATCTACACATTCAATGCAATCCCCATCAAATTACCATCCACTTTTTTCAAAGAAATGGAACAAATAATCCTAAAATTTGTATGGAACCAGAAAAGACCCCGAATAGCCAGAGGAATGTTGAAAAAAAAAGCAAAGCTGGTGGCATCACAGTTCCGGACTTCCAGCTCTATTACAAAGCTGTCATCATCAGTATGGTGACATCACCATCAAGACAGTATGGTACTGGCACAAAAACAGACATATAGATCAATGGAACAGAATAGAGAGCCCAGAAACGGACCCTCAACTCTATGGTCAACTCATCTTTGACAAAGCAGGAAAGAATGTCCAATGGAAAAAAGACAGTCTCTTCAACAAATGGTGTTGGGAAAATTGGATAGCCACATGCAGAAGAATGAAACTGGACCATTTCCTTACACCACACACAAAAATAGACTCCAAATGGTTGAAAGACCTCAATGTGAGACAGGAATCCATCAAAATCCTAAAGGAGAACACAGGCAACAACCTCTTCGACCTCAGCTGCAGCAACTTCTTCCTAGACACATCGCCAAAGGCAAGGGAAGCAAGGGCAAAAATGAACTATTGGGACTTCATCAAGATAAAAAGCTTTTGCAAAGCAAAGGAAACAGCAAAACCAAAAGACAACCGACAGAATGGGAGAAGATATTTGCAAATGACATATCAGATAAAGGGCTAGTATGTAAAATCTATAAAGAACTTACGAAACTCAACACCCAAAGAACAAATGATCCAATCAAGAAATGGGCAGAAGACATGAACAGGCATTTTTCCAAAGAAGACATCCAAATGGCCAATAGACACATGAAAAAGTGCTCAACATCGCTCAGCATCAGGGAAATCCAAATCAAAACCTCAATGAGATATCACCTCACACCAGTCAGAATGGCTAAAATTAACAAGTCAGGAAATGACAGATGTTGGCAGGGATGCAGAGCAAGGGGAAACCTCCTACACTGTTGTTGGGAATGCAAGCTGCTGCAGCCTCTCTGAAAAACAGTATGGAGGTTCCTCAAAAAGTTGAAAATAGAGCTACCATATGATCCAGCACTTGCACTACTGGGTATTTACCCCAAAGATACAAATGTAGGGATCCGAAGGAGTACATGCACCCCGATGTTTATAGCAGCAATGTCCACAATAGCCAAACTATGGAAAGAGCCAAGATGTCCATCGACAGATGAATGGAAAAAGATGTGGTATATATATACAATGGAATATTATGCAGCCATCAAAAGGAATGAAATCTTGCCATTTGCAACGACGTGGATGGAACTGGAGGGTGTTACGCTGAGCAAAGTAAGTCAATCAGAGAAAGACATGTATCATATGACCTCACCGATATGAGGAATTCTTAATCTCAGGAAACAAACTGAGGGTTGCTGGAGTGGTTGGGGGTGGGAGGGATGGGGTGGCTGGGTGATAGACATTGGGGAGGGTATGTGCTATGGTGAATGCTGTGAATTCTGCAGGACTGTTGAATCACAGATCTGTACCTCTGAAACAAATAATACAATATATGTTAAAAAAAAAAAAAAGAAGAAGAAGAAGATAGCAGGAGGGGAAGAATGAAGAGGGGAAAATCGGAGGGGGAGACAAACCATGAGAGACAATAGACTCTGAAAAACGAACTGAGGGTTCTAGAGGGGAGGTTGGTGGGGGGATGGGTTAGCCTGGTGATGGGTATTAAAAAGGGCACGTACTGCATGGAGCACTAAGTGTTATATGCAAACAATGAATCATGGAACACTACATCAAAAACTAATGATGTAATGTATGGTGGTTACCATAACATAAAAAAAAGACTTTTCCCACACACTTGCTGTCAGAGCATAATATCAAGCTTTTAAATCCTTGGCAGTCTGATATATATAAATAAATAAATAAATAATAAACAAATAAATAAAGAGGAGTTAGTACCTATTCTCCTCAAACTATTCAAAAAAATAGAAAAAGGAGGTAATCTTCCAAATACATTCTACAAGGTCACTCTTACCCTGATAGCAAAACCAGACAAGGTCACTACGAAGAAAACTACAGATCAATATCCTTGATGAACATAGATGCAAAAATCCTTCAACAAGATATTAGCAAACAGCATTCAACAATACATTAAAAGGATCATTCACTATGATCAAATGGGATTTATTTCAGGTATGCAAGCATTGTTCAATATCTACATATCTATCAACATAATATACCACATTAGCAAAATAAGTGATAAAAAACATATCTCAATAGATGCAGAAAAAGCATTGGACAAAATTTAACATCCATTCACAATTCTTAAAAAAACTCTAAACAAAGTAGGCTTAGAAGGAACATACCTCAACATAATAAAAACCATCTATGAAAAACCCACAGCTACCATCGTACTCAATGGTGTAAAACTGAGAGCTTTTCCCTAAGATCTGGAATAAGACAAGGATGTGCACTGTCACCAGTTTTATTCAACATAGTACTGAAAGTCCTACCCACGGCAAATTTGGTCCCAAAAAAGAAGCAAAAGGCATGCAATTTAGTTAGGAATAAATAAAACTTTCACTATTTACAGATGACATGATACTATACATAGAAAACCCTAAAGATTCCCCCAGAAAACTATTAGAGGTAATAAATGAATTCCATAAAGTTGTAGGATACAAAATTAATATACAGAACTCTGTTGCATTTCTATACACTAATAATGAAGTAGCAGAAAGGAAATTAAGAAAACAATCCCATTTACCATTGCACCAAAAAGAATAGAATACCTAGGAATAAACTTAACCAAGGAGGTGAAAAACCTGTATTCTGAAAACTATAAAACAGTGACAAAACAAATTGAATATGACACAAATGGAAAGACATTTCATGCTCATGGATTAGAAAAACCAATATTGTTAAAATAACCATACTACCCAAAACAGTCTACAGATTCAATGCAATCTCTAGTAAAATACTAGTAGCATTTTTCACAGAACTAGAATAATCTCCCAAATTTGTAAGGAACCACCTAAGTCCCTGAATCACCAAAGTAATCTTGAGAAAGTAGAACAAAGCTGGAGGTATTGCAAACCCGGATTTCAAATTATACTACAAAGCTATAATAATCCAATCAGTAGGGTACTAGCACAAAAATAGACACATAGATCAGTAGAATAGAATAGAGAGCCCAGAAAAAAAGCCCTGCTTATATGGTCAATTAATCCAAAACAAAGGAGGCAAGAATATACAATTGGGGAAAAGATGGTCTCTTCAACAAATGGTGTTGGGAAAACTGGACCACTTTCTTATACCATACACAAAAATAAACTCAGAATGATTAAAGACCTAAATGTGAGACCAGAAACCATAAAACTCCTGAAAGAAAACAATGGCAGTCATCTCTTTGACATCAGCTTCAGCAATATTTTTCTAGGTACATCTCCTCAAGCAAGTAAAACAAAAGCAAAATTAAACTTTTAGGACTACACCAAAATAAAAAGCTTTGCACAGCACAGGAAACCACTGATAAAATGAAAAGACAACCTACTGAATGGAAGAAGGTCTTTGCAACTGGGATATATCTGATGAGGGGTTAATATCCAAAATATATAAAGAACTGATACAACTCAACACAAAAACCCAAATAGTCCAATTAAAACATGGGCAGAGGACCTAAATAAGACTTTGTTTCCAAAGAAGACTCACAGACACACGAAAAGATGCTCAACATCTCTAGTCATCAGGGAAGGGAAATGCATATCAAAACCACAATGAACTATACCTCGCACCTGTCAGAGTGGTTAGAATCAAAAGCCAAGAAATAACAAGCATTGGTGAGGATGTGGAGAAAAATGAACACTCGCACACTCTTGGTGGGAATGTAAACTGGTGCAGTCACTGTGAAAAACAGTATGGAGGTTCCTCAAAATATTAAAATAGAAATACTGTATATCCAGTAATTCCACTACTGGGTATTTAGCCAAAGAAAATGAAAACACTAATTCAGAAATATATATGCACTCCTATGATTACTACAGGATTATTTTCAATAGCCAAGATATAGAAGCAACCCAAGTGTCCATTGACAGATGAATGGATAAAGAAGATGTGGTATATGTGTACAATGGAATATTATGCAGCCTTAAAAAAGATTGAGATCTTGCCATTTGTGACAGCACAGATGGACCTAGGCAGTATTATGCTAAGTTAAATAAGCAAGACAGAAAAAGACAAATTCCATATGATTTCACTTATATGCGGAATCTAAAAAAAACAAAACAGAGCCATAAATACAGAGAACTGGCAGTTGCCGATGGGAGGGAGTGGGGGATGAGCAAAATGGGTAAAGGGAGTGGAGAGTACAGGCTTCCAGCGATGGAATGAATAAGTCACAGAATGAAAAGTACAAAATAGGCTACATAGTCAGTGATATTATAAGAGCATTGTATGGTAACAGATGGTGGCTACACTGGTGGTGAGCATAGTATCATATACAGACATGTTGAATCACTATGTTGCACACCTGAAACTAATGTAACAGTGTGTGTCAGCTACACTTCAATAAGAAAAATATATGCTGCCTCCATTCTAAATCCTGATGGGTAGAAGGAAATGCATGAAGGAAAACTTTTCATACCTAACCAAGAAACAAGAAGAAAATATCCAGGCCCTTATCTGACGGTAGTGAATCTGCTGTTTTGACTCACTTTGGAGAATGGTGAAAATACTAAAAAAGCAAGTAACAACCAACTGTCCCTTAGCAGATAGGTGAAAAAGCACTAAAAAATTCTAGGGCATCTTCTTTGTCAACAGGTATAGGAGAAACTAGGCATGTAGGAAAAATAGTTGGAGATAATACTCCTACTTGGAACTTAGAGATTTTGCACATGAATGATTCCTAACATGAGGATTTTTTAATGTTCATGTCAAAATGGCATCTAATCTCTCCTTCACTAGAATACATAACCTTGACAAATAGGGAGCATTTCATTGTACTGAAACCACTTTCCCTAGAAGTAGGAAAAAGAGATTCAACCAAGTATGCCTATCTTTTCAAAGGCATAGCCAATGACAGACAAATTCAAATTTGAACTCAGAATGCCCTGGGTACATGCACGGAGCCTGAGCTTGTGGTTTGCTTATTGGACTTTGGCCTGCCAGACTTTTGTTGGCTTCCTTCTCATTGTGTTTCTATTCCCACCTGGAACCTCTATTTGACCTATTAATCATTGTTGATTATGTCCTCCCATATCTATTTTCCAAATAACACTGACAACATAATATGTAGTGGAGCTTCTATGTTGTAATTACTTTGCTCAGTGAAATCGAGTAAGGTTTATTGGAGCCTGCTTTTCCTCATTTTATGAAAGATTTTGGGATCCTCTGAACTATCCAAAAAACAGTCTGGTAGCCGCTTTTAAGCACCAAGTTCCTCAGCATTTCCAATGGTTGCCATGACCACAGATGGAAAAAAGTTAGAAAATCTTATACCATTCCAATGTTATAATTTCTAGCATATATACTCTTTCCCCAAAGAAGCACATCATCATCATTTATATGGTATAAAAACACAAGGCTGAATTCCTATGCTAGTTTAAGAAAATCGTTTAAAAAGTTACACTGCTAAATAGCAATGAGAATAAGCAAATTACAGCACCCCACATAACGTATGTGACTCTCAATGAGTGAAAGAAGCCAGATCCCAAACAGTATATATAGTATGAGTCCATTTATTTAAAGTTTAAATACAAGTAATATGACTATATAGTGTTAGAAGTTTGCATAGTGGTTGCCCTTATAGGGGGAGAGATGAGTGAATTCAATAGGGAATAAAGAGAGCTTTTGAGAAGCTTCTTAATCTGTTTCTTGATCTGGGTTCCAAATACATGTGATTCACTTGGTGACAATTTATTGAGTTCCACGTTTATTATTTGTGTACTTTTTTACATATATGTTAACACTGCAATAAAAATTTACTACCATAGTAAAAGCGATGGCAGGAAATGTGAAAATTATTCACCGATACTAAAAATAATTTGATGCTATTATATTCAAAAATTAATATATTAATAACTCTTAGATAAAAATAAAAATGTTTTTCAATGATTAAATGGTAAGGTATCACTCAAAAGAAATAATAGGAAAAAGAGTAGGCAATAATAAAGTGAGGACTAAAGTTTAGAAATAGAATCTGTTTTAGGGCTGAGGAACATAAATCCCATGCCCAAATTTAGGAGGAAGAATGATTCCAAACTATATAGAATTGTACCAGATAACAACCACTTCATTGTAGAGATGAGGAAGCTGAGAAAGAGAGAAAAGCCCACTTGCTCAAGTGCACCCAGCTGCTCAGCAGCAATGTGGAAACTATAACCCAAGCCTCCCCAGGCCTCCTCCTTCCTTGTAGAGATGAGAACAACAGTTGGGCTACACACTGCAGTGTGATTTTTCAACAAAATAACAGGTCTGATGACATGTAAGTTTAGGGTGCAGGTGGATGGCTGCTGTGTGACTTTGCAGATTCCAGTGCTCCAGCCTCTGGGAATATTCCAGGAGTGACTTCTGCAAGGTTGCAATGAGCCATGAGAAGGCTTGGGAAGGCAACTTCAGCTCTTGCTGAGACCTCAATGGAAGAATCTGTATCAACTAAATAGGAATAGCAACTCAGAGCATCTGCAAAGACCAGATCCCAAGGATAAGCTGGCCTCATTTTAAGTGGCCTGAGAAATCTCCAGATCACTGGCTAGAGTTGAATGCAAAGAATAATTTCAATGATTAAATATCGGGGGCAGACTTTGTACATATCTGTGAATACTCTGTGCCTCTGAATAGGCCAAAGCTCCTTCTCAAAAGTCCCCCTTGGTAGAATAATCTTGCAGGAAAAGGGAATGAAATAAATACAAGAAGCCATTTTCATTTCTTCTGTTCCCTAAGCAATGACTGACACTAGGCAATTCAAACAGATGAGGTTGTATGGAGAGAAGTGTTAGCAATGAGACTAAGTCATATGGGCAGAGGGATTAATTTAAAAGGCAGAGTCAACAGAGATGGGGTGACAAATGGGAACAAAGCAAAATTAGAACATCCAACTCAATGGGAAAAAAAATGCCTCCAGTTAATCGAGGGAAAGGTGCACTGCTTCTAAAATTTTCTTTTTGTTTTCACCCAGTAGCAGGGAACTGTTGAATCACTTGACCAAAAGTAGGAACTTAGAACAGCCATAAATTGGTAATGGCAGAGAAGAAAATTATGGCAATGACTATGAAATGACTCAGAGAAGCAAATGCCTCCATTAACATCTGTTTCTCAAGATTTTTTTAAGACAAGAATTTCAGACCCATTCATCATCCATTTCACAGGTCCTATCAGGCTTTACAACACATGGAACAATCCCAGGCCCTACAAAGAACAGTGTTTCCTGAGTCTCCCCCCTGACAACCTACATGTGCTGTGAATGCCGGACTGAGCATGATGGCTGCCTGCCAGTTCCCTGCTAGGGAACTAATGGCTGCAACTAAGCACTCCTTTGAAAACTTCAGAGTGCTCAAGCCATTGGTTTGGGGATCACTTCCTTTGAAGTCTTGTCACAGTTCAAGGCCCCGTGGAGATTAAGAGCCCATTTAAGGCAACAGCCATGAAAGTTGAATATCATGTATTTCTAAGGATGTCACAGTACTTGGTGATGAATGCACAAAATGGTTGTGTGTTGTTGGTCTTTGGGCAGAACCTCTCAAGTATGGGAAATCAGGGTGGGAGAAGGATGTGTAGCTCTGTCTCCCAACCTGGGGTCCTTGGGGGAGTTGGCCAAGTGCTGGGGGAGGTAACAGCCTGGAAGTATTAGTTTTCTATATAAATCATGGAAATCCCAGAAGTCCTGCAAGTAGGTACAGGATTCATTACACAGGATCATAAGCCTTTGATAAGTTTCAGGGTGGGTGCTCTCTAAAAATGTCCTAGCCAAATCAATGCCCAGGTGCCTAATCCTTCTCCAGGTCATCCTCCGCACCCCATCTCAGTGCATCTCCTGAGGTGCTAAGGTACAGAGAATGTAGTTTTTACTGCTCGGTTATCAGTGGAGCAGCCTCCCAAAGAGTGGGAAGAAGCTAAGACAGCACGTTATCATGATGCTATAAATTCTGTAACCTAAACAATTACATATAAACTTTGTATCTTATAACTCTCTGGCAAAACTCTACAGCAATGACATATATATGTGTTTATCTATACACATGTATGTATGGTGTAATTCATTTAGTTAGACTGTTGTGATCTCAACACTGCAAAATACTAACTAAAATACACAGTGTGGGGCTTCTTCCAAAAGTCACCTCTCGGACAGATATCCCCTCTATACAAAATTAAAAGCAATAAGCACACCACCTGGAAGTCATACCTCATTCTTCCCTTATCATTGTGGCCTTATTCCAAGACATGATCTCATCTGGCCAGTCTCTCAGCCTTCTGTCCATCCACTGTGGGGTTGCATCACTCTAGGAATGTGCCTTTTGTGTGCTTTTGGCTTTCACTGTGAGTCCTTTCTCAAGGCTGCCAGCCTCCTGTGTCTCTCCAAAGCCTTCCCCAATAATATCAATATTGAGGTTAAACAGACAAGTGAAGGGATAACTGAAGATGAGAGCCTAGTGTCAAGATATTTAATTGATGAGACCTATATCAATATGGCCAAATGGAGCCAGATACCAAAATTCAATTTGTATACATTTACATATCTGGGCCACCTGGCAAGGATCTGTAAATATTAGTTCCATCACTTACATGTCAGTAAGACAGCTCTGGGGAAACTGTACCCACCAAATTCTTAGAATCCTGTACTTAAATTTTCCAATTCCAAAAAGACATAGTACATACTGTTTAAGACACTATACACTAGTGTTTTGTTTTCCTCTCCCTTATCATTTATCATAAGATTCACATAAAAGACTCTCTTTACACTGACTCACCCAGAGAAGTGCTTTCTTTCTAACCCAGTTCCCTCTTAATCATCAGACATTCTTGATTCTTCCTTCACAGGCATCTCCAACCACAACCACAACTCAGTCCCTCAATTGTTGCGCTGTGAAATTTCATCAAGGCCTTTTGAAAAATCTAGGGGACAAGAGTCCATTTCTATGACGTGGGTAAACCACAACCTTTGAAAGCCATACAATTTTCTAATCTGTTAAGGATGAATGTAGAGTAAATTATCATCAAGTTTCCTTCAAGTTCTAAAAAGAATCTAAAGATGCCGGAAGAAAGGAGGGAGAAACAAATTCAGAGAGAGAAGTAGCTTCTCTGTTTTTGGAGCTATTAACCCTTTCCACTCTCTCTGAGCTTGTCTCCGTCATCAAAAGCCCAGAGCCTTCCTATTTCTCTAACAAAACATACTATCAAGAAAGAATTTAGTGTCAGTTATTGGCCTACACTATACATTTCTTGAGATCAGAGACAGTCTTTGTGTTCTTAATGTCTAGAACCTAGCTCTAATCCTCCATTATTCTTAAACTAGTGAATGTGATGCCTCTTCTAGGTATACTTTTAAATTAAAGCCTTATCTCTATAAATAGAATGAAAGATTTCCTCTCCTAATAAAGAAATTATAAGAGAAGTGGGGGATAGAGGATATTTTTCACAGAGCATCCTTCCGGTATCGCTGAAAATTGGTTCTTTATTTTGGGGGAGGGGGTTGCCTAACCATGAAGCAGGTTAGAGGGCTGGAAATAGATCTAGGGAAAAGAACCCAGGGGAGAATGTGAGGGCTATCCCTACTTGTAACAGTGAGGATCCTGGCAGGAAAAAGGCCCACTCAAATAGGGGTGAGTTTAACAAGGACTATTTAAGGGCATCTAACATGGATAATTCAGTACTCTGAACATAGCACAGCAGGGATCCATTACCACTCTAAAACCTGAAAAGGCAAGGGCACTGGCGACCTAATTGGTTGTAGTCTTCTGCAAAGGAAGCCAACCCACAATGACTGGGTAGGGAGGGAGCTGGGGGAATAAAGACCCTGATCTTATTCTCCCCCTGCCCACCTCACTCTTACTGGGGCTTCACATTGTCCAAAAGCAAGTAGAAGCCAAAGGGCAAGGGAACTCATAGAGGCAATCCATAAAAGTTATCCTGCTGGGACAGAGCAGGTTGGAAAAAGGACAGAAAGTAGACCTGGAATGGCAAATGGAACAGATCCAGCCCACTACTCAAACAGCTTGCTGACAAGCGTGACGACTTCCATGCAAGCAACAGCAGGAAAAGCTCAGTTCTGAGCCCATTTCACAAAATCTTACGTTCATCTCTGGTCTCCACAGGTCTGCCCCTGTGAAAATAAGAGCAAGAGTTCCCATGCCTAGGACACAGTAATCAGATTTTAACATTTGTTGGAAGCCACAGAGAAGCACCTCTACTGTGTATGAGCTTTGCCTGAGGTATGGGAGACTACTTTGAAGCCTTGGTATATGCTCAGAGTAAGGAAGTCTCTCCACTCCAAAACTGAGCAGTGTAGGTGTCTGATGTAGTGGTCTTGCCCACAGCTCGGTCACATCTCAGCCCACCTGAAAGGTTCCAGCTCTTTACAATGACCAAATCTTCTGGGTTTCAAGTCTATAGCTTCCCTTCTGTGCAGACAAAAGAACTTGGCTGTCTTCTCAGATTGGATTCATCTTTTGAAGAGGAAGCATTCTGGTAGAGAACAGTAACTTCCTGTAGTTTCTAGCAAGTGCCAGTTACGTGAAAGAAAGAGTGTTTCCCCTTCCCCCCAGAGGGCTTTGTGGGGATACACAAATGAGAAAGATCAGTTGTAGCCACAAAAGTGGACTCTCTCTCTCTCTCTCCCTCTTTTCTCCTTTTTATCTTATTTTACTTTGGCCATAAAACATGAATCAGACTGTACAAATTAAAGTCCCATCTTAGCTTTAATGAAGTCCAATTCCAGGGCTGATGAAATACTTGACAGCAATGTGTGCTTGTTTACTCTTCACTGAAATGGATGCTCTGCCAGAATTTATGGGAAAATAATCCTTTCCAAGGAGCTAATGGAATATTTTTTTTTAAATCCCTTTGAAAAATAAACCAGAATAATAACAGATTTCTATTAGTAAAAAGCCTCAATAGTACCTTTTTCTGTATATAGTCCTTCTTGCTTAGGAACAAACTGTCAAAAGATTGTAGGTTTCAAAAGAAGGATGGGTTTAAGACAAGCCAGAATAATGTCAAGTTTCATGGAGTCCAGATGGTTCTGTCAGACTTGTCTTTGGCTGGTTGGCTTGTGGTGGGTTTTGTTTTTTTTTTTCCCTGAGAGTTAAATAGACATGGGTGATAGAAGCATATCAAGAAACGCCACAAAGACATGTGAACCACTGTAGTAAATGTGCTTTAGAATGTGTGCCCACCCTGAGTTCCCCTTCTTTAACAATCCTCTTCCTCCTAACAGGCAAGACTGAAGCCATATTAGTGTGCTATGCTCTCACCCCTCACTGACCCCAGCTGACTAGACCAAAAGTGGACTTTGACTCAAGGAAACCAATTCAAAGTCTAGATTGGCAGAAAAAAAAAAAAAATGTCTTTCACCATTTGTTACTGGGACATAGAAAGGTCAGGACAACTAATTTTGTAAGCTGATGTAAACTTGACTGAAGGCCACCATTTAGAGACAGCTATGACATGCCATAAAAAAAAAAAAAAAAAAAAAAAAAACAGAGCAGAAGAATCAGCAGCCTGAAGAGTAGGAGAAGTACGAAGCCAATAACAGAGATTAGCAGAGATAAAAGACTATGGTGTCCCAAAGAGAGAAGTGAGCACAGATGGGAAGGGTCGGCCTTGACTTATGCTGACTTTCCAGGTCCTGTTTCCAGTCTTTGGTGAGGTGTGAATTCATGTCTTGCTGTTAGACTCTTAGGTACACCCTTGTATCCCTCCAGGGAATGTCCCCTTTTAGCTTAACCCACTTTGGATTTTACCATCACAATCATCTATGGACATAATTAACTCTGGAAAATCTGAATCCGGCCCCTCAGGGCTCTTGCTCCCCCAGAAGCAACAGCATGCAGGCACAGGTATTCCGACAGAAGTGATGAGCTACTTCTCGACAACCAAGATGGAGTACATCACAGGGAATCTTTCTGCAGGATCAGAGGAAACGAGGATTGGCAGCCACTCAGCAGAAGATGGAGTTACGTGAGGCAGCTCTTAATACCCTGGCACCGGCGGGCTTGGGAGGCAGACAGGTCAGGACGGGGCTTCTTCAAGGGACTTGCTCCATTAGCCTGTTCTTTGTCAGCGCTTCACACTGAGCAGAACACCAGGAGGTCTGTTTACATTTTGCTATCACCTGTAGCACTGCCTATTTTAATGCGTCAGCCTGACATTCATTTTAACCACACCAAGCTTATGACGGTGTACCGACCCTCTCAGATTGCGCTTAATTCAGCAAGGATAAAAACAGTAAATTTTTAAAGCAGTGCCTTATAAAATATGTAACATGTTCTGCAAAATGACACCGTGTACTTTCATTTTTCAAAGCCCTGCCTTGTTGATTGTTCGCATAATGTCTCCAGGTAATGACTAAGTTTTGGGTTCTGGGCCATAGAGGCTTTTACATATTCTACGTTCGTCAGCTGTACAGCAAGCCTGTGAGTTCGGCAGGGCAGGCACTAGTAAATTCACTGTAAATGGAAAAAATGAGGCTCCGAAGACAAATGGCAGCTACCCAAGGTTTTATAGCTACTATATGAATAAGTCAGGATGCAGATTCACAAGTTCTAACTCAGAAGCCTATATTCCTTCCCCCACAGAGGAAGTGTAGAATTGTGCAGAACGTCTACAATGCAGTCTTTACTGTGGGAACCTATTTACCATGCGTTCTTACTAGTGTTCCCAGGTAATAAAACAAGACAGTAAAGCTATGTCTGACTTGTTCGTGGCTGCATTTCTAGCACCCAGAATAGTATGGGGTATATGGAAGGTGCATGACTTGGGCTGGGTTTCCCCAAAGCAGATCATGAGAGGAGGATTCATGTGAAATTGGTTTATTAGGAAGTGTTCCCAATAAATCAGGAGGGGACTAGGGAAATGGGACTAGGAAGGAAGGGAGATCAAACAAGGATAGGACATTAACTCCCAAGGATGGTACCTTTGGCTCAATCCTGCAAAGGAGCTCTGGAGATAGTCTAGGTCATACCTCAGAGTTATCCCCATTGCGGGACATGATGACCAGAGCATTTATTCCTTCCTACCTGTCTGTTCTTGGTTAAGGAATGCCCACAAGGGGATGTAAGTTCTCAGGCCTTTCTGGTTCTCTGGCAAAGCTCGAGGGCAAACCTTTGGCAAACAGACACAGATTCTGGCTTCTGAGAGTAAAAACACAGTGAAAGTCAAGTGCACAAAAATTGTAAAGGGATCCAAGGGAATAAGGACAGACCACTGATAGCATGTGGTACGTGCTCAGTAAATATTTGATCAGGGAAATAAAGGTAAGAAGGGAGGGAGGGACGGAGGAATATTGTGTCCCAAGTTCTCAGCAATATGCCCTCAGCTAAACATCCTGGCAACCTTTGCAGATAGATGTTTTTCTCCATTTTCCTGATAAGGGACCTGAAGCTCAGAATGGTTAAGTAGTTTGCCTAAGGTCACACAGCTTCCAATAAGAGAGCCAAAATTCAAACATCTAACTCCAAAGCCTGTGCACTTTCCACTAGTCCACACTGTCACTTCCATCATGTTCACACACTGCCTGACCTCCGTGGAAACTGTCTAACCTCCCTTTCAAGTCACCAAGAGTGAGCTCTCGTGGGTCATGACTTGGGTCACTTTGCAACATGTGCTTTCCTTGGTCCCATGCATGTATTTTCTTTAAGCCCTCAAATCTTACCCATTTGAAACAGGATCAGAAAAAAAAAAAAAAAAGAGTTGGACAAACAGACAATCAGAGAAAATGTGTTGATCCACTCCCTATGCAAAACCAATGAAAGATGCCAAGTCCTAATGAAGAGTCCAGTCTCCTGAAATCTCCTGGCATTTTCAGCAGACTGCAGTTTCCTGAGAACGTCTGTGTTTTCCAGAGCATGTCGGCTCAGAATATATGAGCCAAAACCTCCTAGGGATTTTCCATCACTTGTTTATATTGTGCCTGGATCTACTCGAATGAGTTTATCATAAATAAGATAGAGTGATGGTTTTTTTTTTTTTCATGAAATGAGACTGAAAATTGGTTTTAAATATTGTTTTCTGCTCTAACTATAAATGGCATTTAGACTGATTGCACTATTAGTAGGTAAAGGGTGCTGAGTTTGTAAGGGATTACAACCTGATTTAATTTAATTATGAAACAAAATTCCCATCAGAGGGGTTTGGTGGGAGGTTATAAGCAGCAACCTTTCCCTTTTTTCTGTATAATACTCAAACCTGTCCCGTTAAACATACAACTCCCTCTCAAAGGAAAAGGAAAAAGAGAACTGCAAATGTTCTCAGAGCCTTGTGCTCTCATCATGTCATTAAGTAGCCTCTGCTTGCCTCCAGGATCCTTCTATGATGTTTTGTCTACCAGTCTCCATCATATCCATCCAATTTGTCTCAAACATCCAAACCACTCTCTTCATTTTTAATTCTGTAGCAGGATTAGTCTAAGGCTGACAGAGGTGGATTGGGCCTATTAAAGGCCTTCCCTAGGGCAAAACTGTGAATCAGACTGAATTTCATCTTCACCTTTTTTTCCTGTGGCCCTTTAACCTGTCAGTGGCCTCCTCTCTCCCCACCAAGTTTCTCAGAGTGAGAAACAGTTAACAGATGATCACTTACGATTTGATGCTCTCTCAAGGGCACCACCTTTTACAGGAAACCAAAAAACAACAACAAAAACAAAGAATAATGCTTAACCTAAAAATAGAACAGTGTGTCAATCTCATGACATTTGTCAAGATTAAGTTTCTCAACGTAGTCCATTTACGCTGGGATCTAGTCCACTGATGGGCTATGTACACAAAGGAAATGCCTACTCTTATATCTCCTTTTAATAATAAATTTAACCACACTTTTTATACTACCTGATTGATATGAAGTGAGGGTGGTTCCTCCCCAAAATGGAAAAAAATACAACCCTAGCACATATATCTCTTTTAATCTCCCCTACACACATCAAAATAGCCTCAACTCCTTGTTAGCGAGCACACAGCTGACCCCAGAAGCCTAAGTAAGTCCCACACAGCCTACCTTAGTGCAGAAAAATCATCCACCCATCTTATAGATTTATAAGCACTAATAAATAGCTGTTGTTTTAAGGCACTAAGTTTTGGAGTAGTCTGTTATGCAGCCATAACTAACTGATACAGGTCTTGTCCATCATCGTAAATAAGCTCATATTAGGTAAGATTTATACACACACAAAAGAACTCCCTTGGAAGACAGACACATGTTCCCATACTATAAATAAGTGAACTACACACACGCATACACACACGAACACCTGTGTTCCTTTATTATTTATCAAACATGAAAAAAGTAAGTTTGGACCCTGCCCATGATTTATAAAAGTTTAGCTTTTAAGTTACTATGTTCCAGTATATGAAGATTATAAAAACAGCCCACTTCAGCTCCCACCAGCTTTGCATTTTTCCATCATTAAAACATTCTCTCAGCCATGACACCCTTGACTTATGTGGCCCAGGGGCATTTTTTTCAGCTCTTTTTTTTTTATTACCTATAAATTATCCCATGAGATAAAAAGAAGGTGAAAAGGGCAGATCTGGGTTTACCTTGAAAAATGTATATCCTATGAGTTAGGTCCAAAGCAAAGTCCTTCCCCTACAGCTGACGGCTGAAGTTACTCATAAGGCACACCCTTAACCACTATGTGATAGTACAGATGTCCATCCCTGACCGCTAGCCAATTTTCCTAGAAACGATCTGAGTGAGACTTAGAAGACCATCTGTATGTTATAGACAATTGGCAGTTACTCCTTTTAGCTGCACTGGGGACTATGAATTTTCCAAATAGTAACATCAAAGCCCAGCATTTTTCTAGAAATAGTGTGTGCATCTTGGTTTTCGAATGGATCAGGCCTTACTTCCTATCCTAGAGAGCCATAGTTTTTTTTTTTTTTTTTTTTTTTTTTTTTAAAGATTTTATTTATTTATTCATGACAGAGAGAGAGAGAGGCAGAGGGAGAAGCAGGCTCCCGAGGAGCAGGGAGCCCGACGCGGGACTCGATCCCAGGACCCTGAGATCATGACCTGAGCCGAAGGCAGACGCTTAACCATCTGAGCCACCCAGGTGCCCCGAGAGCCATAGTTTTTTAGAATACTTCTTGGAATAGTATCTGGAACTTTTCAAAATGCTTTCAAATCATATTTTATCTTCATAAAAATCTTGAGATAGAGGGAACTAAGAATTCAAAAATTTAATTGGCTTGCCCAGGGTCACACCAGAGAGTTAAATGCCAAGATCCATTTCACTACAAATTCCTACTGATTTTTCAAGGCCAGTTTTAAATGTGCCCTACTCTGTGAGGCATCCCAGATTCCAGAGGTAGAGATAGAAGCTCCATCCTCAGCGGTCCTGTAGCTCTTTACTATATCACTCTGTGTTTGCCTTATTGGTGATGATGCCCTACTCTAGAAGGTGGTTTTCCAAACCTCAGGAAAACCATGTCTTAGTCACCTTACCTCAGTGCTTAGCATAAGACAAAGAGCTTTTCAATACATGTTTAGTAGATGCCTTAATTAGTTCACAGATGACATTTCTTAGTACAAATCGTATAAATATCCCCTGGCAGCAGTATAGAGAAGCAGGAAAATCATGGTGCCTAGAAGGTAGACAGAACTCAGATTGAATCCTGGTTATCATTAACTTAGTCACTTATTAGCTGATACACATTGGATAGGCCAATTCACCTCACTGAGCTTCCACTTCCTCACCTACCATGGATTTCTTCTGCGCCCACATGGTTAAGGCTAGTTTCCAAAGGTGCGATGACACTACAGTCAGAGAATATTTTTAAAAAATGAGTGGGGGAAAACTGATAAACCCCCCCAAAAAAATGAGTGGGGGAAAAGAGACCGAACACAGTGGTAGAAAGAGACAAGGCAAGTTTCATTATGTAACGAGAACTACAAGAATTCAGAGACCCTGTAATTATATTTTTAACTTTATTTAATCATTCAGAGTGTAAGTTTTAAACTCCTACAATGTATAAACACTAGACTCTGGGCATGTAGTTGAATGAAAATACAATCTCTGTAGTCTGCAATATAGCACGTCAGTTGTCTTGGGGGAAACATCCCATGTTTTACTATTAGGATTTCAATAAAGATAAACCATTTTTTTAGTAACAATACCTGTTCAGACTTGATTAGTATTTTTCAACTTTAGTGGTGATGGTGCTTTTGCAAAATATATAACATTCCCAAGTCAGAGATACTAATATACAACCTAGGTCCCCATCTACCCACCATTTCACCTCCTGCACACATACCACTTGATAACCACAGATCTAGACAGATTTGTTTTAGCTCTGGCCCACAGCAGCTCAAATGGGCCCTCCCATTCTCCTGCTCTCTGTCTCAGAAGGGACAGATGCTGACCAAGCCCTGGGCAGAATGGGAACCTGGGCAAATAATAAACCCACTCCTGCATGTCAAGCATGATATTAAAGAGTTTCAATATGACTGTCATTTTCTCTACTGGCAGGGAGTGATAAATGAAACATACATTTCTATTATCTGCCCACCCTTCAGAGTGATGGATTACCTGAATGGGGTGGGATATTACTCCTGGGCTCCAGAGAATTATAGATATCTCTTCATGAATGTTGATATCAAATGGTGGGGCCAAATGGCCACAGCAAAGGCAAAAATTATCTGGTAATTCGTTCTTTTATTTTGTACTCCAAAAAAACAGTAATAATAAGGAATGTCTTTTGCCTTCTCCCATTTTCCATATTTTTTCTCCTTTGGAAAGTGAGTAATAACATCATCTTTCCTTCACTAATGGCAGTATTGGCCATAATTCGAGGCTTAAAAGCAAAGTGATGTGTTTTGAATGGAGCTCTTGGAGGCTCAATATCAACACTCTGCTACAAACGAATATTGGTAATGTTTTGCCAACCATAAGGTTGACCTCATCTGTCACAGTGGAAAATTTTAACAAGTAGAATATCACAAAGCATATAGTTATTAATACTAAATAATGACTTTAACTAAAATGGTCTGGGAGTAAAGTGTTTGCAGAAAACAAACATTTACCCAAACCACCCCCCCTTATTTCATCATTTGCAGCTCACACTTTTAAAACTGGCTTTCCTCCCTTTTCACCTTAGTAAATCTGAGTTACCCTTTATCACCTGAAGGCTGTATAGTGCCCTGCAGTCCTCATTGCAAAGATGACTATACTTCAGATGGAGATGGAGAGGCATAAAACATGTGAAAAATCTGCCTTAATGGATCTGACCCAGGACCATTCCCTGAAAGTTGTCTTATTAATGAAATCCCTGATGTCAGTTGGTTTCCTGCCCATTGGCCTCTTTATCTTACAGGTCTAAGCCAAAGCAATTCCCAGCATTTGGTTCACTAAGTCAAGGTTTACCGTAGGAGGAGGCAATGACACTGCTTTGTGAAAAAAACTGTTAGCATTACTTTAGATCTCAACCTTTAAAAAAAAAAAAAAAAAAGCCTAAAAGCAATCTTTAAAGGGAGATACAGAGTGATTTTATGATAGGGACATGTGCTACATTTCATTGCCTTCTGCCCACCGAACTTCGCCCCAGCAGTATTTAAGGACATACAAATGGCTGTGTGGATTTTCAGTCATCAAGGCACTAAACACTGGCTGCTTTTTTAGTGGGCAAAATACTGCTATAAATGTCAGACTCTGCAGGGATCATTAAGACTATAGACCAAAATTGACAAAAACATTTTCTCAGGAAACAATTCTAAACCATTTTGATCCAACTTGATTTATAAAAGAAATGAAAATATTCTAAGAATATGAGGGGGTTGTTTCTTGACCCTAAAGGAGTACCATTTACTTGCTATGAATTAAAACTCCCAAGATCTGTTGCACACAATTCAGTCTGAGAACAATCTGTTGTGGAGTCATTTAAAATCCCTGCTCAGGGAACATCAGGGATGCCTACAACAGCTGAGCTGGGAGAATGCTCAGGAAGGGGAAAACAAAAACAATAGGAGTGCATTCCCAACTGTATTATCAACTTAGGCTCCTTCTTCTGAAAGATCGAATTGTGCCTTTGTAAATGTTTCAACTTTTCACATTTTACCTTTGAAGCTATACTTGTTCTTTGAAACAGTGACTTTTTCAACCTTCTAGATACAAAGAGCCAAGCCAATGTGACACTGAAGGTGTCTTATGGGTGTCCTCGTGAGAAGCCAGAGATGGAACATAAAAAGTTCTATAATTGTCAACCATATTAGCAGTGGAGAGATGAATGAATGTGTGTGTGTATTCATTTTCTGAATCCAATCTATACTGATAGAGGAGCCACTACTTAAATAACCATTCATTGGTTGTCTTCAAAAATTGGAAGCTGCTGTTTCCATGATGAAAGATCTAATTTATAATAACAGTCCACCACATTAAAAATGAAAAAGTATCAGTCTGGTGCATCAACCTAAATTAAGCTTTAGTAAATGTTCAGACTTAGATAAATCATCTCTGTTAGAAGTGAAGAAAAATTCTTTAATATCTGATCAAGACCAAATCTGAGTTGCTTATCTGACTGCATATACAAAATGAGCTAGCACTCATTTCCTTAAGGAGTTCATGATCTTTTGACATAATCTATTAGAACTTGAAAATGTATGATTTACACTGGATATTCAATGATTGTATGACATCACATTTTTTGTGCATACTCAGAATCTCTATACCCTTGCCACCTGGGTCCACAGCTGCTTGCTCTGCCTCAGCCACTTCTGTGGCCCATCAACTCCCTCAGGCCTGCGTGGTTCCACCATCTGGTGTCAATCACTTAGTTGCTTCAGAAATTCTGAATGCTCTGCCTTAGCCTCTGACATGCAACCTGGTGACCAGCCATTTCCTTGGTGTTTCTGGCTCTTCCTACACTGAATTAGAACAGACCACCACTCCACAGAATGGGATGAACCATCCTCTTAGATACCAAAGAATCAGAATGATACAGCCTAGAAGTGTGGAGGACTTCACTCCCTAACCAATGGCAAAGATGAGATGGGAGGGAGCCTGGCACATAAATTCTCTCTCCATCCTCCCTCCCATGAACTGTTCAGAGGTACAGTTTATCCACACAGCTTATGCACAGACATTCACAGACATCCCAAGTGGACACATCTGCCAAGTGATCTGCTTTGTCTCTTTGTGGCTCATTGTGAAACACTGTCACACATCCCCTTGCATTACTTCCCTTTCTCCCTGCCTTACCTCCTTTGTCCTTACTCTCACTGCCCTGTGTTTGTACATCCCCAATGAAATATCTGCATTTAATCCCTGTCACAGGCTCTAGAGAATCTGAACTAAGCTGGTTAGAATCATCCCCACATTTTTGAATGCATGTATTTCTCAGCAAAATAATGGGGCCTGGTAGTAAGAAGAGCAAAAATAAACAAATGGAACTACATCAAACTAAAAAGATTTTGCATAGCAGAAGAAACCATCAACAAAATGAAAAGGCAACCTACTGAATGGGAGGAGATATTTTCAAATGATATAACTGATAGGGGATGAATATCCAAAATATATAAAGAATTCACACAACTCACTATCAAAAAAAAAAAACAAACCACAATCCATTTAAAAAATGGATAGAGGACTAGAATAAATATTTCTTCAAAGTAGACATACAGATCGCCAACAGATACATGAAAAGGTGTTCAACATCACTCATCATCAGGGAAATGCAAATCAAAACCACAATGAGAAATCACCTCACATCTGTCAGAATGGCTATTATCAAGAAGACAAGTACTAATAAGTTTTGGTGAGGAAATGGAGAAAAAGAAACACTTGTGCATTGATAATGAGAATATAAAATGGTGCAGCCACTATGGAAAACAGTATGGAATTTCCTTAAAAAATTAAAAACAGAAATAACATACAATCCAGCAATTCCACGTCTGGGTATTTATCCACAGAAAATGAAAACAGTAATTTGAAAATTTAATATGCGCCCTTATGTTCATTGCAGCATTATTTACAATAGCCTAGATGTGGAAGCAACCTAACTGTCCATCGATAGATGAATAAACAAGATGTAACATGCATATATGTATACACACACACAAACAATGGAATATTGTCATAAAAATAATGAAATCTTGCCATATGCAACAACATGGATGGACCTAGCGGGTATTATGCTAAGTGAAGTAGGTCAGATGGAGAAAGGCAAATGCTGTATGATTTCACTTATATGTGGAATCCAAAAAACAAAACAGAAACATGTTCATCAATACAGAGAACAATCTAGTGGTTGCCAGAGGGGAGGGGCAGGGGGATAGGTGAAGTAGGGGAAGAGGATTAAAAGGTATAAACTTCCAGTTATAAAATAAGACACGGGGATGCAAAGTACAGCACAGGGACTATAGCTAATAATTAACAACTGTGTTTGGAGACAGATGGTACCTAGATTTATCGTGGTAATCACCTCATGATGTATATAAATGTTGAATCACTATGTTGTACATCTGACACTAATATAATATTGCATGTCAACTACACTTCAATAAAAAAATTAAAAATTTTTATATTAAAAAAATGGGACACAATACATTTTATACATCTTTATGATGTTTTGAGTCCCCAAGAGAGTAACAGTCTAATTGTTAACATGTATTTGAAATTTTTATATTTATATGCAATGGAAAAAAAATGTCGCTCCATTTAAACCTTAAATGTCAATGAGGAAATCGATACCGACTTATTGTTATGCTATGTTCAGAGGGAAGAGCATGATAAGGTCCTATTTTGTCAGATCACTTAAATCCCATGACCACAATAAAATGTATACGAACTTTGAGTCACAAAGAATGTGGATGGTATTTCAGGTTTGCCACCTATTTAGTGGTGATATCTTAATCAAATTACTTAAACTGTGAGCTTTGTTCCATCCTCTGTAATGTGGTACCAACAATACATACTTCATAATGTGGTAAAATAACCAGCTCTGTGCTTAGAACACTGAGAGTGCTCAGTAATTGGTAGCTATATACAATATTATTGCAGCTTTCCAATTAAGAACAAAAGAAAAAGTCAGGTTTCTGTTGAACTTTTGGAAAAGCTATGACATATTTGAATTATGAATAGGTATTTTGCTTACAAGTGGTAGAATTGCAGCTCAAACAACAAAGGGAGATTGCTGACTCAGATAATGCAGAGAGAGAATGAATCTGTCCTCCAATGTCACAGCTGAGAAAGTTTCCTAGACATACATGGGTGCGTGCCACTATGTAGGGATCAGCAAACTTTTTTTTGTAAAAGGCCAAATAGTAAATGGTTTAGGTTTTGCAGGCCACGTATGGTCTCAGTTGGATATTCTTCTTTGTTTTTTGTTTGGTTTGTTTTTAGACCCCTCTAAAAGTGTTAAAAAAAAAAAAAAAGGCATTCTTGCTTGCTGGCTACACAAAACTAGGCCACAAGCTATAGTTTGACAACCACTGCACTATAGTATAACACAAGCAAATTGATGGACTGTTCATCATGGAATTGGTGTTATGTTGGATACAGGTATAAGTGTTTAGACTTTTAGAACCCCCCCCCCCGCCATTTCTGGGGACATACAAGGTAGAACAGAAGAGCAAGGAAATAATTTCTATCTAGCAGTCAACAAAGAAATAATTTTTGAGCACCTACCTTTGACATCTCAAAATTAACAGCACACTCATAAATTGGGCATTGTATTTTAAAGAGCCCCAAGTTACCTATATTTTGTATATCAGTATATAATAAGAGAGAGGGAGGACTATAAGGGGTATTCAAGAGGTTTAAAAGAGGCAATAGAAAGAACAAAAGAACAAAGATAGAACCTTTATACAAGTATCTATCCTTCTTCCCTATAAAGTATTCTGAATATCAAATAACGGGAGTAGATGCAGATTTAAACGTTTTCTGCCCTAATAAATTCAATTCCAAATCAGTTTTAATATTAGACATCTTTATGAATATTAATGTTTCTCAACATAAGTAACTAGAGAAAAGAATATTCAGCATTCCCCTCCCCACTCCACCCACTTCCTCTGTCTTTGCTCCTATGCCCTTTTAATGTCATTTTTCTAACAGTGACTTAGAACATTAACAAGCCTAAGAGTATTGCTCAAGATTAAACAAGTATAGCAAATTAAGTCACTACTTAGAAGAATCCACATCACTAAGTGCCATTTCTGAAGATTTACCTTTTAACATTAGACCAGTGGTTTTGAAACCAGTCTATGATCTTGCATGGAAAAAATGTCTTTATTTTCACCAGTCTTTAACTGAAATTTAGAGTTATCTTGAGTTTTAAACATAGTCAATAAGCCACAGTATTAGAAACAAACTGGTATTAGAAGTACCTGTAACTTTGTCATAAAATTACATGTTTTCATATTACATCTTATACATATTACATTTTCATATTACATCTTATGTATTACATTGAAGATGTTGCAGCTATCTCAAATATCATCTCAGCTCATCACTACTTGGAGATTACAATAGTAACTTGCTACCAGATCTAGTTATAGAATATGTTAATAAAAACAAATATAAAACCTATTAGAACTGATGAATGAATTCAGTGAAGTTGTAGGACACAAAATAGAGTAATCTGTTGCATGTCTATACACTAATAATGAAGTAGCAGAAAGAGAAACTAAGAAAATAGTCCCATTTACAATTGCACCAAAAAAAGAAAAGAAAAGAAAAGAAAATACCTAGGAATAAACTCAAACAAGGAGGTAAAGACCTGGACTCTGAAAACCATAAATCACTGGTGAAAGAAACTGAAGAGGGAACAAACAAATGGAAAGATAGTCCATGTTCATGGATTGGGAGAATAAATATTGTTAAAATGTCCATATTATCCAAAGCAATCTACAGATTCAGTGCAATCCCTATCAAAATACCAATAGCATTTTTCACAGAACTAGAACAAATAATCCCCCAAATTTATATGAAACCACAAAAGACCTTGAATAGCCAAAGTAATCTTGAAAAAGAAGAACAAAGCTGGAGGTATCACAGTTCCAGACTTCAAGTTATATTACAAAGCTATAGTCATCAAAACAGTATAGTGTTGGCACAAAAATAGACACATAGATCAATGGAACAGAATAGAGAGCCCAGAAATAAATCCACGCTTATATGGTTAATTAATCTACAACAAAGGAGGCAAGAATATGCAATGGGGAAAAGACAGTCTCTTCAACAAATTGTGTTGGGAAAACTGGACAGCTACAGGCAAAAGAATAAAACTGGACCTCTTTCTTATACCATACACAGAAATAAACTCAAAATAGATTAAAGACCTAAAAGTGAAACATGAAACTGTAAAACTCCTAGAAGAAAACATAGGTAATAATTTCTTTGACATCGCTGTAGAAACATTTTTCTAGGTATGTCTTCTGAGGCAAGGGAAACAAAAGCAAATATAAACTACTGGGACTACAACCAAAGTAAAATGCTTTTGCACAGCAAAGGAAACCACCAACAAAACTAAAAGGGAAGGGGAGATTCCCTGAGTGGGAGAAGATATTTGCAAATTATATCTCTGATAAGGAGTTAATATTGAATATATAAAGAAACAATTTGGGCGCCTGGGTGGCTCAGTTGGTTAAGCGACTGCCTTCAGCTCAGGTCATGATCCCAGGGTCCTGGGATCGAGTCCCGCATCGGGCTCCCTGCTCTGTGGGGAGCCTGCTTCTCCCTCTCCCAGTCCCCCTGCTTGTGTTCCCTCTCTCACTGTGTCTCTCTCTGTCAAATAAATAAATAAAATCTTAAAAAAAAAAAAAAGATAAAGAAACAATTTGACACACACAAAAAATTCTGATTAAAAATGGGCAGAGGACCTGAATAGACATTTTTCCAAATAAGATGTACAAATGGCCAACAGACACATGAAAAGATGCTCAACATCACTGCTTATCAGGGAAATGCAAATCAAAACCCCAATGATCTACCATTACCTTCTACCTGTCAGAACAGCTAGAATCAGAAAGACAAGAGATAACAGGTATTGGCGATGATGAGGAGAAAAAAACCCTTGCACACTGTTGGCAGGAATGTAAATTGGTGCAGCCACTATGAAAAACAGCGTGGAGGTTCCTCAAAATATTAAAAATAGAAATACCATATAATCCTGTAATTCCACTCCTGGGTATTTATCCAAAGAAAATTAAAACACTGATTTGAAAAGATATATGCACCCCTATGTTTATGGCAGAATTATCTGCAACAGCTGTGATAAAGAAGTAACCCAAGGTCCATCAATAAATGAATGGGTAAAGAAGAGGTGTGTGTACACACACCCCCACACTGGAATATTACTCAGACATAAAAAAATGAGATCTTGCCATTTGCAACAACATGGATGGACCTAGAGGATATAATAACAAGTGAAATAAGTCAGGCTGAGAAAGACAAATTCCATATGATTTCATGTATATGTGGAATCAACAAAACAACAAAGAAACAAAGATATAAACCACAATAACAACAAAGAAAAAAACCAGACACTTAAATACAGAGAACAAAGTGGTGGTTGCCAGAAGGGAGAGGGGTAGAGGGAACTGGTAAAACAGATAAAGAGGTACAGACTTCCAGTTATAAAATAAATAAGTCACGGAGAAGGGAAGTACAGCATAGGGAATATAGTCTATAATATTGTAATAATGTTGTATGGTGACAGATGGGAAGTACACTTATGGTGAGCATGAGTAATATATAGAATTGTTGAATCATTATGTTGTACACCTGAAAGTAATATAAAACTATTGATTAGACTTCAATAAGAAATATATTATTATCAAATATTTTAGTATTTTGACAACTCTACTTCACCGTAAGTGATTTCCTTTGTAATCCTATGTATTTTTCTTGACAATGCAATGTAGGTGAAGTAACTGCTCACAGTGTATATTTTTAAAAAGTAAGCAAAGCACACACATACTAGTTTACACAGTGCTTGGTATAGTTTGTAATCCTATGTATTTTATTTGGGGCATTTAAAAATGTTTTTCTGAGAAGTGTTCCATAGGCCTCCATATCCAACAAAAGACAGATGGAACAAAAATGTTTAAAAACCTCTGCTTTACGGGCGGAGCAAGATGGCGGAGGAGTAGGAGACCTGGATTTCATCTCCTCTCAGGAATTCAGCTGGATAGGGATCAAACCATTCTGAACACCTACGAACTCAACAGGAGATCGAAGAAAAGAATAGCAACAACTCTCTCATCAGAAGAGCAACTACTTTCTGGAAAGTAGGACATGCGGAGAAGTGAATCCGAGGCGATATTTGGGAGGATAGACGGTGGGGGAGGGACCTCCGTCGGCCGCTTCTGGCAAATGATAGAGCCGCGGAGCACAAAATCGGAACTTTTAGAAGTCTGCTCCACTGAGGGACGTCACTCCAGTGGCTAAGCAGGGGGTGGAACCCTCTGGGACAGTGTGGTCTCAGGACCTTCGGGGTCACAGAAAGACCGGGGGTGCCTGAGTGTAGCAGAGCTCCCATGTAATGGAGCAGGGAAGCTGGCTGCAGAGGCGGAGCCCAGGCACGGGCTCTCAGCTCGGGGTTGCCATAAACCGTGATCCGCGGCACAATCGGGCCACTGCTCCTCCAGCAGGGACCCAACAAGCGGCAGATCCGGGGAGACTCACCTTCCTCCCCCGGGAGGAGCCGCGTGGGAGTGCACCGCAGGGATCTGCTGGGTTTGGAGACTCCACCCGGGGTCGGGTGCCTGAGATAGAAACGCGCGGTCACAGGCCGGGTGAGCATGGAGTGCTGCCGGAGACCGGGCAGACGGGAGCAACTGACTGCTTTTCTCTGGGGGCTCACTGAGGAGTGGGGCCCTGAGTTCTCGGCTCCTCCAGGGCGGAGATTAGGAGGCCACCATTTTCACTCTCCACCTCCAACGCTGTACGGAAAGCTCGCAGGGAACAAAGGCTCTGGAGAGCAACCCAAGCAGACTACTTAGCCCGGACGGGCAAGGGTGGGGCAATTCTGCCTCCAGCAAAGACATTTGGGAACCAAGGCAACAGGCCCCTCCCCCAGAAGATCAGCAAGAACAGCCAGCCAACACCAAGTTTACTGATCAATGAGAATGGCAGAACTCCAGCGCTAGGGGAATACTGCACATAGAATTCATGGCTTTTTTTACCATGATTCTTTAGTCTTCCAAAGTTAAGGTTTTTTTTTAACTGTCTTTTTTTTTTTTTGAATTTTTCTTTTTCCCTTTTTCAACCAACATCTTATCAATCCCTTTTTTTAAAAAAACATTTTTATTTTTCATTTTTAGAGTCATATTCTATCCCTTCATAGTAGTTACCCGTATTTTTGGCATATATATATATGTTGTTCTCTCTTTAAAATTTTGAGATAGTTTCTTCTAACAGATTAAAATATACCCTAAATCTCTAGTATATGGTTTTTTCTACTCCCCTGCCTGATCACATTCTCTCCCTTTTTTTTTTCTTTTTTTAAATCCTCTTCTTTCTTTTTTCAAACTTCTTATCAATTCCTTTTATAAAATTTTTTATAATTATCATCTTTACAGTCATATTCCATCCCTTCATCATATCAACCCTTATTTTTGTACATATATAAGTTTTTCTTTCTTTAAAATTTTGGGAGGCACTTTCTTCTAAAAGACCAAAATACACCCCAAATCTAGTGTGTGGCACTGATCTATATACCAGCCTGATCATATTTGATCACATTCTGTTTTTTGTTGTTGTTGTTTTGTTTTGTTTGTTTTTGTTTGTTTTTATCTTTATCTTTTTCTTTTTTTCTTTTTCTTTTTTCTCTCTTTCCGTTTCTTTTTCCACTGCTTCAGGTCTTTTCAGATTTGTTTAGAGTATATTTTCTGGGGATTCTCTTACTCTGCTAGCATTTTGTTCTCTCATTAATCTATTCTGCTCTGCACAAAATGACAAGACGGAAAAAATCACCTCAACAAAAAGAACAAGAGGTAGTACCGACTGCCAGGGACCTACTCAATACGGACATTAGTACGATGTCAGATCTAGAGTTCAGAATCATCACTTTAAAGATACTAGCTGGGCGGGCACCGGGGTGGCTCAGTTGGTTAAGTGACTGCCTTCTGCTCAGGTCATGGTCCCGGAGTCCTGGGATCGAGTCCCACATCGGGCTCCCGGCTCAGCGGGGAGCCTGCTTCTCCCTCTGACCCTCTCCCCTCTCATGCTGTTTCTCTCTCTCTCATATAAATAAAATCTTTAAAAAAAAAAAAGATACTAGCTGGGCTTGAAAACAGCATGAAAGTTATTAGAGAAACCCTTTCTAGAGAAGTAAAAGAACTATAATCTAACCAAGTAGAAATCAAAAAGGCTATTAATGAGGTGCAATCATAAATGGGGGCGCTAACTGCTAGAATAAATGAGGCAGAAGAGAGAATCAGTAATATAGAAGACCAAATGATGGAAAATAAAGAAGCTGAGAAAAAGAGAGATAAACAACTACTGGATCACGAGGGCAGAATTCGAGAGATAAGCGATACCATAAGACGAAACAACATTAGAATAATTGGGATCCCAGAAGAAGAAGAAAGAGAGAGGGGCAGAAGGTATAATGGAGCAAATTATAGCAGAGAACTTCCCTAATTTGGGGAAGGAAACAGGCATCAAAATCCAGGAAGCACAGAGAACCCCTATCAAAATCAATAAAAATAGGTCAACACCCCAACATCTAATAGTAAAACTTATGAGTCTCATAGACAAAGAGAAAATCCTGAAAGCAGCTCGGGAGAAGAGATATGTAACCTACAATGGTAGAAACATTAGATTGGCAACAGACCTATCCACAGAGACCTGGCAGGCCAGAAAGGACTGGCAGGATATATTCAGAACACTAAATGAGAAAAATATGCAGCCAAGAATATTTTATCCAGCTAGGCAGTCACTGAAAATTGAAGGAGAGATAAAAAGCTTCCAGGACAAACAAAAACTAAAGGAATTTGCAAACACAAAACCAGCCCTACAAGAAATCTTGAAAGGGGTCCTCTAAGCAAAGAGAGAGCCTAAAAGCAACATAGACCAGAAAGGAACACAGACAATATACGGTAACAGTCACCTTACAGGCAATACAATGGCACTAAATTCCTATCTTTCAATAGTTACCCTGAATGTAAATGGGCTCAATGCCCCAATCAAAAGACACAGGCTATCAGACTGGATTAAAAAACAAGACCCATCGATATGCTGTCTGCAAGAGACTCATTTTAGAACCAAAGACACCCCCAAATTGAAAGTGAGGGGGGTGGAAAACCATTTACCATGCTAATGGACACCAAAAGAAAGCTGGGGTGGCAATCCTTATATCAGACAAATTAGATTTTAAACCAAAGACTGTAATAAGACATGAGGAAGGACATTATATCCTACTTAAAGGGTCTATCCAACAAGAAGATCTAACAATTGTAAATATCTATGCCCCTAACATGGGAGCAGCCAATTATATAAGGCAATTAATAACAAAAGCAAAGAAACACATTGACAACAATACAATAATAGTGGGGGACTTTAACATCCCCCTCACTGAAATGGACAGATCATCTAAGCAAAAGATCAACAAGGAAATAAAGACTTTAAATGACACACTGGACCAAATGGACTTCACAGATATATTCAGAACATTCCATCCCAAAGCAATGGAATACACATTCTTCTCTAGTCCCCATGGAACATTCCCCAGAATCGATCACATCCTAGGTCATAAATCAGGTCTCAACTGGTACCAAAAGATTGGGATCATTCCCTGCCTATTTTCAGACCACAATGCTTTGAAACTAGAACTCAATCACAAGAGGAAAGTCAGAAAGAACTCAAATACAAGGAGGCTAAAGAGCATCCTACTGAAGAATGAATGGGTCAACCAGGAAATTAAAGAAGAATTAAAAAAATACATGGAAATCAATGAAAATGAAAACACGACTATTCAAAATCTTTGGGATGCAGCAAAGGCAGTCCTAAGAGGAAAGTATATAGCAATACAAGCCTTTCTCAAGAAACAAGAAAGGTCTCAAGTACACAACCTAACCCTCCACCTAAAGGAGCTGGAGAAAGAACAGCAAATAAAGCCTAAACCCAGCAGGAGAAGAGAAATCATAAAGATCAGAGCAGAAATCAATGAAATAGAAACTAAAAGAACAGTAGAACAGATCAACGAAACTAGGAGCTGGTTCTTTGAAAGAATTAACAAGATTGACAAACCCCTGGCCAGACTTATCAAAAAGAAAAGAGAAATGACCCAAATCAACAAAATCATGAATGAAAGAGGAGAGATCACAACCAACACCAAAGAAATACAAACAATTATAAGAACATATTATGAGCAACTCTATGCCAGCAAATTCGATAACCTGGAAGAAATGGATGCATTCCTAGAGATGTATCAACTACCAACACTGAACCAGGAAGAAATAGAAAACCTGAACAGACCTATAACCACTAAGGAAATTGAAGCAGTCATCAAAAATCTCCCAAAAAACAAAAGCCCAGGGTCAGATGGCTTCCCAGGGGAATTCTACCAAACATTTCAAGAAGAATTAATACCTATTCTTCTGAAATGGTTCCAAAAAATAGAAATGGAAGGAAAACTTCCAAACTCATTTTATGAGGCCAGCATTACCTTGATCCCCAAACCAGACAAAGACCCCACCAAAAAGGAGAATTACAGACCAATATCCCTGATGAACATGGATGCAAAAATTCTCACCAAAATACTAGCCAATAGGATCCAACAGTACATTAAAAGGATTATTCACCACGACCAAGTGGGATTTATCCCTGGGCTGCAAGGTTGGTTCAACATCCGCAAATCAATCAACATGATACAATACATTAACAAAAGAAAGAACAAGAATCATATGATCCTCTCAATAGATGCAGAAAAAGCTTTTGACAAAGTACAGCATCCTTTCTTGATCAAAACTCTTCAGAGTATAGGCATAGAGGGTACATACCTCAATATCATAAAAGCCATCTATGAAAAACCTACAGCGAATATCAATCTCAATGGGGAAAAACTGAGAGCTTTCCCCCTAAGGTCAGGAATGTGGCAGGGATGTCCACTATCACCACTGCTATTCAACATAGTATTGGAAGTCCTAGCCACAGCAATCAGACAACAAAAAGAAATAAAAGGCATCCAAATCAGCAAAGAAGAAGTCAAACTCTCACTCTTTGCAGATGATAGGATACTTTATGTGGAAAACCCAAAAGACTCCACCCCAAAACTGCTAGAACTCATACAGGAATTCAGTAAAGTGGCAGGATATAAAATCAATGCACAGAAATCAGTGGCATTCCTATACACCAACAACAAGACAGAAGAAAGAGAAATTAAGGAGTCGATCCCATTTACAATTGCACCCAAAACCATAAGATACCTAGGCATAAATCTAACCAAAGAGGCAAAGGATCTGTACTCAGAAAATTATAAAATACTCATGAAAGAAATTGAGGAAGACACAAAGAAATGGAAAAACGTGCCATGCTCATGGATTGGAAGAACAAATATTGTGAAGATGTCAATGCTACCTAGAGCAATCTACACATTCAATGCAATCCCCATCAAAATACCATCCACTTTTTTCAAAGAAATGGAACAAATAATCCTAAAATTTGTATGGAACCAGAAAAGACCCCGAATAGCCAGAGGAATGTTTTAAAAGAAAAGCAAAGCTGGCGGCATCACACATCCGGACTTCCAGCTCTATTACAAAGCTGTCATCATCAAGACAGCATGGTACTGGCACAAAAACAGACACATAGATCAATGGAACAGAACAGAGAGCCCAGAAATGGACCCTCAACTCTATGGTCAACTCATCTTTGACAAAGCAGGGAAGAATGTCCAATGGAACAAAGACAGTCTCTTCAACAAATGGTGTTGGGAAAATTGGATAGCCATCTGCAGAAGAATGAAACTGGACCATTTCCTTACACCACACACAAAAATAGACTCCAAATGGTTGAAAGACCTCAATGTGAGACAGGAGTCCATCAAAATCCTAAAGGAGAACACAGGCAACAACCTCTTTGACCTCAGCCCCAGCAACTTCTTCCTAGAAACATCGCCAAAGGCAAGGGAAGCAAGAGCAAAATTGAACTATTGGGACTTCATCAAGATAAAAAGCTTTTGCAAAGCAAAGGAAACAGTCAACAAAACCAAAAGACAACTGACAGAATGGGAGAAGATATTTGCAAATGACATATCAGATAAAGGGCTAGTATCCAAAATCTATAAAGAACTCATCAAACTCAGCACCCAAAGAACAAAGAATCCAATCAAGAAATGGGCAGAAGACATGAACAGACATTTTTCCAAAGAAGACATCCATATGGCCAGCAGACACATGAAAAAGTGCTCAATATCGCTCGGCATCAGGGAAATCCAAATCAAAACCTCAATGAGATACCACCTCACACCAGTCAGAATGGCTAAAATTAACAAGTCAGGAAATGACAGATGTTGGCGGGGATGCGGAGAAAGGGGAACCCTCCTACACTGTTGGTGGGAATGCAAACTGGTGCAGCCGCTCTGGAAAACAGTATGGAGGTTCCTCAAAAAGTTGAAAATAGAGCTACCATATGATCTAGCAATTGCACTACTAGGTATTTACCCCAAAGATACAAAAGTAGGGATCCGAAAGGGTACGTGCACCCCGATGTTTATAGCAGCAATGTCCACAATAGCCAAACTGTGGAAAGAGCCAAGATGTCCATCGACAGATGAATGGATAAAGAAGATGTGGTATATATATACAATGGAGTATTATGCAGCCATCAAAAGGAATGAGATCTTGCCATTTGCAACGACGTGGATGGAACTGGAGGGTATTATGTTGAGCGAAATAAGTCAAACAGAGAAAGACATGTATCATATGATCTCACTGATATGAGGAATTCTTAATCGCAGGAAACAAACTGAGGGTTGCTGGAGTGGGGGGTGGGGTGGGAGGGATGGGGTGAGTGGGTGATAGATACTGGGGAGGGTATGTGCTCTGCTAAGCACTGTGAATTGTGCAAGACTGTTGAATCTCAGATCTGTACCTCTGAAACAAATAATGCAACATATGTTAAGAAAAAAAAAAAGAAGAAGAAGGTAGCAGGAGGGGAAGAATGAAGCGGGGGAAATCAGAGAGGTAGGCGAACCATGAGAGATGATGGACTCTGAAAAACAAACTGAGGGTTCTAGAGGGGAGGGGGGTGGGAGGATGCGTTAGCTTGGTGGTGGGTGTTGAGGAGGGCACATTCTGCATGGAGCACTGGGTGTTATGCACAATGAATCATGGAACACTACATCTAAAACTAATGATGTAATGTAGGGGATTAACATAAGAATAAAAAAAAGGAAGGGTGAATGAAAAATAAATAAATAAATAAATAAATAAATAAATAAATAAATAATCCCATTAAGACACGGACAGAAGACATGAACAGATATGTCTCCACAAAAGGCATAGAAATGGCAAACAAACACATGAAAAAATGCTCAACATCACTCAACATCAGGGAAATACAAATCAAAACCACAATGAGATACCACTGCACACCTGTCAGAATGGCTAAAATTAATAACACAAAAAACAACAGATGTTGGTGAGGATGCAGAGAAAGGGGAACACTCTTACACTGTTGGTGGGAATGCAAACTGGTGCAGACACTGTGGAAAACAGTATGGAGGATCCTCTAAAAGTTAAAAACTGTACTACCCTATGACCCAGCAATTGCACTACTAGGTATTTATCCAAAGGATACAAAAATACTGATTCAAATGGGCACATGCACCCCAATGTTTATAGCAGCAATGTCCACAATAGCCAAACTATGGAAAGAGCCCAGATGCCCATCTACAGATGAATGGATAAAGAAGATATGGAATATCTTCTGGATATTCCCAATGGAATATTAGTCATCAGAAAGAATGAAATCTTGCCATTTGCAATGACGTGGCTGGAACTAGAGGGTATTATCCTAAGCAAAATAAGTTAGTCAGAGAAAGACAAATATCAGATGATTTCACTCATGTGGAATTTAAGAAATAAAACAGATGAACATAGGGGAAGGGAAGGAAAAATAAGCTAAAAAACAGAGAGAGAGACAAACCATAAGAGACTCTTAACTACAGAGAACAAACTGAAGGTTGATGGAAAGGGGTGGGCAGGGGATGGGCTAAATGGGTGATGGGTATTAAGGAGGGCACTTGTTGTGATGAGCACTGGGTATTATGTATAAGTGATGAATCACTAAATTCTACTCCTGAAACTAATACTGCACTATATATTAACTAACTTGAATTTAAATAAAATTTTGGAAGAAAAAAAAAAAAAAAAAAACCTCTGCTTTAGACCAAGTTGACTATTCCCTCCAACTTGAAGTATTTTCTTTTCTCAATTTTCTCAGCTGTATACTCCTGATTATCCCCCTGGCCAGTCTTCTCTGTTGATTTCTCCTCTTCTCTTTGACTTGTGCATTTGTGGTCTATGGCTCACTCCTGGGTCTCTTTCTCTTCTCAATCTGAACTCTACCTGGGTGATCTCATCCCATCCATAGCCTTATAGACCACTGATAAGCCAATGATCCCAGATCTTCATCTTTAGCCTGTTGTATCCAATTCTGACATCTCCACTTGAAGATGTGATAGGAATATCACGCCTAAGCTGGCCTAAGAAAATTTCTTTTTTTTTTTTTTTAAAGATTTTATTTATTTTTTAACAGAGAGAGAGACAGCGAAAGAGGGAACACAAGCAGGGGGAGTGGAAGAGGGAGAAGCAGGCTTCCCGCAGAGCAGGGAGCCTGATGTGGGGCTCGATCCCAGGACCGTGGGATCATGACCTGAGCAGAAGGCAGACACTTAACGACTGAGCCACCCAGGCGCCCTACCTAAGAAAATTTCTGATCACCCTTCCAGAACCCAAACCTGTGCTTCCCCTAGTTTTTCCCATCTTAGTAATAGAACCATCTTCTAAACTAATTGCTCAAGCAAAACCTATCTTGGATTCCTGTTTCTTTCTTTCATGCTCCACACCCAATCCATAGGCAAGTTTTATCAACTGAACCTTCCAAACACATCCTAAATTTGCCTAATTCTCTCACTCACACCTGTTACCATCCTAGTTCTAGCAACCTTTATCACCTAAATTCATACAATGACCTCCTGACTCATCCCACTACCTCCATTATTGCCCCTGAACAACTAATCTTGTCCACAGTAATAAGAATTATCTTGGAAATATGAAACATTTCACAAGTGCAAACAGAAAAAAAGATATAGATATAGATATAGATAATACACACACACACATACACACATACACATACCACCCAGTAAGTTTTTCTGTAATAATGAATCAGATCATTGCCATTTCTCTGCCTAAAACCATCTAATTGCTATCCATTGTAGTTAGAAAAAATTAATAACTCTTTACCATGGCTTACAAGGCCCTCTATGATCTAATCCTTGGCCATATCTATAAGCTTGTCCCCATACTTCTCTTCTCCTCCCTTACAAGTCACTCACAGTGACCTCACCGCTGGTACTCAAACACACCAAGCTCACTCTCACCTCAGAAGCTTTGTATTAACAATTCCCTCTGCTTATAATTCTCTTCCATCAGATCTTTGCATGGCTGGTTCTTTCTTGTTCCAGCTTAAAACCTCATTAAAAGACTTTTCCTACTCACCCAACCTAAAGAATTCACCTGCTAATCCCTCTCTATCATATTACCCTGTTTTTTCTCTCTCTCTTTTTAAAAAATCTTTTTATTTGACACAGAAAGAGAGAGCACAAGCAGGGGGAACAGCAGCCAGAGAGAGGGAGAAGCAGGCTTCCCACTGAGCAAGGAGTTCAATGTGGGGGCTCAATCCCAGGACCCTGGGATCATGACCTGAGCTGAAGGCAGATGCTTAAAAAATTGAGCCACCCAGGCACCCCTCACCCTATTTTCTCTTGATCATAATATTTTAAATAGACATTTTTTATTCTTTGACTTTTTATTTCTATAAACACCCCTGTCACACACATGCATGCTCACACTTTATAACATAAACTCTTTGAGATGTGGGATGTTGTCAGATAGGTACAACCTTTTGAACTCCAGTACCTAGTAGGTGCTCAGTAAATGTGGAGAAGGAAGGAGGGAGAGAGGAAGAGAGGGAAAGAGAAGAAAAAAGGGAGGAGAGGAAGGAGGAGGAAAGGAGGGAAGGAATTTAGCAGTTTTAAGTACTCCGTTTAAAAATCTGTCATAAAAAGATTTCGAGCAGCATCTGAAAAGACATTTCCAGAGGATGACATTATTCACAGCACCCAGTAACTTTAAAAAAAATGTCGTGGTCATATCTTAAGGACAAGAGACAATTGTAAAAGATGAAGACTGAACACACATTGTTTCAGCTCAAGAGGCCTAATTGCAAAGTGTGCCTGCCTGCTCATCTTTCCATCACTCTAGTCTCCATCCATAATGCCAGGCTAACCAGGAAGAGTACAGTGTGGTCATTCAACCAAAGAACAATGCACCATCCTTCCACCCAGATGAGCTGATCATCTCCTAGAGAAAAAGGAGCATTAACAAGAAAATGTTTGACTGGAGACAAAGCACAGAATTAATTCCTACAGGTGCCAATTCTGACTTTCCTCTTTCAGGTTTTCAAAATGTTAAGTACTGATGGATCTGGTCACCAAACCTTAAAGTATGGTGCTTCAGGCTACACTAGGCTTTCTATTCTAATCATCTACGTGAAGAGGCTTGTGTTAGAAAGCGTGGGTGGATTCACAAGTGCTTGAGTTGAACTGTTCTACCCAGCCTGGGCCTCACGCATGGGCTTGAGAGGCATCTTTTGGAGACCTATTATGTGCTAGTCACCACGCTACATCCTGGAAACTCAAAGATCCTGGTTCCACCAATTACTCACAGAGTGCCCTAAGGAAAGATACTTAACACCTCTAACCTCAAATTTCTAGCTGTAAAATAGAAACAATGATAGGACATCAGAGCTCACTCAGGTTGTTGGCAGAATTCATATCTTTGCAGCTGTAGGGCTCCTGGCAGCTGACTTCTTCAAAGCTACCAAGGAGAGTCTCTGGGGTCAGCCTGCTAGTAAGAGTTTTTATACAATGTGACCTAATCATGGGAGTGACATCCCATCACGTTTGCCATATTCCATTGATTAGAAGTCAGAGACCCCAAAATCAAGGGTTAAAAATCATACAAGAATGTAATCACCAGGAGGTAGGGATCATGGGGCCCACCTCAAAGCCTCTATGTCCTGGTTGGGGATAAAGAGGAGTAAAGAGGCACTTATAACAGTATAATTATTGCTGCGATGGTCAAGTACAGAGTGCTAGGTATAGAGGACTATGCGCATAGCTTTTTCTGAGTGGGTGGGTGAGTGGTGGTGGTGGTGAGATTTCCTAGAGGAACGACCATAAGCTGAGACACAGAGGATGTGTACCTGTTTGCCATATGTATATTGGGGCATGGTGAGTGTCCCAGGCAGAGAGCCTGATAGAATGGAAAACATTCCCTAAGTAAAAAATAATGCATATGGCCAAACCATATTTCATTTTGTTTGTATTCTACAAATTGCTAACATCTCACCAAGAGAAAATTATCCATCATGGGCACAGGGCCACACTCAGTAAGTTTAAATACTTTCTTAAATGAATATCTAAAGGAAAGACCTTTTAAGTATGTTCCTCATTCTTAGAGGAAAGTGCTTACAGTGTGTCTTAAAGAGAAAAGATTTCCATTTTATGAGTTCTCATCATTATTTAAAATAGTGATATCCTAAGATTTTAATACACCCTTGGTCTTGAATGAGATCACAGCTCAGATCCAGTTCTTTGTCAGTCTCCGAAGTAATTATCTTCTGAAAAGAAAGGCCCCATGGGTGGGGGAGCACCAGCTGTTGAATGCTTAATACTACATACCAAGTGAATGGCCAACTGCCCAAATAAAATAGGTATCTAAGCCAGATGGAACTCTTTATTCTAATTTGCTTATTCAAATTGGAATGTAGCCAGTTCGTTTGTGAAATGTGCTTACAAAATAATATACTATTATTGACTGCTAGACAGCATCCTCCTCTATGATGTTTATACTGAACCTCCACTTCAAAAAGACCCTGAACTTTGTCCTCTACTGAATTCGTAATGATGTTCAGATTTCTCAGCCATATCTAACATCAGCTCCAGAAAAGTCCATTAAATGGGGCTGGAGAGCACAGCTTATTGTGACAGATTATAGTTAAAACAAAATTCTTACTGAATTACTTTCAAAGAATAAGTTCTAGTGGTCACATTCCTATTATGCCTATATGTGTCCAAAAGGATGCCTTCTGGTGTAAGACATAGAATTCCTCATATGAAGAGGCTAAAACGCTAGGGAGGATTCAACAGCTCATCTAACTGAGAAGCCCATAGACAGTGTCAGTTTCAGGTACAGTTTGATCATGCCTCTGGCTTCACTTCACTCCTAAATTATAGACAATTTTCTCAGCTCTGCCTACCCTCTTTTAAAGGCTGATTTCAGAGAGTGACTTCAGGTAGCAATTTACATGCATTTAACAAAAACTTTGACCATTGAGCTAAAAAAGCCACAGTCAAGCCAATCCCTGTGGCCAGGGGAATGTCATTTGCTAAATGATTTAGTTATATAATTTTGCAAGGAAGTGTGGTTATATACCTCCATCTCTGCGATGCTGGTATGAGGATCCAAGTCCCTTAGCCAGTGTATGGATGGGTCTTACAGACTACCCAGCATTTTCATCTCAACAGAGCAGTCTTTATGTTGTTTTCATATTACAGATGGATTTATGAATATAGCGGTACCTAAAGATCTCCTGAGATGCAGAGAGAATGTCAAGGACTCACTCCATGGGATTTGAAAACGTAGGACAATGAAACAACTCAGGGCTATTCCCAAGTACCCCAAACTGAAACTGCAGCACATTTAAGCACACTCCAGAACTCCAGTGTCTCATGCCCACAGACCAAACTCCCAAATTTCCCTGAAATTTGACCTCTTATTGCAACTTCAGGACCTGGGAAATAACCCCACCTGAACCAGCAGCCTATACCTGACCAGTTTATAGAATAAACTTGGAATTGTATTTAATCATGGCATTTTAAGATTCCTTTTCAAAATATTCTTTTTGCCCCTCAAATTTTCCAGGCCTTCACATCTCTCAAGATATCAAACATGATACTTTTTAGGAGCCAACCAAGTTATACATAATGCATTTTTATGTTCCTAAATTAACAAAGTGACTTTAGATCTGTGAAGGGTGCTAAAAATTATATAAGCTATGTAAGTATTTTTATTTGTTCAAACATTTCCAGTTTCCTTCAGGGCTTAAAAGTTTCTGAGAACTTTCTATTTCTAAGTAGGCCTAGTTTGTTATGGATGAAACAGACACTCCAAAAACATGTCCATTTTTTCTGAGGGGCCTCACAGCCAGGTTTTTTGTTTTGTTTTTTTTTTTCATCTTCTAGAACATCAATCATTTGGGTATAGCTAGCCCCAAACCATAGAGTACTTATATCTCTTGCTTATTTTTAATCAGCATTCAATGAGGTCAAGCAGACTATGAGACAAGGATTTGAGTGCAACTAGTTTATTTGCAAGGTGACTCCAGAAACTGCTAGTAGAGAAAAGTGAGGTGAGGTAAGAAAAGAAAGCAGCCAATTCAGGATGTGTTGTCAGGGAGCAGGTGTCTACCATGGGCTCCCAAGACTTTGTCTTGCTGGGGACTTCTGGGAGACAGAGTATAAAATAAGCTTCAGTGTGTGTGTGTGTCATCTCATCTGAGGGGCAAGTACCTGGGGTATTTTTTCTTCAAATCCTTTCCATTGTTGGCGGGGAGACTGTCCCCCAGGGGACTTAGCTCCTGGATATTTCTGGCCTTCTTATACAAAGGTCAAGAAAAAAAACCCCAAGGCAGAGACAAAGATGTCTGTAGAAGGATGCTAATAGCATGCACTGGTCCAGTGACCTAGAGGAGACAAGGGCAGGGCACCAGCATATTTGCAACAATGCCTATGGCCAAAAATTAATATATACTTGATACTAGTCCTAAGTATCACTGGCTGTTTTGGGCTCTTACCTTAAAAAAGTATTGCATTTGATGAAATTCCAGTTTCTTGGGGTTTACTGAAATCATCTCATTCACGTAACAAGTCATCATGGCAGAGCAAAAAAAAAAAAAAAAAAGCCCTGAATTTAGAATGAGCACAGCTAGATTCAAGCCTAGACTCTGTGGCCTTACATACAATGATTCTTGACTATGGACCTCAATTTCTTCAATGTAGATCAAAGGCTTAAGCTAACAATAACAGAAAACACTTAGATGGCCTTATTACATGCCAGACACCATTCTGAGTGCTTTGCAGATATTAACTCACATAACCCCCATGACAAGCAATGAGATGAAGACTATTATCTCCATCTTACAAAGAAGTAAACTGAGGCACAAAGTAGTTAAGTAACTTGAATGAAGTCACATGAGTAGTAAGTGGTAGAACCAGGAATGGAATCCAAGTTGCCTGGCTCCAAAATCAAGACCCTTACTTACCACCAGGCTTCCTCTTAATGCAATAACCTGTAGCCCTCCTTCCTTAGTAGAGACCTATAATCTTTGACTTCCGATAAAATCAGGCAGGAGTAATGGTATATTCATCTGCTGTATGTTTTGACTTCCATTGTTTGACACAAGCTCAACTTGTGTCATTCCTCTTGTGGAATAGTTTATAAGGTACATTTAGAGGAGCTAGCAATAAGCAGAAAACATCATGTACCTAGTAGGTCCTAATACAGCCCCTCTGGAAATGGCATTCGATGTCTGCACCAGGAATATTTGATTTAAATCCTTGCCTTAAAAAAAATGAATTGTCTTATCTTTCTAACACCCTTGCAAATATCTCACCAACTGTGGAAACTAAACCATCAAAAACTCATCTTCTGCCTGTTTTATTACTAAAGCATATCCTTTCAAAAATCAACCAACATTTGTTCAAGTAAGATGCCAATGAACCAGTCATCATCAGTACCAAGCTGGAATTTTCAGTTTCCACTGGAGAGTACTAGTATATATCAGTTCAAGGTAATCATTAGAAGCCAATTTCTATCATCTCTTAAAATCTGCTCCCCAAATCTCTTAAAATATCACTTTCAAATGTCTGAAAGTTTTCCTTTGAAGTCATAGTATTATGACTATATATGGCCCACTATGCTAGGAATTGAGATCTGAGGATGATGATATATCTATTTGATGTCCCTGACCTTTAAGATGCTTCAAATGTACCAGGTGAGAGGGATACATGGCAATAGAAAAGGAAAGTGAATAACATGTAGAGAGCTGGACTCTAAGTACAAAGGTACTATGGAATTAGCCATGCTGAATGGTTCAAATAATTATAATGGTGTCTAATGGTTATGACAGAATGTCATCATTCATTCATTCACCAAATAATTATTGAGCACCTATTACATGCCAGGAATTTTGCTGTAAAGAAGCTAATCTTTACAATAAGGAAGAAAGATATGGATCCTGCCTTCATGGAGTTCACAGTTCAGTTGGGTGACTGGCAGATGAATAACAACCTTTCTGCCTTTGGCATGTCCTTCAAGTGTCTTACCACTTTAACCCTCCCGGAGCCAACTCTCACTCCTCCAACAGCCATCGTAACTGATTTTTTTCCACTTCATGCTCTTACTGGCTCTCCCCATCATGTCAAGGAGGGTTACAATGATGTGTTTTGAAAAGAAAAAGAAATGGCCACCCTTTTTTACTGTAAAATCCTCCAGCTAGAGCCAAAGCCCCCTCAGGCATCAAAAATGGAGGCACATGGAAAAATAACCCGGCCATGCAGAGAGTGCAGTAAGCATGGAATTCTCCACATATTGAAGGGGTGAAAGGAGAGAGGTTTAAGAAGCAATCATGCCAAGAAACACCAGAAGAGATTACAGGAAGCCACCTATCCTGGCTTCCCCGGGTCACCCTCAGATCACATTCTCTTTTGAGGTTTTGAAGGCAAATTTGTCATTAGATATGGTTTTTCTGCTATATAAGAGAAAAAGAAACTAAACAGAATTCCTGAGGCGAGAAGAAGGTAAGAGAGGAAAGAATGGACCAATGGTGCTATAAAATGCAAATGATAGCCATTGTAAATAGTAATGATAATATGAAGTCGAATATGCCTCTGACATTCTGTAAAGCTTCCGAACATTCTGCCCACCCTTCTGAGCAGAATTCATTTGGTTCTTTGCTTACTTTACACTTAGTTTTCTCACTGTGAACAGCAACTAAGGATGTGATTCTGGCTATGATAACGTATGACTCACGCACATCCATTGGCACCTATTTTGGTCTCTTAGCAGATGACCTTCCTGACCTTGACAGCCTTCTCTGCTTTAGGACAATTTGCAGGATGGAATTTAAGCATAACCAATCCTAATTCCTTTTATCCCCAAAGGCTCCCAAGACAGCAATCTTTGGAATGATCCATGCCTTGCAATTCTCACATTTCTCTTATCTCTGAGACTACTTTTCATGTTCGCTTTGATGCTACTTGAAAATATTCTCACCTTGACCTCCAATAAAACAGAAAATCCCAAATATATCTTGACCTCTTCTTATGTCAACTCTTGCAATACGACCTCCTAATACCTTTCTAAATCCCTCTTGAACATGAGAATTCTATTTAGTGTAGCCGCCCATAACTCACTGATCTCAACTATAGTTATTCTAATCATTAAAAAAAAAAACAAAAAACCTTTTCTGTAAACTTCTCATGTATTGCTTCTTGAAGCTCATTTTATAGCTAAGGGCTTCGTTCCCTTTATGTCAGGTTTCCACTGTAAAATTTAATTGGAAAATTGAGGCAAAAATATGAATAATCCAGGGAAGAGCTGAAAGAAAAATTAGAAACTGGAATGGTTTTACCAGCAATGCTGGCTACTCTCCCATCATCTATGTGCTTATTGCTTTGAGTTAGGAGGGAAAAGGAATTAAGACCAAGGAAAAGATCAGGGTAAGAGAAGGGGTTAGTAGGAGGATCCTCAGAATCAAATCTGGCTAAAAAAGAACCCAACTTTGCTTCCCATCTTTCGCACCCATCAAGTGCTGCTTCACAGTAAACTTTGACTTGGAAGACGCCTTGAAAAGACTCTTTGTGTCTTGAAAATAGCATGAACATTGGGAATGGATGAATTTGGACTCTAATCCCAGCTCTATCACTTACTTGCTGTATGACTTTGGGCAAGTTACTTACCATCTCTGAAATTGTGTTCACATCTACAGAATAAGGATAATAACGGCTTCCTCATAGGATTGTTGTAAAAATTAAAGGAGATAACCTAGAGAAAGCATCCATCAATGGAATACACTTAATATACCTTTGACTGAATGATCTGAAGAATATGTTAAATAGCAAGGTAACTGATTCAAAATTCCACCAAGATGACAAACTGCAAACCCAGCAAGACATCAGATGTCTTTTTATATTTACCCAAGGTATCCCATTTGTTGGAGTAGCTTTCCTCCTTGATTTAGTAAAGTACAAATAGGCTGGCCTTAAAACAGTTGTCATCAGTAAGTATTTACTAATGGTTCACTATATATATGCAACACTGTACGGGTGCCATAAGGGAAGCCAAATCAGTATGAAACATGGCCTGGGTCCACAGGGAGTTAATAACTGAGGTGGACTAAACTTCATTCAGGCAGGCTAAGTGGTTTTACTATCTTTCAGATAACAATTCTCAAACCTGCAAGATCTTCACACTGATCTGGTTTGCATATTAAATATGTATTTCAGTAGGATGGGTTCCAGAAATCTGTATTTGTGATAAGCTTCTAGGTAATTCTGACATTCACCCAAGCTTGAGAGCTTCGCTTCTTTAAAAGATGCCTCTTTACTGTACAGATTAATTTATAAATCAAGTCACATCCAAACTATGTTAAGAAGTCCAGGGAGATGTGCTTGTCTCAACACTAATAAATATGTCATTTCTCAACACCACTGTTTTCTGTTGGTTGCACTGTGTGTGAATTAACTGTTGGGATTTTTGTTCTTTTAATTATTAAGGTAACTTTGCAGGTCCTGAATGCAAGTGGCCTGAAGAAAATTATTATATAGAAAATAAAAATAAAACATAGTAGAATCTTTTCAGATGGATGAACCATGAGATACTATGGACTCTGAGAAACAAACTGAGGGTTCTAGAGGGGAAGGAGGTGGGGGGATGGGTTAGCCTGGGGTGATGGGTATTAAGGAGGGCACGTTCTGCATGGAGCACTGGGTGTTATACGCAAACAATGAATCATGGAACACTACATCAAAAACTAATGATGTAATGTATAGTGATTAACATAACATAATAATAAAAAATAATAATTAGAACTAACAAAAAAAAAATCTTTTCAGATGTCTGTCAATGGCAAAACTAAATGTATAAATGGAACAATTTACAGCTCAATGAGCAAATGATCCATCAATAAATGTATTAATGCAACCTGTGCCAAAACCTTTAGACAGAGCTCCATCCAAAGTAACTTGCCCAAACCCTTCAAGCCCCTTCCTTTAGGATGGGTGGATTCCATCTCATATACACTGTGTTCAAAAACAAAGCATTACAATCACACAGTGCACTGTACCATAGTAATGTTGTATGGGTTATTTTACGCAGGAAAGCTGAAAGTATTCATGAGAAGAAAATAAGAATACTGAGTACATGGGGCGCCTGGGTGGCTCAGTCGTTAAGCGTCTGCCTTCGGCTCAGGTCATGATCCTGGGGTCCTGGGATCGAGCCCCGCATCGGGCTCCCTGCTCAGCGGGAAGCCTGCTTCTCCCTCTCTCACTCGCCTTGCTTGTGTTCCCTCTCTAGCTGTCTGTCTCTCTCTCTCTCTGTCAAATAAATAAAATGAAATCTTAAAAAAAAAAAAAAAAGAATACTGAGTACATTAGTGGAAATCACAAATTCTGATTTTAAAAGACATGGTCTCAAAAAATTTTAAGTATTTTATTATTTCTGGATTCAGACATCAAAAAGACCCTTACAAGCTTTACTCGCTCATCCAATGATGTCATTCAACCAACGTTTACTGATTACGTGTTATTTTCTAGGCATTCACTGTTGTAGATGCCCTGCATGCCCCCATCCACCCTCTTCTTAGCTCTCACCATGCTCTTACATGGGCTTTCTTCGTCAACCAGCTAACTTTCTACCCGAGGGTGTTCTTGGACTAAGCTCGAGTACAAGGCAGGCCCAAATGCCAGGAGCTAATACCCCTCAAGCAATGAAGGATGGGAGTCGGTGGATAAATATGTCAACTTCCTCACCTTTGGGTGGGACAAGTCTGACAAGGGTTTTGTCCTGCTTCTCACAAGTCCCTAGTGAGATCAAGCCCCAGGTGCTCACAACATGGTTATGAATATATTCTACACAGTCTTCCTTCCCTTCCCCATCTTACTTCCTACTCCCTCTTAGAGCTTCTTGGAATCACCTTCCAAACAACCTACTTGCATTCAAAGCCTCATCTTCAAGGTCTATTTGTAGATGAACTTGGACTAAAACCCTAGGTCATAGGAGAGTGAAAAAGACACAGCCATGCCCTTGAGAGATTCAGTTTGAGAGACAGACCCAAACAAGCTGATAAGTGAGATATGGTCATATAAAATAGATCCCAGTGGCACAGTAGGAATGACTCTCCACACAAGGAAGGCCTCACAGATGAGGTAAACATTCTAGCTGTCACAAAGTATGAGTAGAAGGTTTATATCTAAATAAGAAGAGAAAGGCATTTTAGACAACTGGAAGAGCATGTACAAGCATGGTACCCCTACCACCTTTTACACGCACATGTACAAAATCCTTGAAATATCTTGTGTACTTGGAGTCCAGAGTACACGGAGAAGAAATACAGAAGATAAAAGTTTTTTTTTTTTAATTAGTTGCTTGTGGCTGGTAGCCCAATGCACCTTTCCTCCCCATAACCACGCCTTTGTGTAAGGCACTACCAAACTGAATCTGGGCTAGCCTATGAATCCTTTGTAGTCAATAAATCACAGTGGAAGGGACCTGTGCAGTTCTGGGCCTCAGCTTTAAGGAGACCTGACCACTTTTGTTTTACATTTTACACTTTACAGAGCCCTGAACTACCACGTAACACGTCTGGTCACCCTGCGAGAGCCATCAAAAAGAGAGGCCAAATGAAGAGGCCGGGATCCTGGAGTCTTAGGGTCCCTGAACACAGCTGTTCAAGCCAAGGTGCCAGACATAGGAGTTCATTCATCTTATGTATACCAGCCCCAGCTGCTATCTGACTTCAGAGACCCCAAGAGAAACCAGGAGAAGAACCATCCAACCCACAGAATTGTGAGAGATACTTAAAAGGTTGTTTTAAGCAGCTAATAAAAAGGTTGCTGAGGGCTGGTTTATTATGCAGCAATAGAGAAACCAAACAGTTGCCAAAATGTGAGCAGTGCTGAAAGCCATAATGAGAGGTCTGCACTTAATTTGGACAAAAGAAATTAACAAAGCAACAACCCTGATTCGAGTTCAGTGAAATGGTTTTGGACAGAGAAGATGAGGATTTGAAAGGAGAGCCAACATTTGTCAAAGGTCCATTACGTTCCAGATACTTTGTAACTCTTACCTCATTTAATCACAAAACACTGTGAGGTAGACACAGTTATCCCCATCTTATAAAGAATGGAGAATCAGAGAGCTTGACAAGCCCACCCTGGGTCACAGTATCAGAGCTGAGACTAAGCCCAGGACTCTTTCGTTCCAAAAACCTTGTTCTTTTCACTTCTACACCATGATGCCTTGGGGGTGGGGATGGGTGTAAGAAATGTTTTATTCAAAAGATATTTAGGAGGTAGAATTCGCAAACATGGTGAATGACTGAGATGTATCTGGGTCATGGGGAGCATTCTCCAATGATCTTGGCTTCTACCTCAAGTGATGGGTTATTAATAGAAGATGCATAGTTGCATGCTATCGAATTAAAAGGATCAGGTAAGAAGTAACCAATCTTACATATAAAGGAATAAGGTGACATTTTAGGGTTTTGCCTTTGGAGAGTGTTTTTGCAGAACTGATGACAATATGTATAAAGAAGATCGAGGAAAATAAGAAATTCCGAACATCTCACATGGGAAGGACTCAAAATATTTCTCAGTCCTCCAGGCTTCAGGTCAGAGGTCGCCTTAGTACAAGCCCACTGAGATTTTATACTAGGGCTAGGAGAACTATACATACATCAAGAACCACTGAAGGAAAGTATTTCTCTCCTTCAGTGTCCAAAGGGCAGAATTTTTAGTTTACCAGAATTAGAAGGGAAGAGTTCAGCAAAATATTTTTAAGAAACACAGCTGCACTATAAAAATAGTATATCAGTACCATTTCTCAAGAACTAAAAAATTTAAAAAAGATATAAAAGTGAAAACTATATTCACCAGAAAAAATGCTACCTACACATTCATGCACTCTGAAGCACCAGAGGCAGGATAGAGAATGTTCCTGTGAGAGCCATGGATACTCTGAAAGCCAAACAAAAAACAACAAACAAAAAAACAAAAAAACAAACAATCAAAGCTCGCAGAGGAAACAGTAACTTTATTTTTATTGTGTTTTAGAGCAAGAGAAAAATTAAATGTTCTCCACTTTAAAAATTAACAAAAGGGAGCACAAAATACTTTCCAACACATAACATTTTATTTTTTATTTACAATAAAACTCTCTCTCTCTTGAATCTCTGCAATGAATACAGAAAATAAAGAAACTAAGCGAACTCAGGCCCTGCTGATTGCACAGCCCAAGGACTCTCCAATATACCAGACTGCCTGTTACAGAATCAAAAGAATGTCCTTCCGTAGAATTAAGCCCCTGAAAAGAGAGAAAATAAAGAGTCCCAGGGGAACATTACGCTCCAGTCAGAGTGAGCCGTCTGCTGCCCCTAACACACCACGCTCTGTTAATATGGTGTGATGAACTGAATTTTCCCAAGGCCACAACATTATCTGTATGACTTCCAAGGGTCAATCAGAAGAAGCCTTTAAAAGAGTTTTTGTGTTTTTTTTTTTTTTTTTTTTTAAGCAGTAGCAGTGTTGTTTCTCCCTTGCGCCTTTGGAATGCTCACTGTCTGGCTATCCCCTTCTGGATGCTCTCTTAGGAACCCAGCTGCCATTCTGTGAGAGGCCCAAGCCACATGGGCAAGCCACGTGGAGTTCCCTCTGGTCAATATTCCCGCTGAGCCCAGGCATTGAGTCATCCCAGACATGACAGAAGAGGCCTCCAGAGGATTCCAGGCCTCTGCTCTCAAGCCACTCCAGCCAACTGAATCTTCCGAGAGGACGACCCAGACACTGCAGGACAAAATATTCTCTCCCCACTACACTCTGTCCCAATTCCTGACCAAGAGAATCTGTGACCATAAAAAAAGAGAAAGAGAGAGAGAGAGATTGTTGTTTTGCACCACTATTATGGTGGTTTGTTACGTGACAAAAAAATAACCAAAATAATATATGTATTCGGTAAATACTGTTCCCTTTTCACTGCCTAGCTGCCTCCTACTCATATTTGTACATCTTATTTTACCCACCATTTTCTCCAGGAAGCATCTCACTATTCCCACACCCACCCATAGAGAGGACATAACGCACTGTATCTTAAGTACCTGTTCATCATTTGGCCTCTCCCATTACACTGGGGTTCTCGGAGAGTTGAGTGGTATTTGTTTACTGCTGTTTTCCCAGAGTCTAGTGTAGGGTATGATACCAAAGAGCTATGCGTGGATCAAAACATGGCACCAGCCCTCCAACCAGTGCACTGAGGAAGGACACAGAACAGTCATGCAATTAAGCTAAGTGGGCCTGCAAAGACTAAATGTTCACAAGCCTGACCCTTCCTTCTGTACCTGACAAGATGTTAGGATAGGTTTTTCAAAACTCAAAAAGGTTAGAAATTATGGGCCGCATACAGCACCATTATTGTAAAATAACTATGATTAACATGCTAATGGCATTAACCGGAGAAAGCAGACAACATGCACCAACAGATGGGTAATGTAAGCAGAGAGATGGAAACTCTAAGAACAAACCCAAAAGGAAAGGCTAGAAATCAAAAACACTCTAAGGGAAATAAAAAAAAAAAAATGCCTTTTATGGGTTCATCTGCACACAACCAAGGAAAGAATCAGCGGGCTTGAAGACTTTTTAATAGAAACTTCCAAAACTGAAATGCAGAAGGGAAAGAGAAAACCAGAAAAATGGGGCAGAATATCCAAGAGCTGAGGGACAATTACATTACACTTTGGATATAATAACAGCATTCTCATCCATCATCTGTACTCGTCAAGAAGTTAATCACAGATGATTAATCCAATACTTACATGCAAATTCATCCATGTAAGAGGAGGCCTATATCACCACACATATAAACAGCAATCTGAGATGTTGATAAAATCTCAGTATTCTGAGTAATAAAAATAGCATCTCTAGGGTATATTCTTCCATGAGGAAAAATGTCTTTCTGGGGGTGGTTTTGTAATTTTTTAAATTTAAATTCAATTGGCCAACATATAGTACATCATTAGTTTCAGATGTAGTGTTCAATGATTCATCAGTTGCATATAACACCCAGTGCTAATTTTTAATTACAAGTTTTCTTTTGGCTATCCATATACTGGTGTTGCCTTAGGAGAATGAACTTGAGGTGGATTTTCAATAGATAATATGTTTAAGAGAACTTGGGGAATCTTCTAGAACAGTATTGTCCAATAGAAATATAACATGAGCCACATATGCGCTTATAAATTTTCCAGAAACTTCATTAAAAACGTTTAAAAAAAACCCAAAGAAACTAAATGGGAAGCCGTATTTTATTTAATCCAATCTATCCAAAATATTATCATTGTAGCATACAATCAATATCAAAAAATATTAACGAGATGGGCGCCTGGGTGGCTCAGTTGATTAAGTGACTGCCTTCGGCTCAGGTCATGATCCTGGAGTCCCTGGATGGAGTCCCGCATCGGGCTCCCTGCTCGGCAGGGAGTCTGCTTCTCCCTCTGACCCTCCCCCCTCTCATGTGCTCTCTCTCGTTCTCTCTCTCTCAAATAAATAAATAAAATCTTTAAAAAAAAATATTAACGAGATATTTTACATTCTCTCTTCCATACTAAGCTTCAAAATCCCATGTTTCAGCTGCTCAATAGCTACATGTAGCCAGAGCTACCATAATGGGTAGCATACGTAAAGGACCTTAAAAATAAATTATGGTTCCCAAACCAGACATACCAGAATAACCTGGGAACTTTTTTAAAATTCAGACTCTTGGGTCTCACCCTAGACCTACTGAGTCAGAATCTGCATTTTAACAGGATCCAGTCCAGGTGATTCATGAACATTAACACTTGAGAAGCACTGGTTTAATAGGATGGGCCTTCAGGAGAAATTAGAGAAGTAGAGAAGAGCGAAAGAATAGTACAAATTTAATGTGCTCTAATAAGCTCCCAGGTGATATTGACGCTGCTGGTCCTTTGGCCACATTTTGAATAGCGAAGTCCTAGAAGGTTTAGTCCGGAAGTATCCACTGAGTACTTTCTATTTTCTCAGCATTCTGTCAAGTAAAAATGTACTAGACTCAATCTAGTCCCAGAGCGACCTAGGTCTACTTGGAAAGACAAGACCATCGCAGATGAAAACACTAGAAAGCAATAAAGGGCAGTATTACTAAAACAACAAAATACTGACTCAGACCAGCAATGCTAGGAGCTTTCAGGGACGGGAACAATTTGAGACAATGAAGCTTCTCTGGTTACCAGAGAGGAGTTTAAGCTGGGCTGTGGAAGCCAAACAGCCGCCTTTAAAGAAAAGGTAAAGGGGGGTAGGAGGGGAGTCTGGACTCTGCTTACTCTGTGCAATGATTCTTGGTCATTCGTTGTTTTCGTTACATGATCCCTAAACGTTTTGATCAGGCACACACCTACCCGTAAAAACATTAACACACACCCTAAGACTATGTCGATTTATTTATAAACCATGTATATATACTATGCCAATCCATAAATCCTTATAAAGATTAATTTCCTGATCTTTTGGAATAAAAATTCACATACATGTTCCAGTGTCATATTCCCGCTTTTAACAGATTCAGAAGCCACACTGCTCTAAGCCAGCTTTTTTTTTTTTTTTTTCCCCCAGGAAAACATCTCGGTACCCAGTACAGTGTGATTCAATAAACAGAGTGGCAGGGGAATGCCAGGAGCCTGGGGGTGGTCCCAACTCCACTGCAGCAGCAGTCCTCACCAAGGGACAGAGTTCAGCCCACCACAGGAGAGTTAGCTGTGCTGGAGTGGGGCAGGCCTCGGAGGAGATCTGGGAGGTGCTCTTCCCCTGGCAAAGCCTTTCATTATCCTTCAGGTCTCAGCCTAAATGGTCCTCAAAGAGGCCTTCCCAGACCTCACAATCTAACTTCCGGTCTGTTTGCTGAACTCATTCAGCCCATCGTGTTCTTTTCCTACCTAATATTCATTATAATTTGTAACTCTTAGCTTATTGGGGGGATCATGCCTTTCACAGCGGTGTTCCCTCACTGCAGTGTAAGCTCTTCATCACTGTAAGTGGTGAGCCCTGGCTCCAACATAGCAGGGTCTCCATATACTTTTGTAGATGGAAAGACAAAGGAAATTAAATATGGCCATTGTGGTCCTTTTCGATCATACGTATGTTAAAATTTTCTACTATGCGATGAGATCACTCTTCTATCTCTAAGCAAAAGAGTCAGAAGTGACTGGACCTTACCCACTGGAGCTCAGACGGTGATTAATTGCCCACACTGCTGTATGTCCTGGAAGGGTGAGAGGACACACAATGTGAAAATTATTCACATTTTTATCTCCATTTTGGCCCATTCTTAATCATGACTCTCTTTTTATAAATGCTTTTCCTGTGTGTCGGGAAGATATATATTGTTTGGGCCTGTGAGCCATATTGGGCTTAATGGGGAAATGTCAGCAACTGTCAAAATCACAACTCTTGGCCGAGGTTGAGGGAATCCAATCAAGCAACATATGGTCGACAGCAGAGGGTTTGTTCTCTACTTTCTCTGGGTTTTTATTTTGTTATTTGTAAAATGGATGCAGTTGGTCATAAGTTATTTGATTCCGTTTAATCAGTGCATATGAGCTGAGATCTGTTTACTATGTTTGTCTAACAACACAACATGCCCCAACTTTAAATACTGATCATACCTGACATGCACAAGATGCCAACGGCCAAGATCTCCAGCTATTATTACACTCAGCATTGGATTATATTCTTTTCCAGCCACATCTTCCAACATCGCATAAGCTTGCCTTTGATGTCATTATCAATCCACTTTTATTCAATATTTGTCAGGTTGGTTTGCTTAGCTCACTTTAGGGACCACAACTGAACGTGTGCTAACTGACCCTAAGTTTGCATCTTGCTGTCATGTGAGTGTGTGTTTTAATAAAAACATCTAGCATAGCCTCATTCTGATGGGGAAGTTTCATAAATATGCAATCATCGATCCTTGTATAGCTGCCTTTAATCAAATTTATTTTCTTGAGTAGATTCCATGCATGTACCATTTTGTCATTTCTCAAGTGAGGGAGGGCTCAGAAGTTGCCATAAGCAGCAAAAGTTCCCATTTTATAGAATACCTTTCCACTGTATTGAGATTTTTCATCTTTCATAATCTTTCTGGAAGATGTTTCTGAGGGACTTCTCAGAAGACAGATGCATCGCTTTCTGTGACTGATGACGGTCTGACTTCACAAGTGGCCTTTTTGAGAGGTTACTAAGACTTGACACATTAACATCTCATAAATCTACTACGTTCCACTTCTAAAACATGCATTTCCTTTCCACCCACCAGAGCAGGGAAATGCTTGGGCTTCTCTGCTGTCATGCCTAGGAAAGGTAAAGGGGAGCCGCTTTTGCACAGATATAAACCTGCTCGAGGTCTCAGGTGTTTTATGTACATACCCCACTTCTCTCTTGCAGCCTCCAAGAAAACACATATGACCTTTGATAGTTCAGAAAAATCTTGTACGCCTCTCTGATGTCTAATAATTTCATTATTCTTCCTGGAATGATGTACCAGCCGGTAGAGACAGCTTGTGGAACTCGGCTCATGGGTAATTGTTCAGTCTCGTGCTGTTTTAACAACATTGGCTCCATCATCAGTGCAAATAGAAACAGTGGAAAGAATCTGAGGAATGAGATATTTATTTGGAATTTCGGCGGCGATTATGTTTTCCCAGGCACCGCAACGAAGGTGCACTTTCTGGGAGACGAGGCAGCCACACGGTGCTACCAAGTCCCCTGTGAAGGCATGCTCAATATTTGCTGCTAATGATTATGATATAAGTGCATGAGGCAGCCGTCAGTTAACAAACCCTGTGAGTCTAAATTGGCCCTGATTTAACTTGCCCTTCAAGTAAAGGTTAAAACATGGAGAAACTCAAAATACACATTTTGTACAAGAAATACACTGCAGCTTTTGAATGAATGCACAAGCCCTATGTACCTTTTTTTAAAGGAAGGCATTTAATGTTTCCACTCTTTCCAACTATGTCTCCTCTGAGAGAAAAATCTCCCTCCCCCCCGCCCCCTTCTCTCTTCAGACACACACACACACACCCTTCAGTATAATCATAAATAAGAAAATTCCAGAATGTAATGCAATGCTCTTCATTATCACAAAACGGACTGTGTATGTAATATTTCCTGCAATTGGGCTCACAAGCTTGCAACGTTTTCAGGATGGGCTGGTGCTTCTATGATGAATCACTTGCCCTTCCTTCTTTCCTATTTATTGTACTACCGGTTTACTCACTATGGAAGACCTCACGCTATCACCATCTTCTAGGGATAGACTTACAAACGTCTACACCAGTGGTTCTCAGCCCTAGCTGCACAGTAGAATCACCTGGGGAGCTTTTCAAACTCACCAGGCCCAGGCTGCACCCCAAGGTGATTAAGTCAGAACTTGGGAGCTCGAGGACCCAGGGTCAGCACTTTCAAAGCTCCTGCAGTGACTTCGCTAGGTAACAAGGGGTGAGAACCAATGGTCTGAAACATGGTTTCAACGGTAAAGAGGCAGCTGTGAGTTAAAAATCTAAGGTCCATAAAGCCATTAGACAATGGGCAATTGTGTAACCTGGAAAGAATTCACAAAGCAAGACTTTGGGAGGATGGCAAGAAGTAGGACACGTTAATGTGACAGGCTTAGCAACTGCTGCCTTGTGTGAGGAAGCTTCCAGGGTGGCATGTGGTCGACTGCCTGAGTTCTCTGCACTTGTGACCCATGCAGGGTCCTCCGCATGCTCCCTACCATCTCAGAGCCCAAGGTGCCCCTTGCACAAGGGGGGGGGGGCAAGGAGATGACCAGCAGCTACTTCGTGCCCTGACGATGAAGTGGACTGACCCAGCATCAGTGAACCTCTTCTGCAAAGGGCCTGTCCGTTCATCTCTAAAGCTCCTTTGGTCACTGGGCAACTACTCAGCTCTGCCGGCCGTAAATAGGAGGTAAATGAATGGGGGTGGCTGGGTTCCAACAAAACCTCATTGACCACCACCGGGAGTGGGGCCCTGTTTAGCCCACAGGCCGCAGCTTGCCGGCCCTGCATGAACACATGCCTCGTGGCTGCTAAGTCGGCTGCGGTCCCTGACGTGAGGCACGGCCTGTAGTAGGCCAGCTCCCTACCATCGTCACATCGCATGGTTCTGTCTCTCAGCGCCACGCAGGCCTCCTTTCTGGCCGACCAACCCAAAGCTGGCGGAGGACAGGGAGGAGAGCCCCCATGGCCGCAGTTTCCGGGAAAGCAGAGGGTGTGCTCTCACCTTGTTGTCCTCATGGTCACAGAGAGGAGGAACAGGAAAGCGAGGGCCGGAGTGCGGGGCCCAGAGCCTACTGACCCCCAGCTGCGCGGTGCTTTACCGCAGCTCTCAGAGCTGAGGCCACAGACACTAAAGCCATTAGGGAAACTGTGAATTAAACCATGAGTCATAAGGAGCTGCCAAACTCCCTGAGATGCAATAAATCATTACTGTCAACTGCTCAGCACGAGTAATAAAAAAAAAAATCAATGCACTTAGCTAGAAATGAATTTGAAAATCGTGCTTTAAATAGTAGTAATGTGTGAGCAAAATAAACAGAGAAACAGCCCTGCTATTTCATTTTTCAAGGAAGGACAGAGGAGAGTGACACCAGGGGGTTAGTTTCTTTTACATCAAGAGACGGAGAAAGAGACGGACAGAGACAAAGAGACAGAGAGGGGGGAGGAGGCGGAGGGAATGAATGATGAACAGCTGTGTGAGTCAGCAGTTACAAGCAAAACAGTGGGGTGGTTCACTCCTTCCTGATGATATGAAACCCATCTTCCCCCCACATACACACCCCACTGCAGGCTGTATTTCAAAGGCCAGATCCTTCCCAGGGCCTAAGCTGTTCCTTGGATACTTCCGACAAGTCCTTTATCAACTAATCATTTAGTGATTGCCTCTCATGCTCCAAGCCTATGCTCAGGGCTGAGAATGCATATCGAGGGGAGCCTCTGTTCTTGCCTCTAAGACCTCACTTGCCACTCTTTGCATTTGCTAATTCAGTTGCCCACTTTCCTAACTTCTCCCCCAGGAAAAATCATAAGGACCAAATCCTGTCTATTTTCTCAAATGGCTTCAAAGACCCATGTCATCACTGGGTATTATAGAATTCTTTGCTGATGTACTTTAATCTTAGACTTTGGCTTTCTTCTTGTAGCTGTCAAAGACACAGAGTGTGGGGGTGTATTTCTCATTAAATCCTTTCCCACAAAACACCAGGGTGTTTTCAGTGTTTAAGAAGAAATGAAAAGTGGGGGAGGGAGGAGAAAGATGGTGGAGGAGTAGGAGACCTGGATTTCATCTGGTCCTAGGAATTTAGCTGGATAGGGATCAAACCATTCTGAACACCTATGAACTCAACAGGAGATCGAAGAAAAGAATAACAGCAACTCTCTGAACAGAAAAGCAACCACTTTCTGGAAGGTAGGATGTGCAGAGAAGTGAATCTGAGGTGATATTTGGGAGGACAGACGGCAGGGGAGGGGGCCTCCATTGGCCGCTTCTGGCAAGTGATAGAGCCATGGAGCACAAAATCGGAACTTTCAGAAGTCAGCTCCACTGAGGGACGTCGCTCCAGGGGCTAAGCAGGGGGTGGAACCCTCGCTGGGACAGTGTGGTCTCAGGACCCTTGGGGTCACAGAAAGACCGGGGGTGCCTGAGTGTGGCTGAGCTCCCAGGTATAGGAGCGGGGAAGCCGGCTGCAGAGACAGAGCCGAGGAGTGGGCTCTCAGCTCAGGGTGGCCATAAACCGTGATCCACAGCACAGTCAGGCCACTGCTCCTCCAGCAGGGACCCAACAAGCAGCAGATCCAGGGAGGCTCCCCTTCCTCCCCTGGGAGGAGCAGCGTGGGAGCGCACCACAGGGATCTGCTGGGTTTGGAGACTCCACACGGGGTCGGGTGCCAGAGATAGAAATGCGCGGTCACAGGCTAGGTGAGCACAGAGTGCGGCCGGAGACCAGGGAGACGAGAGTGACTGACTGCTTTTCTCTGGGGGCTCCCTGAGGAGTGGGGCCCCGAGTTCTCGGCTCCTCCAGGGCAGAGATTGGGAGGTCGCCATTTTCACTCTCATCCTTGAAAGCTGTACAGAAAGCTTGCAGGGAACAAAAGCTCCTGAGAGCAAACCTGAGCAGATTACTTAGCCCGGACTGGCAAGGGCGGGGCAATTCCGCCTCCAGCAAAGACATTTGGGAACCACGGCAACAGTTCCCTCCCCCAGAAGATCAGCAAGAACAGCCAGCCAAGACCAAGTTTACTGATCAGTGACAATGGCAGAACTCCAGTGCTAGGGGAATACTGCACATAGAATTCATGGCTTTTTCCCATGATTCTTTAGCCTTTCAAAGTTAATTTTTTTCACTGCCTTTTTTTTTTAATTTTTCTTTTTCCCTTTCTCAACCAACATCTTATCAATCCCTTTTTTAAAAAATATTTTTTATTTTTTATTTTTAGAGTCATATTCTATCCCTTCATAGTAGTTACCCTTATTTTTGGTGTATATATATATATAAGTTGTTCTCTCTTTAAAATTTTGGGATACAGGTTCTTCTAACAGATCAAAATGTACCCTAAATCTCTAGTGTATGGCTTTGTTCTGTCTCCTGCCTGATCACATGCTCTCCCTTTTTTTTTTTTAATCCTCTTCTTTCTTTTTTCAACCAACTTATCGATTCCTTTTCTAAAATCTTTTATAATTTTCATCTTTACAGTCATATTCCATCTCTTCCTCATATTAACCCTTATTTTTGTACACATGTAACTTTTTCTTTCTTTAAAATTTTGGGAGGCACTTTCTTCTAACAGACCAAAATACGCCCAAAATCTAGTGTGTGGCACTGATCTATGCACCAGCCTGATCATATTTGATCATATTCTTTTTTTTGTTTTGTTTTTTGTTTGTTTTTATCTTTTTCTTTTTCTTTTTTCTTTCTTTCCCTTTCTTTTCCCCCAGTTTCAGGTCTTTTCTGATTTGTTTAGTGTATATTTTCTGGGGACGTTGTTACCCTGTTAGCATTTTGTTCTCTCATTCATCTGTTCTCCTCTGGACAAAATGACAAGATGGAAAAAATCACCTCAAAAAAAAGAACAAGAGGCAGTACTAACTGCCAGGAACCTAATCAATATGGACATTAGTACGATGTCAGAACTAGAGTTCACAATGATATTTTAAAGATACTAGCTGGGCTTGAAAAAAGCATGGACGTTATTAGAGAAACCAATTCTGGGAAAATAAAAAAACTAAAATCTAACCAAGTCGAAATCAAAAAGGCTATTAATGAGGTGCAATCATAAATGGAGGCTCTGCTAGGAAAAATGAGGCAGAAGAGAGAATCAGTAATATAGAAGACCAAATGATGGAAAATAAAGAAGCTGAGAAAAAGAGAGATCAACAACTACTGGATCACGAGGGCAGAATTCGAGAGATAAGTGATACCATAAGACAAAACAACATTAGAATAATTGGGATCCCAGAAGAAGAAGAAAGAGAGAGGGGAGAAGGCATATTGGAGCAAATTATAGCAGAGAACTTCCCTAGTTTGGGGAAGGAAACAGGCATCAAAATCCAGGAAGCACAGAGAACCCCTCTCAAAATCAATAAAAATAGGTCAACACCCCGACATCTAATAGTAAAAGTTACGAGTCTCATAGACAAAGAGAAAATCCTGAAAGCAGCTCGGGAGAAGAGATATGTAACCTACAAGGGTAGAAACATTAGATTGGCAACAGACCTATCCACAGAGACCTGGCAGGCCAGAAAGGACTGGCAGGATATATTCAGAGCACTAAATGAGAAAAATATGCAGCCAAGAATACTATATCCATCTAGGCTGTCAATGAAAATTGAAGGAGAGATAAAAAGCTTCCAGGACAAACAAAAACTAAAGGAATTTGCAAACACAAAACCAGCCCTACAAGAAATCTTGAAAGGGGTCCTCTAAGCAAAGAGAGAGCCTAAAAGCAACATAGACCAAAAAGGAACACAGACAATATACAGTAACAGTCACCTCACAGGCAACACAATGGCACTAAATTCCTATCTTTCAATAGTGACCCTGAATGTAAATGGGCTAAATGCTCCAATCAAAAGACACAGGCTATCAGATTGGATTAAAAAACAAACATCGATATGCTGTCTGCAAGAGACTCATTTTAGACCCAAAGACACCCCCAGATTGAAAGTGAGGGGGTGGAAAACCATTTACCATGCTAACGGACACCAAAAGAAAGCTGGGGTGGCAATCCTTATATCAGACAAATTAGATTTTAAACCAAAGACTGTAATAAGAGATGAGGAAGGACACTGTATCCTACTTAAAGGGTCTATCCAACAAGAAGATCTAACAATTGTAAATATCTATGCCCCTAACATGGGAGCAGCCAATTATATAAGCCAATTAATAACAAAAGCAAAGAAATACATCGACAACAATACAATTAGTGGGGGCTTTAACACCCCCGTCACTGAAATGGACAGATCATCTAAGCAAAAGATCAACAAGGAAATAAAGACTTTAAATGACACACTGGACCAAATGGACTTCACAGATATATTCAGAACATTCCATCCCAAAGTAACAGAATACACACTCTTCTCTGTTTCCCACAGAACATTCTCCAGAATAGATCACATCCTAGGTCACAAATAAGGTCTCAACCAGTACCAAAAGATTGGGATCATTCTCTGCATATATTCAGACCACAATGCTTTGAAACTAGAACTCAATCACAAGAGGAAAGTCGGAAAGAACTCAAATACATGGAGGCTAAAGAGCATCCTACTAAAGAATGAATGGGTCAACCAGGAAATTAAAGAAGAATTTAAAAAAATTAATGGGAACAAATGAAAATGAAAACACAACTGTTCAAAATCTTTGGGATGCAGCAAAGGCAGTCCTAAGAGGAAAGTATATAGCAATACAAGCCTTTCTCAAGAAACAAGAAAGCTCTCAAATACACAACCTAACCGTCCACCTAAAGGAGCTGGAGAAAGAACAGCAAATAAAGCCTAAATCCAGCAGGAGAAGAGAAATAATAAAGAGCAGAGCAGAAATCAATGAAATAGAAACCAGAAAAACAGTAGAACAGATCAACGAAACTAGGAGCTGGTTCTTTGAAAGAATTAACAAGATTGACAAACCCCTGGCCAGACTTATCAAAAAGAAAAGGGAAGTGACCCAAATAAATAAAATCATGAATGAAAGAGGAGAGATCACAACCAACACCAAAGAAATACAAACAATTATAAGAACATATTATGAGCAACTCTATGCCAGCAAATTCGATAACCTGGAAGAAATAGATGCATTCCTAGAGATGTATCAACTACCAACACTGAACCAGGAAGAAATAGAAAACCTGAACAGACCTATAACCAGTAAGGAAACTGAAGCAGTCATCAAAAATCTCCCAACAAACAAAAGTCCAGGGCCAGATGGCTTCCCAGGGGAATTCTACCAAACATTTCAAGAAGAATTAATACCTATTCTTCTGAAACTGTTCCAAAAAGTAGAAATGGAAGGAAAACTTCCAAACTCGTTTTATGAGGCCACCATTACTTTGATCCCCAAACCAGACAAAGACCCCATCAAAAAGGAGAATTACAGACCAATTTCCTTGATGAAAATGGATGCCAAAATTCTCACCAAGATACTGGCCAATAGGATCCAACAGTACATTAAAAGGATTATTCACCACCACCAAGTGGGATTTATCCCTGGGCTGCAAGTTTGGTTCAACATCCGCATATCAATCAATGTGATACAATACATTAACAAAAGAAAGAACAAGAACCCTATGATCCTCTCAATAGATGCAGAAAAAGCATTTGACAAAGTACAGCATCCTTTTTTGATCAAAACTCTTCAGAGTATAGGTGTAGAGGGTACATACCTCAATATCATAAAAGCCATCTATGAAAAACCCACAGTGAATATCATTCTCAATGGGGAAAAACTGAGCGCTTTCCCCCTAAGGTCAGGAACATGGCAGGGATGTCCACTATCACCACTGCTATTCAACATAGCATTGGAAGTCCTAGCCACAGTAATCAGACAACAAAAAGAAAAGGCATCCAAATCGGCAAAGAAGAAGTCAAACTCTCACTCTTTGCAGATGATAGGATACTTTATGTGGAAAACCCAAAAGACTCCACCCCAAAACTGCTAGAACTCATACAAGAATTCAGTAAAGTGGCAGGATATAAAATCAATGCACAGAAATCAGTGGCATTCCTATACACCAACAACAAGACAGAAGAAAGAGCAATTAAGGAGTCGATCCCATTTACAATTGCACCCAAAACCATAAGATACCTAGGCATAAATCTAACCAAAGAGACAAAGGATCTGTACTCAGAAAATTATAAAATACTCATGAAACAAATTGAAGAAGACACAAAGAAATGGAAAAACGTTCCATGCTCATGGATTGGAAGAACAAATATTGTGAAGATGTCAATGCTACCTAGAGCAATCTACACATTTAATGCAATCCCCATCAAAATACCATCCACTTTTTTCAAAGAAATGGAACAAATAATCCTAAAATTTTTATGGAACCAGAAAAGACCCCGAATAGCCAGAGGGATGTTGAAAAAGAAAAGCAAAGCTGGCGGCATCACAATTCCAGACTTCCAGCTCTATTACAAAGCTGTCATCATCAAGACAGTAGGGTACTGGCACAAAAACAGACACATCGATCAATGGAACAGAATAGAGAGCCCAGAAATGGACCCTCAACTCTATGGTCAACTCATCTTTGACAAGGCAGGAAAGAATGTCCAATGGAAAAAAGACAGTCTCTTCAACAAATGGTGTTGGGAAAATTGGATAGCCACATGCAGAAGAATGAAACTGGACCATTTCCTTACACCACACACAAAATAGACTCCAAATGGATGAAAGACCTAACTCTGAAACAGGAGTCCATCAAAATCCTAGAGGAGAACACAGGCAGCAACCTCTTCGACCTCAGCCACAGCAACTTCTTCCTAGAAACATCACCAAAAGCAAGGGAAGCAACGGCAAAAATGAACTATTGGGACTTCATCAAGATAAAAAGCTTTTGCAAAGCAAAGGAAACAGTCAACAAAACCAAAAGACAACTGACAGAATGGGAGAAGATATTTGCAAATGAGATACCAGATAAAGGGCTAGTATCCAAAATCTATAAAGAACTCATCAAACTCAACACCCAAAGAACAAAGAATCCAATCAAGAAATGGGCAGAAGACATGAACAGACATTTTCCCAAAGAAAACATCCAAATGGCCAACAGACACATGAAAAAGTGCTCCACATCGCTTGACATTAGGGAAATCCAAATCAAAACCTCAATGAGATATCACCTTACACCAGTCAGAATGGCTAAAATTAAGAAGTCAGGAAATGACAGATGTTGTCAGGGATGCAGAGCAAGGGGAACCCTCCTACAGTGTTGGTGGGAAAGCAAGCTGCTGCAGCCACTCTGGAAAACAGTATGGAGGTTCCTCAAAAAGTTGAAAATAGAGCTACCATAGGATCCAGCATTTGCACTACTGGGTATTTACCCCAAAGATACAAAAGTAGGGATCTGAAAGGGTACGTGCACCCCGATGTTTATAGTAGCAATGTCCACAAAGCCAAACTGTGGAAAGAGCCAAGATGTCCATTGACAGATGAATAGATAAAGATGTGGGGGGGGGGTGTCTGTATATATATACACACACACATATACACAATGGAATATTATGCAACCATCAAAAGGAATGAAATCTTGCCATTTGCAATGATGTGGATGGAACTGGAGGGTATTATGCTGAGCGAAATAAGTCAATCAGAGAAAGACATATATCATATGACCTCACTGATATGCAGAATTCTTAATCTCAGGAAACAAACTGAGGGCTGCTGGAGTGGTGGGGGGCGGGAGGGATGGGGTGGCTGAGTGATAGACATTGGGGAGGGTATGTGCTATGGTGAGTGCTGTGAATTGTGTAAGACTGTTGAATCACAGACCTGTACCTCTGAAACAAGTAATACATTATATGTTAAAAAAATAAAAAATAAAAAATAAAAAAATAAAAGGAGATAGCAGGAGGGGAAGAATGAAGGGGGGGAAATCGGAGGGGGAGACAAACCATGAGAGACTATGGACTCTGAGAAACAAACTGAGGGTTCTGTAGGGGAGGGTGGAGGGGTGTAGGGGGATGGGTTAGCCTGGTGATGGGTATTAAGGAGGGCATGTATTGAATGGAGCACTGTGTGTTATACACAAACAATGAATCATGGAACACTATATCAAAAACTAATGATGTCACGTATGGTGATTAACAACATAATAATAAAAATAAATAAATAAAAAAGAAACGAAAAGCTATGGTACTTGTTTAAATGGGTACAAAGTCTTGTGGGGAGAGGGAAACAAAGTGAGAAGAACAACTGGTAGGAATTTCACAATTACTATCTGCAAACTCAGAAAAATAAGGAAGGGAGAGTGAAATGCCTGCATGGCATGGAAGGTCTTCTCCAGGAGGGCATCTGCGGTAAGTACAAGGCACAGTGGTGTCCCCCAGGTCCCCCCACACACACAATGTCCACGTCCTAATGCCCAGAACTGTCCATCTGTTACTTTGCCATGTAATGATTACATGGCAAAAGAGACTTTGCAGATGTGATGAAGTTAAGGATCTTTAGATGGTGAGACTATCTTGGACGATCTGGGTGGGCCACTGTCATCACAGCGGTCCTTACAAAGCCAAGGAGGTGGCTGGAGGGTCAGAGTCAGAGAGAAAGAGATTTGAAGATGCTGCACTGCAGGCTTTGAAGATGGAGGGAGGAGCCATGAGGTGACGAATGCAAACAGTCTCAGAAGCTGAAAAAGTCAACAAGCACATTCTCCTTGAGAGCCCCCAGAAAGTGAGGCAGCCCTACAGTCTCATTTTAGACTTCTAACCTCCAGAACTGTAAAATAATAAATTTGTGTTTAAGCCACTTAGATGGTAATTTGTTACATCACTGATAGGGAATGGATACATCACACCTGCAGAAGTATATTGCTAACAGATGCAGAAACGAAGTACCCTTTCATGCAAGTGTGCTAATTTGCCGCCCTAGTTGATTTGTTTATACTCATGATAAGCAAAGCACTTTATTTTTTTTTTTCGCCCTCTGCTTCTCTGTTCTAAATAAGACCATCACAGTGGTTTGTTGGGAATTTGAGGATATTTTATTGGCACAGCATGTTTCTTCAATCAGATTATTCGTTGCACTAATGATTGAAAAACACAGGAAAATACAAAATAGCACACAGGGAGCTGGAGAAAATGTTCTCTAAGATACAGGAACAATTCCATATTTGTGGGTATGTGTGGTCATGAATGAAAGCACTGTCTAGCCCATGAGAGCTTTAGGACTCATATAAACACAGTGATAAGTAACTTCAAAATAATTTTATCTTAAACGTCAAATGGCCCTTGTTTAAAATGAAAATATATTGTATTTACATATACCAAAGTTTAATACAGAGTCCTTTTTACATCTCCATTTAAAAGACCCTCATTTATGAACAAATTAGTGTTCCATAACAGGGACCTTTCCGAGTAACATTGCTAATTGTTCAAGTAATCAGGGTCACAGTAGGCTGCAGAACAGGAGTCCGGCTCTGAGCATTCTGAACTCTCAGAATTCTGATGTTTTTATTAATCCCTAACCCTTCATAGGCACCTTCCTATGGCCAGGGCATTGTTCCAAGCACTTTATAAATATTAACTTGTTTCATCCTCACAGAAGCCTTTTGAGGTAGATGCTTATTATCCCCACTTTACCAACTAGGAAACTGATGCACAGAGAGGCTAACTTGCCCACTGTTCTAGAGAATTGAAGCCCCCTGGAAATTATCATGAAGGGGACTTAAGGACTCTTGGCCAACTCCCAGGTACCCCAGTAACTCTCCAGCAGGAAGGCAAGGAACTGGCCCTGATGAAGGGAAGCTTTCGTGGATGAGGACGTGACAAAGCTCTAACTCACCCATGGCCATGGCGGCCAGTCACAGAGGTGGGTGGTGTAAGGTCCTCGATAGAGGAACACTACCAAAACTAAAGAACTGTTGGTGGTCAAGAATAAAAAACAGAATGATCATTTAGGATTTATAGGATGCTCCTCTGACTGAAGAATCGTCCTACTGGGACAATCTCCTTCCTCTTGGGGCTAAAGTGGCTCAAGTCGTCTCTGAGCTGAACACAAGTGCAGACAGACCATGGTGGGAGCAGAAGAGCTCAGCACAGGCCAGACCCCAGTTGGAAAGTGGAGTGATTACCAGAGAAGAGGAAAAAGGATGTTGCTGAGAGACAAAAAGTTCTCATTACAGGGAAAAAAAAAAAAAAAAACAATTTGTAACCATGTGGGGTGATAGATGTTAGCTTATTGTGGTAGTCATCTTGCAGTATATACATAAGCAAATTATGTCATACACTTTCAACTTACACAATATTATATGTCAATTATATCTCATTAAAATGGGGGAAAAAGGATTGCTGGTCCAGTTTGATCCCCACAACATCATTAAGACAAGTCCATCACATGGATCCAGGAGAAAAATAAACCATGACGGTAAACAACAAAGCCAGCAGTCTTTCAAGTGTTTGTTTATTCTAGAATAGTAAAAACATTAAAATATTTCATTGAATATTTTAAAAATTGAAGCTTAATTATTTCCATGTAATATAGTAAGTCAAAGTGGCTCATAAAAGCTTATAGCAATTCACCATAACAAAATTTTTCCCACTAGCATGTCAGTTACAGGTAATTAGGTCTTTTTAAATGGCTTGTGACTCTAAACTTTTGTCTTTATTTGTCTCTAAGTATTTTAATATTCCATGCTTATGTCCACCATGAGATAAAAGTGTTTTTTTCCTACTGAACAAAAGCTTTGTCCCTCTTCACCTCAAAAAAAGCAAACTGGAACCCAGAACATTTCATTTATCAGAACTCTTATTTAGAGTTCCACAAATTCTAACTAAGAAACAAACATACTGAAAATTGAAACAAGGAAACATTTGGCTTATTTAAGAACAAGTACCCAAACATATGTGTCTAAATTTTCTGAGTTTTCAAATCTTGGCCCAAAATATCTTGGGGAAAGCAGATATACCCAAGAGGTTTCTTGGCATACATCTTTCTGAGTTGTAAATACTAGGAAAATAAGTTTCCTCTAGATAATTTTGGCATGTTGAGTGTTAAGAACAGCATTTAGAACAGAATCTGATTCCATCAAAAGTTAGTGTTGAACTATAATTTTAATCAAGTTATGTAAGCTACTAATTTCTGACAGCTTATGTATTTATATTTATTCTGCCACAAAGTAAGAGAGAGATGGGTGTGGTGTCTCATCAGTATTAGAATACTAGGAAGGGAGTGAATCCACAGGTGCCCTCATGACCTGGTGCAGGGCCATAACTGGAAAGACAGATGGCAGCAGAAGATTGAGTAACTCCTGGAGTCTTAGGAGGGTCTCCAAACTCTCATGGGCTATACCTCCAGAATCCCCACTGGGTTCTCATGGTCAAGAGCCAAGAAAGATCCCCTTATAACCCAAGTAGGGAAAGCAGTAGAACAATCTTGGTAAAACATATCCAGAGCCTTTTTCATAACAGAGGCATAGGCTTCAGGAGCAAAGACTTTACCAGAGCTGTGCCCCAGAGATCCTCTCATGAGAGGCCCATCTAGCATTCCTATCTCACTTAACCCAGAGAGGAGAAAGCCATACAAGAAACACTGGTGGTGCTCACAGGTCAGAGTCACAGGTTCACTAAAAGACTAGATTTATTTGGAGATGATAGAATGCTTCACCTCCTCCACACCTCAGCACCACACCAGTAGGGCTCCAGTAGAATAGCGGATTGCAGCTGAAAGAGCTGAAAGACACAGACCCTCTCTGAGAAGGAGTGCTTAGGAAAGTCCAAAGTCAAAAGAGGAGTCAAAGACAGGACACCAGAGGAATGTGAAGCCTCTGATGCCTACAGCTACAGCAAACATCAAACAAAGCCCAACTCCTATCCTGATTAACATAAATACTCACGCTAGAGGCCTTTCTACCTTAGTTCCTATTACCCAATACAACATATTTAACTTCTGAATTAAAAAAACACAAGCCAGGGGTGCCTGGGTGGCTCAGACGGTTAAGCGTCTGCCTTCGGCTCAGGTCATGATCCCAGCGTCCTGGGATCGAGTCCCACATCGGGCTCCCTGCTCCTTGAGAGCCTGCTTCTCCCTCTGCTTCTCTCTCTCTCTGTCTCTCATGAATAAATAAATAAAATATTTAAAAATAATAATAATAATAAAAATTAAAAAAACACAAGCCAGGCTAAAAAGGAAGAAAAACAGTCTACACAAAGTAAGCATCAGAACAAGATTCAGATGTGACACAAATGTTGGACTTACCCAACAGGGTATTTAAAATAACTCTAGTGTGATAGCAACTCTAATGAAAAGAACAGACAACATGCAAGAAGAGAGGAGTAATAGAAGAGATTTGGAAAAAATGAATAGGAAATGCTGGAAATCAAAACCACTGCAACAGAAATGAAGATTGCCTTCCACAGACTCATGAGCAGACTCTATACCGCTGAGGTATCCATGAGCTTGAAAATAAGTCAATACAAACTTCCCAAATTGAATTGCAAAGGGAAAATAAAGAACAGAACAAAACATTCAAGAAATGGGGGAGATTTCAAAAGATAAAATAGGTGTGTAATTAGAATACCAAAAGGAAAAGAGAAATTTTTGAAATAATAATGGCTGAGAACTATCCAAAATTAATGATGATTAATGATGGACAAAAAACCACATCCAAGAAGTTCAGAGAATGCCAAAGAGGATGAATACCAAAATTACATACATACACAAACACACACACACAGGCATATCATATTCAAACTGCAGAAAACCAACGATAAAGAGAAAATCTGGAAAGAAGCCAAAGAATAAAAACACTTACCTTTATTAGAACAAAAATATAAATTATACCTAACTTATCAGAAACCATGCAAACAAGAGAAAAAAGTGAAATATTTCAACAGGTGAAAGAAAAAAAAATCACCAACCATGTATTCTATATCCAGCAAAATTATCCTTCAAAAAATGAAGGACAAATAAAGTTTTTCTCAGACAACAAGGTAATTTACCACCAACAGACCTATCCCAGGAAATGTTACATAATTTTCCTTCTGCTTGAAGAAAATCTTTTAAGTCAGAAGCCTGGCTCTACATAAACAAAGGAAGAGCATCAGAGAAGAAATAAATGAAGCTAAAATATAATATTTCTTTTTCTTTTTCTTAGTTGATCTATAACATAACTGTTTAAAGTAATAGTAATAATGCATCATGTCATTATTGCATATGAATAAACAATTCCCAAAGGAACAGGAGGGGGAAAATGGGAGTGTACTGTTAACAAGGTACCTGTAATACACATGAAATGCAACAGTGTTATTTAAAGGTGAACTCATATTAGTTTAAAATGCAGATTTTAAAATTTAGGGACCACTGCAAAGTTTTTTTTTTAAGATTTATTTTTTTTGAGGGGCGCCTGGGTGGCTCAGTCATTAAGCATCTGCCTTCAGCTCAGGTCATGATCTCAGGGTCCTGGGATCGAGCCCCACGTCGGGCTCCCTGCTCAGCAGAGAGCCTGCTTCTCCCTCTCCCACTCCCCCTGCTTGTGTTCCCTCTCTCACTGTGTCTCTCTCTGTCAAATAAATAAAATCTCTCTTAAAAATTTTTTTAAAAATTTTTTTAAAGTTTTTTTTTGAGAGAGAGAAAGAGAGCACATGAGTGGGAGGAGGGGCAGAAGGAGAGGGAAATAAGCAGACTCCCCACTGATTGGGAAGCCTGACTCAGGGCTGGATCCCAGGACCCTGAGATCATGACCTGAGCCAAATTCAAGAGCTGGATGCTCAACCAACTGAGCCACCTTGGCGCCCCTACAAATTTTTCTAAAACAAGTATAATTGCTACACTAAAAGAAGAGATAAAATTGAATTATATAAAATATTCAGTTAAAACCATCTCTGGTTTTAGAAACCAGAAAAAGAAGCCTCTGGTAATAAGCAAAAAAGTTATAAACATAGTTGATATGAACCCAAATATATTATTACTTTAAACACAGCAATTAAAAGACAGCAATTGTTATACTGCACACAAAACAAAACCCGATTATTTTTTGTCTGCAAGGAAACCACTAAAAAGACAAAATACTCTTGACAGGTTAAAAGTAAAGGGATAGTGTAATATATGTCACCACTAATCAAAAGAAAGTTAGTTGGAGTAGCTATATTAATTTCAGACCAAGCAGAGATAAAAGGAGGCACTACATAATAATAAAGGGATCATCTAAGAACACATAACAGCCTAAACGTGTATGTACACAACAATAGAACAAACATATATGCACCCAACAATAGAACCATCAAAATCCAGGAGGCAAAAGATGATGGAACTGAAAGGATACAATGAGAAATCAATTACTGTAGTTGGAGACTTTAGCCCTGCTCCCCACCCCATCAATAACTGCCAGATCAAGCAGGCAGGAAATCACTAAGTCCACAGTTGACCTGAATGGTACTGTCCATCAACGTAATCTAACTGACATATGTAGAAGACTTCATCCAACAGAAAACACACTTTCTTCTCAAGCTTGCATGCAATATTCACTGTGATAGACCACATTCTGGGCCATAAAATATATCCTAACAAATTTAAAAGAATAAGCTATACAAAGTATGTTTCTCAGACCACAACAAAATTAAACTAGAAATCAGTAACAGAAAGATAGCTGGAAAAATTCCCAAATATTTGGAAATTAAACAACCCACGTCTAAATATCACATAGGTCACAGAACAGCTTCAAGAGAACTTTTAAAATATTTTGAACTAAATAAAAATGAAAATACAACTTTTGAAAATTTGTGTAATAAAGCAAAATCAGTGTTTAGAAGGTAATTTAGAACATTAAATGCATGTATCAGAAAACAGATTAAAAAAATCACTAACCTAAGCTTCCACCTTAGGTCACTAGAGAAAAAAAGACAGTTTAAGCCTACAGCAAGCAGAACAATAGAAACTAGGGCAGAAATCAATGAAATTGAAAACAAGAATAGAGACAAATCAACAAAACCAAAAGCTGGTTCTTTGTTTTAGAAAAAAAAAAATCAGCAAAATTGACAAACCCCTAGCCAGGATAATCAAGAAAAAAGTGAGAAGACACAATTACCAATATTAAGAATGAAAGAGGCGTCATCCCTATTATTCCATGGACATAAAAGGATAATATAGGAATACTGTGAACAATGTGATGTCCACAAATCTAATGATTTAGATGAAATGGACCAATTCCTTGAGACATACAAACTACCAAAACTCTTACAAGGACAAATAGATATCCAGCTATTGAAATTATTAAGGAAAGTGAAAGAATAAAATAACCTCACAAAAAAGAAATCACCTGGCCCAGATGGTTTCACCAGTAAATTCTACCAAATATTTAAGGAAGAAATTTTATCAATACTTCCCAATCTCTCCCAGAAGGCAGAGGGAACACTTCTTCATTCTACAAGGTCATCATTACCCTAATGCCAAAACAAGGTGACATTACAAAAACATAAAACTACAAACCAGTAGCTCTCATTAGTATACATGCAAAAATCCTTATCAAAATATTAGCAAATCAAACCCAAAAATAACTATCCACTACAATCAAATGAGATGTATTCCACGTGTGCAAGACTGGTTCCATATTTAAAAAAAAATCAATCAATGTAATCCACCACATGAGCCTAGAGCATCTCATAGAGCCAGGAAGTAAAAAAAGTGCTTGAAAAACAAAACAAAACAAAACAATTCCAATAATGATGGAGTTATGTAAAAGGGATATAAAAGCCAACTAAAAGATCTGGAAGAATCTGAGCTACACAATTAAGTAGTATTAGATTATAACCCACAGTATAATATAAATAGCTATGAATCTACATGGATATAAACAAATGACTGAATAAACAGGGAATAATAAAGAAATCTCCCAAGGAGAAAGGTTCTAAATAATTTATGCAGATATTCTGCCCTTAAGGAAGTGAAACATAAATTCTCACTTTTTAAGTGTGTTTTATGTCTAGTGACTTTCTTCCAAAGAGACAGTGTGGAAAGGGAGGGGGGAAGAAGAGTCACTTGACCATGAAGAAACCTGACAAACACTACCTTAGCCAGGTGATCAAGGTCAACATCAACAGTGAGAAGTCATATTGATAGTTATGTACTCATGATATAATGTGATGAGCATGGCACTTTCTCTTTGTTAATCTTCCTTCCAAAAACAGATTACTCCAGTATAATCATGAGAAAAACATCACACAAACCCCAATTGAGGGACATTCTACAAAATATCTGACCAGTCATCCTCAAAACTGCTAAGGTCATCAAAAATAAAGGCAGTCTGACTAACTGTGACAACCTAGAGGTATGATGACTAAATGTAAGCTAGTATCCTAGAAAGGATCGTGGAACAGAAAATGGACATTAGGGAAAAACAGAGGAAATCTGAATAAAGTATGGAGCTTAGTTTATAATCTTCTATCAATATTGGTTTATTAATTGACACATGTACCATATTAGTTTAAAATGTTAATAGGGGACACTGGATATGGGGTATATAAGAACTCTCTGTACTATCTTTGCAATAATTCTGTAAATCTCAAACTGCTCTAAATACAAACTTTACCTTAAAAATGATCATTATTATTTTAAAATTAATAAAGCATGTCAAAATACTTTTCAGGGTAAGCAACACAGGCAGAATGATTTATCCTGATCTGCCATTGTAATGTCCATATACACAAATATGTTTGTCCAAATGAGTAATGTGTGTATCTGCCACACATCAATAGGGACAGATTTTTTTTTTTAAGGATTTATTTATATATTTTGAGAGAGAAAGAAAGCACATGCGAGTGGGGGGAGGGGCAGAGGGAGAGAGACTCCCAAGCCTGCTCCTTGCTGAGTGGGGAACCCAACGCAGAATTCAATCTCACCACCCTGAGATCCTGACCTGAGCCAAAATCAGGAGTCCAACGCTTAACCGACTGAGCCACCCAGACACCCAAACAGAATTCAACTGATGAGCATCCCAGACAAGCTCCATACCCAATCCTTCACACCCAAGTGCTGCAGTTGTATTCACTAGATATAGAGATGATTAAATGAGCATTGTATGGTTTTGAAAAATTGAGAAAGAAAGATAAAAGGCAAAACTTGACTATCTCGTTCTACCTTTGAATTGTATTGCTTTGGGCCAGCCATTGTTCCAACACAGGTTTAGTTAGTATGGCTCTTCTTCCTTTCCATGGCTGATCCTAATAGGTTGTTTAATGGTTAAAAGCAGACCAAAGTCAGGAAGAGAGAAGAGAAACTTCAGGAGAGGGAAAATCCAGAAGCTGAGCCCAAACCCCTAAATAAATGATTTGCTCTAGAGGCTCCATTGTCTTTCTCTTATCTTCTTCTAACTTTTAAGTGACAATCCTATTCATGATAAATCTCTTTCTGTCCTGGCTTATGGCTTTACAGATGACTGGCACTTCTAAATTGTGAGAATGGTTTACCTTTCTGGCTGAACAGTCACTCAAAAATCATTTTATTAGGGAAAAAAACAGGGCTACCAGCTCAGTGAATTCTCTCTTGGCAGCATATCTTTCTATTTCAGAATTTCATTGTGACTTGTTTGCCTTGTCCCTCTGCCACCGTCTAGTCTAACATCCTAATAACAGCCTACAACTTGTAATTTGGATTTTCAAAGCTGTGTTTTTCAGACATGTTCTTTCTATCCAAATCACAGACACCATTTCAATGTCAGATAGAGGGACAATGAGAGAAAATAGGCACAGGCACAGGTGCGTGTACACACACACACACTCACATGTGCTCATACATGCATAAGCACACACGCACCCACACACCTTCAGATCAAAGCTTTGCCTGAATCCTAGCTCCAATATTTTCTGGTTTTTGCTTTTCTCTGTTTCTGAGCATCTAGCTTCCTGAGCTATGAAGGAAGTTTGGGGTGTGGGGTATGTTTATTATTCAGTGACCTTAAAGAGAATTCCAACCATTATATTTTCAAATCAATATTGAATGCTCTCCTACCCAAGATACAGAGATCTTTGCAAATAAAAGAATTTTGACCTTCAAGAACATTTAATTTAAGCATACAAGCATCTCGTATTATTGCTGGAGTCCTTATATTCTCCACTTTATCTATTCTACATTCCATGCCAGTCATGATTAAGTTAGTGAAACTTACTGTGCTCCCAGTGTCTTCCAATATGAGGAAGGATTGTTTACATCTCTCTATCCACTTACTTCCTCCCACAAATGTTCCCACCTCTTAAACAGAAATACTGTTTACAAACACCTCCAAGGGAAAGTTCGTCTACTTTTTAGCTGTTGAAATTTTAGAGCTCCAAGTGACAAAAAGAATTATTTTCACATAAAATGCAGTGTTGGACTAATCTGTAATTTGTAAAAACAATAAGGTAGCATTACAAACATTAGCAAACACAGCCTATAGTATAAATTATCTTACTGCTTAAGTTTGTGACTGCTAAAATTTAAATACAGGAGGCAAAATAATTGACAAGATTCCTACTAAGCACGGAGTAAGACTCTTTTTAATGTATTAGTATTATGTGCCAAGAAATGGCAATTAGCAAAGTAAACAACTGTGCTATTATAATAATTAAATTCCTTAAGTTAGCTGTTCTATAATTTGTAATTACCTTGATTTCCAATGGTTGTTAGTGATTAGAAAGCTTAACTATTTGACTATCACCAATACGCTTATTCCCAGTTTCCCATGCCATCAACTCTACGTATATATCTGAATACATGTACACATTTTTATCTTACCTTGATCCAAAGATGACTTCGAGCCATTTACAAAAATTCCTCTAATGCAGAAAAATAAAAACCCATGAAAGAAAAATATGAGCCAAAGGGCACATAACCAGGGGTCACTAATAGGAAGCCAGAAATAATGTTGAAACACAACGGCAATTATGCCAGAGATAAACCAACAGTTTTGGCTCTAAGCTTGCCACCTACCTATATGAAAATGGACACGATTTCAAGTTTCACAGAATCTGTGAGGGAAAAATAAGCCAGGTCACTCAGGAAAAGCACTACTGCTGAGACCAGAGAACAAAATATCTCCCAAGTCCATCTCAGGAAAGGTCAGAATTTAGTTGTAGTGACAAAAATATTCTTATGATAAACAGAGGGCAAAGTGTCATAGAGCTAGGGTTTAAAAAAAATAAAAATAAAAATAAAAATACTCGCTACAATTGTATTAGGTTGCCTATATAAGCGACTCAGGTACTCAGTTCTCTGAATTATCAATATACACATTTTAGGTTCTCTAGCAATGGTACCTACGCAAGGGTGGTATTGCTTTAAAACTATGGGAGGGCGACTAACAACTGTGATGGGAGGTGGGCACCACTGGCATTTTGTGAGGAAGGTCTGGGACTTTAACATACTGCAACGCATAGGAAAATCACATGCCATAAAGAACTGTAATGTCCCAAATGACAATTGCAGTCACAACGAGAATTACTGAGAGAAATGAATGGATTGCCTGTCTTTCAAACAATCCTTCTACTGATTTTCATTTCTCTTGGACAAGCTATTGGAAGGAATTACATGGCACTGAACTCAAAATTTGGGGTGCCTGGTTGGCACAGTCATTAGGACATGAGACTCTCAAATCTCAGGTTCATGAGTTCAAGCCCCACATTGGGCATGGAGCCTACTTAAAAAAAAAAAAGTTAAAAAAAATTATACTCCATGGCAAGCACTCAAAACACTTTTTTAGCCTAATATCTCTGACCATGGCAAGAGGCTTTACCTAAGTAACAGTCTTCCTGTGGAAGGAAATTTATCTGTAAAGAACGGGACAATAAAATTGATTTGTTTATCTTTCTTCCTACTGTAGCCACAACTCAATGACTAAGAATAGCCATCATGTTGTCTATCTATGATATATACATATTATATAGATAGCTGCATATTGCACATGGGGTTGATACATGACTAATAGTTCTTTCCAATTCTTGGAGAAACCTGCAACTGGTTTTTTCCTGCATGGGTTTCTTCATCAAGTTTGACTCTGGCCTTAACCCTCCAACCCATCCAGAGTTTTGTTCATAAAACATCCCTTCATTTCTAACTCTTCCACATGAGGGTACTCTCATTTGTTTCTATAGTTTTAGTAAGATTACTATGATTACTGGCTTTTACAAATTATCATTTACTACATTCTCAAAACATTTCTTCTGTCTTCAATCTTAGGTCTGTATCACAACAAGAGAATAGTATTTTGATGAATGAACCAATATGTTGTTCATCCTAGGAATTTTTTTTTACCTCATTATCACTCCCCACCCCCACTCAATAAGAATGTTCCATGGCCACTGGGGCTTTAGAGAGATGTGACACAGCCAAATGCACATAGTACAGTCAAGAAAAAAAAATTTCTGAAACTCATGATAGAGACATGGTCTTGAAATCCAAGGTGTTTGACAGCAAGAGCTAGGAAGTTGGAAATCAAAAGGCCAACCATGAACAAACAAGACGTGAAGTTCATGCCTCAGTCAAAAGAGAATGGAAGAAAGGCAAGATTATTGATTCCAAGGACAAGACAAGGGCTGCCCCGGCAAAGGAGAAAGAGAGACATGACCCAGGAATAAGGTTGGTTGGAAAAGGGATGAGAGAACTAGATTTCAGGTACCACAAAGGAAGGTGCTGAGCCAGGAATACCACGGCCTCTGTTCAAGTCAGAACATTGCCAGAACCAGGGAGCCCTAAGGAAGCTAAGCTGGCCCCCAAAACAATCCAACAAAGCATGGGGAAATCCCCCACTGCACCCTTGCACCAAGGAGCTCTAATTATCCAGCTTGTCACCGAGCAGCAAGGCTCTCCTATTTACAGCAGCCTGTCCAGCATCCATGGAGAGCCTAGCAAGAGTAACGTAATACCTGTATCACAAGAATTTTTCTTTGGACCCATCCATGTGGACAAGTGTCCCTTTAAGGGCTTGGTTTAATTATCAGACCCTCCCAGCTGAGAGTAGGACTTTGGACAAACAGAGGGAAAATGAGGATTTGGAGACCAGAACCCACAACACTTTGTGTTTGCATGGTATTATATCCAGCCTGAGATGGCTACGTCAGGCCTCACTTGACAATATCCCAGGTTTTCTGCTACTATCTGTCCTCTACACAACTTGTCTGAACACTTACTGCCTTAAGGTTACTAAGTACAAGACCAGAATATTTCAACATCCTTAAAAATACAGTTTAAGACATAAAAAATGGAGTTTTTCTGTTCAAGTAGGCCCCAGGGCTTCAGAACCCTTGCTATTTGGCCTACCTCTTACCACTTCCACCCTCCCTGCCAGCTCAGATGATCTTTGCCATCCTTCTAGGAAAACAATTCGCAAGGTATTCTAGAAGTTTCTTGTAAAGATTTGGTCTTGTCTATTAATGTGCGATGATGAGGATTTCTAAATATAAGGCTGTGTCTCCACTGCATCAGAATCACCTGGGAAGTATTTATCACTACTCTGGACACTGTGACCCACAGATCTGATATATGGCCCAGAAATATCTGTTTTCACAAGGTTCCCAGGTGACACAAATGCTCAGGCAAGTTTTCAAACCACTGAAATAAAGTTCACAAGGGCCGCTGTTAAAATCTCTCAAATGGCACCAACACTTCACTGACCTTCTCTAGAATGGGTTGACTTAATGCTTCACCCAACACATTCCCCAGTGACTCCTCAGCCCTTTTTGTGATTTATTTGGAAGCCAAGTTTTACACTACTTAAGGAGCAGTGATAGGATTCCATATCGCCCCTCACTGATATTTTCAAAAATGACTCTACGATGTGTTTATCTTACTTTTCATTTTATTCTGTAGGCTATATAAATGTATTTTGCACTGAAATAAGAGGCTTTTTACTATATAAATCCCTATACTAATCAGTATTCACTGCACTTTTATTAGAGTGAGGATTAGTGCAAGAAAGTTTGTAAATGAAATAATGCTGACAAGTTTTTTCTGAAGGTTCTTTTTAATGTATATATTTTTTTCAAAGAGGTTATGGTTTGAAACAGGCTTTAAAGTAAATGAACCCATTAATCAGGCACTAAAACGCTGCTACAGCAGTTTAAAACTATATCAATGAAAGTGTATTCTGGAAACCTTTTGCCAAAACTGTCCGGCTTGACTGATTGTTTTGTATATATGTATATCTTTTGTTCCCATAGCGCTGTTATGTTCCTGAATATAGGCAATATTTAACATTTATGTGGCAGAAGGGGGAAAAATAACACAGCCACAAACATCCAGTCTTTATATGAATGGTCATATGGTAAAGCAAGCATTCCACAATGAGAGGCTATGCATTTCATCTGCACAGACCTTAGCCACAGTAGCAAAGCAAGTCAATATTGTCTTTGGCCACTGCTTTTGGTTCTCCTATCACCCCAATCTTTTCCCCCCCATGGCTCAGAGCTACCATCCTGACAAAGGCAATCTCCTGAGCACAGCATCCTCGCCTTCTAGAAGCTTTGTCTAACCACCTTACCTAAGATAGCAAGCCCCTGCCCTAGCACTTTAGCACCGTCTATACTGAGAACTGGTTCAATTTTCTTCCCAGTAGTTACCACCTTTTGTTTATTGTTGGTCTCCTCCACTGGAATGGAAAATTAGAGAGCAGGACCCTGTCTGTGTCATCCTTCCATTATAACCACAGCCAAGGGCAGCACAACATAGGCATTCATGAAATATTTGTTGAACTTAATAGAAGCAGCCCAATGTGCTGAAAATCGATTTGCCAAATATCTGGCTCTCCAAATGGCCAAATAGAATTTGATTTGCTCCTTGAAATTTTGATGAAAAAAATCCTGAAAATGCTAAAAGAGGAGTAAAAGAGAAAATGGCTCACTAGATGATCCAAAAGAATGCTCTATAAACTGAAAAAAAAATCCCACTTGAACTTTTGAAATGTTGTACAATGAAAAAGTAACAATTTTCTAATTATTAAATGTATTTGTAATAATATCAAACCACTGTATCCATCTTCGTTTGCAACAAACTGAATATTCCTTAAAATGCTATGAAGATAAAATGAAAACCAGTCAAGTGAAACTTCACCGAATTCTCCCAAAGCTGTTGGATCATCCCATTTATTATTCAATGCAGTGAGCTTTAGATTTAATATGAAGAAGTGAGTTTTTTGTATATTGATGTATTTGGTAAATTAGGCTAATTGGTCACTTGAAAAATACTGCTATTCAACAGACCCAACTATTCAGGCTATTCGTTTGAGCTATTTAGCTAGAAACTTATTCTGGACCTAGAACTTGGTTATTCCCACCTTACAGTGGATGAACCTGAGGTGCCCTCCCTCATCCAAGGATACCTAGGCACTAAGTGGCACAACCAGCCTTCAGATTCCAGTCTTCCAAAATCTGGAGTCTGAGCCTTGGACACAGGTTGTCCTTGGACACAGGTTGGACACCAAAGAGACCCTCAGAAGTCCAGAATTTATTATCTAAGGTTTTGACATTTCTAGAATGCTCCTGTAGGTCCAAGATATGTCATTACTTGTAATTTGTAGAAGGCAGGAATTCGAGTCAAGACTGTTGAGTGAGCAAGAAAAGCAGGTTGAGGATGTATTGAATGCTTACGAGGCTATTATTTTCTGCTCAAGATTGCTCAAGCAGTAACTCTCAGGAGACGTCTGAATTTCAGTGAGAAAAGTACATGCTACAGATGAAAGGTATCTACAGATCTGAGATATGTGAAAATCTCACCATGTATGATCAGTATCTAGTGAAAGTCAACTTCAAGGTCCTCATGTAGAGAAATAGAATATATCTTATAATGGTGACCTGGGGTATTCATGACTTTCCCACACTGGCCCATAGAGGCTTCAGTGTTTTTCTTAGCTGGTAAACAAGGCCATTAGCTAAAATAAGGATGTGAGTGCTGTTATAGCTACATGAGGTGACTCTCAGACAGTCAAAGATGATTCCTCCACATTTGTCACATACTAGACATTTATTTCTACCACCTTTTCAAATATTCAACTATCTCCTGGGATTCTTAGTCTTCCTCTAGGTTATTTTTGTTTGTGTTCTGGCTTTTTAAAAAATACACTAATTCTATTTTCTCTCATTTCATAGATTTAACCTGAAGCCCCAAATCTTTAATTCTTTTCATTTAAATTCAATTAGCCAACATATAGCACATCATTAGTTTTTGATATAATGTTCAATGACTCATTAGTTGCATATAACACCCAGTGCTCATCACATCACATGCCCGCCTTAATGCCCAACACTCAGTTACCCCATCCCCCCACCCACCTCCCTTTCTGCAACCCTCAGTTTGTTTCCTGGAGTCAAGAGTCTCTCATGGTTTGTCTCCCTCTCTGGTTTCTTCCCATTCTGTTTTCCCTCCCTTCCCCTATTGTCCTCCACGCTATTCCTTATGTTCCACATATGAGTGAAACCGTATGATAACTGTCTTTCTCTGATTGACTTATTTCACTTAGCATAATACCCTCCAGTTCCATGCACATCTATGTAAATGGTAGGTATTCATCCTTTCTGATGGCTGAGTAATATTCCATTGTATAGATGAATCACATCTTCTTTATCCATTCATCTGTTGAAGGGCATCTCAGCCTCTTCCACAGTTTGGCTATTATGGACATTGCTGCTATGAACAGTGGGGGGCAGGTGCCCCTTCTTTTCGCTACATCTGGATCTTTGGGGTAAATACAATTGCTGGGTCATAGGGTAGGTCTATTTTTAACGTCTTGAGGAACCTCCATAGTGTTTTCAAGAGTGGCTGCACCAGCTTGCATTCCCACCAACAGTGTAAGAGGGTTTCCCTTTCTCCACATCCTCACCAACATTTGTTGTTCCCTGTCTTGTTAATTTTAGCCATTCTGACTGGTGTGAGGTGGGATCTCATTGAGGTTTTGATTTGTATTTCCCTGATGCCAAGTGATGTTGAACATTTTTTCATGTGTCTGTTGGCCATTTGTAGGTCTTCTTTGGAGAAGTGTCTGTTCATGTCTTCTGCCCATTTCTTGACTGGATTATTTGTTTTATAGGTGTTGAGGTTGCTAAGTTCTTTATAGATCTTGGATACCAGCCCGTGATCTGTTATGTCATTTGCAAATATCCTCTCCCATTCTGTAGGTTGCCTTTTAGTTTTGTTGACTGTTCCCTTGGCCCTGTAGAAGCTTTGTATCTTGATGAAGTGCCAAAAGTTCATTTTTGCTTTTGTTTCCATGTCTTGCAAGAAGTTGCAGTGGCCAATGTTGAAGAGGTTACTGCCTGTGTACCTGTGTTCTCCTCTAGGATTTTGATGCATTCCTGTCTCACATTTAGGTCTTTCATCCATTTTGAGTTTATCTTTGTGTATGGTGTAAGAATGGCCCAGTTTTATTCTTCTGCATGTGGCTGTCCAATTTTCCTAGCACCATTTATTGAAGAGATGGTCTTTTTTTCCAGTGGATGTTCTTGAAGCCCCAAATCTTTAAATGGTTTTCTCAAGGTCACCGAGTTCATCACTGTTGGAGTTATGGATGTGAAACTGTCTTAATTTTCCCAGGCCAGGGTTGTCCATATTATCAATGGTTTTCAAGCATTTTTTAGACAAGGAACCATTTTTCCTCTGAATGAAATCTTATGTAACCTCAGTATGTATAACTGATAGATGCTGCATTTTATTGGTATAAAATTATTTTATGAGCTTTGTGCGCAGAATATACTTATAACATCAAAGGGAAAAAGGAGATTTTTGAGAATTTTTGAAATTGGAGATTATGGGTGCCAACAAATCAGTCTCAGCATCCAATTTTTCTTCCTTTTATTACACAGCACTGAGAAAATCCTGACTCACTCAGAAAAGTAATTGCAAGTAACAGTTTTTAATAACTCCCCTTGCAGCCTCAGAATGCTCTTGAATCAAACCTTGCTCTCAAACCAAACTCTTGCAAAGGCTTAAAAAAAAAAACTATGCTTGGAACAAAGTTTGGGAACCGCTGCAATTAAACTATGTTCTTTTTTCATCTTTTATGCCTTCCTGCCAATTATTTTATTTGGTTCAATACCAGAAGTCATCATCAAAAAACTAAATGTTGATTGAGGATGGTTTACAAAAAAAAGGAATCTGGTGGAGAATGGAAAAGAGGAAAGGGAAGGAAAAAGATTTTAGTTTCTACTCTAGTGCAACAGATTGAACATTAATTCAGCAAATGGGCAGTTTGCCAAATGTCCAATTAGTCAAATTAACTGATTTATAAAAAAAATTTGTTTCTTATGACTATACAGTTCAGAGCATTTTTTATTGAATGTCATGCTTTTAACAGCCTTTTGAGGACTTTGGCTAAATTTGATTTGAGTGGTTTTCATTTTGCCTTCAAAGCAGCATTTTAAGCAAAGTACATTGCACTTTGCTCTACCAACCTACAACTCCACAACAGGGAGGGAGGCCTCACACCTGCAAAAAATCACTTCTGGGCTGCCCACCGCAGAGAAGGGTTGCTAACTAACAGAGTACCAGGAGACTGTGTAAGGGGCAGATGGAGAAAAGGCGAGAGGCAGAGAACGTGAGGAGCCTGAGGACTGAGTGCCAGAGTGAGCGGAGAACAAAAGGGAGAGACAGAGAAAAGTCAAGGGCAAGGAGGGGAGGCAGAACCCAAAGGCCCCAGAACCCAGGCAAGTCCTGGCTGTTCATTGCCATCCCTGCCAATTCCTCAAGTGTGAATGGCTGTAACCTCAGTAACAAACCAGGTTTGGGAAACTGTTAAATTTGCAGACTATATGACGTGCATTTCTACAATACTTAGAGAAAAGGTACTGTCAAATCCCCAAACACAAAATACAGACAGTATACACAACAGGAAGTGTGTAAATTAGGCCTGTAATGAGAAAGCAACTTTGCCACAGTTGCAAGTCAAGGCAAACCTTGGACTCAAACCCAGAACTTCTGATCCTAAGACTTAATGCCTTTCCTACTGTTCTATATAGCCTTTTAAGGTGACTATTGCCATCTGGACACTTACCTTCATATGCTTTTAGGGATTTCTCCCCAAAGTAAGACCAAAGTAAAGCAAAATCAAATTACAGCACCCAAGTTAATGACTAAATAGGCTAGAGCTTAAATTGGTCCAAAAGACATTACCTTTTATAAAAATGAAGTCTTTCTTAAAGATAAATCTAGTCATCAGGTTTTTGGACACTTTTGTTGAAACATGCCTAATTTTTAGAGGTTTAGAGGTGGTTATGCTTTTTCCCATTCTTTGAAGACTTCTTGCAAATGAGACATGCAGCCATTTTCTAAAAATGATAAATTGGCCTGTTCAAAGTCGCCCAGAATCCTATTCCTCATGTCTATTTCTCCTCTCACACTGTATCACTTCCTGGAAATATTAATAGTTGCATTTCATTTTCCTATATAAATATTTAAGGACTGTAATTCTGCCCAGTTGACATTGGCAGTGCCTATGCACAGCAATGTTTCATTATCTGCTCCTCGTATCAACATAATCTTGTCAAACTTTGTTTCCAATAAATAGGGCAGGCTGTATTTGGAATATTTTAATAACCGAGCACAGTCGTATTGCTTTCAATCATGGCCTGCTTACAAATCCCCAGCTAAGAGGTGCAGTTCCATGGAACAATAACCCGTGAGCAGTGTGCCAATATATTTTCATTAGTCAATGACACCCAGCTGCAGAGAGAAATTAGGCTGTGTCCTTTAAAACTCATCGTTCCCTTGTGGCAGAACCACAGCAGGCCAGATTGGCTTCACCAAACCTTCCTGCCATTGTTCAGCAAATGCTCCAGCTGGGTTGTGTTCATCATAAACCCTAAGTCTGCAATTTTTCAATTCCATATTAGGCTCAGATTCAAAGCCTATAGTCCTGACGTTATTGAGAAGGCAGACAAGGAGAAGGTCATTGAGTAGCTATTGTTTAAAGCACTTCTTCTCACCCAATTATTCTGGGTCATTTGGAACAATAATTTATCTTTGGAAACTTTGGACACAATCATTGGTTCTCGATTTTTCCCTAGTCTTTTAAGTCCTTAACAACACTCTAAGAGGGAAGTCATTTTTCAGACTTTCCAGATCAAAGTAGCCCAAACAGGGACACTGGAAAGGAAGTTAACACTTCAGATGGAAGCAAATTCTGAACCTATGTTTTCAGCTTTGTCTTACCACCACTTTCCTTTCTGCTCTTTCGTCAATCATCTTAAAAGCTAAGTATTGAAACCATGCGTTTCCATGGTAGACGGATTGCCATTTGGATTGGTAGGAAACCAACATCCCAGCTGTCTGGTTTTTTTTTTCCACCTCTCATTGTTCTATGTAGGCCTCTTCCCATGGTCACCCTACACCTCCTAGTTCCATACATGGAAGGAGAGCATGATGGCTCCAGGGCCCGTGCTGCAAGTGCACCCCAGGGACACTAGCAGGTGGGACGCAAACTGGTTGCAGGCAACAGAGCCGCCTAGCTTCTGAGGACAGAGGCTATTCTTAGGCATGGTTTTCAGTGACTCCATAGAGGCTGCAAACCAGTCACAACTAACTCCCCAAACTTTCTGAGGATTTCTCTAGGCTGATGAGGTCAGTACTTGGTCCTGGGTTCACAGCTTCTCTGGTGGTGTTTTCTCAACCCTGGCTGCACACTGGAACATCCAATTTTTTCCAAATACTGATGCCTGGGCCTCTCACCCAGAAATTCTGATCTAAGTGCTCTGGGGATAAATCTGGACATGGATTTTCTTTTGAATGTTCCCCAGATGACTTTAATGGGTAGCCAAGGTCAGGAAACACTGCTCAGAGGCATTTGTGCAAACTGGAACTGAACACAGCCAAGGCTTCCTCCCTTAATTACTTACCTATTTTTTGACAATACTTTAATCGACTACACAGGACTCTCAGAATTCTCAGCCAAGAAATGAGAAAACGGGCTGCATACCTGTCCAGGGTTCACATCACCCTGAAGTCTCACCATGGAGGTGTTTTCCAGCTTGGGTCATCCCTGGTCAATCCAATTCAAAGAGCTACAAGAATGGCAACAATGATGTGGCAAGTGTGCAGAGGGTGAAAAAGCACAGAATGCTGAGCGTCAGTTCCAGCCAATCACTGCCCTGCAAGAATGCCTGCCCCACAGAGCCAAAGATCTCAGTTTTTTGAGAGGAAAGAGAAATCTAAATTTTTATGTGAGATCTCTCAATCTGAGAACACTGAGTCAAATTTAAAAATATTTAGGCTGGCTCAGTTTCAAGAACATGAGACTCTTGATCTTGGGGTCATGAGTTTGAGCCTCACATTGGGTGTAGAGATTACAAAAAAAATAAACTTAGAAAAAAAAAAACAAAGATAGAAAGATGATAGAAAGATAGAAAGATGATAGAAAAATAGAAAGATGGAAAGGTGATAGAAAGATAGATGATAGAAAGATGATAGATAAAAAGATGGAAAGATGATAAAAAGATGGAAAGATGATAAAAAGATGGAAAGATGATAAAAAGATGGAAAGATGATAGATGGAAAGATGATAAAAAGATGGAAAGATGATAGATGGAAAGATGATAGATGGAAAGATGATAGATGGAAAGATGATAGATGGAAAGATGATAGATAGAAAGATGATAGAAAGATAGATAGAAAGATGATAGAAAGATGATAGAAAGATGATATATAGATGATAGAAAGATGGTAGATAGAAAGATGATAGAAAGATGGTAGAGGATAGATAGATGATAGAAAGAAAGATGATAGAAAGATGATAGATAGATGATAGAAAGATGATAGATGATAGAAAGATGATAGATGATAGAAAGATAGAAAGAAGAAAGAAAGAAAAGAAAGGATGAAAAATGATTCTTAAAAAAAAACTATTTGGGGGGCATAAGTAAAACATGTCAATATTGGCCTTGGGTCTTGGCCAATGGGTGGCTAGTTTGCAATTCCTGTAAGACAAAACATAAATGAACTGATGTGTCATATTCTGTCTGAATATTAAATCGTTAATAGAAGCATAAAAAGTTAGAGCCAAAATAAAAAAAAACTAAATCATCCAGTTCGATCTAGTTATTTAAAAAATAATAAAAATAGAGGGGAAAAAGGTAAAATAATTAAGCCTTAACAGGTAAGGTGAACTTACTCATGAATTTACCAACAGTTGCCAGGATTACAACTCCTGGCCCAGGGCCTCTGTTGACATCAAGGTGAACCAGCCTTGACTCTATAAGTCAGGACATTTCTACACTGAAATGGCAAAATCCAGGGAAACAATAGCAATGATGGTAAACTGAAAAGCTCATATAATTTGTATGGTGACACTTAAAAGCCCCTAATATTCCAAAATATTAGAAGAGATACTTTCAGAGAGGGGGTTTTGCAGCACGTGGAGGACAAACCCTCTCTGATGTATAAAAAATGCTGACTTCCTGCTATGAACCACAGGCCAGGCAACAAGCTGTGGGTGAAAACAGACACGGGTCCATGAGTTCACAGTCAACAGAAACAAAACTTAATCAGATCCATCTCACTCTGCCTCAAATCCTTCAGTGGCTTCCCCAAAGCTTTAGAATAAATCCAACTAAATAAAAATTTACTGAGAGAAGTTAGGTAAACAGAAAGGAAAAGAGAATTTGGAGGGGGGGGCTTACAGTTGTGGTTACAGAGGTTCCTCACTTCATGAGAGATGTTTTCCTGAAATGTTTACTTTATAAGCAAACTATATTACAGTGAGCCATACAAAATATCAATATTTGACCATTTATTACCTCTGAAAACAGCAATGTCCTATGATTCAATCTCATACACAGAATCCTAGCTTGTCAGTGATTATCATCATTTAGTCCTGTCTGGAGCATTCTCTGTTAACCCTTTCCCCTCCCTCCCTGAAATACTCTTCTACTGACTTTCATGATGCCTTACTTTTCTGCTTTGACCTCCTCATTCAACGGACCCTGCTCTGCCGGCTTCTTTCATGGTCCTTCATTCTCTCCCAGGACTCTAAATGTTGATTTCCTAAGACCTAGGTTCTGCTTCTCTTTCCTAGGCATTTTTTGCCTATAGTTTATTTAAAACTCCCTATTTCCAGACAATGCCCAAATTTATATCTCTTACCAAAATGTCCTTTCTAACCACCAGTCTGATACATCCACATGATAACTTGATGTTTCAACTTGGATGGCTTCTTCCACACATCCCAACTCTACCATGTTCAAGGTCAAGCCCTTGATCTTCTCTGAAATCTGCCCCTTTTTTCTTCTCCATTTCAGTAAATGCTACTTCTGGCCACCACATTGGAGCTATCTTAACACCTCCCACACTCTGACCAAGTCGTGACAGTTCTAAATACAAGATACTTCTCAACCATATTTGCTTCTTTCCATCTCCAACATGTCCACCACAGACTGAGACACTTCTGACTGGAATGCTGCAATAGCCCCCTAAGAGTTCCCCTCCCATGTTTCTGCAGGATTCTCCATGCTACAAAATACACTGACTGAGAAATGAAGACATGAGTGAGAGTATCAAATGAATAGTTGAGGGCCTATGAGGAGCCACACAGAGTGGTATGTATTGGAAATTTAATACTGGACATAAAGTCCTGATGAAGCTTACTTAGGTGAAGTAAACACAAAATCATGACCATTTCCTGCTGGAAACCTTTCAATGGCTTCTCATCCCATATTGAAAAAGATCAAAGCTAATTGACAGGACAAAGAAGGGCATGTAGGACATGCCTCCTGGTCACCCCTCCAGCCCAAACTCTCAGTCTATCCCCCTCACTTTTTATACTCCAGTCACACAGATTTTCATGTAGGTCTTCAAACAAGCAGACATCGTTCCTGATTTTAGGCCTTTCTTCATGATGATTTTTTTGCCTAGAAAGTTCTTCCCCATTACTTAGCTCATCACCTCACCATCTCTCCTCTATCACCAAATTTAAATGAAATGGATTCTAGTCACTCAATTTCTGTCAGAGTCAAGTCTTAGAAATGAGCCCTAAAACACTGGACCTGAAGTCAAGAACCTTGAGTGCATGTCCTCGGTCTCTGGCAAGTTTGTCATCATTTGTCTCACTGGTGAAGTAAGGGGTGAACTGCATGTCACCAGGGCTCAGCATTAAAGATTATTTGCTCCAAGCTTCTGCCTTACCAGTGAGGCAACCAAGGCCCAGAATAGTTCAATTAATTTAGCACAGTACAGCGAACAGCTCTCCAGTTGGGAAAATCCTTTTTCTAACACTATATGGACACTCTTGGCCTTTGGAACTGAGCAGGTTATGCTGTACTGAGGAGAGAGGAAAGACAGGCCTATTTAGCCAGGACAATAATTCAAAAGTATGCAATGACAGGTGAGCAGGAAAGAACAGTAAGTGAAGAACCTAGGATGCTGAGTTATACATATTGTCTTAAATGTTTTATAAGGATGTGAACAGTTTGTACAGCAAATGGACACATGGTTCATAAAATCGTTTCCCCGATCTATAAATTCTGAACTTCCAATGTTGTATTACTTTCATTAGGAAACTGGTTCAGTGACCAAAAAAAGGAACAAAACTGTCCATCTCCCCAGGAGACAGTAAAGCAGATGCTGTGTGTATGTCCTAGAGAATCTCCTGACATGAATACCTCTGACCAATCTGTTTTTTAATTCAAATCAAGCTTATTAAACTGAAGTAACAGAGGAACATACCTAAGGGGAAAAACAAACAAACAAACAAACAAACAAACCAGCTTGCAGAGATTGGTAAGATTCAGAGTAAATGAACCACTTCCCCAGAGACCTTGAAAATTAAAGTTTGCAAGTCTGGGGACAGAGGGATTGTCAACGTCTAGTGCGTTGGGGTCCCTGGGTAAGGGTCTACGAAATCACCAGGACACAGGGGATGCAGAGCAAAGGCAGCACTTGCAACTGCATACTGCCGTTTATTTCTCACATAGCTATATACTCACAGAGATCAGATAAACATAACAATGTATACTTAAAGTATCAAGCCAACATCTGTGAAGTGAAATATACACGAAATGCAATAGGAACAAAATACATCCTGTTTATGCTTGCAGAATAAAGAATTCTCTGAGCCATCCTTCCTTTGGAGACATGTTCTTTGTCTTTAGAAAGAACACTTTAAGCTAGGCAAGAGCCACTTCCTGCTGATCCAGGCATTTAGGACTTGCAACATGAGGTAAGGGGAAGAGAACATTTTCTCCTCCTGGCCTAGGCCTGCCTGGCCGACCTTAACCTCACTGCAGTCCTCAAATGACCCTGGCCTGCAAGGGGCCTACAAGCCTACACCATCTCAATTCCCTCTTTTTTCTTTTGTTTTAATAAAAGTGCCCTCCAAAGGATGGCCATAGAATTCTGGGAAGGCTTTAGATAGCAAAAATGCAACAGCATAAAGCATAAGATAACAATCAACAATACAAATCCCATTCCTCCAACAGTGTGCCCCAAACTCTGAATAATACCTTTTGGATCTAGTCCCTCAAGTTGCTTAAGAAGTAAATTGGCCAACGTAGCGGCATCTGATACAGTAAGCAAGGCACACATAGCCAAAAATAAATTGTCAGGCGTACAAGCCTTCCCCGTTCGCTGCAGGATTTTTTGCCCTTCCCCACTAAGCTTTTTAATTTGCCCCCAAGTCGGCAAAGCAGTAGCAAATATCTGCCGATGGCGACGTCGTCCTTCCAAATTCAGATGTGCCATGGCCTGTAACGGAAGTTCATCTTGGTCTGGATTCCCCATCCATCGCCTGGTGGGATACGGTGCCGTTCGAATTGGCCCTCGACCGGATCCATCGCATAGGGAGCCAGGAACAGGTCCGTCCATCCTCTGTGGAGACATAAGCATAACCCTTCCCTCTGCAAAGCAATAGCCCCGGTTGCCATTCTGCATCTGCAGTCGGTTTAAGCCATATATGTTCCTTTAATGGAGGGGGAGTGACCTCTCCCTCTATGAACTGTTTCTCTGCACGGGAGAGGATATCTCCCTGCGGAAGATTCAAGAAATTTAATGTGAACAGTGCTTGTTGCAAAATAGAACGTGCATTAGATTGAGTGAATGCTAAAATATGGTCCTTTTTCCTCCTTTTTAATTTTTTAATTTGCAACTTTAAAGTACTATGCGCACGTTCTACAATGGCTTGTCCTTGGGGATTATACTCAATGCCTGTTTTGTGCATTATACATATTGTTTACAAAAGGTTTGAAATTTTTTACTGCCATACGCAGGTCCATTGTCCATCTTAATAGTGGATGGTAAACCCATCACAGCAAAAGTTTCTAAGAGATGGGTGATAATATGTTGTGCAGTTTCGCCACTTTGTGCTGTGGCCCATATAAATTGAGAATATGTATCTATTACCACATGTACATACATACAAAGTTCAGAAAACCACATCTGCCATTGCAGATACTCAGGCTCCTTTAAAAGAGCTCGACAGAGGACCCTCCAGTCCTCAGGAGAAAAATTGTTATAATGTCGAGCCAGACCATTGACTAGCTCCTTAACATAATGTGATTGAGGTCCATATAAAGACACTGCCTTTTTCAAGCGACCAATATCTTCTATACCTATTCCTTCATAATATGGTGCTTGTGCCACCCCCTGGATTGGGGGAGGCCTGAGAACAGGAAAAGCAAAGACAGAATTAGCTGCGCCACCCTCATCATCGCTATCCTCTAGCGCATCAAGCTCAGCTAAAGCAGCAGAAAGGAAAGGATTTTTAAAAGAAAGAGCTGGTACAGACGGCAAAGGCGGAGCAGAGGGCTTCCTAGAGGGTTTCTTAGACTCTTCCGTCATAGCCATAACCTGCTGAAAAACCTTCCATACACGCTCCACCTCGGGATCTGACTTTACTTTCGGTTTTGGTTTTTCATTACCACACTCGCTAGGCTCACGGGATGGTGTAAGCTTAAAGGTATCTTTCTCTACCGCCCTTTTCTCATCCGTATCTAGAGGGAGGTCTTGTATAGAAGGAGCCATTTCCTTATGGAAATCTTCGACCGTGCGGTCATCCTCTATTGCTTTAAGCACTGTAAAAATAATCGACCAAATAGACCAAAACCGCACGGGAATTTTTTCTCCCTGTCTCATTGCCTTCTCGACATTATGTCGAACTCGCCGCCAATTATCCATGTCTAAGGTTCCCTCCTCTGGAAACCAAGGATTCCATTCCCGAACCACCTTCAAGCACAGCTCAATATCATTAGAAGAGACAGTAATACCATAGACAGCAAGTGAATGCTTCAGCATTCGAACATAAGGAGTAGAAGTTTCTTGTCCCATCACCCTGTACTTAGTTAAGTTACTCACCCTTCCTGTATGTCCTTCAGGGTCCCTGTTCGGGCGCCAATTGTCAACGTCTAGTGCGTTGGGGTCCCTGGGTAAGGGTCTACGAAATCACCAGGACACAGGGGATGCAGAGCAAAGGCAGCACTTGCAACTGCATACTGCCGTTTATTTCTCACATAGCTATATACTCACAGAGATCAGATAAACATAACAATGTATACTTAAAGTATCAAGCCAACATCTGTGAAGTGAAATATACACGAAATGCAATAGGAACAAAATACATCCTGTTTATGCTTGCAGAATAAAGAATTCTCTGAGCCATCCTTCCTTTGGAGACATGTTCTTTGTCTTTAGAAAGAACACTTTAAGCGAGGCAAGAGCCACTTCCTGCTGATCCAGGCATTTAGGACTTGCAACATGAGATAAGGGGAAGAGAACATTTTCTCCTCCTGGCCTAGGCCTGCCTGGCCGACCTTAACCTCACTGCAGTCCTCAAATGACCCTGGCCTGCAAGGGGCCTACAAGCCTACACCATCTCAAGGGATAATATGGCAAGTGGCTCAGTAGACATGTTCATTTAATTTCTGGGGCAAGAGTGGGAGTATTTCCCAGGTGCCTCCGAAGGTAGTAACAAAGAGAGCCAAATATTTATTTTATCGACACACTCTGTGTGGCACCTTCACCCTAATGACACATAGAGCTAGTTAGTGAAAAAAAATTAAAAGCAATGAAGTCAACAACAGAAACTGCAGGAAACATTCCCTTACATAGTTTAATTGGCACCAACTTATAAAAATTTAAATTTTATGCTTTTTCACAATTAAGCTATGTAGAACCCATCGGATGACATAAATATGAGCCACCTTATCCAACACACAAGGAATAAAACTGAACAGAAATATTTTAAATGGAAATCTGAGGGAAGATGAAGATTTAACTGTTATAAAATCTTGTTTACAATATATTTGAAATCTAAATGAGACCGCATATAACAATTCTTCCATCTTTGAAAAAAATCATGGTGAACACAAAATTAGCTTTGAGTAAATAATGAGCCTGGATACAAAAGAGTCATTTTTAAAAGCTTTTAAAATTCAATTCCTCTCAACTACCAGGTCCAATTGTCTCTTTGACGCCCATCTAAAGCTCTCTTGTCTTTGAAAGTCCAATCCAACTCCCACCTTGTAAAAATAAGGGAAAGCCCCAACTTCACTCAATTTGAAGGTAAACTTTTAATTTTCAAATAACAAAACTTCTTTTAAAAAATTATACCAAAGCTGGTGAAAGTGTAGGGAAGCCAAACTATCATGCATTGTTGGAAAGAATGGTAGAAATTCGGTAACATATCCAAAAGCTTAAAAGAATGCATATTTTTTAAGTTAGTAGTTCCATTTCTGGAAATTTATGCAATGAGATAGCAGAAAATAAGAACAAACAACTTTCTGTGCATAAAGATGTTTGTTTCCATGTTACTGTCAAAGAAAAATTAAAAATATTGGTATGCCCAACAATAGGGGAGTTGAAATTATGGTACAGCATCAGTTGCTATTTTAATAACTCCTTTGCCCTAGTTTTTAGGCTTTGAAAATTTCATATGCTGTATTACATCTGTAATGCTATTTATATTTTATAATGCTCTATTTCTTTTTTATTGCTGAATTAATTTTACCTTGTGTCTCTATAGGAAAGTCTTGATTCTAGCTGACAGTGAAGAAAATTTTGTAAAGCTATCCTGAGACAACAATGGGATCATGTGGCGTGCTGGGTGGCTCAGTCAGTTAAGCATCTGCCTTCAGCTCAGGTCATGATCCCGGGGTCCTGGGGTCGAGCCCCACATCGGGCTCCCTGCTCAGCGGGGAGCCTGCTTGCCTGCTTCTCCCTCTCCATGACCCCATCCTTTTCGTGCTTTCTCTATCTCTCTCTCTCAAATAAATAAAATCTTTAAAAAACCAAACCAAACCAAAACAAACAAACAATGGGGATTATGAGTGTGGCTACTGTCACAAAAGGAAAGGGAAGGGAGACTTTTTTTTTTTTTTTGAGAAAATTGACCTGTGTCCTTTGAAGATTGGGGTGTCTCAAAGACTGCTGAGCTCTTAACCAGAGCTGACAAGTGCTATTTCTAATGTCAGAAGGGAGAGGTTCTTGTATTTATTACATACTACCAAGAAAAAGTAGACAATTAGAGCAGTGTTGAACTTAGAGGGCTTCGAAAGATAAATAAAATCTTTATGTCTAGCAAGTAGACTGAACAGATGGGTGCTATAGACACAGGAACATGGATAGATTTGTGAATGTACCTTAAAAATGCTTGAGATGGCCAAGCAAGTTAGAGACAGACATTCTAGGGAGGGGAAATTAATGTATTCAAAGGCACGGAGCTGTGAAAAGGCATGGCGTTTAGTTTTGCTAGAGTGTAAAGGGAAAATGGAAAATGAGAGAGGAGGCATTGGAAAGGATAAGGAGCCAATCACAGTTGGTCTTTTGTGTCACATGGAAGAGCTGAAGAGCCACCAGTGATTTCTCAGTCACGAAAGAGACAAGATCACATGTGCTGCTTAGAAATCCATCAGTGAAGAGGAAGGTAAAAGTGGAGGCAGAGAAGCCAGATAAAGGTTGTTTGAAGAGTCCCTGAGAGTCATGGTAAGGGTTATTGTAGGTTGGATGCATTTTCAGAGCTTGAATATACATGAAGTTAGGTTCAGAAGATTTAGTGCATAAAATACAGTGAGCAAAAAAAGCGAGAAAAAAAAATGCACATTTGTTTTTCTCCCAAAAAGGATCAGGAGTTGAAAAGCAATGGGCATGGCAATAAAAAATGTGTTAGAACTTGAAAACATGAAACCTTCCTATATTTGTCTACTGTGGTGGTTAAAACATTGGTCCCTCAAGTCTTTGATTTGTCTTCAAAAAGATGGGAGTCTGATTCCCCTCCCCGTGAATTTGGCTAGTCTTGCCAACTCTAACAAATAAAATGCAGCAGAGACATCTGAAACTAGAACATAAAAGGCAATACAGCTTCTACCTCACTCTCTCCCTTGGGATACTCTCTCTCGGAATCCAGCCACCATGCTGCAAGGAAGGCCAGGCAACATGGAGAGACCACTGTTCCAGCCATGTGTTCTAACCATAGCTCAGCTGAGGTCCCAGGAGACAGCAAGCCTTAACCCTAACACATATGAGTGAAGAAACCTTTGAGTTTACCTCAACGTCCTTTACTAGAAATGTAGGAAAAAAGCCCAAACCAGAACTGCCCAGCTGAACTCAGCCCCCAGAATTATGAAATATAGTAAATATAAAATATAATAAAATGATTTAAGCCACAAATTTGGGGGTTCATATGTTATGCACCCAACAATAACCAGGATATATCCCGTGTCTGTTTCTTTTGAAAATTTAAGGGCCTACGTACCTCTCTTCAAGAACAGGACAGAATGTAGGGAATTGGGCAATCATGAACCTCTCCTTAATGAGGGAAAAAAATCTCTAAGGCACAGAATGTAAATGGGAGCTTCCAAAAGATCTTAACACCACAAAAGCTAAGACCTTAGTACTAGAAACACACAAAGAACATGCTTATCAAATTTCAAGTAAGGCAAAGGAAGTATGAAAAACGAACGAATGCCTTAGTGGTTAACTTCGAATTCAAGAGCAACTTGATCTTGGTTTAACGAAACAGATAATATGTAGAAAATTCTGTTAGAGACTACCTAAAAAGGCTGGAAAATAGGATATATACCTATGGGATTAGTTGTAATATATTCTATCTGATAGAGGGTACCTAGGTAGGTGACTAGCTACATGGAATCAGGGTGAAGGTGGATGAGCTGGCAAAAAAATGAACCAAAGTCTTCAGTGGCTAAAAAGAAGCAAAAGTATGAATCCACGGAGAACAAAATGCCAATGTCTGCAGCTGCCCTGAGGTTATCTGCAGTCTTGGCTGCCTAGAGTTGTGGATTTTAAAGGAACAATGATTGGGCCCAAGCAGAGAGCAAAGTTGGATGGGAGATTCCTTTAAAAGGCCTAGTCCATCAGAAGCTGTACTCACTGTAAGAAGGGGGAAATTCCAGTTTACAGAGACTTACGATGAAGTCATTTGCCTTTCTTAGTCTTTTCTTCTGTGGTGGACGTGGCAGTGTCTCATCTGAGAATGTGTCAGTGTAAGCTAGTACTCATGCAAAATTGGATTTAGAAATCACACAACCTCTAAGAACTGAAAAAACACAAGCAGAGATTTACTTTAAGAGGCTCAAAAGCCTCACAGAAGTAAATACAATTGCTTTCTGGAGGCAAGCACATTAAACCTAGGTTTCAAAGAATTGTCACAGATAACAGTTTCTACAAAAACTACTTATCACAAAAGAAAGGGCGCTGAGGAGAAAGGAAGGAAGAAAGGAAAGAGTTCACAAAACACACAATGAAGTAGGCTACTTCTTACACCACTTCATATCCTCTTCGCTTTACCTGACTCTTACACAAGCTCCTGTGATAACCAGCTCTGCATGGACTCCAACCAAACTCATCTACAGAGTCGATAAAATTTTGGTCAAAGTCCTAACAATTTTTAAAGGCTGATTCTTGAAGACATTGAAGAACAACAGACCAAGAATAGCCAAGACAGTTCCAAAGAAAAACAAGGTATGGGAATTCATACCAGATATCAAAACTTTTTATAAACTACAAAAATTGAAACATTGTACTTTTGGCACAGGAATAGGCCATTGACCTCTGTAATACAGAGCCTAGAAATGGACTCGTGCCTCAGTGGAAACTTGGTACATGACTGAAGGGTTATTAGAAATCAAGGGACAGGTGGGACTCGAACAAATACCCTAAAACAATTGGTTATCCAAAAACAATGGATATCCAAGAAAAAAATAAATTTGAATCCCTTTCTTGATAGAAAAATCAATTCCACATAAGGAAAGGACATCCATATGAAAGGCAGTATCTTAAAATATTTCAAAAAAGAATATTACTCAGCCATCAGAAAGGATGAATACCCAACTTTTACATCAACATGGATGGGACTGTAGGAGATTGTGCTAAGTGAAATAAGTCAAGCAGAGAAAGTCAATTATCATATGGTTTCACTTATTTGTGGAACATAAGGAATAGCATGGAGGACATTAGGAGAAGGAAGGGAAAAATGAAGGGGGGGAATTGGAGGGAGAGATGAACCATGAGAGACTATGGAGTCTGAGAAACAAACAGGGTTTTAGAGGGGAGGGGGGATTGGTTAGCCCAGTGATGGGTAGTAAGGAGGGCACGTACTGCATGGAGCACTGGGTGTTATACGAAAACAATGGATCATGGATCACCACATCAAAAACTAATGAAAAAATAAATAAAGTGAAGTAAACCAAAAAAAAAGAAAGAAAGAAAAAAAATATAAGAGACTCTATGCTCCTAGAGTAAGGAAAGATTAAACAAGATCACAAAGTACCAACCATTCAAAGGTATCTAAAAATAAAATTTAAAAAAAATAAAAAAAATAAAACAAACACTCGCCTCTTCTGAACCTTAAGAGGAACAATCACAAAGAGAATCATGTCCATATAAGGACAACCAGCATTGGTGAAGGGCCTGGAAATCTTCTTAGAGAATAGACACATAAACTTGGGAATCTTTTAAAAAATAAAGATGACTTACAAGGCAAATAATAATTACCTTCAACTATTTGAAGTATAAAAATGTACCAAGTGCTTGCTAAGTGTTGGAGGATAGGAACTTATAACCACACACCTCCAGTTTTCTCTCTTCTCCCTGGGAAGGACCAGGACGGAAGGAATTCTTTGGGTTTTGCTCTTAAACCCACCCCTTCCCAGTAGAAGAGAGGAGGAAAAAGAATCAAGCATGTGTAGACCCCAACCTTGCTGCCTTTAGAAAAAAAAAAAGGGAATTCTATTTGTCCCGATAGGATGTGGTACATAGACTCACAGAGATGAACTGTATGGAGTCCATACAGTTCAGGGAGAAGTTGTTGAAGCCAAATGATGTTTGTAGATCAAAGCCCTAATTTTATCCACAATTATGATGACCTTGCAGAGGTATCTGACCTCTATGTGTATTTCCAGTTGGCTCAAAACCAATGGGGAAAATGGTATGAGTAGTTATCATCTACATGATCACAGCCCTTAAAATTCCCACTGGATTACACACACACACATCCTTCCTTGATCTAGAAAGAATTTTAAGTAACAGTTTCTTAGGAGTGGTTCTCCAAAGGAGAAGTGAGGTGAGCAGGTAGAACTTAGAAGGAAATATATTTCAATTTGAACTTGTTAATATCAAAAAAAAAAAAAAAAACTTTTCACAACTGGTTGGCAAGTGTGATACAGGGTGTTTCCCGGCAAATTTCCAATGAAGGCCACTAACTCACAAAAACAGGAGAGTATTCCTGTAGTATATGTGGCCTCTAATGTCCCTTCTAACTGTAAGATTCAATGAAATTTTTTAAATGCAGGCTTGAAATACAACTTCGTCATTTAAGATCTCAAAGAACAAAAGCGATGCAGATGGTTTTTGACCAATATTCTCAAGTTACAAAGTACCTTTTTCAAAATTTGTATGCTCTTTCTTTATACATACATATATATACATATATACATATATATGAGTGTATATTTATATATCCGTCAGAATCCCATAGGAAACTTTCTTTCTGACAATAAACTTTGAAGTGCGACAACCACAAAAGCAAGAAAATTCCTCACACCAAGAAGAATATTCTTACCTGGAGAATTAATCATCACTTGAAAAGGTTCTAGAGATAGACTCGGATGCCTTTAGATACAGCAGAAAGCATTCAGTATGTATAATTCACTTTATCTACCTTTCCCCCAAAACTACCCTGCCTTGCTTTTCTGGCAACGCCGTCTCCTGCTTTTCTTTTTTTTAAAAAAATTGCCCCTTATAAAGAGAGTAGGTTGACGTTAGCGTAGTGGGTGGGTCCCATGCTTGTCTGAATATTAGAATCATCTGGACAGGTTTTACAACTTCAGTAATCAGACCAGACCTCAGACCAATTACATTAAAATCCGCAGAAGTAGGAACCAGACAAGATTTATTTTTAAAGTTCTCCAAGTGATTCCAGTGTTGGGACAACATTTAGACCTACTCTAATTGCAAACACCAGTAGTTCCCAAATGGTAGCCTGCATGAGAATCAACTAGAAGCTTTGGTAAAACAGATTGCTGGGCTCCACCCGCAGAGTTTCTTATTGAGAAGGTCTGGAGTAAGGCTGAGAATTTGCATTTCTAACAAGTTTCCATGTGATGCTGAGGACCACACCGCGAGAACCACGGGAATACCCAAATGTGTGTACTTTCGCCCATTGGGTCCTCAAATAGGGAGACTTTAAGATAAAAAGTGAGTTGCTTCGTGAGATTTCCATTGTGAGGTGGATTCCCACACATACAGCAAGTCAATTAATAAAAAATGGTTCCCTCCTCGAGTTTCCCCCACGGCCCGACTTTTAAATAGGGTAAAAAACTTAATACCCCAGGCAGTCTTGACCTAGAACTCACTTCTAACTTGTTATAGCCAAAGGAGAGCCAGAAGGCTTTCCAAAGTGCCAACAAACTTGATTGAAACAGGTTGGGGAAAGAAAAAAAGTCAAATCCACAAGCCATATCACCACCTCTTTAGGGAGAAGAAAAAAACATACATATGCATATATATATATATATATATATTCACTTTCTTTTTATAATATTTATAATGAAAGTCATGAAACTAAGTTTTTTAAGTATGAGAATTAATCTTGCCATTGTCAGGCAAGCCAGATCTCTGCTGGTTGGAGCTGGACAAATCCACAGTGCTCCCAGGAAAATATCCTTCTCCGCCGATCTCCCAGAGTATATGGGAACTCGGTCTGAAGGAAAACCAAGGTGCATCTGCTTTTCCCATCTGTTTCAAGCCTGGATAGTCTTTTAGTGTTTTGGAGGTTTCGTTATTGAAGAACAGTGGGAACAAAAAAGATGAAGTTACTCCTGCTAAATTTGTACATTCAATCTCAGCAACCTGGCCACATCCTTTAATCTATCTTTTTAAGCAGTTCTGGCCTTGAGTTTCAGATTCATGCAATTTCCCTCGTTTCGACAATCTGTGGGCTGTTTCAATATCCAACCCAATGATTAGAGTGCCAAGACCATTATTTTCCTTAAATTCACAGGGAAGACTTCCATTTTTTTCTTTTTTAAATTCAGCATTTGCTGCCACACTCTCGATGCCTTCACTGCCGTTCACAGTCTTCTTTCAAGTTGGGAGTGAGAAGCTAATGAAATTCGGGAAGAACAACATAAATGCAATCTCACCCCCAAAGAAAAATGCAGTTCTTCATTTTGGGGAAGATTGAAAACCTCAACGCGTTCATGTTCCTTGAAAATGTGCTTCCAGACTGTCTTCATCATCACCTTCATTATATTGGGGATAAAATGAGAAAGTATGTGTGAAATCCTTGAAAGAGCTCAAAGCCCTGTACAAATATAAGGCTTGGTTGTTATTTTACCTAGACACAGGCCACTGCTCAGGCATGGGATTCTTTTCCACAATGATTCAGAGGTCGATAAGTCTTCTCACAACTGGTCCAAGAGTAGCAGTTAGTAAGGTATCTGGCCCTCGCTCTGACACTGCACGGCATTGAGGGGAGCCATATAGAGACTTAAAACTAAGTGCTGTTGCATGATCTTTAGGGTATCAAACCAGAATGAATAGTAGGTTGACCTCATATCCACCTGGGCTGAGCTAGGGAAGTTCTTTTATTTAAGGCCTGAACCTAGCTGGCCTCACATTATAATAAAATTCCAAGGTAGGGGGAATCTAATTCAACCGTCTTAATTTACATGTGAACCAAAGAAATCCAGAAGTGTAAATGCACTTGCCCCGTGTTTCACAATGAGCCAGGACCTAGCAGCAACTCTGTACCCTGCTGACGCAGCTTCATATGCAGAATCACCCTGTCTTTAGCTAAAACACACTGATCATGGGCCCAATGATTACTAGATAGGTAGACAGATTCTTTGAACATGGTATTTATGGATGTACATAGGAAGCCGGTCTGCACATTGACGATTTTGTTGACAGATCTTTTGAAAACAGTCTGGAAAGTATTCCCATCTGTAGTAAAGTAGCCCTCATACCCATTAATAATTCCCAACTCAGCTCAGCAAATGGAGCAGAGAATAAACCTGATCATTAGTGGAAACTACTATTGTCAGCACTAATAGAGGTAATTAACATCAAAGGCTAAGTTTTTTGCTTATCGAGTAATTTGCAAGGGATAAGTTTATGAGGAAATTAACCAGCCATCCCATAACTCTGTACTTTCGTTCCACTGTTTTAAACATCTTAATTGCCAGGAAAACTTAGCCACGCAAAATGAAAAAAAGAGGTTAGGAACTCAGGGAGTATGGTTCATGATTTTCCACAGCTTACTTTTTAAATTATAATACGTTTTCCATTTTTAATTAAATGAATAAAATAGCTGTGTTGCCTGTGAAATTACATACAATTGCCAAATAAAGCTGCAGACATCTCTCTCCTTAATGTGCTTAGAGAAGACTGCTATGTTGTCTTTTAAATAGACACATTTTCTTCACTTGTTTTGAATTTGTACAGGCTTATAAAATCACAACAGATGTTTCCTGTGGGTACTGGGTACCAAATAAATTATACATCAGTTTCCCATTGGTTTCCTTTCTTAGCAATCATCAAATTCTTTTGAGCTCAAAATTGGGTAAGACAAAATCAACTCTATTTTCTATTTTCTCTATACTCCTGCATGGAGAATGAAGGCCAATCCAATGACAGTAACCTGGGCATTCAGAATTTTTTTAAAAAATTGAAAGAAAAAAAACTACCTGCCCATTTCCCATTGCATCAAATCTGAAACACTGATAGACCAGTACACCAAGAAGCATTTACTCGGTAATGAGCACTGTGAAGGAAGGAGAATAATGAGATACAGTCTCTAAATTCAGGAGACTACCACTGAAAGTAACCAAGTTAAACACAAGAGAAATATATTAAGAGGAACAATGGAGTTCCTCTCTCTGGAGTAAAGAAAGCATTTCCAGTAGGTAGGCAATTAGTTATAAACAGGATGACCACCCAAGTTTCCTTAAGTCCTATGAGTCAGACTTTATCCAGCTGAAAGTTGTGGAAATTCAAAATATCAGAAAAAAATACCAAATTTCCACAGTGATAGGTGAGCTACAAGAGCTGACTTTAAAACAGGCTCTGCTATGCCCATGCATCATTAAAATCATGTGGTATAATGACCACACTTGGATAGAAAGGAAGAAAGTGAGGAGCCAAGGATGAAGTCAAAAAATGACTCTCCAGGGGTGCCTGGGTGACTCAGTTAGTTAAGCGTCCAACCCATGATTTCGGCTCAGGTTGTGATCTCAAGGTCATGAGATCGAGCCCCACATCGGGCTCCACGCTCACTGGAGAGTCTGCTTGAGATTCTCTCTCTCCCTCTCCCTCTGCCCCTCCCCCTCAAATAAATAAATAAATAAATCTTTTTGAAAAATGACTCCCCAAGAGGTCTACAGATGATGGTGCAAAGAATGGAGTCTCAGCAACAACTGGCTGGTATGAGCTTCACAGAAAGAGTGGTTTCCCAATAACAGTAAAGCACGATGGCCAGGCTACCTCTAGGTCCTGGGTCTCAGAGTAGGTATAATGAACAGAATCTGCATGACTGTCATTTCAAGAAGGAGAAAGGGTGACTGTGTAACTAGATTAAGGGAGAAGTAGGGGTTGCATCTTGGTGAGTGAAAAGCAGTTTCTGGAGATCCAGCTATGAAGCTACCAAATAGCCCTTCCCTCTTCTGCTCTCTTTTAACTACCCAAGCCTAGAAAGGCTTGTTTCCCAATTTACCAAGAGGTGAGGATACTCCATGAACACTGACAAGCTAAGAGTTGAAATCTTGTCTCAAATATGTCTTTATTATCCTAGAGGCCTCAGGAAGTGTTTACAATGTAGACCAGATCTCCAAAACTGTTCACATCTTAGCCCAAGGAACACATACCCTTATTACTTTTCCACTTCAGTCTTTGGGCAACTCCCCTCCCCAAATCCAAAGAGCCATCATCGTTGTCATTTACTACTAGAAAAATGGTGATGATGTGAGAGCCTGGATATTATCAACGTTGGTCTGACCCAGGTTTTGCAGGCATGGCTATGGCCTGTCCCTGTCACTTGTAAAATTGCTTGTCACTACTCAGTGCAATGTGTAAATTGTAGCAGCTACAAATGGAGCAAAGAATCTTTTGCTGCTCATCATGAAAATTGTTCTGAGGTGCGTTCTGCAAGGCAGCTCTTTTCTAAAAGTGGCCCATTATTTCTTGAATTTTAACCATTTTGTTCTAACTTGTCAAAGGAGCAATAGGCCAAGGAGTGGGTGTGTACAGAGCTGATGACAGCCTGGCCCCCTTCCCATGTCCTTCCATGCCCTCTGTAGCTCTTAAACTGAGTGAACAGCCCAGACTAAAGCTTCTCCTGGGCTCTGACATCTACTCAGGTTTGGGAGCTAATGGCCCAGACATAAGAAGAGCTGAGCTTCTGTGTTGCAACGGAGGCTTCCTTGACCACCAACCATACCTGAGATCTGACATCTTTTCCACCAAGGCCAACCCAGGACAATACCAAAGCACACAGCCTCCCTGCCATCACTCTTATTCTCCTAGTGATCCAGTCTGCTTCACGTGCTTTGCTTAGGTCTCACTCTCAACACTTCCCACTCTGGAACAGAAGACGCAGGCCAAGAAAAATACAGGACCTGCACGAGAGAGTGAATGCCTCCTTCAGTGTTGCACCCTGGGCACCTCCCATGTGTCATCCTCATCCTGGCCCTGAGAAAACCCATCCTGATCTGCAGCCCATTTGGCCAGACCCTGACAGCCTGTGTATGGTCAGCTGTTGCTATGTAACAAAGCACCCCCAAAATTCAGTGGCTTAAAATAAAAACCATTCGTTTATGATTCTGGAGTTTGGCAACTTTGGCTGGGCTCAGTTGGACTATTCTTCTGGTCACAGCTGGGGTCCCTCAATGAACCTTGCTCAGCTGTAGGTGAGCTAGGTGGCTCTACTTCCGGGAGTTGACTGGCTATTCCTAGATTGCTCAAGAATGTCTCCATTAAGTCTCTCATCTTCCAACCAGGGCTTGCTCTCATGGGAAGGAGGTAAGGTTCCTAGACAGAGGCAGCAGAAGTACACAAAACATTTCAGTGCCCAGGCTCAGAGATAACACACAGTCATTTCTGCTGCATTCTATTGACCAGACAGAATTATGAGGCCAGCACAGATTGAAGTGTGAAAAAATTAGCTCTACCTCTTGAAGGAAAGAGCTACAGAGTCACATTGCAAAAGGTCTAGATACAAGAACTGCGGCCATTTTAGTCATCACCGTACCACACCTTGCCTAGCTTTGCCCTGAGGACACCTCTTCCCCAGGACTGGCCCCTGTTTCAAACCCTTAGCCCACTGAGTAATTGTTCCACTACAGCTGGATGGATATGTAATCAACTGGATAATAACTAACCACTTGCCAAGTTTTCAACAGCCATCTGGATTCCCAACTACCAGGTCTATACATGCTACTGAATTCACTGATACCAAAACTTTTAGAAGTTGGACTAAGATTATAACATCTCTTTGGCAGTGTTCTTAGACTGTTATAACCTCTGCGAGAGGCCAGCCTTCACATCAATTTCAGTTCTATCCTCCCCACCCAACCCCTGCCCTTGCTTTCTCTTTTTCATGGAACCTCTCCTTCCCCTGAAGGACCCTGGTACAAAGCAACCCACAAAGCCTTACATCCAAGTCTACCTGAAGGACAACAGCTGTGAAAATTTCTTATTATCAAAATCAGTGGTTCTCAAACAATAGCCTTCTCAATGAATGATGCTGGGACAACTGGGAACCTACATGCGAAAGAATGAAGCTGGACTCCTATCTCATACCATATAAAAAACCAACTCAAAATGTACCCAAGGCCTAAATGTAAAAGCTAAAACTATAAAGCTCTTAGAAGAAACCTTAGGGTTAAATCTTTGTGATTTGTGCAAATCTTTGGTCTTGGCAGAATATTCTTAGATATGATACAAAAAGCACAAGCAACCAAGGAAAAATAAATAGGACCTCATCAGAATTAAAGACTTTTGTGCATCAAAGGACACCATCAAGAAAATGAAAAGACAACCCACAAAACAGGACAAAATATTTGCACATCATGTATCTGATAAGGGTCTAGCATCCAGAATACATACAAAAAAAAAAAAAACCTTTTACAGCTCAACCGCAAAAAGACAAACAACCCAAGAAGTGGCAATAGATTTTAGTGAATGGGTAACAGCCCCTGCCACAGAAGGACAGTCAAGAACTTGTGCCTTGCTTGGGACTGAGTCCCTCAGTTTTCCTGGGTAGCCTGAAGAAACAAAAGATCAAAATGGACAGGGCTGGTTTCTCCCTACGGCAGATGGCCTATTTGGGCCCGATCCATCACAGCTTCCTGCATCCACACCCTTGCCATGGTCTCATCCCAGCCAGAGTATACTTCTCTCTGCCTTGACTATCATGTTGGCCATGGGACTTGCTTTGGCCACTAACATGAGATGGAAGTGAGAGTGTGCTAGTTCCAAGCCTGGGCCTTAAGATGACTGGTGTGTTTATGCCTTCTCTTTTGTCTTTTTGCCATCACAATGAGAAGAACATACTTAGGCTGACCCACTGATCCCAGTAGGAAGAGAAGAGACCCAGAGAGCACAACCAAGTCACCCCAGCTACACCCAGCCTAGAATAGCCAATCTCCAGTCAACCCCCAGATTTGTGAGCCAAATACCCACATTTTGTTTGCTGAGATTTTGTGGTTAGTTATGACGCAGCATTACCACGGCCAGAGTCAACTGACACAGCGCTCCAGACCCATCTCACCAGAGTTCACTGTTGCATGGCCGACAGTACCCTCAGAGATGTCAGGCTGGGGATAGTACTTTCAGTCAGCTTCTTCAAGCCAAGTTCTTCAAGCTAAGTGTCCTGCTGATTTTCAGGTAAAGCCATATGTGAGCTGCATTCTAGAATCCACGCATGCCCAAGATGGAAGACAAACATTTCTCCTTGCCAGCGGATTAAGTACACGATGCTGCTAACTGCATCATATTCAAAACCTCATGACTCCTAACACGTTCCACAGAAGAAGCAGATGCCATCCTGACAGGATTTCTTTGTTTTCTCAACAGATGCTACAAGAGCTGCCCATGCTCTCTAGAGCAGGCAATTTATCAAGAGATCAAGATTATTCACTGTGTTTTATTAATACATTTTATGCAGTCATACTGATTTCAAACAAAGGTGTCTTCTGTCTAATTGTTTTTGCCTCTCATCTGACGGGAGCATTATTTTAGAACAATTCTTATCAATCCAAAAGTTATCTTGAGTATAAAATGTAAAGAGACTACACAAAGTGCTTCTACCTATAACAAAGTGTCAAAAACTTCCTAAATCTGACAGCTTTACCTAGAAATCGAAAATAACATTTTACCTTTTCTCCCCTCTGTAATATCATTTTTCTTTTTAAGCAGGAAGACATTAGATGCCACAGAATTCTCTGACTTTAGTAAAACCAGCTGCAAATCAGCCTAATCTTTTTAAGCAGGCAAGCGGCATGTTCGGATGTTAACAATATGAACATCTCTGAACTGCCTTCGTCTTCCATTTTACCAACAAAAGTCCCTCCCTCTTTGTGAAACCACTATTCACTTTGTGAAACCTTCCCTCCGAACCACAGAACGCCACACGCAAACAGAGGTACAGACTGTTGGAAAGTCTCAGAAAGAAGTTTGAATCATGCACATTATTGCAGCCAATAGAACACACCTCCCCGACTTCCATCTGGGGGGGCCTGGACCCCAGCTGCTGCACTCTGAAAGCCACTGCTGCATTTCTGGGGGGGTGGAGCTGCATCTCCCACGGGCTGCTCCCAGCCAATGACTGAGTAGGCCAGGGGTACTAAGTAAGGTAGGCCCACTCCGAGGAGACAGGGAATCCTGATGGCCAATGTCGGCTGGAGGACACTCGGAGAGGCTTGCCAAACCTTCACGTGACTGCACATCAGTCTAGGGTGCTTCTATCCAACCTCTCACCTCCACTTTAGTCCAGGTCACATGCACACAGGCCTGATGGCTCTCCTAGCCTTGCCCAGATCCCTGCCCATTTTCTCTCACAGACATTTTTCTTAATAAAAACCTTGCCCATTTAATCCTGTTTTGACATCCGCTTCTTATAGGACTGGGACCAATACACACATACGCATGTCCTATGTTTCAGGCCAACTAGAGGACAATGGTCTCTCTGCTCTCAAGAAAAACTACTCTCGGGGTGCCCGGGTGGCTCAGCTGTTAAGTGTCTGCCTTCAGCTCAGGTCATGATCCCAGGGTCCTGGGATCGAGCCCTGCATCGGGCTCCCTGCTCAGCAGGAAGCCTGCTTCTCCCTCTCCCACTCCCCCTGCTTGTATTCCCTCTCTCACTGTGTCTCTCTCTGTCAAATAAATAAATAAAATCTTTAAAAAAGAAAAACTACTCTCAAGTAAACCCAATGAATTTTCTGGCTTGCCTGTGTTTATTATAATTTTTTCTTATTATTGACTATAACAATAAAGAACCTATCTCTTGGTTGTTGTTATTATAAAGGAAATACATATAGTCATCTCATTTACTTACCATGTTTAAATGTGACCTAAAACTCACTAAATATGATGACATACCTTCTTTCCTTCAACATCTCTTTCATGCAGACTATTTCCCAGAAATCAGGGTCTTTCAGTTGGTGGGAATGAGAGGGTGGGGACAATCCAAGGGCTGGTAAATACCTGAGCGGGTTGGTAACACTCAATCATGCCAAAGGCCAACTTCCAAATTTTGTACTCTCCTCATTTCCAGACCACAAAGTCCAAACTTGGACACAATATGTAACTCTTTTATGAGAGCCAACATCCTTCATAACTGCTTTATTCTGTTCCTCAGTGACAGACTCCTTCATACATTCCTAGTTACCCCCCACCTCCTGTCATTTTCCAGTGCTATCCCAAATAATTAAAGATGACATTTGAGGAATAAGAGCTCATTCTCCTGCTTATTCACAGTAGTGACAATACTTACGTGGGGGGAGGGAGCACAGCACTGATTAGCTAGGAAGAACAAGGAGAGTTGGCATCCAAATATGGCCCAACATCTATGCATTCTCACCTCGCCTTTTTCATTAAGACAGGTGACCATTTGAACAGGTTTTTTTTCTGACAAAAATAAAAGTTTCCCCTGGCTATCAGTCTCCATATTTTTTTTTTTATTTTTAAAGATTTTATTTATTTATTTGAGAGAGAGAATGAGAGAGAGAGAGAGAGCACATGAGAGGGGGGAGGGTCAGAGGGAGAAGCAGACTCCCTGCTGAGCAGGGAGCCCGATGTGGGACTCGATCCCGGGACTCCAGGATCATGACCTGAGCCGAAGGCAGTCGCTCAACCAACTGAGCCACCCAGGCGCCCATTATCAGTCTCCATATTGACAAATACCTGTTTCCCAAATGATTTTTAGTTAGCAACTCACAGAGCAGCATTTTTATCACAGTCAAGGGAAGAGTGACTAAAATATGCTAATACTGATTTGCCTAAGCAAGTTCAGGAACTACCTAAATGAAAACTCGGTGGGACCTCCTCTTGGACTCTGCCCTAGCCCTGAAACCTTATCTGGGATGACATGTGCAAGCCTATCAGGATTTGATCCATAGGAGACTCTTACTGTCTGTTGGAATGACATACTCCATGTCGCCCCCATTTCCTGATGTCATCACTATCTCTTCCCTGAATTTCTAAACCATGTTCTATTCTGTGCTTCAGTGATAGACTCCTCCTGGCTCTTGTCCAGTTGGTTCTGACTCCTCCCTTGTTCCTGGCCTGTTCTAGATCTGTTACTTGATCTGTGATTGTTCACCCCCCAGTGTCTAGCACGCAGGGCACCGTGGCACCATTCTAGGCATAGCGCCCCAGATCAGGGTGTGAAATAGACTGGAACTAGGCAGGAATTGGAAGGAGATTGGAACAAAGGATGTGTATTGTTCCTGGGTCATTTTTCAGCACCATCCCATTCCTCCCATAGAAACTTAGTCAGCAATATCAGGAGTATCTGCTGCATCTCTAAGACTCAAATGCCAGCCAGGTCATCTGTGAATGCGATCTCAACAGAGAGTGTGGGCTTGGAAAGATCAGAGAATAAAAACAGATTTTAGAGAAGTATTATTTCACCAGAGGCTTTACCCACAAATTATATTTCCCCAGAAGGCAATCCATTGAAACACAGTTCCATAAATCATTAAGAGGTGCTGTATAAAAGAAACTTTATTTCCATGATCAAGTAAGTCTGGAAAACTGTGGCTGAAACAAAGTCAGTAATTTTCTTCACTACAGGACTTCTCAGAGCTTTTATTGCACTAATAGGAATTATGATCAGCAAGAAGTAAATACAGGATAAAGCAGTTCTCAAAGTTACTTGGTCATGGAAGCCGTGTTTTGTCTTGTTTTTTTCAGTGCAGACCTATTGATGTCTTGCATAGCCTAGTTTTCAGAGGACCATGGTTTGGGAACCACGAACCAAAAATAATGTCTCTCAGCCACAGATGACACAGGGGTAGTAAAAATGATGGAAGATCCTTTCTGAAAAGCCATGTTCCTCCCCTACCCAAAATGACCCATACATTTCTTACCCCACATGGGGAATTGGTATCACTCTGGGTTTCCACAGTTTTGGCAATTCAGTCTGGCTAGAGTGACCTTGAAAAAGTTACAGACCTATATCAGGCATGGTTCCTTCATTTATTACAACTGGCCATAATGATATATCTTCCCAGTCTAGTTCCCAAAGCTATAAGAATTAATGGAGCCTTTCGTAGGAGCGGTGTGAATTCCCTGGAGAAAGTCTCTATGTAAATACAAGGTCTTGTCATCTTAAATGCTATGCATTTATGCCCTGGACTACACAGTGACAGCCGTGTAGAGAGAGCGCTCTATTATTTTTCAAAGCCACAGACGTCCCAAATACATGAAATTCCTATTTCTTCCTCTGTGAACTGCTAAGATGTGGCAGCAATGTACCCATGAAAGCCAAAATTCTTTACTATTTCAGTATTAGTATCTCTAAGGGATAGAAAAGGGAGAGGACTTTGCAGTGTGGGATGCAAGTATATTACATTTATTTCCACAAAAGAGGGAAGGGCCAACATAGTTAGGATGAATTGGGTTCTTCGTTATTTACGTAAATTAGCCTTTGAGATCTAATGCGTAAGTGTTTAATCACATGAAAGGAAAATTGAAGATTTCAAATTAACTTGGCATAAAGATATATTAATTACACAAATGAGTAAAAAATGCTTTGGGGATGTGGAAGCATGGTATTTGAAACACTGGTTCAAACTGACTCAGAAAATGTTTACTGCAGACCAGTTTGTGTGTGTGTGTGTGTGTGTGTGTGTGTGTTAAGAAGTAAGCCAGACAAAAAAAGCACAGCTATGAGGGTAATCATAAGTGTGAACAAGGTGGGTTTTTTAAAATAGCAGCGACAAAGATAGAAAACACATGATGTTGACTAAATGTAAACTCGGCCAATGTTGTGTTGGTTTGTAGGGGATCACGAGCTAAATGGACATGGAATGTCTGGCTCTGGAGAAACCAGCTGGTTACATCCACATTACAATTTTTTAGGGACTCTTGTGCTTTGTACCTAATTTATTCTTGTGTCTTACCTGCCCCAGGGAATTCTTTTTTAGACTGAGTTCTTTTTTTATTTAAATGTATCCTTTCCATCTTGCCACAGGCCAGCTCTATTACCACAATCTTTCCTCTGCCCAAAAGGCTTTTTATCTCCTAACCGATAATTTTCCTTCTGCTCCCACTCTGTCTCAAGAAAAGTTCCTCAATCCTTTGGAGATAAAATGACAACTGAGAAATTTAAAAAATCCCTCAGTGTCCCTTCAGTTTTTCTTAGAAACACCCACCCAGTTGAAACTCCAGGGCACTTCTTGGACTGAGCCTTGTCCTGTCTACAGGAACCCAAAGTATCGATCTTCATCTAAACTCCCAAATTGCCCTTTGGAAGGAATGGCAGCTTAAAACATTCATTCTCTTGCTTTTGATCCTCTGACAGACCCCCATTAAATATTTGCATAGCCTGCAAGAACTGTGAGCTGATTCAGGGAGAGATGAATGGTGCTTAGGAAAATTTTAAACTTAAAGAAATTTCTTACTGCCATTCACCAACTCAAATTAGCTATTTCTATGTGGCAAAAAAAAAATCTTCTTGTGTTGTCACTTGATTCAACAACTGATGTAGAAACATCCCACGTATTGCTATAGGAAATTAAGCCCAGTCCTTACATTATTTTAATTTCAGCTCCTTAAGGCATGTACACATAGAGACCTTGTCAAAAACTGTGATGGGACACGAAATTCTGGAAGATCTATAAAAGCCAATGGCATTCCCAAAGTACATGGAAAGAAAAAATCTGCTTTAATATAATCATTAATGCTTTGGATTTCCTGCCAGATTTTGTGACAGTAATTCATTCATTCAATAAATATCTATTGAACACCTACTAGCTACTGCTGTTGGCACCATGCTGACCATGGCTTGCAGTATTGACAGCTAAACCATACAGGATGAATCAGGGATCATAAGGTCCTGATTCTTGTCTGAAGTAGTACCCTAAGCACTTTTACTTGCTAGGAGATAGATATATAGATATATAGATATATAGATATATATATCTATATAGATATATATATCTATCTCACATACATGCACACACACACACACTCAGGCACATATAAATTTTAATTTGAATTACCTTAAAGCAGGGTATGCACTCCCTAGTTTGGCACAGACCCAATTCTTTCTACTGTATCATATCCAGCAAGATTAGCCTGTTTATGTAATCTCTTTGCCCCCTAAGCATTCAATATCCAACCTGTGGTTAATGAATAATGGCAAAGTAGTCTGATACCAGCAGAGTAGATGCATGGGCAGAGGTCTCTGGGAACATCCAGAAGGAAGCCAGTCACTTGGCATAAAAAAGTTGAAGGAGACCACTGAAAGAATGTGATGTGTTTATCCCCATTATCAACCTGCACATCATGTTTCTATGCAATGAAGCTCTAGTCATTCCAAAATAATATAAATACATTGTTTTGACCTTAATTTCCCAGTTAAACTTATGTTACCTCTTTAACCTTTCAAATCAAAGTTCTACTTCTCCCTTCCCCTTGTGATAATAGGGAGTTAAAAGGAGTAACTTCAAACCTCTGACTTTTTTTCTGACCCTGTCAGGGAGCTGAAGTCACAGAACAATCAGATGTCCGCGGTAAGGATGCAGGACAACCAGAGCCCTCATGCATGGTTGGTGGGAACAAAATGGTAGAGCCACTTCGGAAGAGGGTGTGACAGTTTCTGATCAAGTTAAACATACACCCACCAAATGTAACAGCAATCATACTCCTGGGTATCTACCTGAGAAAAATGAAAACTTAGGTTCACACAAAAAACTGTACAAGGATGTTTATAGCAGCTTTATGCATAGTCACCCAAACTTGAAACAATTTGGATGCCCTTCAATGGGTGAATGGATCAATGAACTGTGGTCTGTTTATACAGTGGAATACTACCCAGCAATAAAAAGGAATGAACTGGGGCACCTGGGTGGCTCAGTTGGTTAAGCGACTGCCTTCAGCTCAGGTCATGATCCTGGAGTCCCGGGATCGAGTCCCACATCAGGCTCCCTGCTCAGCGGGGAGTCTCCCTCTGACCCTCCTCCCTCTCATGTTCTCTGTCTCTCATTCTCTCTCTCGCAAATAAATAAAATCTTAAAAAAAAAAAAAAAGGAATGAACTACTGATTCACACAACAATATGGATTAATCTTAAATGCACTTTGCTAAATGAAAGAAGCCAAAGCCAAAAGGCTACAGATTACATGATTCCACTGATATGATATTCTGGAAAAGACAAAAATATAGAAACGGAAAACAGAGCCTTGGTTGTCAGGAGTTGAGGGGTGGAGGAGAGGTGACTATAAAGGGGCAGTATAAAGGGAATTTTTGGAGTGATGGGACTATTTTGTAATGGACTTTGGTGGTAGATACACGACTCCATGCATCTGTCAAAACCTATGGAACTGGATGCTACAAAGAGTGAATTTTACTGTATGTGAATTTTAAAAAAAAAGAAACTCAAGTAAGATGTTGGGCGAGGGGAGATGGAAATGCAGACAATGACAAACCAAACTGTATTTCAAATGAATCATGTAACTACCCTGAAGATGATTAGGGAAAAAAAGAGCTGACCTAAATCACTCTGGAAAACAATGTTTTGACTGGATACCATAACACTAAAGGCAAAAAGAGCAGGATACAAACACTATACTCTACTTGATTTGTTTCTCACAGGGTTCTGAGTTAGCAATTCTGAAGCCATTTGGATTCTGGAGTGAAGTAAGTAAATATATTGCAGCTAATGGGAGCCCATTCTCACTGTGAGAGCAAGAAACTACAAATAAAGAAAGGAGCAAGACTAGGATAAATCCTGTGGTGCTGAACTGGAGTCAGAAATATCAACATGGACTCATGATTTTTTTAAGATTTTATTTATTTATTTGAGAGACAGAGTGAGTGAGAGAAAGAGCACATGAGCAGGGGCAGAGGGAGAGGGAGAAGCAGACTCCCCGCTGAGGAGAGAGCCCAATGCAGGACTCGATCCCAAGACCCTGAGATCATGACCTGAGCTGGAAGCAGATGCTCAACCGACTGAGCCAACCAGGCATCCTTATTTTTTAAAGATATTTATACACAAATAGATATAGAAGTAAATATAGATGTGTGTAGTCTATGTATGACAGCCCAGTAGCAATGGTTACATCTAAGCACACAAATCTTGGCTTCTAAATACCATTCTCCAATAAAAGGAACCAGAACTCCTGGAAGAACTGATGGAGTTCAGGACTTTGGCAAGGACAATACAAGATGAACCTGCAGCGTGTTTTGGTGCCAGAAAGTAAAGAAGTGCTCAAAAAAATTATAACTAAAAATAGGATGAGAGCATGGTAAAAGTGCATAGGAGCCAACGTGAAAGAGATCCTAATGGCCAAAGTTGGAACAACTTGAGCAGCAAAATAAATAGGGATAGTATTAGAATATAAACTTAAGAATGAATAAATATCCATGAGTCCATGCTGATGTAAATAAATAACTGGATAAATAAATAAACAGGGGAGAAGGGGCAGCTCTCCCATAGAGAAGAACTCTAAGTAAAATAGAAGGAACGAGGAAAATAGAAAATAACCATTAGAACACCACAGTAGTCGTTGCTCCAGGCAAGACCCACCAATGGATGCAAAAATTTGTTTGCAAAAGTTTAAGTAGAAATAAGATATTTGCTTGGTCTCAAAGTATCTCTCCAAAATATTTAGTAATTACAAAGAGAAAAATAGTAAGTTTATAGTCAAGAATACCACAGACACCACTTGGCAGATTAACCAATTGTTTGAGATTAATATCCCCAGTAATACATATGAACATCATGCACCCTCTCATATGATGTATTGAAAAGGGCATGTCACCTTTGTGTTATCCTTCCCAAGAATGCATAACTTTAATGTAATTATGAGAAAACATCAGGCAAACCCAAATTAGGGGACCTTCTACAAAATGACTGACCAGTACTCTTCAAAAGTGTCAAGGTCACAAAATACAAGTAACCCTAACCATTGTGGAATGTCACAGCCTGGAGAAGACTGGAGAGACAAAACTCCATGCAGTATCAAATCTTGGAAGAGAAAAAGGATATTAGGGAAAAGGACTGGTGAAATTCAAATAATCTCTGTAGTTTAGTTAATATTGTGTCAAGGTTGAGAGGGAGCAAGATGGCGGAGGAGTAGGAGACCTGGATTTCGTCTCCTCTCAGGAATTCAGCTGGATAGGGATCAAACCATTCTGAACACCTACAAACCCAACAGGAGATCAAAGAAAAGAAGAGCAACAACTTTCTGAACAGAAAAGCGACCACTTTCTGAAAGGTAGGACGTGCGGAGAAGTGAATCCGAGGCGATATTCGGGAGGATAGACGGCGGGGGAGGGGCCTCCGTCAGCCGCTTCTGGCAAGTGATAGAACCGTGGAGCACAAAATCGGAACTTTTAAAAGTCAGCTCCGCCGAGGGACGTCACTCTGGTGGCTAAGCGGGGGGTGGAACCCTCCGGGACAGTGTGGTCTCAGGACCCTCGGGGTCACAGAAGGACCGGGGGTGCCTGAGGGCGGCAGAGCTCCCAGGTATCGGAGCAGGGAAGCCGGCTGCAGAGGCGGAGCCCAGGCGCGGGCTCTCAGCTCGGGGTTGACATAAACCGTGATCCGCGGCACAGCCGGGCCACTGCTCCTCCAGCAGGGACCCAACAAGCGGCAGATCCGGGGAGACTCACCTTCCTCCCCCGGGAGGAGCCGCGCGGGAGCGCACCGCAGGGATCTGCTGGGTTTGGAGACTCCACCCGGGGTCGGGTGCCAGAGATAGAGGCGCGCGGTCGCAGGCCGGGTGAGCACGGAGTGACCAGGGAGACCGGGGAGACGGGAGTGACTGGCGGCTTTTCTCTGGGGGTGCACTGAGGAGCGGGCCCGAGTTCTCGGCTCCTCCGGGGCGGAGATTGGGAGGCCGCCATTTTCACGCTCCGCCTCCAAAGCTGTACGGAAAGCTCGCGGGGAACAAAAGCCCCGGAGAGCAAACCTGAGCAGATGACTTAGCCGGGAGGGGGCAAGGGCGGGGCAATTCCGCCTCCGGCAGAGACATTTGGAAACCACGGCAACAGGCCCCTCCCCAGAAGACCAGCGAGAACAGCCAGCCAAGACCAAGTTTACCGATCAATGAGAACGGCAGAACTCCAGCGCTAGGGGAATGCTGCACATAGAATTCACGGCTTTTTTACCATGATTCCTTAGTCTTTTAAAGTTAATTTTTTTTTTAACTGTCTTTTTGTCTTTTTATTTCTTTTTGAATTTTTCTTTTTCCCTTTTTCAAACAACATCTTATCAATCCCTTTTTTTAAAAAAAAAAACATTTTTATTTTTCATTTTTAGAGTCATATTCTATCCCTTCATAGTAGTTACCCATATTTTTGGCTTATATATATAAGTTGTTCTCTCTTTAAAATTTTGAGATAGTTTCTTCTAACAGATTAAAATATACCCTAAATCTCTAGTATATGGTGTTTTCTATTCCCCTGCCTGATCACATCCTCTCCCTTTTTTTTTCTTTTTCTTTTTTCTTTTTTAAATCTTCTTCTTTCTTTTTCAAACAACTTCTTATCAATTCCTTTTATAAAATTTTTTATAATTTCCATTTTTACAGTCATTTTCTATCCCTTCATCATATCAACCCTTATTTTTGTACATATATCTTTTTCTTTCTTTAAAATTTTGGGAGACACTTTCTTCTAAAAGACCAAAACACACCCCAAATCTAGTGTGTGGCACTGATCTATATACCATATAGATCATATTTGATCACATTCTGGTTTTTCTTTTGTTGTTGTTGTTTTGTTTTCTTTGTTGTTGTTTTTATCTTTATCTTTTTCTTTTTTTTTCTTTTTTTTTTTTTCTCTCTTTCCCCTTCTTATCCCACTGCTTCAGGTCTTTTCTGATTTGTTTAGAGTATATTTTCTGGGGACGTGGTTACTCTGCTAGCATTTTGTTCTCTCATTAATCTATTCTCCTCTGCACAAAATGACGAGACGGAAAAAATCACCTCAACAAAAAGAACAAGAGGCAGTACCGACTGCCAGGGACCTACTCAATACGGACATTAGTACGATGTCAGATCTAGAGTTCAGAATCATCACTTTAAAGATACTAGCTGGGCTTGAAAAAAATATGGAAGTTATTAGAGAAACTCTTTCTGGAGAAGTAAAAGAGCTAAAATCCAACCAAGTAGAAATCAAAAAGGCTATTAATGAGGTGCAATCAAAATTGGGGGCGCTAACTGCTAGAATAAATGAGGCAGAAGAGAGAATCAGTAATATAGAAGATGAAATGCTGGAAAATAAAGAAGCTGAGAAAAAGAGAGATAAACAACTACTGGATCATGAGGGCAGAATTCGAGAGATAAGCGATACCATAAGACGAAACAACATTAGAATAATTGGGATCCCAGAAGAAGAAGAAAGAGAGAGAGGGGCAGAAGGTATAATGGAGCAAATTATAGCAGAGAACTTCCCTAATTTGGGGAAAGAAACAGGCATGAAAATCCAGGAAGCACAGAGAACCCCTCTCAAAATCAATAAAAATAGGTCAACTCCCCGACATCTAATAGTAAAACTTACGAGTCTCAGAGACAAGGAGAAAATCCTGAAAGCAGCTCGGGAGAAGAGATATGTAACCTACAATGGTAGAAACATTAGATTGGCAACAGACCTATCCACAGAGACCTGGCAGGCCAGAAAGGACTGGCAGGATATATTCAGAGCACTAAATGAGAAAAATATGCAGCCAAGAATACTCTATCCAGCTAGGCTGTCATTGAAAATTGAAGGAGAGATAAAAAGCTTCCAGGACAAACAAAAACTAAAGGAATTTGCAAACACAAAACCAGCCCTACAGGAAATCTTGAAAGGGGTCCTCTAAGCAAAGAGAGACCCTAAAAGCAACATAGACCAGAAAGGAACACAGACAATATACGGTAACAGTCACCTTACAGGCAATACAATGGCACTAAATTCCTATCTTTCAATAGTTACCTTGAATGTAAATGGGCTAAATGCCCCAATCAAAAGACACAGGCTAACAGACTGGATTAAAAAACAAGATCCATCGATATGCTGTCTGCAAGAGACTCATTTTAGACCCAAAGACACCCCCAGATTGAAAGTGAGGGGGTGGAAAACCATTTACCATGCTAATGGACACCAAAAGAAAGCTGGGGTGGCAATCCTTATATCAGACAAATTAGATTTTAAACCAAAGACTGTAATAAGAGATGAGGAAGGACACTATATCATACTTAAAGGATCTATCCAACAAGAAGATCTAACAATTGTAAATATCTATGCCCCTAACATGGGAGCAGCCAATTATATAAGGCAATTAATAACAAAAGCAAAGAAACACATCAACAACAATACAATAATAGTGGGGGACTTTAACATCCCCCTCACTGAAATGGACAGATCATCTAAGCAAAAGATCAACAAGGAAATAAAGACTTTAAATGACACACTGGACCAAATGGACTTCACAGACATATTCAGAACATTCCACCCCAAAGCAACGGAATACACATTCTTCTCTAGTGCCCATGGAACATTCTCCAGAATCGATCACATCCTAGGTCATAAATCAGGTCTCAACCGGTACCAAAAGATTGGGATCATTCCCTGCCTATTTTCAGACCACAATGCTTTGAAACTAGAACTCAATCCCAAGAGGAAAGTCGGAAAGAACTCAAATACATGGAGGCTAAAGAGCATCCTACTGAAGAATGAATGGGTCAACCAGGAAATTAAAGAAGAATTAAAAAAATACATGGAAACCAATGAAAATGAAAACACAACTGTTCAAAATCTTTGGGATGCAGCAAAGGCAGTCCTAAGAGGAAAGTATATAGCAATACAAGCCTTTCTCAAGAAACAAGAAAGGTCTCAAGTACACAACCTAACCCTACACCTAAAGGAGCTGGAGAAAGAACAGCAAATAAAGCCTAAACCCAGCAGGAGAAGAGAAATCATAAAGATCAGAGCAGAAATCAATGAAATAGAAACTAAAAGAACAGTAGAACAGATCAACGAAACTAGGAGCTGGTTCTTTGAAAGAATTAACAAGATTGATAAACCCCTGGCCAGACTTATCAAAAAGAGAAGAGAAATGACCCAAATCAACAAAATCATGAATGAAAGAGGAGAGATCACAACCAACACCAAAGAAATACAAACAATTATAAGAACATATTATGAGCAACTCTATGCCAGCAAATTAGATAACCTGGAAGAGATGGATGCATTCCTAGAGATGTATCAACTACCAAAACTGAACCAGGATGAAATAGAAAACCTGAACAGACCTATAACCACTAAGGAAATTGAAGCAGTCATCAAAAATCTCCCAAAAAACAAAAGCCCAGGGCCAGATGGCTTCCCAGGGGAATTCTACCAAACATTTCAAGAAGAATTAATACCTATTCTTCTGAAACTGTTCCAAAAAATCGAAACGGAAGGAAAACTTCCAAACTCATTTTATGAGGCCAGCATTACCTTGATCCCCAAACCAGACAAAGACCCCATCAAAAAGGAGAATTACAGACCAATATCCCTGATGAACATGGATGCAAAAATTCTCACCAAAATACTAGCCAATAGGATCCAACAGTACATTAAAAGGATTATTCACCATGACCAAGTGGGATTTATCCCTGGGCTGCAAGGTTGGTTCAACATCCGCAAATCAATCAATGTGATACAGTACATTAACAAAGGAAAGAACAAGAATCATATGATCCTCTCAATAGATGCAGAAAAAGCTTTTGACAAAGTACAGCATCCTTTCTTGATCAAAACTCTTCAGAGTATAGGGATAGAGGGTACATACCTCAATATCATAAAAGCCATCTATGAAAAACCTACAGCAAATATTATTCTCAATGGGGAAAAACTGAGAGCTTTCCCCCTAAGGTCAGGAACGCGGCAGGGATGTCCACTATCACCACTGCTATTCAACATAGTATTGGAAGTCCTAGCCACAGCAATCAGACAACAAAAAGAAATCAAAGGCATCCAAATTGGCAAAGAAGAAGTCAAACTCTCACTCTTTGCAGATGATATGATACTTTATGTGGAAAACCCAAAAGACTCCACCCCAAAACTGCTAGAACTCATACAGGAATTCAGTAAAGTGGCAGGATATAAAATCAATGCACAGAAGTCAGTGGCATTCCTATACACCAACAACAAGACAGAAGAAAGAGAAATTAAGGAGTTGATCCCATTTACAATTGCACCCAAAACCATAAGATACCTAGGAATAAATCTAACCAAAGAGACAAAGGATCTTTACTCAGAAAACTATAAAATACTCATGAAAGAAATTGAGGAAGACACAAAGAAATGGAAAAACGTTCCATGCTCATGGATTGGAAGAACAAATATTGTGAAGATGTCAATGCTACCTAGAGCAATCTACACATTCAATGCAATCCCCATCAAAATACCATCCACTTTTTTCAAAGAAATGGAACAAATAATCCTAAAATTTGTATGGAACCAGAAAAGACCCCGCATAGCCAGAGGAATATTGAAAAAGAAAAGCAAAGCCGGTGGCATCACAATTCCGGACTTCAAGCTCTATTACAAAGCTGTCATCATCAAGACAGCATGGTACTGGCACAAAAACAGACACATAGATCAATGGAACAGAATAGAGAGCCCAGAAATGGACCCTCAACTCTATGGTCAACTAATGTTCGACAAAGCAGGAAAGAATGTCCAATGGAACAAAGACAGTCTCTTCAACAAATGGTGTTGGGAAAATTGGATAGACACATGCAGAAGAATGAAACTGGACCACTTCCTTACACCACACACAAAAATAGACTCCAAATGGCTGAAAGACCTCAATGTGAGACAGGAGTCCATCAAAATCCTAAAGGAGAACACAGGCAACAACCTCTTTGACCTCAGCCGAAGCAACTTCTTCCTAGAAACATCACCAAAGGCAAGGGAAGCAAGGGCAAAAATGAACTATTGGGACTTCATCAAGATAAAAAGCTTTTGCAAAGCAAAGGAAACAGTTAAGAAAACCAAAAGACAACCGACAGAATGGGAGAAGATATTTGCAAATGACATATCAGATAAAGGGCTAGTATCCAAAATCTATAAAGAACTCATCAAACTCAACACCCAAAGAACAAAGAATCCAATTAAGAAATGGGCAGAAGACATGAACAGACATTTTTCCAAAGAAGACATCCAAATGGCCAACAGACACATGAAAAAGTGCTCAATATCGCTCGGCATCAGGGAAATCCAAATCAAAACCTCAATGAGGTATCACCTCACACCAGTCAGAATGGCTAAAATTAACAAGTCAGGAAACGACAGATGTTGGCGGGGATGCGGAGAAAGGGGAACCCTCCTACACTGTTGGTGGGAATGCAAACTGGTGCAGCCACTCTGGAAAACTGTATGGAGGTTCCTCAAAAAGTTGAAAATAGAGCTACCATATGATCCAGCAATTGCACTACTGGGTATTTACCCCAAAGATACAAAAGTAGGGATCCGAAGGGGTACGTGCACCCCGATGTTTATAGCAGCAATGTCCACAATAGCCAAACTGTGGAAAGAGCCAAGATGTCCATCGACAGATGAATGGATAAAGAAGATGTGGTATATATATACAATGGAATATTATGCAGCCATCAAAAGGAATGAGATATTGCCATTTGCAACAACGTGGATGGAACTGGAGGGTATTATGTTGAGTGAAATAAGTCAAACAGAGAAAGACATGTATCATATGATCTCACTGATATGAGGAATTCTTAATCGCAGGAAACAAACTGAGTGTTGTTGGAGTGGGGGGTGGGGTGGGAGGGATGGGGTGACTGGGTGATAGACACTGGGGAGTGTATGTGCTCTGGTAAGCGCTGTGAATTGTGCAAGACTGTTGAATCTCAGATCTGTACCTCTGAAACAAATAATGCAATATATGTTAAGAAAAAAAAAAGAAGAAGAAGAAGAAGAAGAAGGTAGCAGGAGGGGAAGAATGAAGCGGGGGAAATCGGAGGGGTAGACGAACCATGAGAGACGATGGACTCTGAAAAACAAACAGGGTTCTAGAGGGGAGGGGGGTGGGAGGATGGGTTAGCCTGGTGGTGGGTATTTAGGAGGGCACATTCTGCATGGAGCACTGGGTGTTGTGCACAAACAATGAATCATGGAACACTTCATCTAAAACTAATGTTGTAATGTAAGGGGATTAACATAAGAATAAAAAAATTAAAAAAAAAAAAAAAAAAAAAAAAAAGGAGGAGAAGCATATCTAATAAAAATATCAGTGTATCACAAAAAAAAAAAAAAATATATTGTGTCAAGGTTAATTTCTCTATTTTTATCATTGTCCTATGGGTATATAAGATGTAACATGAGGGGAAACTGGGTGAAGGGAATTTGGGAACTCTGCCTTATTTTTGCAATTTGTCTGTAAGCCCAAAATTATTTCAAAACAAAAAGTTAGGGGCACCTGGGTGGCTCAGTCATTAAGTGTCTGCCTTCGGCTCAGGTCATGGTCCCAGGGTCCTGGGATCGAGCCCCACATCAGGCTCCCTGCTTGGCGGGAAGCCTGCTTCTCCCTCTCCCGCTCCCCCTGCTTGTGCTCCCCCCTCACTGTGTCTCTCTGTGTCAAATAAATAAATAAATAAATAATAAAATACAAAGTTAAAGACGACAATAGAAAAAAATTAGAGGTGTAATTCTTAAGCTTCTGTGACTGTCTTTTCCAACAATAGCCCCACTTGTTCTTCTAGAACCTTGCCACTCCCCTATCTAGAGGTGCAGTCTTTTTCCCCTCCCCTAAAACCTCGACAGGACTTACGACGATGTCAGTGACTAGAACAGGCCCTTCATGACTTCTGAATCTAGGTCATAAAAGGTGATGCAGCTTCTTCCTGGCTCTCTCTTTCTGGACACTCACCCTTGGAACCCAGCCACAGTTTTGTGAAGAAGCCCAGGCCACACAAAGACTTCACATGTAGACATTTCAGCTGAAAGCCCCAGCTAATCACTAAGCCAACAGCCAGACCTGCGAATACACCTTCAGATAATTCTAGGCAACAGCCTTCAAGCCATTGCATCAGTCACTGAGTGAAGCAGAGATAGCTGGCCCACTGAACCCCGCCCAAACTGTGGATTTGTGAGCATAATTGTTGTTATTATTGTTTGAAGCTACTAAGGCTTGGGGTAATTCACTAGGCAGCAAAAGATAACTGGAAGAGCTGCCCTAAACTGATATGATTAATTGCTCTTGGAAGATACTGGATTATATCAATTTCATCCCTTAAAACAAAGCTTGACTCACATAGGTAAAAAGAGAACCCGTAAGTGGTATGAGTTCGGTAGGATTGTCTTTTTTTTTCATTTTGTTCCTACAGTGATTTATTTTCCAACACAGTATTCCTTTCTAAAGGAGATCAATATGACACAGAGTTATTAGGATATGTCTTTTAAGTTTCTACTTCAATTCCAGTTAGTTAATACAGTGTTATATTAGTTGCAGGTATACAACATAGTCATTCAACAGTTCCATACATCACTACCGGGATATAACTTAAGGGTATATTAGGCTTCTGTTTTGCTAGGTCTCATTCTAAGCACATCCATATTAATGTCTACCTGTTCACTTTCAGAACTAAGTCATCCTATTTGTCAGTGAAGGAGGAGCAATGTGATCAGTGTCCTAATTTCTTCCTTCCTTCTTTGCCCTATACTCACCCTTTAAGTTTAAACCTATAACCTCCTGGTTGATATAGACACTTGCCTTCTAAATAGTGGTAGGACCACACAAATAACCATCATTTACCTGGAAAAGGATGTTTTAATGGTCTTCAATTAGATTTTTTCTTAAATTTGCCAACTTGCACACTAAAAATCATGCTGAAAGTAGAAAAGCAAGACACATCAACTTATCAGTAAAATATGCTGATATCAAAGATACCAAATAATAGGTCAATAACCACCTTAGGAATATTTGAGAATCTTTTTTACTTTCATAGCTCCTAACTCCTAATCTTCACAACTAAGCTAAATTACTACCTTGATCTTAAAGAAACTGCAAAATAAATTGTACCATCTTTGAGATGTTAACATGGAGAAATAAAGCAGGGAATTAGCAATGCTTATTTTTCTTCCTGGTATAATTAAGGAACTGGCTAATATTCTAGGAATGTATATTACAAAATTATTTTGTTATCTGTTAGATTAAAGTGAAGCATGTTTCAGCATACTTTCTTTGAAGTCACTATTACCATCTGAGCTCACATTAATCTCTGCTTCTTTCTACTTTGAGAGCAAGGGAAACAGCATCAAAAGACCACTGAGTTTTTTTTAACTTTTTTTTTTAAGATTTTATTTATTTATTCATGAGAGACAGAGAGAGAGAGGAGAAGCAGAGGGAGAAGCAGGCTCCCAAGGAGCAGGGAGCCTGATGCGGGACTCGATCCCAGGACCCTGGGATCATGACCTGAGCCGAAGGCAGACGCTTAACCGTCTGAGCCACCCAGGCGCCCCAAGACCACTGAGTTTTGAATCAGAAACATCTGAGTTTGAATCCTGGCTCTCTGTCAACCTCCTTGCTATGTCAGTGGTTCTCAAATTTTTAACATGCATCAAAATCACCTGGGGGGGCTTGTTAAACCACAGGTGACTAGGGCCCAGCCCATAGGTTTCTGATTCACTACTTGTGGGATGGGACCTGAAAATTGTATTTCTTATAAGTTTCTAGATGATGCTGAGTTGTACACATTTGAACAAATTATTCCTTATTTTGAGTCTCAGATTCTATGGGTGAAGAAACTGGGAAGTTTCTATCTACACCATAAACATTCATTTCCTTTTCCCTGTATCGAATTCCACAATTCTGAAACCCAAGCATTTCAGAAAACAGAACTTATGTTTTTCCTCTTAAATTTGGTTCAAATTCTTTTGGCAATAAGCTTGGTCTATTAACAATCTTCATTTATTACACATTGTTTTTATTTTTAAAATATTTTATTATACATATAATTTGGTTATTGGTGACTGTGGTCCTACCCCACTAGAGTTGTTCTGTATTATATAGGCTATAAACCACAGTACCTTTCTAAAATGAGGGGAAATATCTGAATTCTGAAGTCTGGCTCTAAATGTTTTGAATGAGGAACTGGGGATCTGTGTTTAGCACTTCGACATATTTATATATTTTCCTTGACTTATTTAACTTTTCATCTTTCTCAACTTGATTATAAACCCCTCAAGAGCAGAATCATGCCTTATGTGGCAATCTCCACATCACCTAGTATACACTAAACATGAAATATATGCTAAATAAATAACCACTGGTTTGAATTTCTTGAGTCTAATAAGATTTGAGTAAAAGATTGACATGATTCCATAGTGTGAGATTAGAGAAGAAAGATAAATCAAAAACATTGCAAGGCTCTCAAATTGCAATTGACTATAATCCCCATAATCCCAAATGATTCTGACAAGAAGAAAATGTAACAATGACATTCCTGCTCTTTTTTGCCCTTGTCACACATCATATCTACACTATTTTTTAAAGATTTATTTAATTTATTTATTTGAGAGAGACAGAGACAGAGACAGAGAAAGAGAGCAGGGGAAGAGAAGAGGGAGAGGGACAAGCAGAGTATACCCTGAGTGCAAAGCCTGACTCGGGGCTCCATCCCAGGACCCATGAGATCATGACCTGAGCCCAAATCAAAAGTCAGCCAGCTGGGCTGCCTCGGTGCCCCATCATATCTACAGTATTGAAACTGGACCTTGTTTCTCTCACCTTCTTAAGAACCTGTGCCCTATTTCCATATTTCAATTTGACCTCTGTTTTCTGATGGCTCCTTTCCATAAGTTTTATGTGTGTTCAAATCTTTTTGCATTTTAAAAAATTAAAGAGCCTTTTCAATAAATGATGTGGGAATAATTGGATATCCATAGACAAAAACAAAAAACAAAAACCTTGACTCACACTTCATACAAAAATTAACCCAAAATGGGTCATGGACTTAATTGTAAAACATAAAACTACAAAACATTCAGAAAGTTCGTAGGATAAAATCTTTGGGCCCTAGGGCTAGGTGAAGAGTTTTTAGCATTGACACTGAAAGCATGACCCATAAAAGAAAAAAGTGATAAACTGGACCTCATTGAAATTAAAATTTTTTTGCTCTGTGAAAGACATTGTGAAAAGGATGAAAAGACAAGCTCCAGATTAAAGTAAAATATTTGCAAGCCTTAGATCCCATAATTAAGGCCAGTATCTACAATACATATAGAACTCTCAAAACTCAACAGTAAAAAAAAAAAAAAATCCAACTAGAAAATGAGCAAAAGACTTAAATAAAATTCCACCAGAGAGGATATATAAATGGCAACTAATCGCATGAAAAGATGTCTAACACCATTAGTCTTTAAGGGAATAAAAACTAAAACCCCAGTGACATGTCACTATATATCTATCAGAATGGCTAAAACAAAAAACTGTGACAGCACCAAATGCTGGTGAAAATGTGGAGAAGTTGAATCACTCATACATTGCTAATGGGAATATAAAATGGTACAGCCACTCTGGACAACAGTCTGGAGCTTTCTTAGAAAACTAAACTTGATTTTTTTTAGCTAAAAAGTGGAAACAACCTAGATTCCCTTTAGTAGGTGAATGGTTAAACAAATAGACAAACTATGGTACATCCACACCACAGAATACCACTCAGCAATAAAAAGGAAAGGGACTATTGATGTATACCAAAACTTGGATGAATCTCCAGGGAATTTTGCTGAGTAGAAATGCCAATCTCAAAATGTTACAAACTATACAATTCCATTTATATAACATTTTTGAAATGATGAAATTATAGAAATGGAAACAGATAAGTGGTTGCGGGGGGTCAAGGTCAGGGTGGCAAGAAGGTGAATGTGGTTTTAAAGGAGCAACATAAGGGAGCCTTGTGATGATGGAAGTGCTTGTATTTTGACTATGGTGGCAGATAAATCTATGTGTGGCAAAGTTGTATTGAACTCAACACATACACAAGAACAAGTAAAACTGGGAAAATTTGAATAAGATCAGTGGATTGCATCAATGTCAATATCTTGGTTGTGATAATATAGTTTTGCAGATGTTACCTTTGAGAGGAAAATGGATAAAGGGTAATTTCTGCATTATTTCTTACAATTGCATGTGAAACTATAATTATCTCAAAATAAGAAGTTTGATTTTAACTATGAAAAAAAAATAAAGAGTCCTTCAACCTCACCTAATTCTCTTTCTACCACCTGATAGTTCTCTTCCTTTTATCAGCAAAACTTCTTTAAGAATGGTTCAGACTCTGCTTTTACTTCATGACCTTCCAATCACCATTTGACCAACTTCAGTCTGACTTTGAACTCCAATACTCAATTGAAACAGCTGTTTGCCAAGCTGATCAAGAATTTCCAGGTCACTAATTCCAGTGACCTCTCCTCAGTCCTTTTCCTAACTGACCTCTAGCAGTATGTGACTTGGTTAAACACCTCTGCTACTCCTAAGTCTCTCACCTTGCTTTCCATGACATCCCACTCTTCTGCTTTTCCTCTTACCTCTCTGATAAGACCTTCTAAGTTCCTTTTGTAAATTTTTCTTCTTTCTTAAGTGTTGATAACCCTTCATGTTCTTTCTGCCCCCAAACCCTCTTCCCTTCTCTCTTTCTTCGTTCTCACTGATCATCATGTGTATGCCAACAAATCCCAAATCTAAATCTCCAGGCCAGATCTTTGGAGCCCAAACTATTTTAACTGCCTACTACTGTCCTTCCAGAATTAATTCAAATCAACATGTCCAAAACTGAATTGTGATCACGCCTTCCCCCACCATTGATATCTGTTCCTTTTCCTATGTTCCCTTTTGGGGTTACCCAAGCCTGAATCCTAGAAGTCATCATCACCTTGTCCAGTGGTTCTCAACCGAGGGTGATTTTTTTTTCTCTACCCCAAGGGACAGTTGGCAATGACTAGAGACATTTTTGGTTCTCACAACCTGGGGGATGGGGGCCTATATGTTATTAACTTCTCATGGGCAGAGGTCAGGGATGCTGCTCAACATCTTATAATGCACAGGCCCCACAAAAAAGAATGACCCAGCCGATAGTTCTATGTCAACAGTGCCAAGGTTGAAACACCCTGAACTAATCCCTCACCCTAACCACACATGTCCAATCATTGCCTTGCCTATTCTGTCTCCTAAACACCTCCTGAATCCATCCAGTGTTCTCCAGTCCTATTACCATGACTCTAGGGCTGGTCACCATCATCTCTTACCAAGATTACTAGGGTCTCCTAACTCACTCCCCTATTCACAGTCTTATCCACTCTCCTCCCTATTATCAGAATGAGTTTTTGAAAACTCTCATCTAATCTTATCACTGCCCTAGATAAAATCTTCCAGTGTCTTCCTGTTTATTGCTCTTAGAATAAAGTCCAGACATGGACAATTTACCAAAAAAAATACAAATAGTAAATAAATATACAAAAGAGTTCAGTTCTTCTAGAAATCAACAAAATACAAATTTATTTTTTCACTGTTTATTTTATTTTTTATTTATTATGTTATATTAGTCATCATACAGTCCATCATTAACTTTTGATGTAGTGTTCAATGATTCATTATTTGCCTATAACACCCATTACAAAGTACAAATTTACATTTGTGCTCATTACAAAGTACAAATTTAAATAAGATTTCTCCCCTAATCAAAATGGGGAAAATATGGGGGGAAAAGTGACTCTTTTTACTGATGGTGAAAAAATAAATTGATACAGACTTTTTCTAGGAAATAATTTGGAAATATATGTCAAGAGCTTTGACTAAGGTCATACCCTCCTACCTAGTAATACAATTTCTACAAATTTATTTTAACAAAATAATGAGGGGTACAATAAAAGATATATATAGAAAAAGTCCACTGCTGTATCACTTAGGATTTACAAACTAGTGGGAATAACCTAAGTGATAAATAAATAAGAATAAATCATACATATATACATGTGTATGTATATGTATATATATATACATATACATTCATACACACACATACATATATATATATCATGGAATACAATGTATATATTAAAAAGCATCTTTCCAAAGAATATTCAGCGATGGAAAAATGCTCTAAGATGATTTCAATTGAATAGATTATGTTGTAACATATACAGTATAACCCCAATGCAATATGTACGCATTAAAACATTATAAGAACATGCACTAATAAATGAAATAAGTCAGGCAGAGAAAGACAAATACCATATGTTTTCACTTGTTCATGGAATCTAAAAAACAAACAAACAAAAAGAATAATCAAACAAAAAAAAAGCAGAAACAGACCCATAAATAAAGAGAACAAACTGATGGTTTCCGGAGGGGAGATTGGTGGGGGGCTGGGCAAAATGGGTGAAGGGAAGTGGGAGGTGCAGTCCTCCAGTTATGGACTGAATGAGTCACAGGAATAGAAGGAACACACAGGGAATATAGTTAAAGGTATTGTAACAGCGCTGCATGGTGACAGATGGTAGCTACACTTGTGGTGAATTTGTAATTCACTGTAAGGTGTAGACAAGTGAGTCACTATATTGTACACCTGAAACTAATGTAACATTGTGGGTCAACTCTACTTCAATTTTTAAAAAAAGAACATGCGCTAAAACGTTAATAGTGTTAATTTTGTTAAATAGTGTTTATTTTGGAGTAGTAGTGATTATAATTTTCTTCTCTATACTCTCCTGTATTGTTCAAATTATTGCAACAGGCAAATGTAGTATTTGAAATATAAATTTCTAAAATGATTGTTCTATGAACTATGTGTGAATGCACACATATATGTGTTTAAGGGATAATGAGATGAATAAAGAGAGAGAAAGCACATTGTTCACAGAGGAACAAAGGTGTTGTGACTTGAGGTGTAATATCCATGTGAAGGTGACAGATTCCATTTGTGATCCAGAAGACAAAAGTGAGCTTGGCAAGCAGGATAAGGACAGGCAACAAGGTCCACTTGCAAAAGTTCACAAAGATGCTGTGAGAGCCTGAGTTCTCATCTGGAAGGTAACCTCTGAAGGGAAACTGGATACCAGGCACCTGGATCCTCGCTGGGCCAGGATGATGAAGCTTGCGCATCTAGCTTTGCTTTATTGGCCAGTACATATGTGAAGATTTTTATACCTCATGGTATTAAAGGTCACTACCCTTTTTTTAAAAAAAAGATTTTATTTATTTATTTGACAGAGAGAGACACAGCGAGAGAGGGAGCACAAGCAGGGGGAATGGAAGAGGGAGAAGCAGGCTCTCCGCTCAGTGGGGAGCCCAGCAAGGTGCTCAAACCCAGGACCCTGGGATCACGACCTGAGCTGAAGGCAGACGCTTAACCGACTGAGCCACCCAGGAGCCCCAGAGGTCACTACCCTTTTAATAATCCCTCTAATACTGCACCCCCACACCCAGAAAAGTCCCCCTTGAATCTGACAGCCCAAAGAAAAAAGCATTATTATTCACATGCAGGAACGGTGGCACAAACTAATTAACATTCTCATCAGAACTGGTCCATTCGGTTTCACATGCCAGTGCTTAAGCTGTTCCACAGGACCTCCTCTCTAGACATGTGAAGTGCATCAGTGGGTTTTCAAATTAACACTTATTGAAATTTGAAACTCTTCTTTTTCTTAATTTTTTCCCAGTAATATCTATTGACCTTCATAGCTGGTATTCTGGGTAATACACATGTGCTTGCAAAGACAAAAAACTAGAGAGCGGAGCCATGAAAAGAGACTGAGAGAGAGACACAGGAAGAAAGGGCCTGGGAGAAGGAGGACCTACAGAAAAGATTAGGATTTGCTCTAAGAAACTGCCAGTACTCTCATCATTGAGTGTACAAAAATGATAATTTCATATGGTTCAACCACAGTCTGAAGAACAATCATCCCATGTTTGATAAGAAAAGAAAAAAGAGGGAGAGACAAAGAGGGAAAAGAAAGGCATGATACCTAAGAATGACCTGGATGGACAAAGAAGACATCCAAATGGCCAACAGACACATGAAAAAGTGCTCAATATCGCTCAGCATCAGGGAAATCCAAATCAAAACCTCAATGAGATACCACCTCACACCAGTCAGAATGGCTAAAATTAACAAGTCAGGAAATGACAGATGTTGGCGGGGATGCGGAGAAAGGGGAACCCTCCTACACTGTTGGTGGGAATGCAAGCTGGTGCAGCCACTCTGGAAAACAGTATGGAGGTTCCTCAAAAAGTTGAAAATAGAGCTACCCTACGACCCAGCAATTGCACTACTGGGTATTTACCCCAAAGATACAAAAGTAGGGATCCGAAGGGGTACATGCACCCCGATGTTTATAGCAGCAATGTCCACAATAGCCAAACTGTGGAAAGAGCCAAGATGTCCATCAACAGATGAATGGCTAGAGAAGATGTGGTATATATATACAATGGAATATTATGCAGCCATCAAAAGGAATGAGATCTTGCCATTTGCAACGACGTGGATGGAACTGGAGGGTATTATGTTGAGTGAAATAAGTCAAAAAGAGAAAGACATGTATCATATGATCTCACTGATATGAGGAATTCTTAATCGCAGGAATCAAACTGAGGGTTGTTGGAGTGGGGGGTGGGGTGGGAGGGATGGGGTGACTGGGTGATAGACACTGGGGAGGGTATGTGCTCTGGTAAGCGCTGTGAATTGTGCAGGACTGTTGAATCTCAGATCTGTACCTCTGAAACAAATAATGCAATATATGTTAAGAAAAAAAAAAAAAGAAGAAGAAGAAGAAGGTAGCGGGAGGGGAAGAATGAAGCGGGGGAAATCGGAGGGGTAGACGAACCATGAGAGACGATGTACTCTGAAAAACAAACAGGGTTCTAGAGGGGAGGTGGGTGGGAGGATGGGTTAGCCTGGTGGTGGGTATTGAGGAGGGCACATTCTGCATGGAGCACTGGGTGTTGTGCACAAACAATGAATCATGGAACACTTCAACTAAAACTAATGATGTAATGTATGGGGATTAACATAAGAATAAAAAATAAAAATAAAAAAAAAAAGAATGACCTGGATGGATATGGGTCCTACAGCTCCACAATGCTAACTTTGATCATCCACTTTTAGAGATAAAACATAATGGCCATTGTGCCAGGTCACGATTTAGAGACCCGCAAGAATGGAAGGAAGGCCTTAAAAAGAACCACATCAAAATGAATGGTTAATGGATCAAATGCTAGACTTGTGTCTTCTGAGGAGCCATTCTCCTTTTAGATTCCTCACCGGACAGACTGCTGATTGCCCGCTTTCTCAGAGACTGCACTAACATCACTGCGATGTGGAGCATTTATTCTTAGGGCAGCTTTTACTGCAGAAGGTCTGAGTGTCCCCTGTGGGATCAGTCAGAGTGCCCAGGTGCCCAAGAACCAATAAAAGCACACACTTCCATCTCCTTATTTCTTGGTTTCATGGGTGAGGCAAAACTGCTTCCGGTTTCGTCACTTGACAGGTCTCTAGCATCAGGGAGTGGGAAAAGGGAAAGGGAACTTCTTTTCTGCTCTTTTTTCCTCCAAATGTATATTTTTCCAACACTCCACTTTCACATAGTTAAAAACTGGATCCTTACCAGGACCTCCAAATGAGGAATGTGTTGTCATCACCAGGGAGAATCCTGTGGGCAGTGGTTCTCATCTCTGGCTGATTATCGCACTTGCCTGGGGTAGATGTTTCTTTTTTAAAAAAAGATTTTATTTATTTATTTGTCAGAGAGAGAGAGAGAGAGCACAAGCAGAGGGAGTGGCAGGCACAGGGAGAAGCAGGCTCCCCGCTAAGCAGAGAGCCGGATGCAGGGCTTGATCCCAGGACCCCAAGATCATGACCTGAGCCGAAGGCAGACGCTTAACCAACTGAGCCACCCAGGTGTCCCCTGGGGTAGCCGTTTCTTAAAGCGCACATTCCCAGGCTCCAGCCCAGGCCTGATGAATCAGAATCCCTGAAAGTTTCTCTTCTTGGTTTAACTCACTGATTCTCAACCGAGGGATGATTTCACCCATAGGGGACATTGGGCAACATCTGGAGACAGTTTTGATTGTCATAAGTAGGAAGGCGGGGCTACTAGGAGCTAGTGGGTAGAGAGCATGGGTATCGCTAAACCTCCTACAGTACCCGGGACAGCTGGACAGCCACACAACGGAGACTGATCCGACCTCAAGAAGATGGGTAAGACTGGAAAAAGATTACAACTTCCTGACAAGAATAGTTACTAATTGCTAAATCCAGCTTATGTTTCAATTATCCAAAGTCCTAAAAGAGAGGATTGACCACCACAACAAAAAAATGTACAAATGTTGCCCCTTGTGTTTCTTACATTCGTGTGTGTGTGTGTGTGTGTGTGTTTGGGGGAGGGGGTATATATAGTACTTATTTTATATATACGTATTTTGTATTTTATATATATTTGTATCTATTATACATATACATACATATAATCCTATAATTTATACATATATGAAAAGGGTCATTATTGAAAGCAAGACGTGTACACGTGGCTTGCAGCATATTCAGGGGCAAGTAATTTAATAATGGAGGTAAGGAATGCTGGCATTTATTTGTAGGCCTTGTCCAATTTCTTCATAGAAGTTGGGAGTTTTACGGGGAAGACTGAGATGCAAATGCTGATTCAGGAGGCTGAAACAGAGAGCTTCAGCTATACATTCTTGATTCAAAGGTTTCTACCAGTGAAAGTGAAAGAATTTGTATCACTGTTGCTATGTGTTTCAAGCCTTTCCTGTGGTTTCTTTTTTTTAAAGATTTTATTTATTTATTTGACACAGAGAGAGAGAGAGCACAAGTAGACAGAGTGGCAGGCAGAGGGAGAGGGAGAAGCAGGCTCCTCGCTAAGCAGAGAGCCGGACACAGGACTCGATCCCAGGACCCTAGGATCATGACCTGAGCCAAAGGCAGACGCTTAACCAACTGAGCCACCCAGACGCCCCTTACCTGTGGTTTCTGGGAACAGTTGCTAGTGAAGAGAAACCATCCCTGAGGCCCATCTTTTTTCAGACTCCTATAGCTCATGACTTCCCTCCCTACATGCATGCTCATTCTGGGGAAATTTTGTATAAAAAGGTGCTAATAACTGGGGCCTTGTTGCTCCATCCATCCATCCATCCACTTATTCACTCCCTTATCCAGTATTGCTTGAAGGTCTGCCAAGCCAGCCAGGCACTGTGGTAAGTGCCGAGGCTGCAGCAGCGAAGGGACAGACAAGACCCCACTCTCAGGGGTGATGCACACACAAAAACCAAACAGCTACGCTGCAGAGAACATGTCACGTAGGGATAAAAGTGCTGTGGGGAGAGCTGAAGCAGGGAAAACAGAAAAGGGAGCGTCACCGGTAGAAATTTTAGAGTGGAAGGTCAATGAAGGCCTCTGTAAAGAGGGGACGTTTGGGCAGAGAGTGGAAGGAAGCCAGAGAACAGGGCTAGCCAAGTGGTTACCTGGAGGAAGAGCTAAGTATAAGTGTATACTTACATGTGTATATATATACATATATATATGTGTATGTGTGTGTATGTATGTATATATATACATAGCCAGAGCCCTGATTGGCTCGCAACTTTGACATTTGTTTTTTGAGCTTCCAAGGAGTCTGTAAAGCAAACCTTGGGTGCTGAGACTCTATTCAATCCTTTTCTTCCCACCTGAAAATAAAAAAATTACAATCAACTAACGTCAGATGATTATGCAGTTTATTTGCACAAAACAGAGGAATTTGTGCTCTGCATCTATTTCCAAAAGGAAAGCAGAATATGGTCCACAACGAGGGAAACACTGTGCTTCTTGGAGAGTGGAGTAGCAAGGCAACAGAGCAGTTTCCACTTTGCAAATGACCAAGGGTTTTGGAAAGAGGAAAAGGAGAGCTGAGTCCAAAGCTTGGTCCAAAAAAACACAAGCGGATAAACAGAGACACTAACCTAGGACATGTGGCTAGTTCCACAGATGGAGTGTCACCATCCCTGGGAAATTATTCATGCTTGGGTGAGCATCAAAACCCAGTGAGAGATGCTGTTAAAATAAGGAAGGTGCTCAAGGCCTGTGAACTCTCTTCATTAAAACATATGGACACTCGGGGTGCCTGGGTGGCTCAGTCGGTTAAGCGTCTGCCTTCGGCTCAGGTCAGGATCCCGGGGTCCTGGGATCGAGCCCCGCATCAAGCTCTCTGCTCAGTGGGGAGCCTGCTTCTCCCTCTCCCTCTGCTTGCCGCTCCCCCTGCTTGTACTTCTCTCTCTCTCTCTCTGTCAAATAAATAAAAATCTTTAAAAAAAAAAAAAAAAAACAACCATACGGACACTCATTCAAGGTGGATCAATGAGCAGGCACCTTGGAGAGCTAGGTAAAAAGCAGCCCTCAAGGAAAGGGCTCTCTTTAAGAGGTCCCCTAAGAGGGGATGCCAAAAGATGTGAGAAGAGCTGAAGAAGGCTACTTCTAGCCCTTTCAAAACTCAAAACAGGAGCAAAACCTGATCTCTCCCTGGTAAGTTATATGCGTTTCCAGATGTGACCTTTGCATCTTCAAAGTCCTAAGCAAACTCTGTCACCTTACAGCCAGAAGATGTCACCAAAAAGAGCCATGTTTTTGTTTGTTTGTTTTCTTTTTTTAGTAGCAGATTCTCTCTGAGATTCACACATTGTCTAAAAGCTTCTGACTTTCTAGGATTATTTGAGCAAAAAAAAAGGGCCTAACTATTTAAATGTCTGAGTCAGTGGTTCTTAAGCTTAAGTCTGCAGAAGGATGCCCTGGGAGCTTGGTAAAATGTCTGTGTCGGGCCCCACCCCCCAGAGATGGTAAACATAGGTCTAGGATGGGCCCTGGAATATGCATGTTTACACACATCCAATGCCATCCCTAGGCTCGTAGATCAAAGGACCTTGTTTGGAAAACCAGTCGCCTATCCCCTTTTTCTTCCACCAAAATATCGTTTTCCTCACTGATAAAATGTGATTGTTTGGGGAGAGGTGGGGAAGGGAAATAAGACATAGAAATTGCCCAAAGTGTCCTGAAATTTTCTCAAATTTTGACTCTAACTACAGAAAGTTTGCATTTATGCTGTTGCCCATCCCCCAGACTGAGGCACTCCTTGACCCAGTAGGTAGCTAGCTATGTGGCATTAAGATGAAGAGAAGTGACAGGTCGGCCGACCCAAAGCTGTTATTCCCAACGGCCTGGCTAGAGCTGGATTTCACCTCCTCCAGTCATGGCAATCCCCCAAAGAGGACAGGAAGATGCATCAGCCATACGCTGTAAGCCGGCAGAGACTCTGAAGAGAGCAATTGGTGATGTGATCCAGAAAAACCAAACTGGGAAGCGCATTACTGTGTCCCTACTTTAATGAGACCAATCAATCTGGTCCCTGCCCTTGCCTAGGCAGTTAGCTTGTATTTCTTTTATTTGATCAAAAGCAGTAAGCGAACAGAAAGAGAAGAAAGCTGAGCATAGGAACCCCTGCCACAGCCTCCTGAGTAGCTGTGAGACCTGGATGAGGTCACCAGTCTTCTTGCCCTCTGAAGAATCAAACGGTGGATTTAAAAAACTTTTGAGGGCCCTTCCTGCTTCTGGTAGCCATGACTCCATGACCCGGAGAGTGGTCACAGTTAACTTTCACCGTGGAGCTTAAAACCAAGCATGCCATGCTCTCCAGGCAGTGGGGAAACACAGCAATTGGGGTCATGGGACACAAGTGACAAGATTCGTTTGTGAGGACCCAGGACATCAGGAGACAGGGCGGGGGGAGGGGGCTAGGGAAGAAGGGAGGAGAATGTGCAAACCAAGGCTTCTCAACCTCAGCGCTATGGACATTCTGGCCCTGATAATTCTTTGTTGGGGGGCTGTCCTGTGCACTGTAGGATATTTAGCAGCATGCTTGGCCTCCACCCACAAGATGCCAGTGGTATCCCTCCTCCCCAGCCCACCCGTTGTGACAACTAAAACTGTCTCCAGACATTGCCGAATGTCCCCTTGGCAGCAAAATTGCCCCTGGTTGACAACCACCAGTTTAAATGAAACCGAACACTATGGCTTATGTAATTTTCACCATTGTACCCTAAAACTACCATTGCGTGGGTATTTCACTTGTTAACAATGTAAATCTGAAAGGTAAAGACCACCCCTTCCCAATTCCAACCTCTAGCAAATTAAGATATATATAAAGGGAAGTGCCAGGGGGTGCTGGGGTGAAGGGAATAGAAATGGAGGAGAAGAAAAGGCAGAAGACAGGGCAGACCTGGGATTACTGAGGGTCAGTCTGGATTGAAAGAATGATGAGACCCCTTGAGGGTGAAGGGAGAGCGTGAGGGTGAAAGAGAAGGAAATTGGAACCTACAGAAGAAGGCGGAATCTTGCAGAGCTGGAGACTGGCCATAAGGGGGGGGTGTGTGTGTGTGTGTGTGTGTGTGTGTGTGTGTGTGTGTGTGTGTGTGTGTGTGTGTGTGTGTGTGTGTGTGTGTGTGTGTGTGTGTCTGCGTGTTTTAAGCAAGCTTCTCAGGGTGGAGGCAGAGAAGTCTATAGGATGCACTCACCGTATTCTAGGGGGAAGAGACTGGATGGAAAGAAGGAGACCTAACACCTAGACACAGGCGCGCAGAGAACCAGAGGCTGGAAGCAGGAGAAAGGAAAGCATGGGCAGGGGGACGGAGTGGGGGGTGACACGGGAGCACAGAACCACAGCGAGCAAGACCAAAGCAGTGCTGGAGAGGGAAACAGAGTCAGCACAGACCCTCAGCCACTGGCAGCCCCACCCAGCATGCAGGCAACATCCACTGACTACACCGAGAGTCGACTAAGCGCCAGGCACTGTGTCAGCTACAGGGGGTATGAAGAGAAAATTCCCTGGCCCTGCCCTTGAGAAGGTTAAGTCTATCCGGTCAAGCTCATGAAGAGGAAAACAGTCCGTGATTGCCTCTCTGGGAGGAACCGCTCTGAGACACTCAGTTTGTGTTGCTTAGAGGATGAAACAGCATAATCAGGAGAGAAAAAGCAGCTCCCAGCATGCTCCCTACCATCTTCTGTTGGCTTGAAAACAGCGATAGGGATAAAAGTCTCATAGAAGGTTCCAGAAAACTTCTAGCCACCCCTCCCCTTGAAGAATGAAGCTCTGATATACAACACTGATTTTCAGGGAGACCCTTTTACTGTCAAGTCAGCTGAATTCCTGTGAATTTTAGATGCCCAAGGGTTGGGTTGCTGTTTTGAATTAGTTCCTCTTGCCAAGGGATATAAGAAAGGGCTCCCAAAGGAAGCCTGCAAAACCAGCTCATTACTGTGCAATCCATTCCCCCCGCTACCTCGCAGAAGATTCAGGCGGAAAAGCTTTGTTGCCACCGTCTGATAACAGAGGTGGTGGCCTGAATACTAACCAGAAAGCTGCAGAGAAGGAAATGTTTTTCGAGAAAATGTGTCTCCTCTGCAGGTAGGAAAACAACAAGACAAAAAAAAAAAAAAAAAAAACCCACAGATCTCTGTTCACAAATCTCAAGTGGACGAAACTGCCAGCATCTGGGGAAGGACTGGGAAGGTTAGGTCTGGGGGTCTGGTTTTTGTGTGCTCACATACAGTGCAGTTGGTCTGCCCAAACGAGCGCAAACAAAGGAATAAATTTGTTTGAAAGGGCAGGCTTCATTATACTCTAATTAATGTAAATCTCACCCATAGAGAGGAACCAAGATAAATAGCTATAGTAATTAAAGTTTAGGGGGTTTGTTTTGTTTGGGGGAGGGGCGGGCGGGTATTTCAGGAGTGTCTCAAAAGGATTCTGATTTGCTGGAGTTTCAGGAATGGGTTTTTAGATGATCATTTTTCAGAAGACCGAACTACCTAAGACAGTCAGTGGTTGTGCCCAATCCAGGTGGACAGAATCCTTAATGTCCCAGAAAGGAACACACCATGTTCCCACAAAGGGGTATTAGAAAGCAAAGAGACCAATACTAAGTACCAGACATCTTAAAAATGTTATAGAAAAAGGCCTAAAACAGTGAGGGGGAAGAAAATGAAGTCATTACGGCACTGTCATTTGAAATAACCAGACCAGCAGAGCTAAAAGATCAAAGCTGAATTTAGAGCTCACCAGGCAAGGGGAAACCGTGTCAGGCCAAAGTGAGTTCAGTGAGTCTCCCCCGAGTCTCCCCAAGCACAAGGGCTGGATAGGGTCCAAAAGAGGAATTTTTGCCAAATAAGGCATTATCTGATTGGTTACGGAGGTGATTATAAACTCTCTCGGGGGATTGACCATTGCCTGATTTATGTCACAAGAGCAGGCAGCCTTCCCAACGTGGTGCAAGGTGCGTCTAATTCAAGGTCACAGAGCAGCCACACATTTTTGGGACCTGCGTAGCAGTTAATGCCATGCTTGCTTCCACTGGGGACATATCCACACCGCCTGGGCAGGGGAGCCAAACATGCACAGATCTCAGACGAGGAAGCCTCCGCAGGCAAAGAAGCCCGAGAACTGAAATGAGTCTAGTGTGTGTGTCAAAGAGCAAGGAGGCCAGTGTGGCTAAACGAAAGTGAGGGAGGAGGAGAGGGTCCGGATCTGCCCAGGACGTGGCAGGACAGGACAGAGACTTGTACTCCAAACTTGACGGAATCCATTGAAGAACTTGGAGCAGGAAAGTGACATAATCTGAGACACAACTTTTTTTTTTTTTTTTTTAAGATTTACAACTTTTCAAAGTTACCCTGTCTGATGTGTGAAGAAGATTCTCTCGGCAGGTGAAAGTAGAAGCAGCAAACCCAGTTTGGAGGCTTAGTATGACAGTCCAAGAGATGATGGTGGCTTAGACTGGGGGTGGGGAGTGGGGCTGGAGAATAAGGCACAGCAGTCAGATCTGTGGTGTGTTTGTAAGGTGGAGCTGATGGGATTTGATGAGGGATACGAGGCAGAAAGAAAGAAGGAAATTATCATGATTTCTGGGTTTTCAGCCAGAGAACCTTCTTACATTTATAGGAAAAGTGAACACTGGGAAAGTAAAGGATTTAGGGGATGAATGGAAGTTCAAATTTGGACATGTTAAGTGGGAGTGGCTGATGAGATGTGTGTGTGTGTGTAGTGAGAGAGAGACAGACAGACAGACAGAGCGACAGCTGGAGACATGAATTTGGAGCTCAAATGAAAGGTAGAGGCATAACTTCAGCTCATTAGTATACACATGTCATGGGACCGGCGGAAGCCATTTTGAGGGTAAATAGACACTGGGAGTGAAGAGGAGGAGAGAGGAGGGGACAGAGGAGGGGAGAGGAAAAAGCAGAGGCCTGAGCCAGGACAATATGGAGAGATCATGTTATAGTTGATTATTTTCATGGAAAATCTTACAGCATGTTTACATGTTGATGGTAGAGTGGGGAGAAGGTATGATGCACAAGAAAAGGGACATAAGTGAAAGCACAAAATTCCTCAGGTAGTTGAGAGGGGATGGAGAGGTCAGAGGGACCTGGGGAGACTGACCCTAGAGGTGAGCGGGAACAGAGTCTCACTGGTGACAGGAAGGACGGACAATACAAGGTTATAGATGGCTACAAGCACGTTAGCTGAGTCCGTGGCAGTAGGACGAGGGAATCCTTTTTGGAGAACTTCTATTTTCCCAATGAATTAGGAAACAAGGTCACTAAGAAGCATGAGAGGACGCAGAACTGGAGTTTCTGAAGAGAGAGGAGTCGTTGTGGGAGAGTTGTCTCCAAGAATGGGAGAGCCAAATGACCAGGGAAATATTACAGGACGGGCAAGTAAGGTGAGAGCTACGGTCATCAGTCTGAAGTGAGGCCAGTAGGGGGGGCTGTGTGTTTCTCTCCAATGACACTCAGCTCCTCAGAAGTAAAATGGGCAGAGATCTGAGTTTAACCCGGGTCAGGAGGATCAGGCAGCTGAAAGGCCAGAGGCCTGAGTAGATCTTGGATGCCCAAGCTGCGGGAGAGTCAGCCCCAGAGCAGCTGTGGAGAGGCAGGGAGGGAGGGTGGGAGAGAGAGCCGAAGGCTAAACTCTTCATCCTGGGAGGGAAGGCGACAGGGAGGTCACTAGATGCAACCAACGGTCAGCAGAATAAAAGGCTAGTAAGATGGTGGCCTGTACTCCAAAACAGCTTTCTTTTCTGAGGTGGGGGGAGGAGCAATAAAGACACAATCCCAGCCGACCCAGAAATCAGAGGGGTGAGCAAGGGGAGCTGCAGGCAAAGCAGTTAGAGCAGTGGTTCCCACCCTCCCCGGGGACATGCGGCCATGTCTGCACACATGCTTGGTTGTCACAACCAGGGGCAGGGGGAGTGCTAATGGCTCCTAGTGGGGAGAGGCCAGAGATGCTCCTAAACATCCCACGGTGCACAAGACAGCCCCATGACGAAGAATGTTCCGGCCCAAAGTGTCAATGGCATGGAGGCTGAGAAACCCTGAGTTAGATCAAGAAGGTAAAGGGGAAAAGGGAATCTTCATAGTAGGGCCTTTTCCAGCAGGCAGAGTGGAAAGGCTCGAGGAGTGAAGTGGCCTTGGGAAGTCAGGTGGAAGTAGGAGACAGACAGAGACATAGTGGGGGAAGCGCTGGGCGGTCAGAGGGACCTGGGGAGATTGGCTACTTGGTGCTGACTGGGGGGTGTAAGGTATCACAGGTCTAGTCCTGAGGAGGAGAGGGAAAAGCAGTGCGAGTTACATGCCTCCTTGGAAAGCTATGCACGGGGGTGAGAAGGGCAGGATGGAAGGTGGAGGAGGCAACCCCAGTTATGGGGTATTCGGTGTGCTCACCAAGCACAGAATCCCAAATGTTGCTGTCAGGTCCACGGCAGCCAGGGGACAGGCAGGCTTAACAGGAGCTTAACCTAAATTTCAAATCTAATCCCTGAAAGGAAGACAGAGATTTATTGTACAGTATCAAGACAGATGTCTATAAATGGGCAAAAACTCAAAGTCATAAAATCCTGTATTAAAATGTCACATTTTGAAAATGATGGAAACCGAATATGTGCGGTGTGATAAAAAAAAATTGGTAAAGTGTTACTGTGCCAGATGAATGTAGCTTAAATGTGTCATTTACATTTTGACAGTTTCAAATGTTCCCTTTTTATTCCCTCCTTTGTGCTAGAACACTGCAAATTCAGGGGAATTTGGGGCTCTCGGTGTTCAAAGATGTTCCCTTCTATTTTCATAGAGTCATCAAGTTGAAGAACAAGCTACACATTTCTTAGAAATGTTTTTTTCCCAAAACAGATGAATGATTTCACTGAGATTTTTTTAAATAAAAATAATGTTAACTAATACCCACCCTGTGCCAAGAATTGTGACCCAGAGGAATATAGCACTTTAATTACAGCATTTCCAGCTATTTCATTAAAATACATGTTTAATTCTCTCGGGGCAAATCAGAAGGCGCGAAAGTTTAAGATGATTATTCAAATTCAATTGTAATGTTTTAAACTTCACAAGGATTTTGTAATTTGCCCATGAAGGAAATTTTGCCTTTTAAGAAGTGCCTCTTCAAATTAACAATCTATCTGAAAGTTAAACCATTGAAAAGGATTTCACAATCAGGTAGTCAAGAGTCAAAACACTGTTTACAGCCCTGGATTATTTTATTCAAGTACCAACTTATTAAATCATGCGTTCTAAATCCAGATCGCTCAGAGATATTTTCATGATGAGCAAACGACGAAAGGGTATTAATGTAGCCATTTGACTGACTAAAAACTCCACACTAGTGGTTTTTAAGCAGTCCTCCTAGCTTCCTCTTCTACCGCCTTGTCAGGACCTATCCTTGGTCTCAACGGGAGCTGAGCTGTACCATGTGGATAGATCCACACAAATTCAGCAATACGCCTGGGAAAACATCTGAACATTGATAATGACTGGAAGGGAAACAGTTGAAATCTCACTTCCAAATGTCGGCGAAATGTCAGTAAGGTGTTTGACTCTGTGTGAATGACAGTGGGTCTGTAAAAAACTGGTTCTGAATAACTATTCTCGAGGTTGTATGGAAAGTCTGGCGTAGGTCACCTCTCGGTAGGACCACAAGAAAAAGCAGTGGCTGTAAGTGAAGTGGGATCTGGCTCCATGGCTTCCACCCAACTCCTAAATCAAGATGGAAAGGGATGGAGGTAGGCGAGTTAAAAGGAATAAAGTCACTCATTCCTTTAGAGAGGGGAAAAGGAAAGGGCGTGGGAGGGAATGAGAACACCAGTCTCTCCATCGCACATACCTCACGTAAGATTTGTTTCTTCTTCTTTTTATTTTTCCTGCCTGCTGGAAACGTAAACAGGAAGGACCGGAGAGAGAGGGCCCGAGGGAGGAGGAGGGGAGGGGGCAGCCAAGCGAGACGGGGGGGGGGGGGGGGGGCGCGCTGGAGCCGTGCCTCCGGCAGGGGGGCTGGAAAGGAGATGCTGTGTCATTCTCTCCCCTCCCGCCCCTGCACGGCTCCTTCCGCTGGAGACTGAGGCTGAGCGAGAAGCCGCAGTCCTGTTGTGAATGAAGAAGCTAAGAGGACTTTAAATCAAAGCCAAGTCACCGAGCAGTGCAGGCAGGAGGAGCTCGGTGAGTTCAGCACCACGGCAAGCAGATGAGAAAAAGGAGCCAAAGGTTCCCTTTCTAAAGATGTTGAAGTTAAGAGAGGGGAAGAGCGGGCATTACCCCAGTTAGCACATGTGAACAAAGGAAGCGCTTTCGCTCAGGCTGGCTAACTTCACAGGCTGCAATTAAAGAACCTTTTTAAATGTTGTGTCTTTTATAATAATGAGTTTAATAAAGAGGTGCGCGTTTGATAATTACAGTGTGGAAAAATGCAGTCATGCATTCTGGGGAGGGAATTTAGGCATAAATGACTATCCAAGCTTCAGGAAAACCGTCGTCCCCGCAACACTGAAACATGAAGAAGGCATTGGCACTCACTTGGCATTCAAATATAAATATTCGTTGAAAGGATCAATAAATGAACTGTGGAACGGTAAACGGAGGCATATTAAAAACTTTAAGAGTTTGTTTGAGCAAAAATCGGTTCAAATAAGGCAGCATCCAGCCTAGCAGATAGAAAGGAGCTCGGAGAAGTGGAATAAAAGAAAAGACTTATAGGCAGAAGGGAGCCAGAACAAGGAAATTCTATTAGGTGAAAAAGCAGGCTGATTACAGCAAGGTCACTTTCCTTCGGGGGGCGGGTGGTGGGCAGGGGTCTATCAGGCAGATGACCTAACTAGTGCTGACCAAGCAACTCCTGATTGACCGGTTTCACATTCCATTTCTGGGACGACTGAAATCATAATTACGTTCAATCTCAGTTTGGTGAGGTAGGGCTTAGCATATACGACTCCATTTTGGGCCTGCTGTCCTATTTTTAACTAAATGAATGGATGCATGCATAAATGAATGAACGAATGCAAGCAAGCTAGTCACAGGATCCCTACATTTTCAGGAAAAGTGTGTTACGAATGAAAAAGCAAACTCTGGAGAAGAGAAAACTGAAGTTATAGACTAACAGAAAATGCCTCCTCTGGGGGTCGAGAGCATCACTCAGCCTTTAATGACAGAGTATGTGCATATTTATGTTGAACTAAATACATGGATTTGACAGCTTAATTCACCGTGTCTTCTCCTCACCAATTTGTTTCCTCAGAAATCTGCTAAGCAAGAATTAAATGCCCAAATGTTTGCAATGTGGCATTTCTGATGTTAAATGACAATGAACAACCTCTGTGGCAGAGTACGATAGACATTTCCTCCCAGGAAAGCTTTCCAAGATGTAAAACTTGCATCCCATTTGTGGTCCTTGAGACTGAGTGATTTGCCCTCCATTAAACATGCTTTGCAGTTAATCCTCTCAAAAGTGTGTTCGTAAGCCAACCGAAGAGCTCTGTGCATTAAGAGATTTGGTCAAGGACCATGTTTTAATGACCATCAGATCACCAGGCAGTGGAGTTCTCTTACCTGCAATTTTCCCCTGATAGGCCCCACTTTAAATATGCAGGCACAGGAAGATGGGCTGGGGAGCCAAGCCAAGAGGAGAGAGTGTGAATTATAAGCACATCAGAGTCTTAAAAATTGGCAAGCCCGCTTCCTAAGTAAGAATGTCCCTTAGCAGAGGCCATCTGTCTCATATTCTATGCTGAGTATTTTACCTGTTCTTTTAAGTGACAAAATACGGCACAGCAGGAACTCACCACCCAAAGGACATGTCTTCAAGAATAAATGAATGGCTCTATCTAGAAAACACTGGAAGCATTGGATATGACCCTGGGGAACAAGCAGGACTGGCCTTACCACACCCTTCCAACCTGACTTAGCACTTCCCTCACTGCATGGGCCCCCTGCACTATAAAATATCCAGGCTCATCTTGGTCTCCTCTGATATCATTTTGGAATTGTTATTTAGTCAAATGGTCAAAGATCTTGAGTCAGGTGGCTTCTGGATTTGAACCCAACACCTTCACTTTCTGGCAATGTAACCTTGGAAGGAATAGCTTGAACCTCTCTACAACTCAGTTTCTTCATCTGCCAAATGGGATGAGACTCATACCTCTTTCATGAGATTGCTGTGAGACACGGGATAATGCATGTAAAATGTTTAGCAGAGTGGCGTATAACACACTCACTGGATGTTCATCAATACTAACAGCGGCTATCTAGTATTACAATTAGAGCTATCCTATGGAATTGTCAAACCTTAGAGGTAGTGGAGGTTTTTGGAGCATTAAAAATAATGACTCCCATTAAAATCCACTGTTATCATGGTTTCGTTTGATTTTTAGCACTCATCTTTCAGGTCCCACCCCTAAAGATTATGACTGGAGTGATCTGGTGGGGCCAGGGCATTAGGGTACTTTTTAAGCTCTCCCAGCAATCCCAATGCACAGCGAGAGTTTAAAACGGCTGACATACCACAACACCCTCCCCCCATTTTACAGATAATGAGACTGAGGTTCGAAAAACTCAATTGACCTCCTCTAGGTCACATGGCTATTTGGTGTTGTCCAAGAGAAAACAGAGCCAGACAGTAATTAAAGGGGTAAAACCAGATTTTATTCAGGACTATTGCTCTAGGGGAAAGACCCCAGGATAGATCCAGGCTCAGCTCTGAATACAGCATGGACCAGTGGGAATTTATAGCCAAGGAGCAGGGTGGGAGTTAGTGGATAGAAAATTACTAAGAGGAAACATCAGAGGTAAGGAGGATTTGGGCTCAACCCAGCTAATGGGATTCCTTGCTGAAGACAGGCCAGGGTGATCAGGCATTGCCTGGGGGAGGGGGGGGTTGAGAAACCTGATTAGATATCAAGGGGGTTCAGATATGGAAGGTGGGGGACTCTTGCTAAACTGACTTAGCAGGGTTTTTGCTAAAAATAGATTTTAAAAGGAAGTGCCCAGATGGGCCTAGGAGAAGATTCAGGAACCTGACTAAAGTTCTGTCAAGCAAAGATTGTCAGTATGTCTAAGCCTCAACCCCAATATTGGTATTCCTGCCCCTTGTTTATAACCCTGAAGTGTTTCCTCAGTAAAGTGCTGCCTGACAAGACATTACTTATCATCTAAAGTGGGTATTTTTGACATGCAAGGAGGCTTTAGAAAAGAAGATGGACAGTCCTTTGTTGGTAGGTCACCCTCAAGGGGCAGCACAGTCTTTGGTATAGGGAACCTAAGAGTTCAGGGATCTAGGACCCAAAGAGAATTTGGGGGTCCTGGCCGGTGATGCACAAGTCCTTTGGATGTTGCTACCAAAGGCGTATGTGACCCGGCACAATCCTGCTGCGGGCTTCCCTACCTGGTGGTCAACACCTGAAGTTAGGGGATGGTCACAAAACAGAGCCTGTTCAATATCTAGGCCATGGCTTTGCCTACTTCTATTTCTCTTCATTCTGGATTGTGGATGTCTAAGTATGAAACCTAAACCTTTAAACCCTACAAATTCAGTTAGATAGTGACCTTCCTCCAGCGCAGGTGCAGGCCCAGTCCTGCCTCCAGGCCTTGATTCTGCTACTCTACCCTCCAGCAGCACATTCTCTTCTCCTCCTTCCTCTCTCTGCAAACGTCTACCCATTTACTGAGCTCCACCTTTGTCCGAACTAGCTCCACCTTGAAAAATTTCTCTTCACACAGGGTCAATATCACACAGTCAATATTTAATCTGATTTAGAAACTCAATTATGAGCTCCTAAAGGCAAGGAATTGCAGGAACATTGTTCTGTATCTAATATAATAATACTAGAATATAGCTGAGCACATATCAGATTCTTGATTAACAACTCTGGTATGCTTTATTTGGGGCCTATTACTTCTTAAAGCTGTGGTCATGGGTGGGATAGTGAAGGAAAAAATATGGATAAGCTAGAGATAAAAAAAAAAATTTAGTAAATAGAAAAACATAAGAATAGACTTGAGGAGGAACTAATATAACAAGGAAGAAACAAGCATGTAAAGAATCAAAACCTCTACTCCAAAGAGTGCAAGTGGGCCTCCTGGAGATAAACATGGAATGTGAGATGACTCCTTAAAATCCCCATTCCTGATTCCATAGAAAACTCACAAGGAGACTAGAGGAAATGTTTTCTTTCCTTTGAAATCCAGAGGGAAAGTCAGTGTACCTTCTATAATAGTTTGGGTTATTGTTCAACAAATATTCCTTCTCCTCCCCCACCCACTGTGATGCAAGCAAGGCCTTAAATGTGCCTGTGTAGTTCGGCTTGGCTCTTTCATCCCAAAATTCATTCGAGAGACGATCACAAGAGCCAGCGTTCCTTCGGCCTGGGCTCCATAAAATGATACACTGAGCACACCTGAGTCCAGCCTAAAACTTGGAGCCAACTCCAGCTTGAAGAACAGCCACCCAACCGGAACCAGTCCAACCACAATCCACTTATCACAGGAGAATAGATGCTTGTTATAAGCCACTGAGTTTGGGGGCTGTTTGTTAGGCAGCATTCCTCTGGCAGCAGCTGGTTAATACACCTTACACAGTCTGAAGGGAAACAGTAGGTTGAATGTGTTGAAAGGTAATAACCCAGATAAATTCATTATCTGAATCTCACCCACCTGGTTTTATAGCTGACATGACTCATGGCCCTCTACACTGGAGCCAGCTAGAAACAAAGGGACTATGAGGGAGAACATATCTCCGTGCTCACACAAGCACCTTTTCTAACAGTAGCTCCAGAACTTCATGTAAAACGAGTTTTGAGGTGCTAATAAGCTGGAGGGGGTGGAGGCAGACGCAGAAAGCTGAAATCTCTATTTGCATAATGCTTAACTGAGAAATGTCAACCCTCCTCCATGTAAAAGATGGGGGCTGGCCAACGACAATTAAGAGGGAGATGTGAGAAAGCTCTTATGCTATCCTTCAGTGTCATGTGTTTGCCCTCCAGATGACCCCATAGAGGGAAGGAAGGTACACATTTACAGGTTTGAATAAGACTCGTCTGATACTAGAACAAGGTACTAAACAAACAATAGTCTATTTTGGGGTTTGAAAAAAACTAAAATTCATAGGGACAACAACAGAGAAAGAAAAAGGAAGGTAAAGATAAAAAGTTAAAGGATTCAGGACCTTAATATCTCTGCTCGGTAATATACAATATTATATACACACACATACACACACACATACTATACACACACACATATACATATATATTTACATTTTCAAAAGATAATACATTTATGTGATCGAACGTTTATATATGTATATATATTTACATATATATTTATGTATTTACATATATATATATATGTAAAGTGAAAACTCTCCTTCTCACATTATTCTACTTCCCTACCACCCTCTAACCCCTAAGTAGTTACTTTTGTTAATTTCTCAAATATATTTCTGGAATTTCTTTAGGTAATAGAAGTATAGCATTATAATTTTCTCATTTTTAAAAACAAAGGAAAGCATACTGTACCCACTACTCTATACTTTTTTTTTTTAACTTCATGATATATCCTGGAGATTTTTCCATTTCGGGACACAGAGACTTTCCTCATTCTTTTTTTTTATAGCCACATAATATTCCATTCCTTGATTGTTACTGTTATAACTTCTAATAAGACTGTGCTATCACTTGAATGATTTCAAGTTTTACATTTCTTACAGATAAATGGTTTATCACTACATTTATTATAAATGGGATAATAATTATTCAAACTGAAAATGTGGTAATTACAGGATGAGGTTTGCGGTGTCTGAAAACAATCTCGGAGATGTCGAGAAACTTAATAAAAAAAATTTTGAGGAATACTCAAGACTTCTCAGCAGAAAATAGGAATTTAGGAGTAAGAAACTCCTCCATCATTACAGAAGAGGAGCGGACCCATGTTAATAAAATGCCGACAAGATGTGAGCTAAGAGATCTTGTCCTTAGGTATTCATGCTTTAAATCTTCACCAGGGAGCAAACTAAATAGGGCAAACAAAGACCTGCCTTTTGTTTTCTATTAGAATTCTGGGAATTTGACTACTGTTTCCATATGTCTTTGGGGGCCATGCTTTCTCTTGTTTCTGTTCTCTCCCAGGGCCCTGTCTGGGTTTGGATTTAATGTCTGTTCAAACTCTCACTTTTGTAAAATCAAATTCTTCACTTTTCAAATACCTGGAGTTTTAAAAATCTTATATAAAGGTCTTCTTCCTTTTGCTGATTAAATCCTAAGCTTAATTTGGTCTTAAATAAATTATAGCCATCATGATAGGTGTTTTATTTTTTCAAAGATTTCTTTATTTTTAGAAAGAGAGAGAGAGGGAACACAAGGGGAAGGGGCAGAAGGAGAAAGGAAAGAGACTATCAAGCAGATTCCATGTCTAGCACAGAGCCCGGCATGGGGCTCGGACCCTGAGATCATGACCTGGGCTGAAACCAAGAGCTGGACACTTAACCGACTGTGTCACCCAGGTGCCCCCACGATAGGTGTCTTAGTTATTAACTGCTGCATAACAAACTTCCCCAAAATGGAGGGGCTCGATACAAGACTTTCATTTTCCTCAGGACTTTTTAGGAATTCAGGAAAGGCTTGGGAGGGCAGTTCAACTCTGATCCACATGGTATCTACGAGGTAGGAGGGCTGCAGGTTCCCCTTCCAAGACTTCTTTGGTCACATGTCTGGAGCTTCATGGTATCTGTCTGTCTGTCTCTCTCTTTTCACATATGTTCCTCCAAGCCTTCCCACGTGGCCTGTGCTTCTCAAAGCATGGCCGCCTAAGGGTTGACCAGGCTTCTTCTTTGGCAGCTCAACACTCTAAGGGTATTCCAAGGGACAGGCTGTGGAACTTGCCAGTCTCATCTGGCCTAAGCCCAGAAAATACCATAGGGTCATTCCCATGATACTCTTCTGGTCAAATCAGTCACAGAGTATGTCTATATTCAAGGAGAGGGAACAAAGAGCTCACCTCTTGATAGAAAAAATATCAAATAATTTGTAACCATATTTAACCTGTCACAGTTGGGATATAATCCATTCCATTTCCTAAAAATTTGCCACCTTTTAAAGTTTCACTCAGAAATTAGAAGTCTTCCAAATACTGTATGATCTCATTTACCTATGGAATCTAAAAATGTCTAAGTCACAGAAGCAGAGAGTGGAATGGTGGTTGCCAGGGGCTCGGGGTGGGGGAAATGGGGAAATGTTGCCCAAAGGGTACACACTTCTAGTTGTAAGATGAATAAGGTCTGGAGATCTAATGTACAGCATGGTGACTATAATTAATAATACTGTATTGGGTACTTGAAATTTGCTAAGAGAGTAGATCTTAAGTGCTCTCACCACACACATACACACACACAAGCTAACCCCATTAGCTTGATTGTGGTGATCATTTCACAATGTACAGGTATATCAACTTATCACATGTACACCTTAAATATATACAATTTTGCCACCTATAAAAAAGAAATAAAATGCATTGTAAATTTTTTTTAATTTTTAAAAGAAATTAAGTCTTCATCATACTCATTTGAATTGGGAGATGGTTTTGTTAATGTGTATCTGTATATACTACAAAAAAGCACAAACCAGCATCGTCTTATGGAGGATGAAGCAGATATGCCCCTGTCACATAGCAATGTCCTCCCCTCGGGTGTCTCAAAATAAAATCCTCATATATCACTCCAACATCTCAGCCAGGGGAAGAAGTATAACTGGTTGGAATATGAAACAGTATGACATGTGAATTCACCTTACGAAGTTATGAAACGTAAGTGGAGGTTGAAGAGCTGAACTTCTCCTGAGATAGCATGACAGTGTGCTTAGAAACACAGGTTCTGGAGATGCATCAGCTGAGTCTGAATCCAAGTGCTGCCATTTTCTTACTGTGTGGCTTAGGAAACCTACAAAGCCTCTCCATGCCTAGTGCCCTAGCTATAAATGTGTGTGTATATACACATATACGAAATAGGGATGTGATGAGAATTTAAACAAATAGTGCACATAAAAAACTTAGTGTGTGGCATATTTTAAGAGCTTCATTTAGTTGAAGCCAGGGTCAGGAAAAAGGGAAGCTACAAGCCTCCACCCTCCCATTATCCCATAGAAAGACATGCTAAGACTTGGATGATCAGCTGGTCATTTGTGACCCCTGAAGCAATGGTTCTCTGATGAGGACAGATTGCCCCTTGGGGTCATTTAGTAGTGTCTGGAGACAATTTTGATTGTTTCAACGATGGGGGTACTGTTAGCATTCAGTGGATAGGCACCAGAGATGCTGCCAAACATCCCACAATGGACAGGTGAGCCCCCACAAGAAAAAAAAAGCATCGGGTCCATAATGTCAATAGTGCTGAGGTTAAGAAACCCTGTGCTGGAGGGACTTTGCCAATATGGTGATCTCTCTCCAAGTAGATTCAGAATGTCAAAAGATCTGCTCTGCTACCCTTGCACTCTACACTAGGATAGGCTCTGCTTTTTGGGATAAGTAAAATCAGAAGGTGACAAAATGCCCAAGATAAGGCTCTCGTGGTATGGCTTGCATATGGGTAGCTCATTTTGGAATGTGACCTCTAAGGAACAGAAATGGGGGTACAGGGAAGGGTGAAACAGGGATGGAAAGCCAATCTAAAGGCACTTTATTAAGCTATCACCACTGTGAGCAGTCGGATCTCAATGTTTCTGGAGATCCCCTGGGGAGCCATGTAGAATGCACCTCGGAATTGTCTGCCCTAGGGACTAATATTTATCTACTCACTGCCATTCCTCAGCGGTCAAGGATTTTTCCATGGGGGTTACTGCCTTCAGGTTTGTGCGTCCCCTCAGAACACAGAGGCTGCAGGGAAGCGTTGGGTCAGCTCATTAGCGCAGTTAAGGTAAGGTGTTGTCAGGGGCCATCTGCATATAGCTGGTTGCCCCCACAGGAATATATATGGGCCAAGAGGATATGAGGCTGGGCACAAGATATGTCCAATACACGCAGTTTAGTGATTTATTTTGCAATAGGGGGCCCTGTGTTAAACCCTCCCTACTGCCCACCCTTCAGCTTTACAGATAGAAACAAGCAACCAAGCTTCTGACAATTTTTCTAACCGAGAGCAAGGCACTAGCCTGGAGGGAGCCTGATTTTCTTTCCTGGTAATGTTCCATTTCTATCTGTACTGAATTTTTCCCAAACAGCCCATAGGTGGTATGCTTAGGATGACCCAGCTGCTCAGATAGCATCCTGGGGTAAGGCCTTTTTCTCCATCCTCTGTCCTGAGGGCTAAGGGCTTTCAGACACTTGAGGGAAGAGGATGAGCTGCTTTGGCCATCTGATGTCACCCTTCACCACCCAGGATTCTGCTCTCACCGTGAGTCTACCACTCCAGGATTTCCAAATGACCAGCTGCTCCCGGTCCTAGTGATCTTCAGATGGACAATAAAGGCACTGGACCTCTGGCCCTTACTGGGCTGCGTGGCCTGGCCTCCCTTCTCAGGGGCCGTGGTGACTCAAGATCACCATGGTCATCCAACGGCCTTCCCTCATCCCAAATGACTCTGCTCACCAGCCCCACAGATACCTCGTCTGTACCCCTGGGAGGGACATCTTCTACTGCCGGGGTGGCCCACTGGATCCCTTCCTGCTGGACAACAGAAATTCTCTTCATCCAAAGTGCCAGGTGGGTCTACTTGTGGTTATTACCTCTTGTGTCAAAAGACTCAGAACAAATTCCACAATGTCACACATTACAGAGAAAATGGAAATTTACCAGGCTAGGGTCCTAAGAGAAGAGAGGACATAAATGTTCCTTCCTCCCATGAGCTACATGGAGAGACACCCCAGAGCCAGGGCATGGGTTTGCTTTCCAGGAAAAATACTCCGGCCCTTTTACCTTCAATTTTAGCATGAATACAAGGGAAAGCAGCCTTGTCAGAGAGGCCACGGACACACTCCTGGGCACCAAGCCGCCTAGATTTGGATTCCAGCTGTTGGCAAGAGTTGCCTGGGACCACCAACTAGCAGGAATCTGGGGCCTCCGGGTGCCCATAGGAAGCTACATCCACTTTTGTCCACATATGGGAGCTACTGGTTCCATGCATTGCTGAGTTTGTGAGCAGCCACTCGCTCTGGAAGAAATGCCAACTAGGCTGAATCAAGAATTATACTGAACAATGTCACACTCTGTCAGAAATCTCTCTCCCCATTTCTGAAAAATGTAATGACTCATTTCATATAATATACAGCCTGTTTCCATATTTATGTAAATCATTAAGGAACAGATAAGTTGTTTTTTATTTGGTTGCCACTTAGTTATCTTTATTATTTTTTTAAATAGGCTCCACACTGGGCGTGGCTTTAAGTAGGCTCCAACACGGGGCTTGAACTCACGACCCTGAGATCAAGACCTGAGCTGAGATCAAGAGTTGGATGTTTAACCGACTGAGCCACCCAGGTGCCCCTATCTTCATTATTTAGGGACTGTTATAGCCCATTTGCTTATTAATAAATGAGATGACATGACCAGATCTATCTTTTAGAAACTAATTTTATGAGCAAGGACAGAGAAAAGATTAGCAAGTAAATATTAGGGACCCAGACACTCCCACTGGGAGAAAGAGGAGCCCCATTCCAGCCAGGTCATTGACCATGCCACCCAGAGTGAAGCACCTGGTCACTGCGGTACAATCCAGCTCCTTGCATCCCAGGACCCCTGCAAAATACAAACATCTTAACAATGTCCTGTGAACGATTCCAGCTAGCAGCTCTAATGTTGTTGCCAGCAATGCCCTCGTATGCATGTGCACCATTCATTTCTCCTCCTTACAACATTTTCCTTGCTCCGCACACATACACCAGGTAGAAATGTCAGCTACGCTGATTACAGAAAGGAACGCGACTCTAAATAGACAGATTTCCCAAGCAACTGGCCATATGACCACCCAATCCCTTCAAAAATAACAAAAAATGAAAATAAATAAATAAGAGATATTCACTTTGTGTTCACATTCCAAAGTAGTAGCCGTACGGGATTGCTAAAACACGACCTGGAAGCGTCAGAGGGGCTCATGCTGACTTTTAATATCAGGCTGTGAAACAATGCAGTTCCAGTGACAAGCAAAGCATTGCTTCTGTCCAGATTCTCTCTCTAGCTGCTACTGCAGCCATTAATTTTCTGCCCCGATGACAGCGTGCCCCCTAACGTTTGCCTTGCCACTTTTATTGCTCCCAATCAGCTGCAGCAAAATCCCCTCCCAACAGAAAGTAAAAACAAGTGCCTGGTAATGAAAAACACAGAGCTTCACTGGGCTAGACAGACAGACGTGTGCCATCAGGAGCTCTGACAGCAGCCTTAGAAAAGGAGCAGCCCAAATGCTTTCCTTCAGTTCTTTAAAAAGAGAGAGAGAGAGAGAGAGAGAGAGAGGAAAGATAAAAGCATAACGCATACTGGGGAGATTTCCTCAAATAGAGGAAGGAGGAAAAAATATGGCCACCGTGTTGGAACCCAGTCGATTTCCAGGGTGTTTACAGCACAGGCGAAATAAACAGGAGGAACTGCAAGTAAACAGCCCCGCAGATGTCACTTGGTCCTGAGGGCTGCAGCACCCGAGCAGTCATCACGTTTCCCTCGGCCCGCGGCTCACAAGTCAGACAGCAGCATGGGGCTCCCTAGGTAGAACCGCGCTCTACAAATAGCCGCCTCGCCTCTTTCCGTAACCCGGAGGCAATCTCATTCCGTTTCTAAATTTAGAGCCCTCAGCAGAGGCCAGTCTGGTGGGGAGGTGGCTGGTGGTGCCAGTTAGCAGAATGACTCATAGAGCCCCGCTAATAAAAATTAAATTCGCCTCTCTCCGGAATAATTTAGGAAGGGGTACAGGTATGGGAAGCATTTTAAGAGCCCCAAATAAGACCACGTAAGCTCTGTCGTTGCAATCAGGGAGAGGATGCCTCAAATTACCTTGTGATAGAAACAAAAACCGCATCATGGTTACCTGGTGATCTGAGGACGAGGATTTCTGGAAACAGCAACTTGAAGCTGCTGCTCACAGACTGTTGATATGCGGGCGTCAGCAACCGGGTGTGTGGCGGCAACTTCTCGAGCAAAAACAAGATTTATTGACTTTGAAGTTTTCCATTAAAGAGACACATGCTTTCCTTCTCCGACCTTCTTCACTGTTCATCTCTTTTATCAGTTCTAACGGCAAGTTTACAAACAGAACCAAACACGCGCACCCACACACATTACAAAAGCATTTCTCCCTCATAATCTACTAGGATGGTTAAGCAGTAAAATCAGTCTTCTCTGGTAAAGCTTCCATTTATCCAGCATGCACACCACCAGAAAATTCTAATGGCCAGAACTATTTTGCAGAGTTGTTCAACAACAACAAATGCTCCCAATGGGGGCTGAAGTGTTACAGTATTCTGAAGTATCTTTGGAATTATGAAAGAAAGACAGTTTTCTGGTTTGAAGGAAATATATTAAGATTATCTGAAAAGTGTTTATCTGTAGAAGGGTGACAGGAATTTTCCACGGGCTTCGGGGACTCACAACCTGGGTTTGAGTCCAGACCCGGTGGCAATTCACTTCAGGAGAATTCATTTAAACTTTTCCAAGCCTCAAAAATCTTCACCTGTAAAATGGGGCTAATGACAATATCTTAGTCAAGTGCTATAAGCATCCAATGTTCTCTATAAAATTGTTCAGGTTTGTTTTTTATGCTCTAAGGCTAGGTAGAATACGAAATTTATCAGCATAACCCTTTCAATAACTGTCCTAGAGAAATACAAATTTATTGTACTTAATTTATGCATTTGTACACTAACAAATTTGCAAATATATCCACAGTGGGAAAAAAACATTTATCAAATTCATAACTTGCGCTTTTATTTACACATCCATTCCCAAGGCTAATTATTTATTCAAATATGAGCATCTTCCCTAAGTAGAGCCTGTAGGGAAATGAGATGCTGGAAAAGAAGGAAACACGATAGTAACAGCTAACACTTAGATTGTCCTTACGTTACGCCAAGAGCCTGCTCTGCACCCTTCTAAGTACTTTAAAATATCCATTTTAATCCTCCTAACAGCTCTATGAGTGGGCACTATTATTGTCTCCACTTATGGGGAGGGGGGGGAACTGAGCCACTGAGAGGTTAAAAAGCACTTTCTTGAGGTCTGTCAGACTCTGAGCAGCAGCTGAGAGACTCCATCCAACTCACCGAGCCCCAGTCTCCAGCATGGGTGTTTAACCACGACACCACACAACTCTGGACAATTGTAATGGACTTTCTGGTTGGGCTTTAGAGGCCTGTTTGCCTCTAGGGCCCCAGCGTCTGGGAGTGTCTTGCCCAGGAGAAACCCCCAGCAAGGCTTAGACCCTGAAGATGAGTAGGGCCCTCAAACCTAAGCAGAAAGTCCGTGACAACCATTGCCGACTTTCAAGTGGGTCTGGCTGTTCAACAGAAAACGTCAGCAAAGTGTTAGCCTGCCCCAGCATGCCATCCTCTGTCAGTGACCCCGTCTACAATTCCAGTCAGAACCACGGGAGCCGCCCCTTGAGTGAGCTGGACATGGAGGGTTTGGTCCCTAAAGTCAGAGGAAATCATTTCTGAGGGAAGGACAAACACACACGTGCACACAAAGAATAATGGCCACGGTTCTCTTGTCTGTAATCACCTACCTAGCTAATTTGACTACACAGAAAATAGGAAATTGCAAGGAGAAAATAACTTGGGGCAACAGAAATAGATGATGGAAAGTTCATGTGCAAAGCTTTTTGACTTTCCCGCTAGAACAGAGCCTCTGCTCCTCACTCAGAATCTATGGGCGTGCTAACTTCATATGCTGTTCCAACAAACTTAGTTATTTGATTGCCATATTGGAAAAAAAAGAAGAGGAATTGCTGTAAGTCTGAAGAGGAGATGAGTAAAAACAAACACACTGACTGGGGTAATAGACGGGGAGAGTAAAGACATGGGCAACTTAAAAAGGGAAACCCAAGTAGTATTCAGTAATGGCAGCCCATTTAAAGTAATCAAAACCTCTTGATTACACCAGTAGGGCCTGAAGACCCAGCACAACTGTTGCTCTTCCCAATGATCCTAAATCATCAGAAAAATTTAGACCATGTTTAGAATTTTCCAAGTGAATGAATCAGAGAAGATAGAAATACATTACAAATTTATATCAAATAATTAAAATAAACGGTGACATTACAATTATCCTCTAACTGGAAAATTTCTTTAACTGGACCATATTATTTCCTCATCATGTCACTGTATTTAGCAGTGATTATCTTGCAGAATCTTTGCAATAGGCCACACTAAGAACTTGAAGCAATGGGGCGTGTACGTGAAGATGGTAGGAGAAAATGCAGAAACAGTGTTTAGGATTTGCTCCCCAGGCAAGGTTAATGGAAAGGCTGAACGGGATGAGAAAGGTCACAAATGATGAGACAGGCGAGAGAAGAGCATGTACAACTGGAAAGACATTATTGTGTCAGATATAAAAACCCTGAAGTAGTGATAACATGATCCAAGCCCCCAAATCCTAATCAAAATCTTTATCGTATGCAAAGAGATGCTATCTCTGAAACTTAAATCCCTGGTCCTGTTTGCTTACCATTTCTTGAGACTGCAGCACCAACACCTAGGTTTTAAGGGATGCTTAAAAGTCTCTGGAAGACAGCAGTCTCCCAGTTCCATGCTGTATCAGTGCAGGGAAGCAAATCCCACATGGGGTGCTTGCTGCTGCCCTGGCCCCTTTAAAGGTAGATGAGCACATGAGGCAGCTGGGAGAGTTTTGGGGTGCAGCATGTGGCCAAATGAATCCTCTTTACTTCATACTTCAAGCTGGATGTGAAGCACTAAGCAATATGGTGCTTGTCTTGTGCCACCAGGGCCAGGAAGCTCAACAAATCCTAATATATATACACATGGAGCTGAGTCCACAGTATAAACGCTCTTTATTTCCTCCTAGAGGCACAGAATATTGATTTGACTGCTATCCCTGGGCAGAGAGACAAAATTAAGATTTCATCTATTTGCCTTTGTACAGAAATCCTTTCCATCCAATGGGGCATGGAGGAATGACCTACACAAACAGGGACTGGTATGTTTACTTTTCTTTCTCACATATTTGTGTTTTCCCTATGTGTGTGTGTGTGTGTGTGTGTGTGTGTGTGTGTGTGTGTGTGTGTGTGTGGACACCACAGCTGCCCCCAGGACTACACTGAACTGAAAGAAGTTGGAATAAGGTGATGGAAAATCCCCTTACAGAAATCCCTACTGTCGAACAGCATCTCTTACTGAGTCATTTACTCCTCTAACTGCCTAGAAAATGGCCTCTTCCAGGGAACTAAATGGCATCTCAAGTAGCTTGAGAAATCTAATGCACCTCCTTCTACCAGGCAATCTGTTCTCTTTTCATATGTGACATTAGGCCTATTATCCTTAATTCCCCACCCACACAGGCTGTTACCTAGGCAACAACATCCTCAGATCACAGATTGGTCAAGCCAAAATTCCCATCCATCTTTGTGAATCAAATGGATGGCTAATATGATCAAATACACCAAAATTAACTTTCAAGCAGTTATAAAAGGAAATTTGTAAAAATAGCTAGGATCTCAGTGGTCAAAAGGAAGGTTGATGTGTACAGGGCAGTGTTTAGGCTGTTGTCAAGGCATAAGGAGAAGGTTTCTACAGAAAGGCTTCATCTCCCCCAATTAGAGTAACAGCTGAGAAGATGCTGGTGGTTTGGGGGATTTTTTTTTTTCTGTTCCTTAGAGGAAAACGTGTGCTATTGTATCAGTTTCGGATCTCCCAGAAGCAGATCCTGAGTCGCCAACAATGCATTAATGAGCTGGTTATTGCTGTAGGCAACTGGGGCTGTCGAAGAACAAAAAAATTCAACAGAGTGCATTTGACGATCTAATTGGCTTTATTAAGCGATTCACGAATTGGGCAGCATCCCATCTAGCAAGTATAGAGATGATCTGAGGACCTGTACAAACTGGGAGGTTTTTCCAGGCGGGAGGGTGGGACAAGGAAGTTATTAGCAAAAGAAAAGAAAGGATTGTCTGAGGAAAGGACCTCTTCTTTTTTGCAGGGAAGGGAACCTGCAGGGTTTTTCCCAGGCAGAAGACCTCACGAGTCCTGCTCAGGAAATTTTAGGTTGACTGTTACAAGGTCACATTTCTGGGAGAGGGGAAAACTATAATTGTAAAAACTGTAATTATAATTATAATTGTAAACTATACAAAACAATCAAAGTCTTTCTCCCAGCACCAAAAATCGGCATGTCAAAAAAAAAAAAAAAGTCTCTTCCATGACTTTATGAACTCCCAGGCACTTTCAGTAATTTTCCTAACTTCTTTGTTTCCTCATCTGTAAAATGTGGATAATAATAACACCTAACCCCGGGACTGCTGCAAGAGTTAATCTTCATACAATGCTTATATAATGCCTCATCACTCACTAAATGGGAGGGTGGGGGAAGAGGGTGCTTGAGCAGGTTTGGAGACTGAGGGTATGGAAGCTGCGGAAAGTGAGGTATTTAATGATAAAGTTGGAAAACAACATCCTAGAGGGAGAGAAAGAATGGAATTGGGAATCAAAAGCTTTATATTCCCTAGGGAATTCTGTTTAAAACTCTCCGATAATGGGCGCCTGGGTGGCTCAGTTGGTTAAGCGACTGCCTTCGGCTCAGGTCATGATCCTGGAGTCCCGGGATCGAGTCCCGCATCGGGCTCCCTGCTCGGCAGGGAGTCTGCTTCTCCCTCTGACCCTCCTCTCTCTCATGCTCTCTGTATCTCATTCTCTCTGTCTCAAATAAATAAGTAAAATCTTAAAAAAAAAAAAAAACTCTCCGATAATGATTTATCCTGTTGTATTATAGTTAGTTGTTTATGGGTCTAAATTCCCCACTGGACTCAACTCCTCCTTAAACCTATACTTGTTGAGCTCAATCTATGTGTCAGGCCCTGCGGTAGGCATTAAAGTAGTGAATGGTGGGGGTGGGGAGAGCTGGGCATAAGTAAAGACATAAACAAATATATAACAGGAAAGTAGTCACTAGAGCAGAAAAAAAGAAAATGAGGACGCCAGGGTGGAGGGTGAGGATGATCAGTGAAGGCTTTGATGCTATATTGACATTTGAGTGATGCAGGCAGGCCAGGTCTGAGGACCCAGAGAGGGGGTCCCACAGGACTAGCCAAGAGTGTCCTTGGCTTTGTGAAGGATGGAAATCAAACAGAAGCCAGCAGGAAGTGAAAGCAGGGTTTACTGAAGATATATATATATATATATATATATATATATATATATATATATGAAAGAGAGAGAGTGTGTGTGTGTCTGGAGACTCATTAAGACAAAGAGCATGAGTCTTGTGGTTGCTTGGAGTCTGGGGTTTTTATTGGCTATTGTGGCCTGGTGCAGTATCCTCTTAGGCATCCAGGAGTGGTTGGAACAAGGACGGGGTCCAGGTGTCCTTCATAAGTCACTCAATCCCTGAAGTCAGGGGTCTTGACGTCAAGGTATCTGGGGTCAGCTGTCTTGGAGAATCTTTATGAGGACCTCGCCCAGTCACTCCTTAGATGTTACCTATTGTGCTGGAAGACTCCAAAGAAATCACTATCTCTCTGTCCCTTATAAGGAGGACATATGCTGTTTGCATGACAAGGCACGGGTAGAGTGGGGTGGGGGTGCAGGTCCTAGCAAGAATAGAAGCTGGAAAAGGAGCAAAGGGGAAAAAAGGCTTTTTCTTTCATAGGGTCCGTATACTTTCCCTGTCTCATGAGCAGAGCCCTGATGAAAGTGGAGGAAGGGGTCATGTGGCTATCCCGAAAGGAACATTCCAAGCAGACAGGATAGCAAAAATAAAAGCCTCAAGGCAGCTGCAGCATCGCTGAAGAAGATTGTGGCAGCCACTGAGGTGGCCAGTGGGGCTGGAAGGGAGAAAGCAAAGTGGGAGCTGTCTGAGCTAAGGTCAAAGATGTAGCAAGAACATGAGGTTAGCTAAGGCAGAGGGTCCCAAACTCCAGCGCACAACACAATCCCTTGGGATGCTTTGAAAAAGTCCGAATTCTAAGCTGCAACATAAACAAGTTTAATCAGAATGAGGGGTGGGACCCAGGCATCAGATCTCTAGGTAACGGATGTGTAGCAAAATAAGAGAACAGCTGATCTAGGTCTTTGAATTTTAAGAATTCTGGCTTTTGGGGGCACCTGGCTGGCTCAGTCAGAAGAGTGTGTGACTCTTGATCTCAGGGTCATGAGTTTGACCCCCACAATGGGTGTACAGATTACTTAAATAAAACTTAAAAAAAAAAAAAAACCCTCTGGCTTTTACTCTGAGAAGGGAACCTGTTGAGGGTTTTCAGCAGAGAAGGGACCGGATTTGTATATTTTAAAAGGCTCACCTTGGTTGCTATATGTAGAACAGATTAGAGCAGAGATGGGAGTGACAAAGCTAGACCACTTAGGAGGCAAAACACTGTCTTACTGACTTTCTGTATCCCCAGGACCTAGGACAACTGCAGACATAAAATTAATATCCCAAAGACAATTCCTCTGCCTAAAACCTTTCTCCAGATACATGCATGGTTTATCACAGAGTTCCTTCAAAGAGTTGCAGATAAAATTCAAGATGTCTAGTTAAATGTTAATTGTGGATAAACAATGAATAATTTGCAGTATATATGAGACATACACTACAAAAAGTATTAGTTGTTTATTGGATAGTCAAATTTAACTTGACACCGTGCATTTTTATTTGCTAAATCTGGTGACCCCACCTTAAGGACTTACTCAGAGGAGGTTTTCCCTCACTAGCAAACATGAACACAAAGCACTGTCCCTCCAGGATTCTCTAGCTCTTTTATCCCACTTTATATATTTGCAAAGTTCTGATCATTATCTGACCTGATATACATTGATTTCTTTCTCACTAGTCTCCCCAACTGAAGGGTGAGCACAAGAGAAAAGGAATTCTGTTATCATCACTGTGGTATCCACAGAACCTAGAACAGTGTCTGGCATATAGTAGATACTCAACAGATGCTCATGGAAGGAAAGAGAAAGGTTGGGAGAAAGGAAGAGCGGGAACAAGCATAGGAGGGAGGAAAAAAACAAATACATGTAGGAGAGGAAGAAAAGAATGGATGATACTATAGGTAAGTTTTATGGAGGAAAAAAGGGAGTTTAGAAAGCTCAGTTCTGGCTTTTTTCCCTCAGGGCACAGGAATTGAGGTTATCTGCTAAAACTGAGGTAGGCAGAGTTGGGTAGAAAATTCAATAAGAGAGACAAATGTTTACAAAGTCACAGTGGGTAATCACATCAATAAGAGAAAGGATAAGAAATATAGGATCATTTCAATAGATGCAGAAAAAGCATTTGACAAAGTACCACAGCCATTCATGATAAAAAAAAAAAACAAAAAACCCTCAACAAAGTGAGTTTAGAGGGAACACACCTCAACATAATAAAGGCATATATGAAAAACCCACAGCTAACATCATCCTCAATGGGGCAAAACTGAGAGCTTTCCCCTTAAGGTCAGGAACAAGGCAAGGATGTCCACTCTCGCCACTGTTATTGAACATAGCACTGGAAGTCCTAGCTTCAGCAATCAGACAACAAAAAGAAGTAAGAGGCATCCAAACTGGCAAGGAAGAAGTCAAACTTTCACTATTTGCAGATGACATGATATTCTACAGAGAAAACTTGAAAGACTCCACCAAAAAATTGCTAGAACTGATAAACAAATGCAGTAAGGTCGCAGGATACAAAATCAATGTACAGAAATCTGTTGCATTTCTATATGCCAATAATGAAGCGAGAGAGAGAATTAAGAAAATAATCCCATTTACAAATGCACCAAAAATACTAAGATATGATACTTAGGAATAAACCTAACCAAAGAGGTGAAAGACCTGCACTCTGAAAACCATAAAACTCTGATGAAAGAAACTGAAAATGACGCAAAGAAATGGAAAGACAGAGGAGCCTGGGTGGCTTAGTCGGTTAAGTGTCTGCCTTCGGCTCAGGTCATGATCTCAGGGTCCTGGGATTGAGCCCCATATCAGGCTCCTTGCTCAGCAGGGAGTCTGCTTTTCCCGCTCCCTCTGCCCCTCCCCCCTGCTAATGCTCTCTTTCTCTTGCTTTCTCTCTCTCAAATATAATTTTTAAAAGATTTTATTTATTTATTTATTTGAGAGAGAGAGAGAGAGTGTGTATGCATAAGCAGGGAGAGTGGCAGGCAGAGGGGGAGAGAGAAGCAGGCTCACACTCAGCGGGGAGCCCAATGTGGGGCTCAATCCCAGGACCCTGGGATCATGACCTGAGCCAAAGGCAGGTGCTCAACTGAGCCACCCAGGCACCCCAATAAATAAATAAATAATCTTAAGGGAAAAAAAGAAATGGAAAGACATTCCATGCTCATGGAACAGAATATTGTCAAAATGTCTATACTACCCAAAGCAATCCACACATTTAATGGAATCCCTACCAAAATACCACCAGCATTTTTCACAGAGCTACAACAAACCATCCTAAAATTGGTGTGGAACCACAAAAGACCCTGAATAGCCAAAGCAGTCTTGAAAAGGAAAAGAAAAGCTGGTGGCATCACAATTCTGGACTTCAAGGTATATTACAAAGCTGTAATCATTAAAACAGTAGGGTACTGGCACAGAAATAAATGCATAGATCAATGGAACAGAATAGAAAACCCAGAACTAAAAGCACAATTATAGGGTCAATTAATCTTTGACAAAGCAGGAAAGAATATCCAACAGGAAAAAGAGTCTCTTCAACAAATGGTGTTAGGAAAACTGGACAGCTACGTGCAAAGGGATGAAACTGGACCACCTTCTTACACTATACACAAAAAAATAAATTCGAAATGGATTAAAGATCTAAATGTGAGACCTGAAACCATAAAAATCCTAGAAGAGAACACAGGCAGTTAACTTCTCTGACATTGGCCATAGGAACTTTTTTCAAGATAGGTCTCCTGAGGCAAGGAAAACAAAAGCAAAAATAAACTATTGGGACTACATTAAAACAAAAAGTTTCTGCACAGCAAAGAAACAATCAACAAAACTAAGAGACAACCTACGGAATGGGAAAAGATATTTGCAAATGACAGATCCAATAAAGGGTTAGTCTCCAAAATATATTAAGAAATTATGAAGCTCAATACCCCAAAAATGAATAACACAATTAAAAATAGGCAGAAAACATGAACAGACATTTCTCCAAAGAAGATATCCAGATGGCCAACAGACACATGAAAAGATGCTCAACATCACTCAACATCGGGAAATGCAAATCAAAACTATAATTATATATCACCTCACACCTGTCAGAATGGCTAAAATCAAAAGCTCAAGAAACAACAGGTGTTGGCAAGGATGTGGAGAAAAAGGAACTCTTGTACACTGTTAGTGGGAATGCAAATGGGTGCACCCACTGTAGAAAACAGCATGGAGTTTCCTCAAAAAGTTAAAAATAGAACTACCCTATGATCCCACAATTGTACTACTGGGTATTTACCCAAAGAATACAAGAACACTATTCAAAGGGATATGTGCACCCCTACGTTTATAGCAGCATTATTTACAATAGCCACGATATGGAAGCAGCCCAAGTGTCCACTGACTGATGAATGGATAAAGAAGAAGTGGTGTATATATGCAAAAATATTATTCATAAAAAAAATGAAATCTTGCCATTTATAACAACATGGATGGAGCTAGAGAGTACAATGTTAAGTAAAATAAGTCAGAGAAAGACAAATACCATATGATCTCATTCATAGGTGGAATTTAAGAAACAAAACAAATGAGCAAAGGGGAAAAAAGAGTGAGAGACAAATCAAGAAACAGACTCTTAACTCTAGAGAACACACTGATGGTTACCAGAGGTGGGGTGGTTGGGGGATGGGTGAAACAGGTGCTGGGGATTAAACAGGTGATGGGGATTAGGGCTTGTCATGCTGAGCACAGGGTGATCTATGGAAGTGCTGAATCACTAAATTATACACCTGAAAGTAGTATAACACTGTGTTAACTAACTGGAATTTATTTTTTTAAAGATTTTTGTTTATTTATTTGAGAGAGAGAGAGAGAACAGAGGGAGAGTGGGGGAGCAGACTCCCTGCTGAGCAGAGAGCCCCATATGGGGCTTCATCCCAGAACCCTGAGATCATGACCTGAGCCAAAGGCAGATGCTTAACTGACTGAGCTACCCAGGTGCCCCAACTAACTGGAATTTAAATAAAAACTTAAAAAAAAAAGAATGTCATAGTAGGGAAATGAGATAGAGTACACAGTGGAAAACATAAAGAACTATTAGAGTAAGAAGGCCCTACCTGAGGTTGACAAGCATAATTAGTAATGAGGTTCATCTAGGTAGGCTCGCAATGATCTCCAATGGGGCTCAGAGGCCTGGGATTCAGAGAAAATACACATAAAACAGTTTGGGCAAAGGGTTGAGCTTTGAGACGGCCAGATGATCAAAGAACCCAGAAACTGATTCATAACACAAAATAACCTAAGATTCAGGCTGGGTTGGGAAAGGAGAGGATCTTGAGGTAAGTTTCTAGACTTGTACCTGAGGAAGGGACTGAACGAAAAATCTTTGTGCAGGGATGTATAAAGTTAGGATATTGGAGTCAGAAGAATCTGAGAGTATGTATCACTGGAAGAGGTAAAGTGGTATCCCAAAGGGATTACTTGTTCAGCCTGTGAAGCTGGACTACTGCAGTTTGAATCCCAACCCTGCCACTTATTAACCATGTAACTTTGAACAGGTTATTTAATATTTCTGTGCCTCAGTTCCCTCCTCTATAAAATGGGGATAACAGTCATACTTACCTCATAAATTCTATTATGGTAATTGAATTACTATATATAAAGTACTTAGAATAGTCCATAGTAGGTAGTGTTAGCTATTATAACTCTGGATATGGGTTTTTACCATATAACAGAGATGAAAGTGATTGCAATACAGGAGGTTCACAGTGCCAGATGGGTTTCATCTTTAAACAAAAGGCAAAAATAACTCCAAGAAAAACTAAAGGAAAAAAAAAGTAAAAATAAAACAGACATATGGAAAACAAACCTGAAAACATCGCAACTGAACTGATCAATTCAAGACTTAGTTCTTTGAATAAAAGTGTTGGCGAGGATATGAAAAAAGAGAATGCCTGTGCACTCTTGCTGGGGATGTAAATTGGTGCAGCCACCCTGGAAAATATGGAAGCTCCTCAAAAAATTAAAAATAGAACTAACATATGATCCAGTAATATCATTTCACAGGTATATATCTGAAGGAAATGAAATCCCTATCTTAAAGAGATAATCTGTACCCCATGTTCACTGCAGCATTATTTGCAATAGCCAAGACATGGAAACAACCTAAGCGCCCACTAATAGATGAATGGATTAAAAAATGTGATACAGGGGGCGGAGCAAGATGGCGGAGGAGTAGGAGACCTGGATTTCGTCTCCTCTCAGGAATTCAGCTGGATAGGGATCAAACCATTCTGAACACCTACAAACTCAACAGGAGATCGAAGAAAAGAAGAGCAACAACTGTCTCAGCAGAAAAGCGACCACTTTCTGGAAGGTAGGACGTGCGGAGAAGTGAATCCGAGGCGATATTCGGGAGGATAGACGGCGGGGAGGGGCCTCCGTCGGCCGCTTCTGGCAAGTGATAGAGCCGCGGAGCACAAAATCGGAACTTTTAAAAGTCAGCTCCGCCGAGGGACGTCACTCTGGTGGCTAAGCGGGGGGTGGAACCCTCCGGGACAGTGTGGTCTCAGGACCCTCGGGGTCACAGAAAGACCGGGGGTGCCTGAGGGCAGCAGAGCTCCCAGGTAACGCAGCAGGGAAGCCGGCTGCAGAGGCGGAGCCCAGGCGCGGGCTCTCAGCTGGGGTTGCCATTAACCTCGATCCGCGGCCCAGTCGGGCCCCTGCTCCTCCAGCAGGGACCCAACAAGCGGCAGATCCGGGGAGACTCACCTTCCTCCCCCGGGAGGAGCCGCGCGGGAGTGCACCGCAGGGATCTGCTGGGTTTGGAGACTCCAGACCGGGTCCGGTGCCAGAGATAGAAACGCGTGGTCACAGGCCAGTTGAGCACGGAGTGCAGCTGCAGACCGGGGAGACGGGAGTGACTGACGGCTTTTCTCTGGGGGCTCACTGAGGAGCGGGCCCGAGTTCTCGGCTCCTCCGGGGCGGAGATTGGGAGGCCGCCATTTTCACTCTCCGCCTCCAAAGCTGTACGGAAAGCTCGCAGGGAACAAAAGCCCCGGAGAGCAAACCCGAGCAGATTACTTAGCCGGGAGGGGGCAAGGGCGGGGCTATTCCGCCTCCGGCAGAGACATTTGGAAACCACGGCAACAGGCCCCTCCCCAGAAGATCAGCGAGAACAGCCAGCCAAGACCAAGTTTACCGATCAATGAGAACAGCAGAACTCCAGCGCTAGGGGAACACTGCACATAGAATTCACGGCTTTTTTACCATGATTCCTTAGTCTTTTAAAGTTAATTTTTTTTTTAACTGTCTTTTTGTCTTTTTATTTCTTTTTGAATTTTTCTTTTTCCCTTTTTCAAACAACATCTTATCAATCCCTTTTTTTAAAAAAAACATTTTTATTTTTCATTTTTAGAGTCATATTCTATCCCTTCATAGTAGTTACCCATATTTTTGGCTTATATATATAAGTTGTTCTCTCTTTAAAATTTTGAGATAGTTTCTTCTAACAGATTAAAATATACCCTAAATCTCTAGTATATGGTGTTCTCTATTCCCCTGCCTGATCACATCCTCTCCCTTTTTTTTTCTTTTTCTTTTTTCTTTTTTTAAATCCTCTTTCTTTTTTCAAACAACTTCTTATCAATTCCTTTTATAAAATTTTTTATAATTTCCATTTTTACAGTCATTTTCCATCCCTTCATCATATCAACCCTTATTTTTGTACATATATAAGTTTTTCTTTCTTTAAAATTTTGGGAGACACTTTCTTCTAAAAGACCAAAACACACCCCAAATCTAGTGTGTGGCACTGATCTATATACCATATAGATCATATTTGATCACATTCTGGTTTTTCTTTTGTTGTTGTTCTTTTGTTTTCTTTGTTGTTGTTTTTATCTTTATCTTTTTCTTTTTTTTTCTTTTTTTTTTTTTCTCTCTTTCCCCTTCTTATCCCACTGCTTCAGGTCTTTTCTGATTTGTTTAGAGTATATTTTCTGGGGACGTGGTTACTCTGCTAGCATTTTGTTCTCTCATTAATCTATTCTCCTCTGCACAAAATGACGAGACGGAAAAAATCACCTCAACAAAAAGAACAAGAGGCAGTACCGACTGCCAGGGACCTACTCAATACGGACATTAGTACGATGTCAGATCTAGAGTTCAGAATCATCACTTTAAAGATACTAGCTGGGCTTGAAAAAAATATGGAAGTTATTAGAGAAACTCTTTCTGGAGAAGTAAAAGAGCTAAAATCCAACCAAGTAGAAATCAAAAAGGCTATTAATGAGGTGCAATCAAAAATGGGGGCACTAACTGCTAGAATAAATGAGGCAGAAGAGAGAATCAGTAATATAGAAGATGAAATGCTGGAAAATAAAGAAGCTGAGAAAAAGAGAGATAAACAACTACTGGATCATGAGGGCAGAATTCGAGAGATAAGTGATACCATAAGACGAAACAACATTAGAATAATTGGGATCCCAGAAGAAGAAGAAAGAGAGAGGGGGGCAAAAGGTATAATGGAGCAAATTATAGCAGAGAACTTCCCTAATTTGGGGAAAGAAACAGGCATGAAAATCCAGGAAGCACAGAGAACCCCTCTCAAAATCAATAAAAATAGGTCAACTCCCCGACATCTAATAGTAAAACTTACAAGTCTCACAGACAAAGAGAAAATCCTGAAAGCAGCTCGGGAGAAGAGATATGTAACCTACAATGGTAGAAACATTAGATTGGCAACAGACCTATCCACAGAGACCTGGCAGGCCAGAAAGGACTGGCAGGATATATTCAGAGCACTAAATGAGAAAAATATGCAGCCAAGAATACTCTATCCAGCTAGGCTGTCATTGAAAATTGAAGGAGAGATAAAAAGTTTCCAGGACAAAAAAAAACTAAAGGAATTTGCAAACACAAAACCAGCCCTACAGGAAATCTTGAAAGGGGTCCTCTAAGCAAAGAGAGAGCCTAAAAGCAACATAGACCAGAAAGGAACACAGACAATATATGGTAACAGTCACCTTACAGGCAATACAATGGCACTAAATTCCTATCTTTCAATAGTTACCTTGAATGTAAATGGGCTAAATGCCCCAATCAAAAGACACAGGCTAACAGACTGGATTAAAAAACAAGATCCATCGATATGCTGTCTGCAAGAGACTCATTTTAGACTCAAAGACACCCCCAGATTGAAAGTGAGGGGGTGGAAAACCATTTACCATGCTAATGGACACCAAAAGAAAGCTGGGGTGGCAATCCTTATATCAGACAAATTAGATTTTAAACCAAAGACTGTAATAAGAGATGAGGAAGGACACTATATCATACTTAAAGGATCTATCCAACAAGAAGATCTAACAATTGTAAATATCTATGCCCCTAACATGGGAGCAGCCAATTATATAAGGCAATTAATAACAAAAGCAAAGAAACACATCAACAACAATACAATAATAGTGGGGGACTTTAACATCCCCCTCACTGAAATGGACAGATCATCTAAGCAAAAGATCAACAAGGAAATAAAGACTTTAAATGACACACTGGACCAAATGGACTTCACAGACATATTCAGAACATTCCACCCCAAAGCAACGGAATACACATTCTTCTCTACTGCCCATGGAACATTCTCCAGAATCGACCACATCCTAGGTCATAAATCAGGTCTCAACCGGTACCAAAAGATTGGGATCATTCCCTGCCTATTTTCAGACCACAATGCTTTGAAACTAGAACTCAATCCCAAGAGGAAAGTCGGAAAGAACTCAAATACATGGAGGCTAAAGAGCATCCTACTGAAGAATGAATGGGTCAACCAGGAAATTAAAGAAGAATTAAAAAAATACATGGAAACTAATGAAAATGAAAACACAACTGTTCAAAATCTTTGGGATGCAGCAAAGGCAGTCCTAAGAGGAAAGTATATAGCAATACAAGCCTTTCTCAAGAAACAAGAAAGGTCTCAAGTACACAACCTAACCCTACACCTAAAGGAGCTGGAGAAAGAACAGCAAATAAAGCCTAAACCCAGCAGGAGAAGAGAAATCATAAAGATCAGAGCAGAAATCAATGAAATAGAAACTAAAAGAACAGTAGAACAGATCAACGAAACTAGGAGCTGGTTCTTTGAAAGAATTAACAAGATTGATAAACCCCTGGCCAGACTTATCAAAAAGAGAAGAGAAATGACCCAAATCAACAAAATCATGAATGAAAGAGGAGAGATCACAACCAACACCAAAGAAATACAAACAATTATAAGAACATATTATGAGCAACTCTATGCCAGCAAATTAGATAACCTGGAAGAGATGGATGCATTCCTAGAGATGTATCAACTACCCAAACTGAACCAGGATGAAATAGAAAACCTGAACAGACCTATAACCACTAAGGAAATTGAAGCAGTCATCAAAAATCTCCCAAAAAACAAAAGCCCAGGGCCAGATGGCTTCCCAGGGGAATTCTACCAAACATTTCAAGAAGAATTAATACCTATTCTTCTGAAACTGTTCCAAAAAATTGAAACGGAAGGAAAACTTCCAAACTCATTTTATGAGGCCAGCATTACCTTGATCCCCAAACCAGACAAAGACCCCATCAAAAAGGAGAATTACAGACCAATATCCCTGATGAACATGGATGCAAAAATTCTCACCAAAATACTAGCCAATAGGATCCAACAGTACATTAAAAGGATTATTCACCATGACCAAGTGGGATTTATCCCTGGGCTGCAAGGTTGGTTCAACATCCGCAAATCAATCAATGTGATACAGTACATTAACAAAGGAAAGAACAAGAATCATATGATCCTCTCGATAGATGCCGAAAAAGCTTTTGACAAAGTACAGCATCCTTTCTTGATCAAAACTCTTCAGAGTATAGGGATAGAGGGTACATACCTCAATATCATAAAAGCCATCTATGAAAAACCTACAGCAAATATTATTCTCAATGGGGAAAAACTGAGAGCTTTCCCCCTAAGGTCAGGAACGCGGCAGGGATGTCCACTATCACCACTGCTATTCAACATAGTATTGGAAGTCCTAGCCACAGCAATCAGACAACAAAAAGAAATCAAAGGCATCCAAATTGGCAAAGAAGAAGTCAAACTCTCACTCTTTGCAGATGATATGATACTTTATGTGGAAAACCCAAAAGACTCCACCCCAAAACTCCTAGAACTCATACAGGAATTCAGTAAAGTGGCAGGATATAAAATCAATGCACAGAAGTCAGTGGCATTCCTATACACCAACAACAAGACAGAAGAAAGAGAAATTAAGGAGTCGATCCCATTTACAATTGCACCCAAAACCATAAGATACCTAGGAATAAATCTAACCAAAGAGACAAAGGATCTGTACTCAGAAAACTATAAAATACTCATGAAAGAAATTGAGGAAGACACAAAGAAATGGAAAAACGTTCCATGCTCATGGATTGGAAGAACAAATATTGTGAAGATGTCAATGCTACCTAGAGCAATCTACACATTCAATGCAATCCCCATCAAAATACCATCCACTTTTTTCAAAGAAATGGAACAAATAATCCTAAAATTTGTATGGAACCAGAAAAGACCCCACATAGCCAGAGGAATATTGAAAAAGAAAAGCAAAGCCGGTGGCATCACAATTCCGGACTTCAAGCTCTATTACAAAGCTGTCATCATCAAGACAGCATGGTACTGGCACAAAAACAGACACATCGATCAATGGAACAGAATAGAGAGCCCAGAAATGGACCCTCAACTCTATGGTCAACTAATCTTCGACAAAGCGGGAAAGAATGTCCAATGGAACAAAGACAGTCTCTTCAACAAATGGTGTTGGGAAAATTGGATAGACACATGCAGAAGAATGAAACTGGACCACTTCCTTACACCACACACAAAAATAGACTCCAAATGGTTGAAAGACCTCAATGTGAGACAGGAGTCCATCAAAATCCTAAAGGAGAACACAGGCAACAACCTCTTTGACCTCAGCCGAAGCAACTTCTTCCTAGAAACATCGCCAAAGGCAAGGGAAGCAAGGGCAAAAATGAACTATTGGGACTTCATCAAGATAAGAAGCTTTTGCAAAGCAAAGGAAACAGTTAACAAAACCAAAAGACAACCGACAGAATGGGAGAAGATATTTGCAAATGACATATCAGATAAAGGGCTAGTATCCAAAATCTATAAAGAACTCATCAAACTCAACACCCAAAGAACAAAGAATCCAATTAAGAAATGGGCAGAAGACATGAACAGACATTTTTCCAAAGAAGACATCCAAATGGCCAACAGACACATGAAAAAGTGCTCAATATCGCTCGGCATCAGGGAAATCCAAATCAAAACCTCAATGAGATATCACCTCACACCAGTCAGAATGGCTAAAATTAACAAGTCAGGAAACGACAGATGTTGGCGGGGATGCGGAGAAAGGGGAACCCTCCTACACTGTTGGTGGGAATGCAAGCTGGTGCAGCCACTCTGGAAAACTGTATGGAGGTTCCTCAAAAAGTTGAAAATAGAGCTACCATATGATCCAGCAATTGCACTACTGGGTATTTACCCCAAAGATACAAAAGTAGGGATCCGAAGGGCTACGTGCACCCCGATGTTTATAGCAGCAATGTCCACAATAGCCAAACTGTGGAAAGAGCCAAGATGTCCATCGACAGATGAATGGATAAAGAAGATGTGGTATATATATACAATGGAATATTATGCAGCCATCAAAAGGAATGAGATCTTGCCATTTGCAACGACGTGGATGGAACTGGAGGGTATTATGTTGAGTGAAATAAGTCAAACAGAGAAAGACATGTATCATATGATCTCACTGATATGAGGAATTCTTAATCGCAGGAAACAAACTGAGTGTTGTTGGAGTGGGGGGTGGGGTGGGAGGGATGGGGGGACTGGGTGATAGACACTGGGGAGTGTATGTGCTCTGGTAAGCGCTGTGAATTGTGCAAGACTGTTGAATCTCAGATCTGTACCTCTGAAACAAATAATGCAATATATGTTAAGAAAAAAAAAAAAGAAGAAGAAGAAGAAGGTAGCGGGAGGGGAAGAATGAAGCGGGGGAAATCGGAGGGGTAGACGAACCATGAGAGACGATGGACTCTGAAAAACAAACAGGGTTCTAGAGGGGAGGGGGGTGGGAGGATGGGTTAGCCTGGTGGTGGGTATTTAGGAGGGCACATTCTGCATGGAGCACTGGGTGTTGTGCACAAACAATGAATCATGGAACACTTCATCTAAAACTAATGTTGTAATGTAAGGGGATTAACATAAGAATAAAAAAATTAAAAAAAAAAAAAAATGTGATACACACACACACAAATCCAAAGAAGGAAAATTGTCTTTTGTGACAACATGGATAAATTTTGAGGACATTATGTTAAGGGAAATAAGTCACACAACAATGACAAAATGCTACGTGATTTCACTTACATGTAGAATCTAAAAAAGCTGAACTCATAAAAATAGAGAGTAGAATGGTGGTTGACAGGGGGTGGTGGGGGGGTGGAAAGGGGAGATATTGGTCAAAGGGTACAAAGTTCCAGTTATAAGATAAAAAGGTTCTGGGGATCTAATACACAGCAAGGGGATTATCATTAACAATACTGTATTATATACCTGAAAGCAGCTGAGTGTAGATCTTAAATGTTCCCACCAAGAAAAAGAAAACAAAACAAAACCCAGGTAATTATGTGAGGTGATGGATGTGTTAACTAACCTTATTGTGGCAAACATTTCACAATGTATATGCATACCAAATCATCATGATGTACACCCTAAACTTAACATAGACTTATATGTCAACTATATCTCAAGACTGGAAAAAAGTCTTGGTTCTTGGGAAAATTAGCATAACTATTTTTTAAAAGTAAAACAAAATTAAAAATAATGCAGGGCAGAAATACAAGATACTCATATTTTTTAAAATATTTTATTTATTTATTTGAGAGAGACAGAGAGCAAGCATGAGCAAGGGCGGGTCAGGTGGGAAGAGGGAGATGGAGGGCTTGATCCCAGGATCCTGGGATTATGACCTGAGCCGAAGACATAACTGACTGAGCCACCCCCAAGATAATCATATTTTAATCATTACAATCACAGATAAGCTATTAAGAGCTGGGATTTTATCTTTTTCATCTTTGTATCTGTTGTGTATTAAACGAGAGTCTCATCAAACATTTGTTGGATAAATGAATAAATAAATAAGTAAATGGAAGGGATGTTTACATTCTTTAACATTTACTATGTATGATCTTGCTTTTTAAAAAAATTTGAATGGGCTTCCAGCTATAAAGGAATAACTGACAGCAGATCAAATTTTTGTCAAGAAACACTAGAAAAAAATGTGGTACTTTTTTTAACAAGAGAAAGAAATGAGAGAACAGAGTGAGAGAACAGAGGGTGTGAAGAAGGAAGGAAAGAAGGAAAGTCTGGAAGCATCAGAGAACTATAAAGGCAAACAAAGGCTAAAAAGGGGAAAGTGGCAGAGAAGTCCTCTGGTGTTCTGCTTTTGCGTTTTCCAGAGGGCACTGAGCGATTCCAGCCATGAAGCAGTAGGCTGAGAAGACAGGCTTTTCCCAGCGAGGGGATGCTACTAAGAGGCAGGGAGACAGTCAGAGCTTCGGTGGCCTAGGATTCCAGCAAAAAAGGAGGAACAGAGATCTGAGTCTTGCACCTGACCAGTTTTCCCCTCAAAACCTCTGCCGACTTCTGAAGCTGCCCAAGACAGGAGACAGGATGTTAGGCGGAAAGCCTCTAAAGAGCAGAGGGTTGTACTTAGCAGTTTTTCCATGCTGAGGAGACAGGGAGCTTGGGACCAACCACAGTAGAGGAGCCTCCCAGAATACCTCAGGTTCTCACTTGGAACCATTCAAGGGCTATCCCCTAGGAGCATGAAGCAAACAACTGGTAGACAGACACTGGAGAAAATGCAACCCAACCTTGAGTCCATTTCCCTGATGGAACTGAGCTAACAGCTCCCTCCATCTGTCCAGAAGAGGAAAAGATGAAGCCTCTCTGGAGAAAAATGACATCATCCTGCACCTCTAAAATTTTTATACACAACATCTGATACTGAATTGAATACTACCAGAAGTAAAGAGGCCCCAAACCAAGAGGAAAATGGGTACTATTCATAGACCCCCACAGATGATCTGGATTTTAGAATTAGCAAGCAAGAACTTTGAAATACCTAAGATTAATATCTTCAATAAAAAGAACAGAAAAGAGAATGGATGAAAAGATGGGAAATAGCATCAGAGAAATTTTTTATAGTATCTATAAAAAAAGCAATCAAACTGAAATTCTAGGACTGAAAAATACAATATTTGAAATTAAGAACTAAATAGTTATGGTTAGGAAGAGGTAAGACATAACAAAAAATAGGATTCATAAATCAGAAGACAGGTTGATAAAAATATATATACAGACTGAAGTACAGAAAGAAGAAGAGGGGAAAAGTGAAATATCTAAAATACTGTTGCAGAGAAAAGGAAAGATAGAACATGGCAGAAACAATATGTGAAAAGATAATAGTGTGAGAATTTTCTCAATAGATGAAAAGCACCAACCCACAGATTCAAGAAGCTTAGCATACTCCAGGCAAGATGAACTCAAAGGAAACCAAAGCTAAGTATCCCAGAGTAAAACTTATAAGAAGCAAAGATAAAGAGAGAACTTTAAAAGCAGTGGTGAAAAGATACATGAGGGGAAAACACTACGATCTCTAAAGTGATAGAAGCCAGAAGGCACAGAAATGAAAATAAGCACCAACCTAGAATTCGATATGCCATAAAATACTCCTCAACAATGTAAGTGAAACAAAGATGTCTTCTGGCAAAAACTGAGAGAATTCATCACCAGCAGGCCTACAATACAAGAAATAGTAAAAACAGTTTTTCAGGGAGGAAGAAAATCATCTCAGAGGGAAACATGGAAATACAGGAAGGAATGAGGAACAATGACAAAGTAAATATAAAGGTAAATCTAAATGAGTACTGAATATATAAAATAGAAAAACATGTCTTATGTTTAAAATCTATGTATAAATTGCATGACAGTATCACAAAAGCAGAAAGGGAAGAAATAAAGTTCAACTCTACTAAGATCTAGCATTGTAAGGGAAATAGAAAAGTAAAACTTACAGTAAAATGATGAATTAAGGAAGCAGGACATAATCCCTAGGGTAACCATTAAATGAACAGAAAAAGGGTATGTAACTAACAAGCTAACTGAGGGGGAACATTGAGTAAAAACAAAATACTGACTATCCAAAGGAAGTTAAGGAAAGAAAAAGGATCACAAAACAGGTAGGTCAGTTAGAAAACACATAATAATTTGGAAGAAGAGAAACTCAAATATATCAGTAATTGCATTAAATGTGATTTATCTTAGTGAATCAAAAAATCAAATCCCAAGTATATAATGCCTGTAAGAGAAACATCTTGAATGTAAAAACACAAAAATGTTGAAATAAAATTATATAAAAAAGATAACATCGTGCAAAAAAATAACCAAGAGAAAGTTAGAATGGCTATGCTAATATCAGAAAAAGTCCTAGAGAGAACACACTGATGGTTATCAAAGGGGAGGTGGGTAGGGGGATGAGGGAAATAGGGGATGGAGATTACGAGTACACTTATCTCGATGAGCCTTGAGTAATGTATAGAATTGTTGAATCACTATATTGCATATACACCTGAAACTAACATAACAGTGTATGTTAACTATACTGGAATTAAAGTTAAAAAAAATTATGACCTAAAAAGAAAAGAAAGAAAAAGTCGATTCTAGGGCAAAAAGTAACACTTGAGATAAAGAAAGATATTTTGTAACAATAAAAGGGTCAGTATACCAGGAAGATACTATAAGTCAATAACAATAAAAACCCAAAAACAGGCGGAGCAAGATGGCAGAGGAGTAGGAGACCTGGATTTCGTCTCCTTTCAGGAATTCAGCTGGATAGGGATCAAACCATTCTGAACACCTACAAACTCAACAGGAGATCGAAGAAAAGAAGAGCAACAACTCTCTGAACAGAAAAGCGGCCACTTTCTGGAAGGTAGGACATGCGGAGAAGTGAATCCGAGGCGATATTCGGGAGGATAGACGCGGGGGAGGGGCCTCCGTCGGCCGCTTCTGGCAAGTGATAGAGCCGCGGAGCACAAAATCGGAACTTTTAAAAGTCTGCTCCGCCGAGGGACGTCACTCTGGTGGCTAAGCGGGGGGTGGAACCCTCCGGGACAGTGGGGTCTCAGGACCCTCGGGGTCACAGAAAGACCGGGGGTGCCTGAGTGCGGCAGAGCTCCCAGGTAACGGAGCAGGGAAGCCGGCTGCAGAGGCGGAGCCCAGGCGCGGGCTCTCAGCTCGGGGTGGCCATAGACCGTGATCCGCGGCACAGTCGGGCCCCTGCTCCTCCAGCAGGGACCCAGCAAGCGGCAGATCCGGGGAGACTCCCCTTCCTCCCCCGGGAGGAGCCGCGCGGGAGTGCACCGCAGGGATCTGCTGGGTTTGGAGACTCCACACGGGGTCGGGTGCCAGAGAGAGAAACGCGCGGTCACAGGCCGGGCGAGCACGGAGTGCGGCCGGAGACCGGGGAGACGGGAGGGACTGACGGCTTTTCTCTGGGGGCTCACTGAGGAGCGGGGCCCCGAGTTCTCGGCTCCTCCGGGGCGGAGATTGGGAGGCCGCCATTTTCACTCTCCGCCTCCAACGCTGTACGGAAAGCTCGCAGGGAACAAAAGCCCCGGAGAGCAAACCCGAGCAGATTACTTAGCCCGGACCAGGCAAGGGCAGGGCACTTCCGCCTCCGGCAGAGACATTTGGAAACCACGGCAACAGGCCCCTCCCCAGAAGATCATCGAGAACAGCCAGCCAAGACCAAGTTTAACGATCAATGAGATCGGCAGAACTCCAACGCTAGGGGACTACTGCACATAGAATTCATGGCTTTTTACCATTATTCTTTAGTCTTTCAAAGTTAAATTTTTTTTAACTGTCTTTTTTTCTTTTTTCTTTTTTCGAATTATTCTTTTTCCCTTTTTCAACCAACATCTTATCAATCCCTTTTTTAAAAAACATTTTTATTTTTCATTTTTAGAGTCATATTCTATCCCTTCATAGTAGTTACCCGTATTTTTGGCATATTTATATAAGTTGTTCTCTCTTTAAAATTTTGAGATAGTTTCTTCTAACAGATCAAAATATACCCTAAATCTCTAGTATATGGTTTTTTCTACTCCCCTGCCTGATCACATTCTCTCCCTTTTTTTTCTTTTTTCTTTTTTAAATCCTCTTCTTTCTTTTTTCAAACAACTTCTTATCAATTCCTTTTATAAAAATTTTTATAATTTTCATCTTTACAGTCATATTCCATCCCTTCATCATATCAACCCTTATTTTTATACATATAAAAGTTTTTCTTTCTTTAAAATTTTGGGAGGCACTTTCTTCTAACAGACCAAAATACACCCCAAATCTAGTGTGTGGCACTGATCTATATACCAGCCTGAGCATATTTGATCACATTCTGGGTTTTTTTTGTTGTTGTTGTTTTGTTTTCTTTGTTTTTGTTTGTTTTATCTTTATCTTCATCTTTTTCTTTTTCTTTTTTTTCTTTTTCTTTTTTCTCTCTTTCCCTTTCTTTTCCCACTGCTTCAGGTCTTTTCTGATTTGTTTAGAGTATATTTTCTGGGGACGTTGTTACTCTGCTAGCATTTTGTTCTCTCATTAATCTATTCTCCTCTGCACAAAATGACAAGACGGAAAAAATCACCTCAACAAAAAGAACAAGAGGTAGTACCGACTGCCAGGGACCTACTCAATATGGACATTAGTACGATGTCAGATCTAGAGTTCAGAATCATCACTTTACAGATACTAGCTGGGCTTGAAAAAAATATGGAAGTTATTAGAGAAGCCCTTTCTGGAGAAGTAAAAGAACTAAAATCTAACCAAGTAGAAATCAAAAAGGCTATTAATGAGGTGCAATCAAAAATGGGGGCGCTAACTGCTAGGATAAATGAGGCAGAAGAGAGAATCAGTTATATAGAAGACCAAATGATGGAAAATAAAGAAGCTGAGAAAAAGAGAGATAAACAACTACTGGATCACGAGGGCAGAATTCTAGAGATAAGCGATACCATAAGACGAAACAACATTAGAATAATTGGGATCCCAGAAGAAGAAGAAAGAGAGAGAGGGGCAGAAGGTATAATGGAGCAAATTATAACAGAGAACTTCCCTAATTTGGGGAAGGAAACAGGCATCAAAATCCAGGAAGCACAGAGAACCCCTCTCAAAATCAATAAAAATAGGTCAACACCCCAACATCTAATAGTAAAACTTACGAGTCTCATAGACAAAGAGAAAATCCTGAGAGCAGCTCGGGAGAAGAGATCTGTACCCTACAAGGGTAGAAACATTAGATTGGCAACAGACCTATCCACAGAGACCTGGCAGGCCAGAAAGGACTGGCAGGATATATTCAGAACACTAAATGAGAAAAATATGCAGCCAAGAATACTATATCCAGCTAGGCTGTCATTGAAAATTGAAGGAGAGATAAAAAGCTTCCAGGACAAACAAAAACTAAAGGAATTTGCAAACACAAAACCAGCCCTACAAGAAATCCTAAAAGGGGTCCTCTAAGCAAAGAGAGAGCCTAAAAGCAACATAGACCAGAAAGGAACACAGACAATATACGGTAACATTCACCTTACAGGCAATACAATGGCACTAAATTCCTATCTTTCAATAGTTACCCTGAATGTAAATGGGCTAAATGCCCCAATCAAAAGACACAGGCTATCAGATTGGATTAAAAAACAAGACCCATCGATATGCTGTCTGCAAGAGACTCATTTTAGAACCAAAGACACCCCCAAATTGAAAGTGAGGGGGTAGAAAACCATTTACCATGCTAATGGACACCAAAAGAAAGCTGGGGTGGCAATCCTTCTATCACACAAATTAGATTTTAAACCAAAGACTGTAATAGGAGATGAGGAAGGACATTATATCCTACTTAAAGGGTCTATCCAACAAGAAGATCTAACAATTGTAAATATCTATGCCCCTAACATGGGAGCAGCCAATTATACAAGGCAATTAATAACAAAAGCAAAGAAACACATCAACAACAATAAATAATAGTGGGGGACTTTAACACCCCCCTCACTGAAATGGACAGATCGTCTAAGCAAAAGATCAACAAGGAAATAAAGACTTTAAATGACACACTGGACCAAATGGACTTCACAGACATATTCAGAACATTCCATCCCAAAGCAACGGAATACACATTCTTCTCTAGTCCCCATGGAACATTCTCCAGAATAGATCACATCCTAGGTCATAAATCAGGTCTCAACCGGTACCAAAAGATTGGGATCATTCCCTGCCTATTTTCAGACCACAATGCTTTGAAACTAGAACTCAATCACAAGAGGAAAGTTGGAAAGAACTCAAATACATGGAGGCTAAAGAGCATCCTACTGAAGAATGAATGGGTCAACCAGGAAATTAAAGAAGAATTAAAAAAATACATGGAAACCAATGAAAATGAAAACACAACTGTTCAAAATCTTTGGGATGCAGCAAAGGCAGTCCTAAGAGGAAAGTATATAGCAATACAAGCCTTTCTCAAGAAACAAGAAAGATCTCAAGTACACAACCTAACCCTCCACCTAAAGGAGCTGGAGAAACAACAAGTGAAGCCTAAACCCAGCAGGAGAAGAGAAATCATAAAGATCAGAGCAGAAATCAATGAAATAGAAACTAAAAGAACAGTAGAACAGATCAACGAAACTAGGAGCTGGTTCTTTGAAAGAATTAACAAGATCAATAAACCCCTGGCCAGACTTATCAAAAAGAAAAGAGAAATGACCCAAATCAACAAAATCATGAATGAAAGAGGAGAGATCACAACCAATACCAAAGAAATACAAACAATTATAAGAACATATTATGAGCAACTCTATGCCAGCAAATTAGATAACCTGGAAGAAATGGATGCATTCCTAGAGATGTATCAACTACCAAAACTGAACCAGGAGGAAATAGAAAACCTGAACAGACCTATAACCACTAAGGAAATTGAAGCAGTCATCAAAAATCTCCCAAAAAACAAAAGCCCAGGGCCAGATGGCTTCCCAGGGGAATTCTACCAAACATTTCAAGAAGAATTAATACCTATTCTTCTGAAACTGTTCCAAAAAATAGAAATGGAAGGAAAACTTCCAAACTCATTTTATGAGGCCAGAATTATCTTGATCCCAAAACCAGACAAAGACCCCATCAAAAAGGAGAATTACAGACCAATATCCCTGACGAACATGGATGCAAAAATTCTCACCAAAATACTAGCCAATAGGATCCAACAGTACATTAAAAGGATTATTCACCACGACCAAGTGGGATTTATCCCTGGGCTGTAAGATTGGTTCAACATCCACAAATCAATCAACGTGATCCAATACATCAACAAAAGAAAGAACAAGAATCATATGATCCTCTCAATAGATGCAGAAAAAGCTTTTGACAAAGTACAGCATCCTTTCTTGATCAAAACTCTTCAGAGTATAGGCATAGAGGGTACATACCTCAATATCATAAAAGCCATCTATGAAAAACCTACAGCGAATATCATTCTCAATGGGGAAAAACGGAGAGCTTTCCCCCTAAGGTCAGGAATGCGGCAGGGATGCCCACTATCACCACTGCTATTCAACATAGTATTGGAAGTCCTAGCCACAGCAATCAGACAACAAAAAGAAATAAAAGGCATCCAAATCAGCAAAGAAGAAGTCAAACTCTCACTCTTTGCAGATGATATGACACTTTATGTGGAAAACCCCAAAGACTCCACCCCAAAACTGCTAGAACTCATACAGGAATTCAGTAAAGTGGCAGGATATAAAATCAATGCACAGAAATCAGTGGCATTCCTATACACCAACAACAAGACAGAAGAAAGAGAAATTAAGGAGTTGATCCCATTTACAATCGCACCCAAAACCATAAGATTCCTAGGCATAAATCTAACCAAAGAGACAAAGGATCTGTACTCAGAAAACTATAAAATGCTCATGAAAGAAATTGAGGAAGACACAAAGAAATGGAAAAACGTTCCATGCTCATGGATTGGAAGAACAAATATTGTGAAGATGTCAATGCTACCTAGAGCAATCTACACATTCAATGCAATCCCCATCAAAATACCATCCACTTTTTTCAAAGAAATGGAACAAATAATCCTAAAATTTGTATGGAACCAGAAAAGACCCCGAATAGCCAGAGGAATGTTGAAAAAGAAAAGTAAAGCTGGCGGCATCACAATTCTGGACTTCCAGCTCTATTACAAAGCTGTCATCATCAAGACAGTATGGTACTGGCACAAAAACAGACACATAGATCAATGGAACAGAATAGAGAGCCAGAAATGGACCCTCAACTCTATGGTCAACTAATCTTTGACAAAGCAGGAAAGAATGTCCAATGGAAAAAAGACAGTCTCTTCAACAAATGGTGTTGGGAAAATTGGATAGCCACATGCAGAAGAATGAAACTGGACCATTTCCTTACACCACACACAAAAATAGACTCCAAATGGTTGAAAGACCTCAATGTGAGACAGGAGTCCATCAAAATCCTAAAGGAGAACACAGGCAGCAACCTCTTTGACCTCAGCCGAAGCAACTTCTTCCTAGAAACATCGCCAAAGGCAAGGGAAGCAAGGGCAAAAATGAACTATTGGGACTTCATCAAGATAAAAAGCTTTTGCAAAGCAAAGGAAACAGTCAACAAAACCAAAAGACAATCGACAGAATGGGAGAAGATATTTGCAAATGACATATCAGATAAAGGGCTAGTATCCAAAATCCATAAAGAACTCATCAAACTCAACACCCAAAGAACAAAGAATCCAATCAAGAAATGGGCAGAAGGCATGAACAGACATTTTTCCAAAGAAGACATCCAAATGGCCAGCAGACACATGAAAAAGTGCTCAATATCGCTCGGCATCAGGGAAATCCAAATCAAAACGTCAATGACATACCACCTCACACCAGTCAGAATGGCTAAAATTAACAAGTCAGGAAACGACAGATGTTGGCAGGGATGCAGACAAAGGGGAACCCTCCGACACTGTTGGTGGGAATGCAAGCTGGTGCAGCCACTCTGGAAAACTATATGGAGGTTCCTCAAAAAGTTGAAAATAGAGCTACCATATGATCCAGCAATTGCACTACTGGGTATTTACCCCAAAGATACAAATGTAGGGATCCGAAGGGGTACGTGCACCCTGATGTTTATAGCAGCAATGTCCACAATAGCCAAACTGTGGAAAGAGCCAAGATGTCCATCGACAGATGACTGGATAAAGAAGATGTGGTATATATATACAATGGAATATTATGCAGCCATCAAAGGAATGGGATCTTGCCATTTGCAACAACATGGATGGAACTGGAGGGTATTATGTTGAGCTAAATAAATCAAACATAGGAAGACATGTATCATATGACCTCACTGATATGAGGAATTCTTAATCGCAGGAAACAAACTGAGGGTTGCTGGAGTGGGGTGTGGGGTGGGAGGGATGGGGTGACTGGATGATAGACACTGGGGAGGGTATGTGCTCTGGTAAGCACTGTGAATTGTGCAAGACTCTTGAATCTCAGATCTGTACCTCTGAAACAAATAATGCAATATATGTTAAGAAAAAAAAAAAAAGAAGAAGAACAAGAAGGTAGCAGGAGGGGAAGAATGAAGGGGGGGAAATCAGAGGGGTAGATGAACCATGAGAGACGATGGACTCTGAAAAACAAACTGAGGGTTCTAGAGGGGAGGGGGATTGGAGGATGTGTTAGCCTGGTGATGGGTATTGAGGAGGGCACGGTCTGCATGGAGCAGTGGGTGTTATGCACAAACAATGAATCATGGAACACTACATCTAAAACTAATGATGTAATGTATGGGGATTAACATAAGATTAAAAAAAAAAACCCAAAAACATAGCTTGAAAATATGTAAAGTAAAAACCAACAGAACTAAAAGGAGAAGTAGATAGATCCATAGTCACATTTTTTAAAAGATTTCATTTATTTACTTATTTTAGAGAGAGAGAAAGTGAGCGAACAGTGGGGGTGGGGTGGAGGAGGGAGAGGAACAGGAAGAGAGAAACCCAAGCAGACTCAGTGCTGAGTGCAGAGCCCAACCAGGGCTTGAATCCATGACCCCAGGATCACAATGTGATCACAACCTAAGCCAAAATCAAGAGTCAGATGCTCAATTGACTGAGCCACCCAGGCGCCCCAGATCCATAGTCACATTAAGGGATTAAATTTAATTAGCCATTTATGTAGTCTGAAAATTAGACCTTCAAAAATAATATTTTACTTTAAAGCATTTTCCCAAACTATTCTTCTTTTACTTCACCTATGTATCATTCATATCCTGTCCTTTTTAATGGCTGTATGTCAGATGCTCCTATTTTATTTTTTTAATGCTACTATTTTAAACTGAAAAATTAAATAATATAAATATATTTAACAGGGGCACCTGGATGGTTCAGTCCATTAGGCCTCTGCCTTCAGCTCAGGTCATGATCCCAGGGTCCTGGGATCAAGCCCCACATCAGGCTCTCTGCTCAGCGGGGAGCCTGCTTCTCCCTCTCTCTGCTGCTCCCCCTGCTTGTGCGCTCTCTCTCTCTGTCAATGAATGGATAAAATCTATTAAATATATATATATATATATTTAACAGTCATGGTAAACACAAAAAAATATGATGCAATCAACTCAAATCAAATGGTAGAGTGGGATAGGAAAGAAGGATACTAATTTTATCATTTCTCAAAAATTCAGTAGATACTTTCTAAAAAAATAAAGAAAAACAGGTGAACATAGGGGAAGGGAAGGAAAAATAAAATAAGATAAAAACAGAGAAGGAAGCAATCCATAAGGGACTCTTAACTCTAGGGAATAAACTGAGGGTTGCTAGAGGAAAGGTGGGGGGAGGGAATGGGATAATTGGGGGATGGGCACTAAGGAGGGCACGTGATGGAATGAACACTGGGTGTTACATGCAAGTGATGAATCACTAAATTTTACCCCTGAAACTAATAATACTAAATGGTAACTAAATTGAATTTAAATTTAAAAAAAAGAAAAACAAATAGAGAAAGCAATATATGAAGTTATAATTATAAAGCTCACCACCATATCAAATACATGTATATTTCTAATTATCAGAATAGACTCACAAAAAAATAAGAAATAAAACTAACCAAACAAAAAAGGACATTTTAAAGATATAACACCAAGCAACTGTAACCAAAAGAAAAAAAAAAGGTGAGTGGACTTCCGCTTCTGCTAATGACAGATTAGGTCATTGTGATATACTCTCCCACTAAAAACCACTAGAAAAGTATGGCAAAATATTTCTTTAATCTGCCTAAAGACCTCACAGTGTTAATGGGATAGGGAAGTACTACCTGGACAAGATCCAGGGGAGAATGGATGCCCTGAGAAATGAACCCTTCTTTAGAGTCTCTACTCCTGAAAGTACTGGATAGTCCAGAAGGGGACAGCTGACAGGCTCAGCAATAATTCAATCAATGTGGTGGAGCTAAAGGAACAGACAGTGGTGTCTGGGAGCCACCAAGAAATCCAGGGGTGGGGAGTCCTGGTCAACCTTCCTCACTTTGGATCGGATCTCTAAAGGTCTGCACCCTAAAATCAACATGTACTGAAAGTACACAGATGAACGCAGGAACTGCGGGCCATCTTCGAATCCTCCTCATCCCTGAAATTGAACAGAGGTGATCAAGAATGCTCATGCCTCTGGGCTTCTAGCAGAAGCAAATGGGAATCCTCTCTGGAGGAAAAGAGCATCATCTTGGGCCTCAAATTATTTCTACAAACAATTTTTCTTTTTTTTTTTTTTAAGATTTTTTATTTATTTATTTGAGAGAGAGAGAACACCTGAGAGGGAATAGGATCAGAGGACGAAGCAGACTCCCTGCCGAGCAGGAAGCCCGATGCGGGACTTGATCCAGGGACTCCAGGATCATGACCTGAGCCGAAGGCAGTCGCTTAACCAACTGAGCCACCCAGGCGCCCCCTACAAACAATTTTTCAAATACAACGTCCAACATGCAAACAAAAGCAGACAGGCTGGAGACATGACAACCTGAATTAAGACCAGCAGGGGAAAAAATAGAAATACAAGGGAGGATACTGGAGTTACCAGACAAACACTTTAAAATAAATGTGCTCACCGAATTCAAAGAGATAAAAAGCAATTTTGAGAATGCAGCACAGAAATGGAAACTATACAAAACAATCAAAGTCCTTCTCCCAGCACCAAAAATCTACATGTCAAGTAAAAAATCTTAAAATCTACAACACAAGTGGGTATTCTTTTTGTAGCATTAGTGTGTGAAATTATAGATTCATTTATTTAACAGGCATAGAGTGAGCTAGTTTTCTGTCTAAGCCACAGTTAGATATTGAGGGAGATAGGCAGATAAATAAAACATCAGTACTCTGCTATCAAGGACTTTATAGCTTACAGCCATATTTAATGCACATGTTATTCTTTAAAAAAAAAAAAAAAAAAAAAAAGCACTGATTGGTGATGCCCTAAGGTTCCCTCTAGGTTGTTTTTTAAGGGGGAAGAAAAAGGAATATGTTTTGATGTTCAAATGGCTTGGTCCTAAATCTATTCCCTAGGGAAGTTGCTAGAATTGAATGTCGAGAAAAGAGCCACAATCATTCACACCCCAGAGCACAGTGGCTTCAGTGTAAGTATTATGATCACACAGGCCTTCAGGTCAGCACCATTCCTCAGCCCACATAAGAAGCACAAGAAACTTGGTCCCATCTATATTTGAAACTGTATTGATTTGAGGGCTGTTGAAAGCAATATATTTCTTTTCAATTTCTTTAAAACAGGAATCTGCTGGGGCCTCCTGGAGAAAACAAACTATTCTCATTGCTGAGAGGATGCTTAAATTAAAGCATAAGTTACTTAACTTCCATGATAAATATCTCTCATAGCAAATATGGCCTTGAAAATTTTCCATTTGGAGCCTAGGAGGGAACAAAGTCATTTCTTAGAAGCGTGAACTTCTCTAAGGCTGATTCATGAACAAAGGGGATGAAAGTTGGTCTGTTCAAAGAAAACACATCCTATGAATCCCCTTTATTAAAGCACTGTAGGTATGTGGAAAATCAATGGCCTCTTGTTTCCTCTCCTAATCTATGTTCCTGTAGAATGGGTAGTCCAAGGTCTGACTCAGGTAACCTCTCCTAGGTTGTTGTATGGGTGATGAGAGATGCAGTACACTTCCAGACTGAATCCATAACCATGGCTCCTCAACTTCTACAAGTTTAGAACAGTTCACTGTTCCAACAACGCATGCAAAGTAAAGCCAGAAAGTTACCCAAGATGAGAACAAGACAACATACTGTCCTAAAATAAAAGACATACTGAGGCAAGGAATCGGAGGTTCTATGAATGGATTGACCACGTGATTTTCTCCTGCCTTCTCTACCTTCAGTTAAAGAATCACAATCCTTGCTATCTCCAACTCCCTTAAACTGAAGGAAATTTGTTCCGGCCAAATTCAATGACTAAAGTGACATTTACATTTTGATATAAGGTGATGGTGACGAGAAATGTTAGGTGGGCCATACCTAGTACACATTGCTCTCCTTAACTATAGCTGAGCGGGGGTTCAATCCAGGATCTGTAAAGATTTTAAAAATTACGTATTGAATTCAGAGTACAGGATAAACTCAGTTTGGTTCATAGTTAATTTAATCATATTCTATAAAGAAAGCAACTATAGATATTGGGCACATGCAGTCACAGAAGATTTAAAAGGATTCTGATTTAACTACCCATCCTTTCTCACTAGGAAATGGATAAAAACATTGATTAAGGATAATTAATCATAGCAAACCTTTTCCATTTGCACTTCATTTCCTCTCTGACGTTTCTGGTATATTGTCCACAAATACATTTCTGTACTGCCCGATGCTGGTCCAAACTGGTCCATGTCGGACTAGGCCTGCCCTCATATCAGAGGTGATGTATATTGCATTCAAACAGTATTCTCAGTTTCTAAATGCTAGCTTATCGAAGTTCACTACTTAAAGTTCACAGCCTTCATCAAATGCATTTCTGCTCCATTTCCATCCTTATTTGCTAGTGCAGAGATCTGTATGAATGACGGACACGAAGGTGCTAACTCTTCTGCAGTGTCAATGGGTTCTCAAATACCTTCTGCCGGAGCCCTACAAGGCAAAGCCTCCTGCAGGGTGTCTGCAGCGATTCTACAGACCTTTCCATCTTCAGTCAGGAAAAGAACAAGTTATGGCTTAAAGGCTGCCTGCCAGTCTCCCCATTACTCACAACACTCTTATCTGTAATATTGCTTCCAGTCTCCCATTCTCAGAGAGCTCCCTGGAGGCAGCAGCTGAAGTTAAGGGCCAGTCATTAAGATGTAGCAATTTAAAAGTTTTGCGTCTCTTACACTTACTTCATTTAAGTAACTGAAGAGGTGAACACCCTTCTTTGGTAACTGGGGACTCAAGCTTCTGATATGGACTAGACTCTGGAATCCAGGGCCAGGCATAAAAATGGGATGGGGATCCCTCTCAACTGGGATGCTGCAGCGGTCTGGCAGGACAGATTCATGGATGAAGGTGGACTAAAGAAGACACAGACAATTCAAGAGAGGCCCCAAACCCATGCCGGATGGCGAAGGAAAACCTGATAGAGTGATAAGGCAGCCACCGACGACAGTGCTTTGGATGCTTTGGTTCAGAAGACAGACGAGAGGCAGACGTGAACAATCACCTGGGGTTTGTAAATACAAGGAACTTTTTAAAAAACACTTCTGGTCTTTACTGTCAATGAAAAGGGATGCTGAGAATAAAAGACCTGGTGAGTTTGATGTAAAACCAGGCTCTTGAGAAAAGTTTTGAAAAGCATTCACCTGTTCCTTTTCCAAAGATATATTATTTAATAACACATTATTTCCCTTTTTTAAATATTTAAAACTGATTTGTTCTGATTTATTTTTAACATACAGACACACTTATTTTCATAGATCTCATGGCCTCTAGTTGCCACCTGGGACATTTCCTTGGGTAACCTTGAGTGAAGTTCACATTTTACATTCACAACTATAAAGCCTTGGGGGTGGGAGTCCTCTTTTCAGCAAAATGTTCTAAATCAACACAAAAATTTCAAACAACTTTCTTCACAAGAAATTATAATGTGGAAAGGGAATCCTAGATCTCTCCAAAGAGCCCATCCTTTAAGGCAAAAGGCAATATCAATTTTATTTAAATCTCTAAAAGACAAGAATAAATGTCATGGTGAGCAGAGTAATGTCTCAACCCTCAAATGGGAAAGAGGGAGGCAGAAGATTGAAACCAGAAAGATGGCATCATGAGAAAGATTCAGCCAGCCATTGCTAGCTTTGAAGATGGAGGAAGAGGTCACAAAGCAAGGTATGCAGGAAGCCTCTAGAATCTAGAAAAACTGAGGAAACAGTTTCTCACCTAGAACTTCCAGAAAGAATTCAGACCTGCCAACACTGATTTTAGCCAAGTGAGACCCACTTCAGACTTGTGACCTCCAAAGCTGTAAGATAATACATTTTTACTGTTTTAAGCCACTAAGTCTGTGTGAATTTATTACAGCAGCAAATACAAGTGTTGAAATGCTTTGGGGCATTTTGGACTTCCTTGCTGTTGCCAGTCTCTTTAAGAAAAGTTGGCATGGAGGACAGTATTTGTGCAATATTCATGCATCTTCTTCCAAACAATTCCCATGTTTCTTAGCATGCCAACTGGGCCAGCCAGTCTTCCCCTATCATAAGATATTTAATGATTTGCTCCCAACACAAATTGCTGCGCTCCATCCCCAGAGTTCCTGATTGATGGCGGGGTTGGGAAGGGGGAGGCCTAAGAATGCATTTCTAATAAACTCCCAGGTGAAGCTGATGCTGCTGGTCAGGGGACCACACTTTGAGACCCACTAGTCTAGCAGAATAGAAAGGCATATAAACAATTAAAATACCCTGTGCTAACTGGCATGATGTAAACGTACAAATGGTACAGTAATCACAGTGCAGAGGCATCAAAATCAGACACTTGGTTGGAGAAAGTTTTAGAAAGAAGTGCTGTTTCTACTGAGACTTGAAAAATATACCAAAAAAAAAAAAACAGAAAGAAAGAAAAAGAAAAGTCGGGAAGGGGGACAAGGAAAGGACTATTTGGCAGAGGGAAACCCATATGGAAAGACACAAAGAGGGAAACTGCCTTTTTTTTTCTGGAGGACACTGACTAAAGAAAAGGCTGCCCACAGGCAAGTGGTGGGAAATGGGGCCAGAGAGGGCAGAGGAAGATAGGCTTGGTATAGGGTGTGCTAAGCAAAAGAATTTTACATTATCTCAAATGCTAGAGCTGTGCATTGATGTCTGTAAACAGACTTACACATTACCGGGCTTATTTGGCAGCCTTGGTGGAGAAATGAGGCTGGTGTTGAGATCAGAAGCAGGAAACGAGATAAGGAGTCTCTTCCAGCAGTCCCCAGAGAAGCAATGAATGCCTGCACCATAGTGAAGGTGGAACCTACTGGGCTTGGTTACCAATTAAATATGGGGAGTGAGGGAGGAGTGTGGAGGACTAAAGAATGACCACCAGGGTTCTGGCTGGTACATCTGGTTGACTAAGGGAACCATTCACCAAGAGAGGAAGCACTAGAGGAGAAGTCCATTGGCTGGGAGATGATGATGCAATAATGGATTCATGGGGGTTGAGGTGTCTGGATTATAACCAAAGGAAGTGGGCCAGATGATAATTTTTTTTTTTTTTTTTTTTTTTTTTTTAGATTTTATTCATTTATTTGAGAGAGAATGAGCTAGAGAGAGCATGAGAGGGGGGAGGGTCAGAGGGAGAAGCAGACTCCCTGGCTGAGCAGGGAGCCCGATGCGGGACTCAATCCCGGGACTCCAGGATCATGACCTGAGCCGAAGGCAGTCGCCTAACCAGCTGAGCCACCCAGGCGCCCCAGATGATAATTTTAAACAACCCTGAGTTGCTAGTATATCAAAGCACAAAATGACATTTAATGTTCAAATCTAATACAAATATTTACTTATAGACTTGTAAAAATAACAAAAGTAGTTTTGTTTTCATCAGATACTTTTTTTGTAGAACAGCGTGCAGTGTCCTCTTGCTCCTCCCTGGCTTAATGCGTGGCCAGCCCCTTTTAGAGTCAATGGCACTGGGAAAGAATAAAGAAAATAGGAAAGGATTTAGTAACAATTCCTTTGTGATAAAATACACTTTTTTTAAAAAAAAGATTTTGTTTATTTATTTGAGAGAGATAGAGAGAGAAGGGGGAGGGGCAGAAGGAGAGGGAGAGAGAGAGAGAATCCTCAAGCAGACTCCATGCTGAGCACAGAACCCGACTTGGGGCTCAATCTCATGACCCTGAGATCATGACCTGAGCCAAAATCGAGTCCAATGCTCAACTGACTGAGCCACCCAGGTGCCCCTGTGATAAAATACACTTAATGGTAATTATACTGACTGAGGTAGGTGCTCTTTCTCAAAGCATGTGTTTTGGAGGCTACTACTTTGCTCCTAATCCCCTATAAATACACATGGGCTTGTGGATATGTTCTATCTTTGCCCTAAAGAAAGAATCAGGTATACGGATTGCAATAAAACACAGGCAGAGTGAGGGATAAATTAGAATTAATATATTCAATTTTTTAAAAATTTTCTTTATTTATTCGAAAGAGAAAGAGAGTAAGTAAGCACGAGCATGGGTTGGGGGGGGGGGAAGAAGGGCAGAGGGAGACAGAGAAAGAGGCTTCCCACTGAGCAGGGAGCCTGACTTGGGGCTCAATCCCAGGACGCCAGGATCATGACCTGAGCTGAAGGCAGACTTTTAACTGACAGAGCCACCCAGGTGCCCCTAATGTTTTCAATTTTAAGTGACCATATAGATATCACATTAAGAACCTAAATAATTTATGCACATTGAGCCCTAACTAAAACATAGCAAATGCCATTATATGTTAAAATACAAATAAGTCATGTAGTTTTAAAAGATAAAAAGTAAAAGTTGACCCTCTAACAACTTTAATTTAAATAATTTTCTGAGTACAGATCCTTTGCCTCTTTGGTTAGATTTATTCCTAGGTATCTTATAGTTTTGGGTGCAAGTACTTTAATTTAAATAATTAATTATTAATAAAAGGCAAAGATTGTAGAAAAGGTCCATTCTGGAAACTTGGAAACTTTTTTTTTTTTTAGAAAGGGAGAGAGAGCAGTGGGAGGGCCAGAGGGAGAGGGAGAAAGAGAAATCTTAAGCAGGCTCCACACCCATCACAGAGCCCAATTTAGGGCTTGATTCCATGACCCTGAGATCATGGCCTGAGCAGAAATTGAGTGTCAGATGCTTAACTGACTGAGCCATCCAAGAACTCTGAACTTAGAAACTTTTTTTTACAGAGTACTATATATATGCTTATAGAAATATATACAAAGAATACCTGTAGAATTACAGATTGTAATTTTTATTTATCTTTCCTATATTATATAAATATTTAATAATAAACATGTTTTGCTTTTATAAACTAAAACACAATTATTTTTTTTTAAAGATTTTATTTATTTAACAGAGAGAGGGAACACAAGCAGGGGGAGTGGGAGAAGGAGAAGCAGGCTTCCTGCTGAGCAGGGAGTCTGACACAGGGCTCGATCCCAGGACCCTGGGATCATGACCTGAGCCGAAGGCAGATGCTTAACGACTGAGCCACCCAGGCGCCCCAACACAACAATTGTTTTAAAGCATTTTCCCTAATCAAAAATAAAAGTATTTCAAATTATATTTTTAAGTATATTCTAAACTGAAAACCTAAGATTATGCAGACATCTGTCCCTAAAACAGATGTTTACCCAACTGCTCCTCACTGTTAAAATGCAGCCAAGTGGTATCCAAAGTGATGTCAGTCCTGGTGACAGACATCTGGGCTTATGCAGAGCTGGGGGGGCTAATAGGCTACTCATATATAATTGAAATATAACAGAGAGAGGTGGAGAGGCTGGACTAAACAGAGAAAAGAAAGTTTGAGGAGCGCCTGGGTGGCTCAGTCAGTTAAGCCTCTGACTCTTGATTTCAGCTCAGGTCATGATCTCAGGGTCATGAGATTGAGCCCTGAGTCAGGATCCATGCTCAGTGGGGAGTCTGCTTCTCTCCCTCTTCTTCTGCCCCTGCCCCCACTCATGTGCATGCACACACTCTCTCTCTCTCTCACTCTCTCTCAAACAAATAAATCTAAAGAAAAGAAAAAATAAACTTGTTAAAAAAAAAGTTTGAGGACATCAACTTAGAAAGCTATTTCAGATTATTGGGAACCATGAAAGGATGAGGTTAAAAGGAGGGTTGTCCTCCAAGGTAGCCCATTCTAACTTGAACCTCTTTAGAAGCAAAGATAAAGAATATGCACCATACTGACCATAAGTCAATGTACTCCTGAATACAGATCTGTCAGTCATAAAGCATACAGCTAAATCTTTCAAGTAAGAATAGGCTACCATAGATAGCTCAGTTATTGCCCAAAATGGCTCCCCGGATACCAATTTGGAAGAGAAAGTCTGGAATAAGGATTTATGCTGATAAGTGTAAGACTTTACACACAGTCTTCAGTAATTTGATCACCAAGATTCTAGGAAACACCAGGCCTATATGTAATGTCTGCTTAAGCTAAATCCTCCACAGTTTGTTCACGATTACTGTTCAGTTTATTGAAGGCTAATCATTCTTATAACTTGGATAGTAATGAGAAAACTGAAAAATGAATATGCAAAGAGGACAAAACCTGAAGAAAATATTTAGCATATTAAAGCATTCCAAAGGTGAATTCTCTCCGCGTCTTAAGATCAAATATTTATAATTCATGTTTTAAAAAATACCTTACATTAGAGCAAATTTTCATTGCAAAACTGGATAGTGTGTAATTCTCTGATGAAAAAGGGAAAGTGAGGGCAAAAATGGCTCATATTAGTTAGCTACTGCTGTGTAACAAGTCATCCCAAAACTCAGTGACTTAAAACTCTAAGCATTTTTATTGCTCATAAAACTACAGGTAGTCTGGGTAGTTCTTCTGGTCTCAGATGAGCTCTTGCATAGATAGGTCTGCGGTCAGGTGTGGGTTGGGTTGGTAGCTCTGCTAATTTTGGCTGGCACACACATGTTTTGAGGTTGGCTGACTTTAGGTTTGTCTAAGATGGCTTTGAATGGGAAAAAATGAGCTCTCCTCAAGGTGTTCTCTCATGTACCAGCAAGGTAGGCCAAGTTTGTTCTGATGGTGGCAGGGCTCTGAGAGACAGTGGAAGTACACAAGGACACTAGGCTCGGAACTGGAACACTGACACTTCTACAACATTCTGTTGGCCAAAGCAAATCACCCAGCCAGCCCATATTCAAGGGGGTGGGGGAAGAGACTCCACTTCTTTATAAGAAGAATGGTGAAGGCTGCTGAAAGGGTATAGATTTAGGAAGAAGTGAAGAATTGAAGCCAAGGTGGACATCAGTCTACCACATGCATAGACCAAAGAGAATGTCCAAGTCAGATATGAGGGGAGAAGTTAAAGCACAGTGAGTGACAGTCAGTGAGGTAAGCAGTCTGTCCATCTCTTTCCCATGCTGTGATGACATGTGATGAAAAAAAAAAAGTTTCATTCAGCAGAGGAAAAAGAGTTCTGTATCTCTACTTCATGACAACCAAATATGAACACCATCTGTATCACATTTTTACCTGGGTCTGACCTTGAGAGATGCTTAAAACACAACTGAGTTCTCCCTATTGGAAATGAAATATATCTATTGACTATTTTGTCAAAGAAAAAATGGCATGATTTTATTCAGCATCATATTGTTGAAACTGTAATGAGGTGTGCTGAATTCTGACACTTTTCAGAATGATTTCAGATAATAAAACTTTGCCAAGAAAAGTCCAATACCTGATACGTTCTTTCTGAATCATCCATTTAATCACTACTTCTTCCCTTCCTTAGTTTTTGCAGACACAATCCAAGCAGGCTACATTTTCCTATCTGGGGCTCCTGAGCTACTTGCAAGTCAAGAATAGTTGGATCCTGAGTGATAATAAAGAATATTTAGCCAACGGTATGGCATGGGCACTGATCAATCAGAACCTAGCCTGACACTGGATTTTGCTGCGCTGTGAGTCCAAACACCAGTTCCCCACTTAGAAGAAGGGATGAAAGATGCCTCCCCCTTCACCTCCCGGGAGAGGGGCACTTTGATGAGACCACTGAGAGGGCGTTCTCTGGAGCGTTAGGGACACTCTGGACTGCCGTCTGGGAAACCTAGGTTGAGGAGACAAGCTGACTAATTTCTCTGGCAGCTGAGGAAGAGGGAGCTGGTGACACTGGGATTGGCTGGCAGAGCCAGAGTTTATTAGGAAAAAGGAAGTGTGTTTCTCGTGGGCCAGATACTGCCCCTCACTAAAGGCAACCAGGATGGAAGTGATCCTGGGCCCTGGTACCAGAGAGCCACCTGGAGGGGTAAACACAACTCAGTGGACAGAAGCTGTAGGTATCGCCAGATTCTCAGAGGCTGAAGAAGAAATAAAGAACTACCTGGAAGAGAGAGTGATTCATCTTCCTCAAGGAAACTCCAGGGAAAGGTCTAGAGCAATGAAAGCAATTCGTATCAACCACAAAAGTGCCCATAGAAGACAGAATCAATTCTTAAAAACCTGTGGTCAGGCCCAGAAAGCAGTAACCCAGTTTCATATAGTGCCAGTCAAGTAAGACCTTTCCTAGTCTCTCACCTCCTCCAACGCCTCACACTTCAACTCTGGAGGGCAAAGACGTCCACTTAAGGAAGCAGAGGAGGAGAAATAAAAACAAATGTGGGTAAGGCAGGAAGCTGACCACAACATCCTCCCCTAACTGCTTGTTTTCCACCAGCCTCAGCCAGAAAAGTGGAGAAAAGCCTCACCCTTACATCGATTCCGAAGTTTGACCATCACATTGGACTGGACATTTTAATTGCTGATTTGCGGGCTTTCTATCATCTCGGAGAGTAGACATAGTCCCGAGATGGCCCCAGTTTTCACTGCAAGTGCAGAATGCAAAGGCAGGAGCACGCTTGGTAGTCTGTGTTTTGAAGGAAAGGTCGTGTGGCTAGACGAGAGGGAGTAAGGAAAGAAGGGCAGGTGGAGAGCTTGAAAATTCACAGGAGCCAAATCGTATGGTCATGTAGAAGAAATCAGATGTGAAGGGCAATACAAAGCTACCGAGGACCGATTTCCATTCTCAAATGATTGCCTTGGTCACTGAGTACAGAAAGGAGGGTGGGCAGCCGAGAATGGGGACCAGGTGACCAGGGACTGAATTTGTTAGGCAGCTGCTCCCAACTCACCCCGAATACTTACTGAAAGGGCAGATCCATGCCACAAACCTACTGAATCAGAATCTTGTGGGAATAAGGCAAAGGCTGCTGCTATTCTAGCTGACTCTCCAAGAGACTCTCTCGTGTGGCCAGCATGGGGAATCAGTGCCTTATATCACACACTGGCCATTTTATGAGCACCCACGAAAGAGCTTTTGCTCACTATCAGATTTATGTTCTCCATGAAATGTGCATGTTTTTAATCCCGCTTCTTTTCTTTAACCACATTTCATCCATCATTAACAATGTGCAGGATTTTCTGGCTCAAATATTTTTTATTCCAAATTTAACCTGGGCTTAATTTTACTACTTATTCTACCTTCATTTTCTCTTTCCCTGGTTTTTTAATACATGCTATTTTTCAGTATCAATGCATCCATTTTGTTGTTTTTAAGAATTAAATTGCTACCTAAGCAGTTTTCAGAGTAATAAAATGCACTGTACAAACATTTCATTTAGATTTATGTCCATTATAGCTTCAAAGCATTCTCTAATATAAGGCAGAATTCACATTATTGTTTTCCTTAAAGAAAGAAGCAATAACATTAATTGTATCTTTCTACCCACCAAAGTCATTCAAACAATACCTCAATGAGCTGACACCTAACGCCATTCATCTGATCTTCTCTGCTGAATAACATTGTATTTCCTAAACCTAACTGAAAATAAATCATCTTTTAAAAGTCTACCTCTTATAGCCTGTGAAATTTTATCACGACACTGATGTTTCATCCAATACATCATCTAAGTGGTTTCCTATCACCTTCAACCCCAGTGAATTTAGATAAAAGCAGGAGAGCTCTTCATTGATAGTTAAGAAGATGTAAAGTGAATTTGGCTATTTTCTTATTACAAGAAACAAATAATGGGATTGTATCTTAAGAGTAGTGCTTTAGCAGTTCCTGAACTTGGGCAAAAAAGGGAAACAAGTTTGTACCAGTCCAAATACCTACAATAATATGATAGAAGCATTTATCACCGGGGCGCCTGGGTGGCTCAGTCGGGTAAGCGGCCGACTCTTGATTTCAGCACAGGTCATGCATGATCTCGGGGTCCTGGGATCGAGCCCCGTGTGGGGCTTTGCCGCTCAGCCGGCAGTCTGCTCAAGGATTCTCTCTTTCCCTTTCACTCTGCCCCTCCCCCTGCTCACGTTCTCTCTCAAAAATAAATAAATCTTTAAAAAAAGAAGCATTTACCACCAACAGTTCACACTATTGCACTCTGTGCTTTTAATAACAAGGCTTTCTCACTAGAAATACTGCATTAACGCTAGACTCTCAAACCGCTGTGATACATCGCTTACTTAAAAATATATATATTAGTTATTTTAGGCTGATCAAGGTTAAAATGGCTGTTTATATGATTTCTTACTTCAGCTCTAAGCTCAGATATGTGTTTGCATCTGATCAGCCAAAAAAAAAGAACTTGCTTTGCCTGCATCCAACGGCATAAGGTGATATATTAGCCATCAGTTTATCCTTTGCCAAAAAGAAATACATTCTAAATTTATATACTACAAACTGTCTAATAAATTATATCCACATACTACACATTTCATGTTTATATTATGCACAATTTAGGGGAGGCAAAACCACAGATGTTTATTCAAATGATATACAATAATATCCTAAGAATGTCAATTCATACATATGAATTCTGTATAAAGTGTAAGTGGTTACCTTATCGGGAATATAACAAGTCCCTGTAAAGCAAAAAACGATTTTAAAGTGAAATTCATGTAATTTAGTCATCACTTTTCTCTTCTCCAGTACAAAGTCCTCTGGCAGTCTTCACTGGTAATTTCATGCTAAAATGTTCCAAGTTTAGAATCCTTCACCAATAAAAGAAATAAGAAAGAGTATTTTTCTGTCTCAAGTTAAAGGAAAACACTTACCACATAATAAAGAAACCCAAGCAAATGCGAGTTTGTGACTATATGAACAGGTATCATTAATACCTTATTGGAATTCCTCCATGGCATCTAAATTATAATTTAAAACCCAATAAACAACAACAACAACAAAACCATAAGAACAAGCCCAAACTCTACCATGAAATGGGGAATTATAATAAAATCTATTTATCCCTGGGGGCGCCTGGGTGGCTCAGTCAGTTGAGTGTTCTGACTCTTGGTTTTGGCTCAGGTCGTGATCTCAGGGTCGTGGGATCAGCCCGCCTGGGGCTCGGTGCTCAGCGCAGAGCCTGCTTGAGATTCTCTACCTCTGCCTCTCCCTCTGACCCTCATTTGTGCTCTCACTCTCAAATAAAATCTTTACAAATACATAAAAATAATATCTATTTATCCCTAAATATCTAGTTTAAGACAATGATGAGAGTAGCACACACTTTAAACAGTGCTGGAATATAATGTTACTTAAGACTAATAAGTGAGATGCATTATGTGATTCCAACCATTCTGAAAAAACATTATTAACAAGTAACAGCATCCCCACCAGCTTGGAGCCTACAGAGTCAACTCCTTTGCCCATATCTTTCCAAATGATTTAGTAATGCCTTTTAACATTACAAACATAAATCTGTCATAGTACTGCAATTCCAATGTATTTTGGTGCTTTGGGGGCTGCCTAAAAATGGAAAGGCATCCAAATGAAATGCATTATATACTTATTATACCTCAAAATTTCAGTGCCTAACATGTGAAATAATTCCCTACCATTTAGCAATCTGTCTTACATATATTCTAGATTTGTACTTATAGGGGTTTCACTATTCTTTGGGAAATTAGTGGTAAAACATGGTTTTCAAAATATCAGTACGTGACTGTGCTTAAATTCACAAATACATTGCATTTTTACAACCATACTGAAATTCAATCCTTTTACATAGGTTCACAAAATAGATCACAAAAAAACCCTAAAGAGAAACAATAGTTTTCGAAGTATAACAATGCAAATTTATTTCAGGAACTCACATTACAAAAGATCACCTCCGAGTCCATTTATAATGCTGGGGGAACAAAATTGTAAAATATAGGTGTGCTCAACTGAGTCATTTATCCATACCACAGTATAGAACTTGAAGACTTAACAATTATGATGATTAAAAGGGAATCCACTTACAGGTGGGCCACCATTTTGAGAAAGAGGACATCCTGGCAGAGGAGAATTCATCTAAGGTAGCACCTGAGCAATAATATATCCAGGGGAAGAAGTTAATGGTGATAGATCAGAAGTCATGGGCGGAGGAGTACCTGAATCCTAGAGAGCTATGACGTTGGCTGGCTTAGTGGTGGTGGAGGAGACAGGGGGCAGGCGGCAGAGGGGGTGCACATGCTTTAGAGGTATAATTGGATGAGGGTGCCATTCCACTGATTGACTTCGATATTCAGGATGATGATAAGCAGGTGCTGGAGCAGGTGGAGAGGGTTCTTTAGCACCAGAATTTGAGTCATCCTGAATAGGGATGATGATCAAACTGCTGTGTTCTTATTGAAATACTAACGGTTCTTGGTGGAATGAAGGACGTGGGGGGTGGAGACAATTGCTGAAGGAGCTCATAGATCCTCCCGCAGCACATGTCGCACAGGAGGTGGTGACATCACGATGTGCTGCTCTGATGGGATATGGCTCATATGGTCCTTGTCTAGGAACACTGCATGGATGTCAGCTGTTGGTGAAGCAATATGACGATCAACCTTTTCAGGTGGAGCACAGTTAAGTTTTTCAGCTTTCTTATGGTGGTGGTTGATATGAGCTCGTAAGGCTTTTTCAGACAAATATGTTTGCTTGCATCCTTGGACGGTACTACCCATGAGGACAGAACCTCGTATATGCTCCCCAATGAACACTACAGGAATACTACAGCCTGGATGCATCTTATCTTCATTTTCGTCATATCAATTAGCACAGTCATAGCAAAAGACATATTTGCACGGAATCACTGGCCCATAAATTTGAATAGGCAAATCACATTTGTCACAGAAATACACTGGCGAATCATCCTTTTCCCCTATGATGTTCATCTTATAGTCCTCCCAAAGGCATTTGGGAATTTTTTTCTTTTTTCCCAACAGTTCCCCTCCTCTACAGTCACGCTGCCCTTCTTTGTTATATTCAAATTCTTCTTCACCAACAGGCATCCCATTCATAATCCTTGCAATTTGAGACACAAATTTGGCTTTGCTCACATGCTTGGAAATGAGCTTTAAAGGCATTCGTCTGCAAACATCAAGGCCACCTGCTGATCCAGAACTCTCTGTGCCTGGTAACCCATCATCAGTGGCCGTGGAATGCACATTTCAGCTCAAACTGCACCTGGGAGTGGGAGCCAAAGACTTGCTCTCTTCTGACCCATGCAGCTTGGACCCCCAGGGTCTTTCTTCTTCTCTCTCCTGCCCTACCTCACTACTCGGTGAAGGATTCAGGCACAGGCTGGACAGGGGAAGAAAGAGCTTTAGTTGAGTTGTTGAGATTGCTAAGTTATTCTTCATGAGCCACAAGAGAAAATGGCCTCTAGCTGTGGAAATAGACTGATGGGAATGGGGAAGGGGAGTGAGTAGTAACCAAAAGTAGAAGCTCCCAGCAGACCGCATAGACTATTGCCTTCTAGACAGTCTTACTTATTTTTATCTGAATGCATTTCTGTAAACTGCCTTAAATCCTTTGATGGTGTGTGTGTGTTTGTATCCATCTATATATACATACATACATATATACATACACAGCTCTAAGATTTCATCATGATACAATGAATTTAAAATCACCTTTGTCTGGAGGAAGGTATTTATCTTCTCAAGGAAGTATTATGTGGAAGTAGTGAACATGGTAATTTCAGAGGGCTAGACATTTGCTGCTCTTTCTTTAAAAATGATTATGGGTGTGTAGGCCAAATTTCTCCAGGTCTCACCTTCCTGCAGGCAGAAACTGGACTACAAAAAAGAATAACAAACCATATTTATTTGGCTCTACCCCCACCCATAATTGTGGCTCTCCTACACCTCAGAGGGTCTCTCCTGAATGTGCAGACATTCAGCCTTTTGGCTTTGTTCACTATCAAGTCTCCCCAGAAAACACACAAAAAATTGATCAATCAAAGCCAAGTTTTTTAAGACTTACTGCAGTACTGGAGAACACTCCCTTAACAGAATCTACTGTGTCGAAAGTGGGGTAGCAGGGTGTGATTTTAGGGACCGGGCTGGGTAATCTTAGGATAGGTCTTGCAGGGTGGATTGGGCAGATTTGATAATACGACAGCTACAGATTGGTAAGCGCAGGGAGCTGTGAACAGAGAAGGAACTATTTATAGGGTATATGCTATTCTTGTTAAGTAAACTCCTTCAGTTGGCTTACAAATTTATCTTCCAGGAAGAAGTATTTCCTGGAACAAATAGTTAAGTTTGCTTATTCTCAGAATTGTTTAACATAGGACCAGAAAACTATCCCCAGTCCTATCACTGTTTAACACAATGACAGGTAATCACATTGGTTTCAGTACTCAGCCACCATTCTCTTTTCTCTGGCTCTGGCTTGTTCAGATTCTTGGCTACACCAATGGTGGAAACACAGCAATGCCCAGAGAGCCACCAAAAGCACCAGCGCCCAGCCATGCCCAAAGTCACTGCTTTCCCAGCAAAGAAACAGTACTCATTGAAGGTGCTGCTAAGTCCAAGAAGATAAATGGACTTCATTGCCCTCCTTTCTTTCACTCTATTACATGGGCTACAAAGCACTTCAGACTTACTGTCCCTGAAGTCATAAAGAGATTTTTCAGAAACTGTCTTTCTCACTTGCTCTTAATTATTGCCACCCTCGCCCTCTTGCGCCGCAAGGACTCAGGCAGTGCAAGCAAGCTCATGGTAGCTGGTTTAAATCTGAATATACAATGCCACTCGCCTCTCACACTTTCCCCTAGTTCTTGAACTTTCTTGGCATTCCAGCAATGGGGGACTCTCTTAGGATTCATTCACTCCCAGGAGGCAATGTGATCCTTTATGCAAGTAACTTCCTTATGAGCCTACCTCATGGAGTCTCCAAACACACCTCACCTCCCCAAAAAACACTAAGCTCAGTGTACCGGATTCTCTCAAACCAGGCCTCCCATTACAGGCAGATTTGAATTTTAGATAATTTGAAATTATTTTGGCTTTTAAAAAAAGATGTACTTTTTCATAAGTCAAAGTGGTTCTTACAACAGTATGGATATTCTGCCCCTATGGTAAGCAATGAACCAGAATTCTGAGCCAAAACTAAAACGTACAGCATTAAGACATATACACTTGTTCCTGCTTTATAAGTACAACTACTTGCTCGCCAGGCTCTTTATGAGGGTTCGGTATTCTTTTTTATTTTTTAGCAATGTGCACATAATTCAAATACCGTGAATACAAAGAGAAAAAAAATCTGTCAAACATAATGTCCATAACTTATTTCCTCTTCTTTCCTAGAACCAGTGTTTCTGTGTCTAAATGGAGACATTTCTCAGATGACACAATTCTGTCCTGACACTTTAACCCTGAATGAAAAAAGCCAGCTCTCTTTCCTACTTGGCTCAATTTGCTTTTGTTGCTCATTGCGTCTACTTCAAATTATTTTAGAAATACATTCTCTAAGTTCAGCCTTTGAGTCATGAAAGCATGCTTTACCACAGATGGGCAATGTTAACTTCTAATCTAGACATTTCACACCCAGAGCTGCTCTGGTTCAACACTTCCAAACAGCTCTGTTTTGAGTATCTGTTTGTTTATAGCTGAGAAACTGGATCTGAAAGTCCGTAATAAATATTATTTGGTGAAATTGTTGATAAGATAAAGGGTATTGACCTTCCATTTATGCCCATCAGATTTAAGAAGCTATCTTGCTACACTTGAAAAGCTGCCTTTACAAACTGATTCGTATTTAGTGCCTTTAAACAAAAAGTTAAATGGGTCTCCTTTAGGGCACAGAGACTCTGTCCTTCAATCTCCGTGCTCTTAAAAGTTGCCAGACTTCCATTTGATTGACAAAAGAGAAATTCAGTGTCTGTCAGCCTGTAACAGTGATTGGGCTCGGAGATTTCAAAGAAAGTGGACCGTTTAAAATTGTTTGGACTCGGGGCGCCTGGGTAGCTCAGTCGTTAAGCATCTGCCTTCGGCTCGGGTCATGATCCCAGGGTCCTGGGATCGAGCCCCGCATCAGGCTCCCTGCTCTGCAGGAAGCCTGCTTCTCCCTCTCCCACTCCCCTGCTTGTGTTCCTGCTCCGCTCTCTCTCTCTGTCAAATAAATAAATAAAATCTTTTTTAAAAAATCCCTTGGCAGGGTGCCTGGGTGGCTCAGTCGTTAAGTGTCTACCTTCAGCTCAGGTCATGATCCCAGGGTCCTGGGATCGAGCCCCACATTGGGCTCCCTGCTCAGCGGGAAGCCTGCTTCTCCCTCTCCCACTCCCCCTGCTTGTGTTCCCTCTTTCGCTGTCTCTCTCTCTCTGTCAAATAAATAAATAAATAAATTTTTAAAATAAATAAATAAATAAAACTGTTTGGACTCATGGAGGCCTGTTAGAATTCGGCTGCCTCCAAAGAAATCTGAATGAGGCTGACAACGAAGAATTATGGACTGCACAAGGCAAGAGCAACAACGTGCACAATTAATGCTAGGAAACAGGTGGAGCCATCTCCGTGTAAACCACTTGCCATCTGGCCCAGAAGCAGTCATTCTACCAGAGTGACACCAAAGGTCGGCGGGAGCGAGAGCCGTATGTCCCGCTGCCAGGCTCCTGGATTTTATTTCTTGTTTAAGGGAATCTGATCTGTCATTCCTCTGGCTCCTGTGGGCTTTAAATTCACATAATCAACGTATCACTGCCAGAGACTTAGTAATAGCCGAGGCAGTTTAAAGGTGAGTGGAGAATAATCCTGCTCCCAAGCCAGATGCCTTCAGTTATGCAAAGAAATAAAAAGTCCATCTCGGGTTCCAAAAAGCAAGGCAAATTTGCCCTGTGTGAAAAAGACCTCAGCTCCTGTCCCAAATGTGTTTATTTTACATCCTGGCAGGGAGGGCTGGCCCTTGGCACAAGTTGACAGCAGTGGTTCTCAAAATGTGGTCCACAGACCCCTAGGGATTGCCAAGGCCCTTTCTGAAGGTCCTCGAGGTCAAAACTATTTTCATAATAATACGAAAGCATTGTTTGCCTCTTTTACCATTTGACATTGGCCATGAGGATGCAAAAAGCGATGGTGGATAAAAGAGCTGGCATGTTAGCATGAAGCAAGGCAATGGCCCCAAACTATACGAGTAATCTCTGTATTTTTTACTGTCGCTCAGTAAAGAGAAAATGCCAGTTTCACTTGAGAACGTCCCTGATTAAGCTCAATAAACTATTAATGTTAATAAATCTCAACCCTTGAGTACCTGTCTTCTTCCTATTTCGTGCGACCAAATGGAAAGTACACACGAAGAACTTTTGCTGCATGTTTAACAGCTGTCTCAAGGAAAAGTATTTATGCCCTCATTTGAGTTGGAAGGTGAACTATCTGCTTTTTTTCTGGAACACTGTTTTCACTTGAAAGAACAACTGACAAACTATGGCCATTCAAACTTGAGTATCTGGCAGACATTTTCTCAAAAATGACCAAAATTAGCCTGTTGCTTCAAGAAAAACAACTGACAATTTGTTGCCAATATTAAAATGTAATCTTTTGAATGAAAATTAGAGTTTCTAAAATCTTCTATCTGCTACCACGATCCTGACACCTTTCCAGTACTAAATAAAGACTTACCTGATGAGATCAGTGGTGATGAATATTGAACTTAATTTTTTGGAATTGCATAATGAAATGTGTCAAAATTTGAAAGTTCTGCATAACTCAGTGAACCACTATTTTCCAAATGACCAATGGCTGATATTATAAAATCATGCATGATTAAAAAACCCATTTAAAATCAAGACAGTAGCAGATTTCAATGTAACAGAGTATGAAAACTCACTGATATGTTTCAGATACCTTATTGCAACTAAGCTTGAGGAAACTACCACTTGTTGAGTTTTGTTTTAGTTTCAAAGAACAATATCCACAACAACCTGAAAGGCTGTTCTAATACTCCCCCGCTTTCCAACACTACATCTGTATGAGCCTGGGATTTTCTTCCTGTATTTCACCAAACCAAGTATCACAAAAGATCAAATGCCGGGGCACCTGGGTAGCTCAGTCAGTTAAGGGTCCAACTTTTGATTTTGGCCCAGGTCATGACCTTAGGGTCCTGGGATCCAGCCCCTCATCAGGCTTTGCACTCAGCGGGGAGTCTACTTCTCCCTCTGCCCCTCCCCCTGCTCTCTCTCTCTCTCAAATAAATAATCTTTTTAAAAAATAGATTAAATACAGAAGCAGGTATGAGAATCCAGCTGTCTTCTATTAAACTAGACATTGAAGAGATTTGCAAACATTTAAAACAATGCTGCTCTTCTCACTAATGTTTTTTCTTTTGGAAAATAGATTTTTCACAAAAATGTGTTGTTTATGCTCATGTGTAATGGTTTATTATTGTTATTTTAAACTGAAATAATAAAGATTTTAAAGTTTCTCAATAGATACACTGCACATAAACAAAAGTTCCTTGGGGTCCTCAATAATATTTAAGAGGGGAGAGGAATCCTGAGAGTAAAAAAATGGTGGAGAACCGTTGCTGTAGGTGGTCTGTCTTTTTTTTTTTTTTTTTTTTTTTTGCGAGAGAGAGAATGAGAGACAGAGAGCATGAGAGGGAAGAGGGTCAGAGGGAGAAGCAGACTTCCCGCCGAGCAGGGAGCCCGATGTGGGACTCGATCCCAGGACTCCAGGATCATGACCTGAGCCAAAGGCAGTCGCTTAACCAACTGAGCCACCCAGGTGCCCTGTAGGTGGTCTTTCATGCCTTCTCACCCACCCTCTCAGAGACGTGGCCTTCCCCCTCCCATTCACTCCCCTAAACTCTGTCCCATCTGAACCAAACTACCCAGAAGATCCCAGAATGTCCCCATGTTCAAAATTGGCTGATGGTAACATGGGAAAGGGAAAGCAAGATGGAGATCACTTAGATGTCAAGCACTATCTCATGCACCTAATATATGGTGTTTTCACTGAATCCTCACGAGAGCCCTAAGAGGTGAAAGTAGTAATGATATGCCCAAATAATGGGGCAGTAGGACACAGGGGGAGTCAACATTATTTCAAGGGTCAGCAAAATCACAAGCTCACTAAGAATGATCTGTAGACCAAATAAATAAAAACATCTTACGAATACTATGCTACCAATTTTCAAATACATGTGGGCATTGCATACTTAAATGAAACTTCATTGTAAAGCATTATCAAATTCATAAAAGCTTCTGGTCATTATGGTTTTTTACAATTTCAATCGATGAATCATGACACACGTGTGGGAGATAAAAAAAACTGTTGACAGTGAACAGGAAAACAAAGAGACCCTCATCTTTGAAAAATATTGAGAATGACTGCACTGGAGCATTGTAACTACACTGAATCCACAGCAGAGTTCAGACCTTCGGGACAGCGCTAAACTATTTAGAGTGGTATCCTTACCGCTAAAAGCCTACTTTTTGCCATCAAAGTATTTAAAACTCTAGACAAGGAAGTTAATACACAGATATGAAAGCCAATAGCCCAGTACAATACAGAGTTGGATGAGGGTGGTAAATAACAAAAATTCAACCAAGTCAATTTTAAAGACCTAAGTGCCTTTTTTTTTTTATTTAATTTTAGTATGTTATGTTATCACCATACAGTAATTGATTTGTGAATTGGGCAGCATCCCACCTAGCCAGTAGGGGGAGCTCCAAAGGACTACATAAAAGGAAAGGTTTTTAAAGGTAGAGAGGGAATGGGGGAAAAAGAATTTATTAGCAAAGAATCCATTGTTTTAGGCAAGGTTGCCCTCCTAAGGGGAACTGAAGGGGCCTATCAGTAAAGTTCCTAGTGCTGACTAGGAAATTCCCATGCTGACTGGTTAAAGGTGACATTCTTAGGGGCTTGAAACTGCAGTTAGGTTAGGCATTGAATCTTGCTTTACTGACCTGGGGCCTTAACATAAGTGATACCATTTGGGGCCTGTGGTTTTCTTTTTAACTAGGGAAATAGAAAGTGCTCTAAGAGTTCTGGGTACGTAGAAAACTTCTCGTCAAAAGGATTTTGGATGAACTAAGACTGGATCTGCATCTTTAAAGATCGAATTTAACTGGCCTTCCAAGCCAAGGGAACAGAATAGACAAAGACAGATGTGGAGAGTCCATGTGTTCAAGGGCAAGATGTTCAACTCAATAGAGGGCTCATATAAGGAAGCAGTGGGAGATACAGTTGGGAAAGGTAGTTTAGCGCCAAATGGTAGCGGGTTTGGATGGACAAACGAGGGGTATAAACTTATCTCTATAGGCAATTCGGAATCGAGTAAAGATCTAAAAGAAAGGGAGCAGAGCATCATGTAGATTGGCAAACTGGAAGAGGCATCAGAAAGTCTTACTAGGAAGCAAGTTACAGTTCAGAACTGAGATTGTTCAAGTCAGAGTGGGGAAATAGAAGGCAAAAGGAACAAACATGAGGGCGACATTGAAAGGCCACAGTTTGGTGACTAATTTCATGGGAACAGGCAATGGAGAGAAGGGAAACAGAGGACTTGAAGTGCTCAAGTCCAAAAGACTATCAAGTGGTCCAATTAGGGAAGACCCAATTAGCCTGAAGCACATATACTTATTCAACATCCTCCCAAGTTGGGTCCTAGTCCACCAGAAGGTCTGAGGTCTATGTTTAGTGACATGGAAGAATTCTGCCTTAGTCTGAAAAGGTAACAAGAACAGTATCCTGAACTTACCACTGATCAATTCATCAGCTATTTGGGAGGTGCCTGCTCCTCCCCACCCCGTGACAGTAAGATGAATTTATTTTAAAGGCTATAGCTGCCCACTCATTACCCAGGCCCATGTCCAGACTGCTCCCTTCACTGAGCAATTCTGCTGGATTCTCCCTGGACTCCTGGACCATCAAGGCCTTTGGAATTGGCTTTGTTTTTGTGAGGATGTTACCTGGGATTGGGGGCCTTGCTTTTGTACTGACATCTTGGCCTTCTGGCCCATGACTCAGCTGTACTTGGCTTTACTCCACAGCTGTGGGTAAGAGGCACCTGCCTCAACTCCCTCTGCTGCTTTCGCAGACTCTCTGTAACTCTCCATTCCCCCCCCCCTTGTGATGGATCAGAGAGCAAGGTCAGCTGGAGGGTTTGCACAGTACTAGGTCTAGTTCTGAATGGTGTTTGGCAAGAGTTGAAAGGGACAGGATTATAGAAATGACAAGGAGAATGACAAGGAAGAAGCTCAAGATGAACACTTCCAGGGTGGAGAAAGGGAAGGAGGGTGGCACGATGACGAGATAGTACAGAAAGGGCTCTGCTGGAGAGAGGAAGCCTGGCTGTCCTCCCATCTGGCCAAGAGCAGACCAAGGGCTTAGTTATAGCACGAGGGAGTTACAGAAGGTCAAAGGACTTCTTGGACAAATGCAGAAATGGGTTTCACAGGGCTTCTGTGTAATTCCCTTCACAGGAGATGGTGAAGAATAGCATGGCTCCTCTAGCAGCCAGAAGGTGAAGGGGCCTTTTCTTGTCCATTCCTTAACTCCCCTCTTTAGTGTAGGAATAGAAATTTTCACACTCTCTTTAGGCCCCCGTGGAAAAGTTCTGAACCCTTCTCCAGAGCAAAGGCTCTTGGCCAATTCCTGATATTTTAGAATAAAATCAAGCCGTCGCCCCAGTAGTCCCCAGAGCACTGCAGTGATGATAATTCCAAAAGCGATCAAGGCCATTTCGGACCAAATCATATCCTAGGCAGACTAAAAATGGTTTCTTTAACTGAAGGATTGCATGGCTGGGTTTTAATTAGAAGGGATTAATACAGTGTTGCCATTTGTAAAAACCAAAATTGAAAGGAAGGAAGTACAGTGAGGTAATTAAAGGAAAATATCACCCAGATCCTCTCCTACCCAAACATCACCCTTAAAAAAGAGGGAAAATTAAATTAAAACTTACATTATTCTTCTATACCTAGATAATCTCTGTATCTAAAATCTCAGGGGTATCACATACTTACATGAGTTTCTAGTCTGTGTGTATATGTGTGTGTGCGTGTGTATTTATATATGTGTATGTTGATTCATATTTTGCACCTCTACAATCATACAAACACATGCATAGATTGTTTTTACAATAGTACATGACAATGTATGTAGGTACCACATGTTCTCTAGTTCTAGAACAGCATTAACAGAAGGCTTCTCAAGTCAATTACCTTTTCCCTCTCTACTGACTCATTTGGCCAAACCAAAAATTGTGCACGCTAGTGCAGATGACCCACATGATCCTCCAATGAAAAAATATGAAATGTGTCACTGAGTGTTCATTTAAAGATTTATTTATTTGATAGAGAGAGAGAGAGCACAAGTGGGTAGAAGGAGAGCAGAGAATCTCCAGCAGACTCCCTGCTGAGCATGGAGCCCAACTCGGGGCTTGACCCCAGGGCCCCGAGGATCATGACCTGAGCCGAAGGCAGATGCTTAACCAACTGAGCCACCCAGGTGTCCCAATGAGTGTTCATTCTAAGAAGCAACGGGAAGTAGTTGACAAGCTTTCTCTTGTTTGTCACGGCAGTGTCCTTTGACCTACGCAACCATAGAATGGTGTTAAGGGGAAAAAGAAAGACAGGAAGAAGGCTAGATGTGTTTCATCATTTACTAAATTAAAGGTTCTACCATATTTTTATGAAAAAATAAAGCACCATGCCTACATGTAGATTCCAAACCCATCTATTACCAAGTCCAGTCAGAAGAATTCTCATATCTGCCCCCACCTCTCCATCCCATGCCACCAGCATGTCCTATCTCCTGCAGATTACTGCAATGGCCTCTTAACTGGTACCCCAGGCTTTAGTCTTATCCCTCGCCAAGTGTTCTCCATACCACCACCAGCTTACTCTTCATTAAACAGAAATCCATTTGTGTCACTGGTTGGATTTAAATTGTTAAGTGGCTTCCAAATGCCTACCGGATCAAGTCCAAACTCAGCAGCATAACCCTCCAAGGCCCTTCTCCATCTGGCCTCTGCCAAGCTATTTTGTTTATCACTAACCCCTCCTTGGCCACTCTTCAAGCTCTAGCTCTAGCAAGCCATTTCTAGCCCCTCCCAATGGGTTCTATTTTCCCCCACCACATCTTCATGCTTTCTAGCAGCCTGGCCTTTCTGCCTGGAGCTCTCTGCTCTTTGCTTGCTCCCCGTCTCTGGTGGATGCTACAAAAAATCAAGTCCAGCCTTATCTCTTCCAAGAAGGCTTCCCAGAGAGATCCCATACCCGGTCTAGTGTCTTGCCTATATTCCAATAACAAATACAGAATTACCCAAGAGTACCAGCAAAAGAAGAGTTCAAAAAATGGGCAGAGAAAAGATTTTTGAAGGAGTTTAATATTATTTCCCTCAAAAAATCAAAGTAGTTATCACGGGGAAAAACTCCAAACTTGTGTGAACTTCCCTGTATGTATTTTACTGTTATTTTTTTAACATTTTATTTATTTATTTGAGAGAAAGAGAGGGTGAGAGAGAGTGCACAAGCAGGGAGGGGAGGGGCAGAGGGAGAGGGAGATGCAGACTCCCCACTGGGCAGGGAGCCCTACGCAGGGTTCAATCCTAGGACCCCCGGGATCATGACCTAAGCTGATGAAAGATACTTACCCGACTGAGCCACCCAGGTACCCTTTTACTGTTACTTTTAATTTTATAGTGAAGTATACATATATAAAAGTACACAAATCATTAACATAAATAGCATCCAGATCAAGAAACCTAATATTACCAATACCTCAAAAGCCCCATTCTGGGAACTTCCAGTCACTAACCCTCAAAGGGCAACCAATTCCCTTGACTTAGCACAGGCTAGTTTTACATATTTTTATGTTTCAAATAAATGGAATCATAAAGTATGTCTTCTTTTGTGTTTAGCTTCTTTTGTTCAATATTATGTTTCTGATGACCACTCCTTTGTACGTACTTGTTTGTTTATTCTTGTTATTGTAGACTAATATTCAGTTACTTACTGGTTACACCATTGATGGACATCTGCATAACTTCCAGTTTGGGATTATTACAAAGAGTACTTCTATGAACATTCTTCTACATGTCTTTTGGTGAACATATGTGTTCCCCTCTACTGGATATACATTAGGTTGAACAAGATGAAATTGCCAATATTCGACCATTTTCCATCTACTAAGATGTCAGCTTAAAACCTAGAGGTGGAGTTGCTGGGTCACAGGATATACGTCTATTTAGCTTTGGAAGATACGGCCTAATCGTTTCCCAAAGTGGCTGTGTCAATTTATAACCTTACCAGCAGTATATGAGAGTTCTGCTTTTCTAAATCCCTTTTTATTTTAGCCACCCTACAGAGAGGGGTATATAAATGAATCACATTGTGGTTTTAATTTGCATTTCCTTAATGACTTTTCATATATTTGTTGGAAATTTGGATATCCTCTTTCATGAACAAGTTTGTCATCTGCTCAATTTCCTATTGAGTTGTCTGCCTTATTCTTTTCTTATTATTATTTTGATTTCACAGCTGAGGGCATTGTAATTATTTCATCGCTGAGCTCTATAAATAGTTTTATCCAGTCCTGTTCCCAAAGAACCTTGCATTCACCTCTATTCTATGATATATTACACTGTTGAAATTGTTATTTACATATCTACTTTCCCTGTGAATTGTAAAATAATTTTTTAAATTGTTAAATAATTGGGAGCTAGAACTCTTATTCATCATTGTATTCCCAGGCCTAGAACAGTATCTAGTAAGTGGTTCAATAGTTCAATAAATATTTATTCAGTTAACTAATATGCATTTAACACTGTATTCTTCCTAAATTTGTGTTAACTTCTTTAAATACTCCTTTGTAAAAGTTTATTCCAGCAAGGCAAATCATATGAAGTAGAGCATTTGGCCTGTCTTTGCTACTTTACAGAAGAACACTACTAGTTGCAAAAGAACAAAGAATCAGAGCATAGCAGAATTTTTCTATTTAAACAAATAACTACAAACAATAAGCAATAAAAATCTCATATAACTGAAAAGAAAAAAAATCAAGATCTTAATAGACAAAAGACATTGATATGTGGGTAATTTACATCAAGAGAAGTAAAAAAACAAAAAGCTAATTAGTAAAATTAAACAACCAGTCACACTTTCATATATTTGATAGGAGCAAAATATCAGTTTAGTTGAAATTAATAACACCTAGAGCTGATCACATTATAAATGGGGCACCTTCTCATATTATTCTTCATTATGCTTGATATTATAGTTGTTGGCTTACACAGCTACCAGAAAAAGGCAGGACCATTTTCGATCCAGTTCTGTTGTAAAATGATGTATGTACCTCATACATACAACCCTGTTACTAAGCAATTTGTCATTATATTTTGAAAGCTTATACAGGTCCCCTTTGATCAAGTAAATTCACTCTGAGGTATTAATTCTAAGGAAAAATCAAGAGAAAAGGAAAAAACTCTACACGTTATTTATCTCTGTATTATTTACAATAGTTAAAAATGAAATCAATAATAAATTTCTAACAATAAAGAAATGACTGAATAAAATATGCCAGAGAAACTCTAAAGAATATTACACCACCATTAAAATGGAAGATCATGAAGCATCATGGATACCTGTCAATACTATTAAATGAAAAACCATGCAAAATCTTTATGCTCTAAAATTACACCATGTAATCATGCATGGAGCCAGGGAGCAACATGGAAAAGGACACATACAAAAGAAATAATTGGAAATTTTCAGGTAGCAAGATTATGAAGGAGTTTTTTTCTTAAATTTTGTTATTGATCCTTTGGTCACTACTTCCCCTGCAACTCTCCTGGACATGGCCACCATGCTCTCTCACCTGGATGACTGCAACAGCCTCCTGACTGGTCTTCCTGCTTCTTCCCTTGTCCATCCACAGTCCATTCTCAACACGGCCAGAATCGCCCTCAAAATCACAAGTCAGATCTTATCACTTTTCTGCTCAAAAACCTCCACTGGCTTCCCATTTCACACAGAATGAAGACAAGAGTTCTTACAATGGCCCACAGGACCATCAACAGTCTGAATGCCTGATTTCATTCTGACATCATCCTGTTCTCCACTCTTCCTCACCCCACTCTGCTCCAGCCACACTGGCCTTTCTTCTTCCTCAGCACCTAAGGGACGCTCCTATCTGAATATTGGGAAGTTTTATTTATGAAAAGCCAATCTTGTTTTTTCAGTTATTTTAATAAAACAAGCATCATGAACATTTGGTATTTTCCATTTCTCCTGAAGACGTATAACTTAGTCTTTGGAGAATTCATTGGAGATGAGAGGAATTCTGTCCACCTTCCAGAGTTGCCCAGGAATACATCTAGGAGAATGCTAGAGTGGATTTGTCACAAATGCTCCAGAGGAAATTTTTACTTATCAATAAGGAAGAAGGAAAGAAGGAAGGAAGGGAGGAAGGAAGGGAGGAATGGGAGGAGGAAGGAATGGAGGGAGGGAAGGAGGGAGGGAGGAAGGGGAAAAGAAAAGAAGAAAGACAAGTGTGGGGGGGGAGAGTGGGAGGCGGAAAAAGGAAGGAAGGAAACTGGTAAGTGCAGTTAGATCTAGGGTGGTGTAAGCTAGGTGAGGTGATGGAAGGTAAGGTGAGGGGCCCTAAGTGCACTGGAGTCATATGAAAGACATGCAAAGACCATTTCAGGTAAAACAGTAAAGGCCCTGAGACTGAGAAGGTAGGAGAAAGCTTAGTAAATTTGAGAAATGGAAAGACCAGTGTAACTAAGAAAAAAGCAAGAGAGACAGGACAAGGGAGAAATGGAGAGCCAGGTCACGCAGGGCCTTTAGGTAAATGTAAGTTGTTTGGACTTTATCGTAAATGCTATAGAGAGATCACTGAAGGGTTTTAAAACACAGGAATGACAATGTTGTTATTGCTGTATTGTTTGTGAAGTTTGGGGTTAAGGTCACCAAAGCCCCGGATTAATCAAAATGCAGTATGACAGTTAGCACTGTGCCTCATGTGTGGTAGGCAGAAGTTAAATGATAGTCGGTTTTTCTTTCTTATTCTACAGTAAATATTATTTTCTACATATCACCAATGGACCTGGGTGAGGGAGCACCTTCATTATTCCTGGTATTTGCAGCGTGGGTTTAATAGGCTGAATGCTTTAAAATGGTTTTATTCAACGCTTACAATAAAATTGAGGCACTGATCCTTCAGTTATTCCTAAAGAACCATTTATGCTTAAAAAGGCTTTTGACTATTTCTTCCCAACAAGCTATGTGCATTAACTCAAACTCAGTCTGCACCAAGCCTGTATGTGTGTGTGCAAATGAGAATTGAAATGTGAATCTCCAAGGACTGAGTTTGGCCCTTGTTGATAAGTAAAAATTTCCTCTGGAGCATTCGTGACAAATCCACTCTAGCATTCTCCTAGACGTATTCCTAGGCAACTCTGGAAGGTGGACAGAGATACATTCCTCTCATCTCCAATGAATTCTCCAAAGACTAAGTTATACGTCTTCAGGAGAAATGGAAAATACCCAATGTACATAATGCTTGTTTTATTAAAATAACTGTGAAAAAGTAGAATTGGCTTCTACATAAAACAAAACCTCCCAATTTTAGCAGTTTAAAGGAAGCTTTAGGCCTTTTAGTTACAGATATTGCTGGGATTAAGATAATAATCCAGTATAGAACTATATTTATAGTAGCATTTCTTTCAAAATAAATTTTTGTTCTATTTTCCCATTAGAAAACAAAAATGTAGACTTCCAGTTACTCAGACATCGATCTATACTCCCTCTCACCAAAAAAAGACACTAAAAATATAAAAAAGGTATAAGCCCACATGGGCAAAAATAATAGATCCCGCCCCTTACTAAAAGCAAGCTAAAGCAGCCTGTAGAATAGCACAGGTCTTGAGCCTTGGAAGCTCCAAATCACAGTGAATGTCAGTAGGCATGAGAGGGTTAAAAACAAGGTGACTGCTTAAAAGTCTGTAACTGCAGTCACACGCCCTCAACTACCCACAGGCAGGGTCACAGAGGTTTTGTTCTCGGGAGAAAGTGACGGGCAGACCTTCTGGTGTTAGAAGACTCAACAGAGAGAGCACGGGCAGTCACAACACTGAACACAGGCACATTTAGGGGGAATCTACCAACTGAAATGGGGGGATAGCTCAGCCCAGAAATCCAGGACTTAGGGTCATCAAAGCTCTATGTCTGCCCAAGGAAGCACGTGGATAAAATTGGATTCAAATCTGGTCCTGCTGCTTGCTAGCTAAATACAATCAAGGGCCAGTCATTAACTTCTTAGTGCCCTTACCTATAAAATGGGGATAATAGGGCTCTGAATGATTGGAAGGATTAGAAAATGAAAATAAAGCATTTGGGACATATTCACTGAGCAGTAGCTGGCATCATCAGTGAAGAGCAGGTTGCAGAGAGCTTTCTGGAGGACTCCGGACGGAACTACCATCCAATACAAGTACCTGTAAACAGACTCCTTTCTTCATGTTATTTTCTAACAGATGACTCTGGAACATAATGTGAATTTTTCGGTAAGTCACAAGTCAAAATCAGCTTTGCGAACATTGTTCCATATGCCCAGTAGACCATTGGAGAATGGACTTTGCAGTCAGACCAAATTGACTGTATTCCTGGCTCCTCTTAATTACTAATGTGATGAGTCACATAAGGATTCCTCACCTGTGAAGAAGAAACAGCAACAGTTCTTCGCAAGATTGTTGTGAGGATTGGCTGCAAAGCACGTTAAGACCCTAGCAGAGGGCCTATGACCTGGTGGGTCTCCAGAAATGGAAGCCATTTTCATCACAATCGTTATTAGATCAAAAAAAAAAAAATTACAAATGTCAATTGAAAATCTGGTCAATTTTAAAATAAGTTTGCTCTGGGCTTATTTTTTTCATTCATCAAATGTCAATGGGGTGAGAGGATCGTGTGACTGTAAGCAAGGTACTGATTCCACTGACTTCTACATCAGTTTGGAAATTGCCAGAGTATACTTCTAGATGGTAACCTATACGTCTCTTCTTGCCTAGGACATCTGCACACATTTCAGCCCACCTGCCAGCATAAATGATGCTCAATATTTTAGGTAGCCTGTATATGGGGGATTGTTCTTCGTTCTCTGTAAAATGGATCTCAAGCCAGAATTAATGCAAACAGTACTTCTGTGGCTTGTAGATGAGAACTCATCTTTGTTTCTTGGACTCTCATCCTCAATTTGTCTTTCAAGTGGAGAAAGCATAAAATAAGAATATGAGGAGTAATTTCTCATCTCATAATGGAAAAGTATAAACAATTTTCATCTAAATTCTCTAAAAATACTAGAAGATATAGCACAAGATTTTATTTCATAGGATATTTTATTTACTGTCTCAATGGGATATATTTTAAAAGCTTAGAATATATTGTATTATCTATGGCATAGCCACACAATCTTATATTGTTATCTTCCTAATTGAGGCAATTAACAAAACAAAATGCACATTCAAATGAAACATGTATCTAAACCATTTAGAAATAATTAAAATTATAGATCAGGTTTTCTTTCACTGATCACAAATTATGGTAATGCTTCTGTGGTGTTCATTTCCGGGCTCACTTTGGTGTGTTTATTAAAGCACGGTATTGTCAGATCACAGGGAGCATCTCATTTTCATTTTCATATCTCCAATCCTAAAGGGGATTAAATTATCCAATTAAGCTGTTAATTAAAAAGACTCCTACAGAATAAACTGCAGGCTACCAATGGCACTTTAAAATTTTCATTGTGCTGCACCCAAAAGCAATTTCCCAGAATTCAGATGACCTCAAAGGTACTGGCCCGCATTTCACTTTACAAAGTGTGGCTGGGATTGCCAGCTGATAGCCAAACCCATTTCCTCTTCTTTCTGGACACACAGCTGGACTGTATATCCCAGCCTCCCCTGCGGTTAGGCTTAGCCACATGACTGAGCTCTAGCCAATGGAATAGGAGCAGAAATGACAGAGATAGTTCCTGGAACCAGACCAAACCTTCCACTCAGTATCTTCCATGGCCTCTTCCCTACCACCAGCTTCTTGTAAGATGAGCATGTATTCAATCATGTTGAAAATGGCTGAATCACAACGTGGAAGGAACCTGAGTTCTTAAATCACCAATTGGAAGACAGAGGCTCACTGACCATTAATACCATTTTGTATGCAATGAAAACAAGAAATAAACTTAAATTGGACTGAGCCATTAAGATAATGTTTCAACAGCTAGTGTGATCTTAATTAAAAAAGAAAAAAACTGAACTTGAGGGACATGCAAATACCTTAGATCTACTGGAAACATTTCTCCTCCTTCAAATTTTGAACAGGTCCACTTAGATATGTATCTAACAATTGAATCAGACTCAATACGTCTTGGGTCTCATAAAATCTATCATACAGACCATAGCACGAGAAATTCTAGACTCCTTGCCTCCATTCCCCCAAAGCCCCTCCTTCCTGTCCATGCCCCAGAGATCACTCATCAACTATTACTTCTATGCATCTTTCCTTCTGCCACTACCCCCTACACAAGAATTCTTATTTCGAGGATCAGCTCAGAAACTAGAGCAAACTCTCTAAGAGGGGCACTAACAGGCCACATTCAGCCACTTATTACCCACCAATTCTGTCACCCGTCTGACACCTATCTCCCGTACACAGTCCCTATGGCACACCTATGACAAACCAGTGCTTTCCCAGATCTTAGAACATTATCAGTGCCAGAAAGATGTTTAAGATAATCAACAAGGGTCTCTACTTGCCCTACCAGCCTAACCTCAAAATGCTCCCATAGAGTAGTACAGATTCTACGGTACGCCTCTAGATTTGTCTGGACTCCGGCAAGACAGAGAGGCTTACATTGTCCTGCATCACTCATTGTCCAAAGGTCACCAGGGGATACAAAATCCTAGGCACTTCCGGCTCTCTAAGTGTGCGTGGGGCAAAGAGGCTCCAGTAGCATGAGCACAGCTACCCTAGAGAGCCCCAGCCACTTAGAAAGAAAAGCACACAGGTGAGGTTAGGGTGCCCAGGGAAGGGGACTCGCTGGCCTTTGGGCAGAGAGAGAGCACCAACAGCGTCCACCAGAGGAGAGTTGACTAATTCCTTTTCTGTGCACCAAACCACAACCTGATGTCCTTGAATATCACCACACAAAGCAGGGTGATTCTAACAGTTTATGGATCTGTCTCCCACTAAGACCAAACTGTTCACTGAGGCCCAGGGACAGCATATAATCTGCCTAAATACAGCTAGTTCCATGATATAAATAGAACAGGTGTTCAGTTATGGTGTGCTGAGTGACTATAGATGGACTAGATTGTTAAAGAAAGGTGAGAGCACATAGAGATCCCTTGGTCTGATACTAACTGTAATGTTCACTGTCACTTTGGTAAGATCAGCCCTATCGTGGCTGATAATTCCCTCAGAAGCCTCCCTTCTCCTCACCAGGAATATTATTGCATAAGCAATAAGCCACATCTGCTGACTTATATTCTGGAAGGAAATACAATGACCACCTTGCAAATCTCTCATTGTCTACAAAGTTACTGCATTCAAATCCCACTTTCCTAAACCAAGAAACCTAGTCTACTAGAGTGCTTTGTGTACTTTTTGGGCAAACAGTACAGTCTAAAACAGAAGCGAATGTGTTAACAGATACAATAGATTATAGTATTTTTTAAGAGACAGTAAAACATACATACACACATACATACATACATAAAAATAAAAAGAGAGGAAACAGAAAATCTTCAACTTTTTTATTGTCCTTAAAATGACTGTTCACATTGTTCCACAAGTAGGAGAAGAAAATACAATGACCGTTTAGATATAAAACACATAATGCAAGAACACCTTTCTTCAAACCAGTGGGGGCATGGCCACCGGTGACGAGAATGTTGCTGCATGAAAAATCATATTCTTCCTTAACTTAATATGCAACTAAGATGTTATGTTAAAAATATCAGGGAAGAAGCCCATCAAATGCTAAGTGATTATAGAAATACTAAGAGGATAAATGTATTTAGAAATGGGGTAATCTAAGGGATGAAGGTTAATGCAGAGGTCAGCAGCCCACAGAACAAAGACTCTGCCTTTCCTGATTCTGGGATACTCGACAAAGCAATTTCAAACCTCTCTCCACTTCTCTGGCATGAGCATAACCCGTGTGGCAAGCCATCATTCCTTGTTGCTTTTTAGTGATGCTCCAGGGCTAAAGAAGATAAAATTTATGTGCTATGCTTTAAGCTCCATTGAGGAAAGGCACTGAATAAACTTCAGGATAATTTACGAATCCTGAGCTTGCATCAGTCATGTCCAAGTCCATCTCATAAAAGGAAAAAAGGAAAATAGGAGGCCAATGCTGTGTGGCTGGTGAAAAGCTGAACAAACTTTGGGCAATGGTGATAAGCTCAAATAATAGCACTTTATATACATAAAATCCTTGACTAATCTGGGAGAATTTTCAAAAAAAAAACAAAAACAAAAACCCTAACTCCTTCCAACACCCAGACAATAGTCCATTGGCAGAACATCTGGTATATGAATCAGAAAAGTATGTGACAGCAGTCCTAGTCTGTGATCCAGTATCTAATTTCCTTTTGACTTACCATAATTATTTTTGTAAAACTTTATGGCTCTACTCCAGTGGATGTGCTTTGCCAGGATTGCCCAAATCCTGTCTTCTCTTCAGCAACATATTCTTAGGCCAGCTTCTCCCTACTTTTTTACCTTTCCTTCCACTTGCGTTTTACCTTCTTCCCTCTACCACTTACTCAGTGTCTGCTTCCTTTAGCGATCTGTATCGAAGAAAAGGAACAACGGAGAGTGTCGTCTGAAAATTTAAACAATGAGCATGTATTTGGATATCCAATCCTACCGGAAATTTGTTCTAGCTAGTATTGAGGATTTGGTATCGCTGCTTTGGGGTTATTTTGTTTTAATAATGGCCATCGTATCTACAATTTTCAGGATAACTGACATATCAAGGAAAGTTAATCAGGACAAGGCAGCCACATTGCTTAGAAATTGTAGGGCCCCAGCTGATCAACCAGCTGTCCTCAATCAACGACTGACTGATGGATGCCCATTTCCAAAGTCTTAATCCTATGCTTTTATCAAACACTTTCTCTGACCTGCAGGAATGTGTTTATTGGGAGTTTAAAAAGAGAAATCTAGAAGGAAACTGCTATCCATAAAAGCATAAGAAACCTCAGCTGATTTTAAATGTCCAAGTACCAGGATAAAACAAGGAGCATCTTGTATGTCTAAACCAAATCAGAATGATTCCTCCAGAGAAAAGGCATGTACTCTCCTAGCAGCCCTACCCTAATTCCCCTTGTTTTTAAAAATATGAACTAAGGTCACATTAAGCCTTAGTTAAAAGGAGGAAAAAGTAACTGCTCTTCAGAAGTTCATTCATTCGGAGAGGAGGAGGTCAAGGGGGAAATCACTCTCCTCTAAAGCAGTGTAACTGTTTTCCTCATGATGGAGCCCCTGCATTTTTCTCCCTTCAGAAGTTCCCACGGTTTCGAAAAGACATGGCACACACTTACATTTAAAAAGTAAATAGGACAACAAATCACAGGGGTGCAAAATGGCCTCCCATGGTTAGTCTGAATTTGTCCTTTTGCTTTTGAGATTTTCCTATTGGCCAAAACTGCATACACAATGAATAACGCAAAGGGGTGACAGCTATTTTAAGAAACTGGAAATGCCAGTTTAAGGCCATCACAATTATATCCTACACACACACACACACACACTAATAAGAGATGGAGTTCCCTTGAAAGCATAAAGTCCTGAGGATCAAAAACTTAGTCCTGCTCTTCCTTACAGGCTATTTAGAAGGCCTGGACAGTGAAAATTACGTTTCTTTGGACTATGCAGGGAATTCTAAATTTAATCAATAAATTCTAAAATGTCTTCAATCAAGAAATTTTTCAAAAAGCTTTTTTCAAAGAGAGGTAACATTAACTGAGGCAAAACTCAAGGGTACTTTGCACCCACACCTCAATGTGGTATTTGTTGCTTTGTGCTAAAGGAGAACGGAAGCTGTAACGTCCCTAATGGAGAATCAGAAAATCATCTTCTCAATGCCTGCTCATTTCAGAATCAAAAAAGTGCTCATATATGAGGGTAATAAGACAAGTAAGAATTGGACTAAAGAAAAGTGTCCGGCAGACAGACATAATCACTGAGGCTTGGGCAAAAGAGATCAAATGGTGGAGATTTCATCTCTTCATGTCCCCACTGTTACATGACGAGGAGTTGTGACTTCTTCCGGGCCTTAAAGACACATCTTTTTTTTCTTTTTTCTATTTGATAAACTGAAATCCTTTCTCAAGTAGCCTTTTGGCCAGCTTTGTTCAGGCTGACTGAAACAGGGCAATCAGCGACGTCAGATATAAGCTGCGAGATGCATTTTCATCCCAACAGACTTCCAAACTGAAGGCAAAAATTTCAGCAGAAACTGTAAAATGAAGCTTCAACACATTTCTAACTTAACTACCATAGAGTTTATAAACGCTGGGGACGACGATACATAAAGCCTAGCACCATGTTCTATAGAGAGGTAAGACCTACCAGGTATTCCAGGAACATGTCTTCATCATTGAGGGTTACACATTTAATAGACAGAATTTTTTTTCTGGATACATTCTACTTAGGCCCCCTGCGAAGCTGTGGCTTAGAACGGTATCTACCATCTAGCTGTTTACACACTAAAAATGGACAAGAGCAACAATCCAGCAGATAATGTTTTAACAAAAGGGGCCTAGAGATTTATTTTTGTTAGTTTGGTTTTGTAAAGAAACATACTGGGATCCCTTCTCGGATTCCATTTTTTTGAGCCCTACAACTTGAATATAGTGTTTAGATCCAACCAACACCCAAATAAGGAAGATGTGCTAAAACCAGGAGTCCTGTGGGGCGGGGCGGGGCGGGGCGGGGCAGGGCGGGGAATATAGGCTGAAAGCAGTGGCGATGAGCGCTCCGTGTGGCCTCTACTAGTACTGCATGGCTCTCGGGCCGGCATACAACAGCGGCCTAGCTACCAGAGTCGGCAGGAGTCCAGGCCTCTGTTCATCGTGGAATTCAGTGGACACTTAAAGGCTTTCTGGAATTCTTCGAAGTTGCTAACTGCACCATTGACCCTGGAAAAGATATGTCAGAGCTCATGTCATTTAATTCTTCCATCTCAACAGGTTCTGGATAAAACTGTAGCAGCATATTGCTCACAGGGATGTTGCATTCGCTTCATCTGTTTACTACAGGGGAGACGACTGAAGCCCAAATGGGAGAAGTAAATTTCCAAAGAAATTCACAGAGCTGAGACTAGAACCAGCATCTCCTGAATGCCAGGCAAATGCTCTTATTAATCTTCCCAATACCCTCAAATTCCTATAAACTGTAGGATTTACAGTTCCTATAAATCATGTATATGACTATATAGTCCTATAAATTTAGATTCCTATAAATTGTTATATTTACCAATACTTAGGCTTTCTATTTTTTTAACTTTTATGGGAGGTATAACTGATACAAAGTGTTCAAGTGTATATACCCATGTTACTACCACCCAGAACAAGACATGGAATATTTCCAGCACCTAGAAGGCTCCACCGTGTGCCCTACCAGTGGAACTTCCAAGGATAACTACTAGTCTGACCTCTATTACCATAGATTAGTTTTGCCTGTTTTTGAACTTCATATCAATGGAATCACACAGTATGCACTCTGTTGTTCCTGGCTTCTTTCACTCAATATTATTATGTCTGTAAGATTCATCCCTGTCGTTGCTACCTAAGACCTCATCCGACCTACAAAAACACTTCCACTTAATTCCCATTATGCATGAAGGTTCATATTTACCTAGAATTTGGTCCACACAACAAACTAATGAATGGTGTCTACTTGTTATTGCGTTATTGATGAGGACTGTTTTACTGGAGTTAGTTCCAAAATCTGGTGTCCTTGCAAGTTCCCTGACTGCAGTAAAGACTGTGGATTCCTACTCAGCACTTTGGTTGGCAGTGGTATTTCCATTGTGTGATTTCTGCTGTACTCAAAATCTATAGTTACTGCAGACATCACTAACAAGCCAGCAAAAACTGCCCCCTCATCTATTTCTTACTCAACTGCATATTCAAAGGGTTGACTAGAGACTCAGCGTTCTTAGTTACTATTTCTTCCCTAATGACTCTGTCACCTATGGGCATGTGAAGGAATATACTGGCTTGTATTCAAACCTCTTGTGTTTTAGCTGGGATATATGAGTAGGGATGCATATTTCATAGTGTGATTCACCCTGGGCAAATGTTAAAGAGAATTTAGCTGATAATTAGTAAGTATACTCTGCAAATTATCAGCGAAAATCCAACATTACAGGTAACTAGTTAGTAAAAGGAAATTAGTTTCTAAAATCTTATCTGTTAAGTAATTAATCTACTGTGTGGTTTCTATCTGCACCATTCATCGGTGGGAGCATATTTTAGTTCATTAGAGACTGTCAGCATTTTTTGACAGTTTAGCCCAGTGGGGGAGAATTTTCTAACACTGTGATTAGATTTTTATGGTACTCGATAATTTAGAGTCAGTTTCTGAAGCATTTCTAAAGCAAGGTTTTAGGAATAAGATTTTTAAATATAGGAGAAATTTTAGATGATCTTCCTACACTGTGCTGATGGATTCATTTAAACATTAAACATAAAGATATCCAGATATAACATGCTCTAAGGAAATAATCAATCAATAAAAATTACTATAGTTTCTTATATATCCCATTATAATTCTCTGACCCCAACTATAGAAAATCTCCCTCAAACTGGGCTAGAAACCTAGCACTGATAAGTACACTAACCTTAATTTTATTTTTACTTGTTATTTTGTACATTCTGACAATTAAACAAGATTATAGTTCATAATCCCTTTCCCTTCATTTGAAGCAACTGTTTCAAAAAATGATTCAAACTGAAAACCAAACCATAGCGCTTTGACTCCAGATATGAATTCTAATAGCTAAATATCACCATACATCCTCTTTTGTGTTCAGAGCTATTTGGGAAGCAGGCATTCATTCATGTCTGCCAGTTCGCTGTGTGAAAGAACAAGAGGCATTTAACAGGATATTCTAGAACACAAAATACACCAGAGCTCTGTGTGTTTTAAGGCACAGTATGTAAGCTCCCATCGTTGTCTAAGGAAAGAGACATTTTTGGCCCCCACACACAAAAAAGTAGGTGGTTGGATAGATCAAATACTTCAGTTTACTGAGCACCCATGGTGCTCATGACACCCCTGGACTGGGGCCTTTCAAAAACTGGAAGATAATAAATGGGAATTAATACTAAAGCTTTGATTTGGATTCTAAAGTACCTTTGGAGTCTTGTACTATCTCATGGATCTCTTGATATAGCACTGGACCAGAGGCATGCATCAGTGCCTACCAGAGACAGTTTTTTTTTTGTTTTTTTTTTTTTTAAAGAGAATTCTGACTAAACTAGCTTCCTACTGTGAAAGAAAAGGTGCTCAGTTTCTGTTTGGCCAGATATTTCTGTCCGCAAAATGGAGATATCGCTGTTCACAATACAGGCTTTTGTTCCGATCTCCCATTTGGTATAGCACAGGGATGGCTGAGTCGGGGAGGAGGTGGGAGACGAACATTTAAAAATGAGGGTCACCAATTTGCCCATTTACCTAAACTGAGGGGGGCTGTGAGCACCAATTTGGATTTGTTCTCGGGCAGCTTCTGGTCTGTAGGAATTACACCTCACCTAGAAGAGAAAAGCACACCAATAATTATGTTTCCTTCCCAATTACACTTTCTACCGCCTTAACTGCTCCAAATTATACTGAAGAGTAATTCTAGACTCAGTGGATGACAAACAGTTTTAGTAGATCAGATAAAACCTTCATCAGTGGCAACATCTATTATTCTAATCCCCAGAGTAGAAGGTTTTATTGTGTGCATAATTCCACAATTTGAGTAAATTAGGATGGTTTCCAGACAAATTTCTTAAATCAAGAGAACAGTGTATATGCCCAGGAATCGGCCAATGTATCAATTCAAATAATATAATGCTTGGAAGAGCCCTTATCAAATTCAGTCATACTCCAACAGGAAAAAATGAACCCATCATTCATTACTGAGTATGGTCATGGGATGTGAGTATTTTGCATCCTAAGTGCCTTGCTTGCGTCACCCCTAGTCAAGGCCTTGGATAGGAAGACACTTCTCCATAGACTCTGAAGTTAGGCAAAGCTCTATGACTTGCTCTGATCTGTTAAATGTGAGCAGAAGTGATAGACGGCACACCCTTGTGGAAGCTTTAAAAACCTAGCATAAGTTTTAAGCATCTTAAGAGCAATTTAAGATGCCACATGAAGGTCCACTGTACATTTCCTCATATCACTTTCCTACTCCGATGGTGAACATGTAAGCACGTGTTGAGATCAAGACTCCAAAACCCAAGTCCCTGAGTAATAACTATGAGTAGAGCACCACTCTCAACCCACACTAGACGGGGAGCATGAACACAAAAGAAACTGTCTTTATATTGTTTGCTTCTGCACTGTAACCTACTCAATCCTGACTTGCAATGTGTCTGGAAACATGATATAGTCTTGAAGTACGAAAAGAACTAGGAGACATGAAATGATGGGGTGCATTCCAAGTGCAGGAGAAAATGGAAGCAAAGACCTGAGAGAAAAAAAAAAAAGCGAGACATTTAGTGTAGCTGGACTGTGTGATGCATAATGGGCAGCAATGGGAGACCAGGGGAGAGAGAGGATGGTGCCAGACTTCTGAAGTCTTGAACAACAAGTTAAAGAATTTAAACTATATTTAAACATTGTTTGTGAGCAAGAAAATGATAAAATCATGTTTTTAAAAGAATTATCTGGCAGGGGTGCATAGTACTAAGAGGAAATTAGAGATCAGTTTGAAGAGTATTTATGGGCCTCAGAAAGGTTTCCGATGAGTGGCCACTAAATAAGTATAAACAGGAATGAAGAGAAGTAGAAGGATGAGGAGAATATCCGAGGAAAAAAATTAACAGGTCACAGAAACTACAGGGACACAGGAAGCAGAAAAGATGATATGATGTTATTGCTTTTGATGAAGATAAACAGTCCGAATGTGACTGTGAAGACGTTTTCGTAATGTGATTCCTTAATTTCCTCAGAAGCTAGCTAAATTGAAGTTGTTTCTGACATTCCCCATTACCTCATTTTTTCTTGTGCTATTTCTTCTTATATTCTTACATCATTATATGGCATTGTTCTAGTACTGTCTTTGCTTCATAAATCATTTAAGAGACCTCTGAAAACACATTATGGTTGTTACTGTTTTCCTAGAATCTTCTCAGGAGGGAAAATAACTTTACTCCCTATAGGCAGACTTCTTCCAATGTGCAAAAGACTGAAAATCTCCTCCTTCTGTCAGTAGGAAAACCTCCAAGATAAATTTCTCATTAGTAACATAAAATAGCTTTCCATTTTTTCCTAAATCTCTTTAGTTTAAAATAAATCAGATATGCTTTGGAATTTTATTTGAAGGCATTATTTGAAGGTAATATTGCTACCAGTTAGTTTACTTTATGCACAAAAAGATATGGTGGACTAGGATGTAAATAAGATGGACTTTAATTAAGTAAGTTAACAACCAAAGGAAGAACCAGTGGATGTTGTACTTTGTCCTCTTGATCAAGGGTCAGCAAACTTTTTCTGTAGAAGGGCAGACATTAAATATTTTAGGCTTTGCACACCAGAAGATCTCTGTTTCAACTATTCAATTCTGCCACTGTAGCACAAAACCAGCCACCCACAACACAAAGGAAAGACCTTGGCTGTTTTCCAACAAAAGAGTTTTTACAAAAATGGACAGCAGACCATATTTGGCCCATGGGTCCTAGTTTGCCAGCCCTGCTCTAGAAAATTCCAACTGTATTGTGTGTGCTTATTTGAGATATCTGACCCAGTCCTGATTCCCCCCTCTCAAAAAAAAAGTCTCCTTAACGGAACTGTTACCTAGTCTTATCCCTTTCAAGCAATTCATCTAAAAATGTCAAGCATCTTCAATATACCCAGCATCTTTGCTGGGTGCTATGGAGATACGTAAGAAATAGAAGGATCCAGAAGATTAGCTATGAAGATAAAACTAAAAGTCCTCAACATTTTGAGAACAATTAAGGACTCAACTGCATAGTAATGAAGAGAAGTGTAAAGGAGTTGGAGATTCAAAAAAAAAAGAGAGAAAAGGAGAACTGGAGTCCTTGGGGAAGTTTGTGGAAAATGTGGAGGAGGTGGGACTCGACATGGAGCCTGAAAGATAAAGACAGGATTAAATCGTCTGAGGGAGAGGAGTAAGAAGGAGGTCACATTATGGAAGGAAAATCCAAAGCAAAGCCCCAGGGACAGTAATAGGCCTAACACTGCGGGGTGGCCATGAGGACGCCTGCCTGGCTAAGGGTGAGCGTGGTAGAGCCTCAGAGCTGGTTGCGTAGAGGGGGATAAGACTGGACAGAATGATGAGAGCCAGCTGCATGTGTTTGGCCTCCATGTGGTAGGCACTTGGGAGTCACTGCAGTTCCCTGAGCAGGTCAGTAATGAAGTAAAAGTGCTGTTTCACAGGGGCATGTAAGATAGTGGTGGAAAGATGCCAAAGGCAGAAAAACGTGCCTTAAGGCTGTTGGGATAATCCAGAATAGGAGAGATCAAGGGCTATTCTACAGAGGATGAGATAGAGGGTAATGGGGAGAAAAAGAGGATGAATCTAAAGAGAAGTTAAGGATGAAACATCTAGCTTTGGGAACCCATGTCATAAAAAGGAGGATAGACAAATCAAGTAAGAGCGAAGAATCTAGATTTTCTAACCAGGAAGACCCAAAGAATGGGGTGTGTTGATAGCAACAGGAAAATGAAAAAGGGAGGTCATTTTGGTGACTCCAGTTTTGCTGATGTCATGTTGATAAATGATCACTAATTTAGTGTTGCCATGTCAGCTTTAAGAAATAAAAGATCCAGAAAGGTGAGAATCCTTTAGCCAGGCTCAACCAAAGAAGATGTGGGAAGGAAAGAGCTTACTGAGGAGCCAATGCAAAGACTGAGCAAAAGAAGGCTGTGCTGGTAACAACCGTGGTCTTACAGATACACATTTGCCCACTGTGAAGCCATGTGTTAGAACCTTCATCAACCCACCCCTGCCTGCTTTGAAAATGAGGCCTACACGTTTGTGACATAAGTCAGGGCAATAACCAATAGCAACCAAGAACTGGCGCTTGTCTCATTAGCCAGAGACTTGAACTGAGAATTGTGTCTCTTTTAGTACACATCTTTCACTTTCTGCTCAGAAAGCCCATCAAACTCACAAAAGGGTGAGATGACTTTCCTTGCTTTTGTTGTTGTTTTCAGCTCTAGCAGTCTTCACATACACATCTGACGGTGGAAAACATAGCTTTAAGGGTCCCCCACAGGTTGAAAGTGGTGAGATACAGTCAGCCAATGAGGCAAAAAAAAAAGAAAGGAGAAATGCAGCAAAAGGCAGAGCCACAAAAGCCAAAGAAGGAATCACTAGAAATGATTATAAAGTGTAGTGCATACATTAAGAAGTCAGCATATATTAAAGAAATACCAAGTGGGTTATGATAGGCTGGTAACCCACTTGACAACACCACTAAACTCTAACTCAATCAGTTAATTAATTACGTCCCATAGAACACTAAGAAGGTGAAATTTACCCTGAAAATAAACAGCAAGATAACACTTCAGCTAAAATCAAAGATATACCACTAAACTTTTGACCATGGGAGCAAGCCAAAGTCCCACATTTCATCTCTGATGCCCCTTCCTTGGCCTACTCACGTGAGCATAACTCAGGAAGAAGAGCTGGTTGTTGGTGAAGATGATGCCTGGTAGGAGAGGCTCCTCAACTCCCTGCCTCTTGTCATTTATCCATTTCCTGTAGGCCTGGTGAGAGAAGCAGAATGGATGATCCTCTGCAATGGTGACCTTCCTTTTTTCTCACCCAGGGCAGAGATCCTAAATATATCCTCCACCATGTACCAGCCTGTCAAGTTTTCCTTTAACAAAACCAGCCCCTGGAGATGCCAAACATTGTTGTGTTGCTTAACAGCGAGGCAGGTTCACCTGCAAAAAGACCTTACACTCAATAGATACCAGGGCAGCTGGGCCAAAGCATTCACATGTTAAATAACTCCTCCTCCCCCAAAAATCTATTCTTTCTCTGACACAATGGCAAGGACTATGGAAATAAATTTGGGGGTCAACATATTGGTGCCAAATTTTTATTTTTGCAAATAAAAGGGAAAACTGTCATCTTCAATCACCATCACCTTATAAAATATATGTTAACCAGAAGACAGGAAGGATGTAACCTCAGAATAACAGCCTGGTCTTTACATTAAATGCATTTACCTCTAAGAACATCTTTCCACATCGTCCTCACATTTCTTGTTTAACCAAGGACCAGAGGATGATGAAAACATTATTACGGACTCTTACCTGGCCCACTATATGAGAACCACTAGCCTCTGGCCACAGTTTAGAAGTTTGGTATTTTAAGAGAAAACTGCAAGAAGAGCTAGAAAGCAGTGTACTCAAGGAAAACTCATATGAACGTAGCCCTGAGGAGATTTCTGTAGCATGCTTTGATATTATTGTGAATGCATCTACTGAAAACTATCCTTTAAATACATGATTCTTAACAACAATTATTGTTCTTTAGGGTGACTTTACACCCCCCCCAAAAAAAAGAAATGCAGCTGTATTCATATAGAGTAGGACAGAGTCAACGTGGAAATATAATTCTATTCACAGAAATTCACAGAATTGACAGAAATCTAACTCCTCAAGAATATGTCTATAGAGTAAACTGACATGCACCCATGTGGCATTCTATAGTTTAATTTTAAAAATCACAGCAAATGTTGCAGTGCATACCCTAAAAGCTTCCCGCAGACCTCCATTATCAGCAATATTTTCTCCCAGGGTCCTCTTTCCCTTCACCTAACAGAAAGAAAAAGAAAAAAAGAGTGTTTCACAGCCAACTATCATTCAGCAGGAGGCTTAAATGTGATAGCTAGAGAAAGTACCATATTTTAAAGAGCAAATTACGTTCAATAAATCACAGGTAGTCATAATATATTGTGAGATGGCAAACTCACTCCAGCAAGATGCTCCTGAATATAATAATTTCTATTTTATTATGCTACGCATTTCTTTCTCACCCACCTCTGTATTCTTACCAATTTAGCCAGCCCCGATAAAATGTTAACAAATTCTGAGTGACTCTGGTTTAATGGAGAAAAAGTAGAAATGTCAATACACAGATTACTTTCTCTGATTAATTCATATCATCTGAGTATTCTTTTCAGTGTGCTTGTGTTTCCAAACATTTACGATCCACACAGGAACAAAACTTCACCAACCATCACCATTTTACCTTCAGTGACGTCCATGAAAAATTAAAAGGAGAGTAGTTCTCATGGGGGACAAAACTCAAACAGAAGTCGTGCAGGCCACAAGGTCAAGGCTTGCAACGGGTAGGATAACCAGCCAAGTGCGGTGAAGTAATTCCTCCACACATTTGAAGATTGTTTCCAAAATCCCTAAATAGGCCAGGACAAAAAATACTCCAAACCAATAGAGCCCACAAGCCAGGATCCAACCTGCCCCTTGTTTTTGTACAGGCTACAAGGTGAAACTGGACTTTACATGGCTCAGTGGGGGGGGGGGGGGGAAGCGAAAGAAGGGGAACATTTTGTGGCACGTGAAAATTACACGAAGTTCAAATTCAGTGTCCATTCGTGGATGTACTGTCCGCAGCAGCTCTCCTGCTAGAGCGGCAGAGCTGAGTAGCAGCCACGGAGACCCGTGGCCCGCAAAACCACAATTACTTCCCGTAATTACCCTTTGCAGACAAAGTTTGTCAATCCCTGCCCAAGGGGCAGAATAATGCCCCACCCACCCACCCAAGATGTCTAGATCCTAAATTCCTGGAACCTGTGCAAATGTTATCTTATGTGGCAAAAGGAACTTTTAAAATATGATTACGTAAAGGATCCGGAGACATTAGCCTGCATTAGCCAGGTGGGTCTGGTGTAACTAGAAGGGTCCGTATTAAGTAGAGGAAAAGGGGGTCAGGAGAGTGTGTCAGAGTGATGCTGTGACCAGCCACTGCTGGCTTTGAAGAAAGAAGGGGCCAGGAGCCAAGGAATGTGGCCAGCCTCTGAAAGCGAGGAACAGCGACGCAACAGATCCTCCCCTAGAGCAGCTAGAAGGAAAAGCAGCTCTGCTTACATCTTGGCTTGAGCCCACTGAGACCTGAGTGTGACATACAGAAATGCAGAACAGGGTTTGTGTTCTTTCAGGTCATTAAGTTTGTGGTGATCTGTGACAGCAGTAACCAGAAACGTGGACACCCTGCTCTCAACTTTAGAGCCATGGATCCTACCCACTCTTCCCTTTTAAGCTAGGCCAATCACCCAGGTATCAAGCAATCACAATGGATAAAAACAACTCTTCAGACAACATTTATTTCTGTAATCACCCAGGACCTTCCTAGCTTCGGTTCTCCAAAGTTCCCACTCCTGCTCTTACATAGATTCTTTCTTTTATGACAGTCCTCCAAGGTAAGTGTTGTTACCACCACCTTGCTTAACACACGGGGAAAGAAGAGCTCAGAGTGTGTAGCACAGGTCTTTGGTGTCGCACCAGATCCCTGTTTCTACCGGGACTGTGCACCCATTCTTACAACTGCTCCTAGCTCAAAAAGGTTAAGCTTAGCTTAGCAGAGTCGCCTCACCTGAAGTTTCCCGGCAGGTGATGTCCTACCTCTCAGGAACTGACTGATGTGCACTCAGAACTGCCCAACCCCTTACCCCAGGCTGAACAATTTCTGTGGTGCGATTCAGGCCCCAGAACCTTCTACGGAATCAGGCTGAGACAAAACTCCTGAAACCAACATGTTTTCTCGTATAGGTTTCTCCTGAAACCAACCACCATCTTATAGGTTTCTCCTGAAACTACTTCCTAAATAAGTCCCTTACCTAAGAAACCCCTTCTTGGGCTTTGCTTCCAGGGAACCTGACCTAAAATAGTGATTAAAGGAACTACCCACATTCACAGGGATTCAAACCCAAGCAGTTTGTCTCCAGAGTCTTTGCTTCATAATATGCTACCTTCTCAAGTCACAACTGCTCTTGATTCTGGTGCTTCTGTTTATATCTACTCATGCTTGAATTTAATCTCCTTCCTTGTTCCTCTAAGCTTTATCAAAATCGGAGGTTTGGGGAGTAGCCTTCCCCCTCTGGCTCCTCCCACTCTAGACCACCTCAGCAGACCATATGGCCGTAGGTTGCCTCTCAAGACTCACGAGCTGCTCACAGTCTGCTTCTGTGGCACTCTACTGGAGCTCTCTCCAGTTCACTGCCAAGGGTTCAGGCACAGAGGACCAGCATCCACAAATGGAGCCAGAAAATAAAGCACAGCCCTTTATACCCACAAAGAAAGCCACCCTTTCTCCTCTGGGAATGAGAATAAAACTGTTTTCTGATGGTTGGATGGATGGATACTGACACAGCATCCCCTTTCTATCGTCCTTGTGACAAAGGTACACATTTGCTGGAATTTACTTTCAATATCTGACATTTTAGTCCAAATTGATGCTGTAGAATAGTCCTCCCACCAACATACCACCTAGGAATAAAATGAACTTAAAATAAGAGAATGACAGAATGATATGGGGGGAAGAATATGGATGTTGGGGGACGCCTGGGTGGCTCAGTGGGTTAAGCGGCTGCCTTCTGCTCAGGTCATGATCCCAGGGTCCTGGGATCGAGGCCCGCATCAGGATCCTTGCTCAGTGGGGAGCCTGCTTTGCCCTCGGCCTGCACTCCCCCGCTTGTGTGCTCTCGCTCTCTCTCTCTCTGACAAATAAATAAAATCTTTTAAAAAAGGAATATGGATCTTGGAATCACACCAATCTAAATTCTAATCTAGACTTTACTGCGGGTTTTTATCTCTTTGAGCTTCAGTTTTCTTATATGTAAAATAGGCTAGCAATATGTATACCTCTCAGGACCAGAATGAGGATTAAATTTGTTTCAGGTAAGTGGAAAGTCTAACACCCAAGCCTGCAGGTAACAATCATCAGGAAATCTGTATTCCCTTCATCCAATAAAACTGCTCTTCTATTGTTTTGTTGTTGTTTTCAGCCCCCAAATCTTTGCCTTTGTTTTCCCCTAAGATGGGGTACCTACGAGTATGTCACAAAGTAGTAATAATATTAGCCACAATTTACTAAGCACTTACTGCATGTCACACATGATGCTGGTGCTTTATATAATTTCAGTCATTTAGTTCTTACAAATGACTGAGTTCAGAAATAGTGACCCATTTCACAGATGAAGACTCTGAGACTCAGGAAAGTCAAGCAACTTTCCCATGTTCACAAAACTTATAACTGGCTGAGTCAAGATTTGAACCTCTGACTCTAGAACCCCTCCCTTATGCTCTTCCTGGAGCAACATATATTCTCGATGGATTTTCACAATGTGATAACCTCTGAATTGAATACAGATAAACAGGGGCACCCATTTCAGGTCTCCTCGTGACATACTTGTAGATATTAAAGAAATATATGGGCAGAGAAATAAATGGCTTTCCAGAACAGTGATGAAAGAGCTAGAGATACTATTCAAGGATACAGCCTCTGGTTTCTCTGCCTGGACAAGGAGTGGTGTTCCTGGTGTTGAATATGGCTGAAGAACCAGGAGGACCAAGTCAGTTCTGTGTGGTCTCTTGCTTCTGTTATGTGCTGTCCCCTTGACTATACAATGTAGGAGCATACAGTGCATGCATCTATATTTTAGAGTAAGGGCTTCCTGCAGATCCATACCCTACCAACAATTCTTCATTATTGGTCTCTTACTGTCAAATACAACAAGAGAAATCTATCTCATAATTATGAAAGCAGGGGCAGAAAATGCAATAAAAAACTACAAGAAAAAAATTAATAGTAGGGAGAGGGCATGGAAACCTGATCAAACCAGCAAAATAAGAAAAACAAAAAAGAAGTAAAAACAATGTGCAGGAGATAAAGTATATACAGAAAACTATACAGTTGTACTGGAAAACCTAAAACAAGAACCAAACAGATAAAAAGGCATACCATGTTCTTGAACAAGAAGACTATATCATAAAAAATGTCAATTCCATACACCGAATATGATTTAATTTAGAATCCCAATGGGATTTTCTTTGGTGGACAGGGTGAGAATCAGTAACATGATCTTGGAGCATATACAGAAGTTTCTTTGCCTGGGCAAAGCACATAAAAGAACAGTGAGGGAGACCTTGTATTGACAGATACCAGAACAATCCATATAGCCATGGTAGTAAGACCTTGGTGTAGAAATCAACATACAGACCAGCAGAATAGAATATACAATCCAAAAATTGATATCAGTATGTAGGAGATTCTAAAATTTGACAAATACTCAATTCAGTGAGGAAAAAAATGTCTTTCAATCAATGATGTTGGATCAACTGACTATCCTTTTGGAAGAAAAGAACTCTCACATTAAACTCCATAAAAGGGGGGCACCTGGGTGGCTCAGTCAGTTAAGCATCTGCCTTCGGCTCCAGACATGATCCCAGGGTCCTGGGATCAAGCCTCAGGTCACACTTCCTGCTCAGTGGGGAGTCTGCTTCTCCTTTTCCCTCTGCCTCTCCTCCCTTCTGGTGTTCTCTTTATCTCAAATAAATAAATAAAATCTAAAAAAATAAAAAAAAACCCTCCATAAAAAAGTTAGGTTTCATATGCATGAAGATTTAAATACAAAATAACAAAACAACAAAAACCTTCCTAGAAAAGCCAGGAGACTGCAGAAACTATATTTTTAAAGATTTTTTATTTATTTGAGAGAGTGAGAAAGAGCAGAAGAAGCAGACTCCCTGCTGAGCTCAGAGCCTGATGTGGGGATGTGGGGCTCCAGGTGGGGCTCGATCCCAGGACTCCAGGATCATGACCTGAGCCAAAGGCAGATGCTTAACAGACTGAGCCACCCAGGCACCCCTACTTTTTAAGAGAAATAGGTATCTTTGGCTCTATAGAAATGTTTAATTTTTGTATGTCAAAAGATGCATACATAAAATCCAATGGATGCATAATATATTTGGGAGAAAATACTGTAATGTGAATGACAAAATTTTTAACATCTGTAATATCTTTAAAAAGTTCTCACGCATTAGCGAGAAAATCACTGAATAGATAAATGCTCTTTCATATATCACCGGTGGGAATATGAATATTATAACTTGTTGGTGACAGTAGGAATCTATCCTAGATGGACAAAATGAATATGTATACAATGAGAGGGTTTGTTATAGCAGCATTTGCTGTGGGAAAAGAACTGGAGACCAAGTGTGACCTCTCTCAACATGAGGTTAGCTGAATATGTAGAGTACGTTGCCACTGTGCACTACTAGGCAGCCACTGAAAAGCAGGCAATAAAGGGGTCTGTGGGGGGCACCTGGGTGGCTCAGTCGTTAGGCGTCTGCCTTTGGCTCAGGTCATGATCCCAGGGTCCTGGGATCGAGCCCTGCATCGGGCTCCCTGCTCCGCGGGAAGCCTGCTTCTCCCTCTCCCACTCCCCCTGCTTGTGTTCCTGCTCTTGCTGTCTCTCTCCGTCAAATAAATAAATAATCTTTAAAAAAAAAAAAAAGATAAAGGGGTCTGTGGTGTGTGTCTATCTCTTTGTGAGCAAGGGAAACAGTGTATCAGGGTGATTAAGATGAATGACAGGTAGGGAAGAGAAGAGTGATGAGAGGTGTAAGGCTGAAGACAAGAAAGGAACAAAATCCAGCACACACGAACAGCATGTATAAAATTTCATTCTTGCCTTCACGGACATGCATGTATGTATACATAATAGAAAATAGACATTTTAGAAGTACATTTATTTTGTTTCAAACTTCTATAACTAACATCTCTTAACCAATTCAGAGTCATTAATTCAAAATAATGAGGGTTCTAGAGGGGAGGGGGTGGGAGGATGGGTTAGCCTGGTGATGGGTATTAAAGAGGGCATGTATTGCATGGAGCACTGGGTGTTATGCACAAACAACGAATCATGGAACACTACATCAAAAACTAATGATGTAATGTATGGTGATTAACAATAAAAAATTAAAACATAAAAAAACAAAATAATGAGATGTATTTCAGTGGATTAACTTAAGTAGTAATTTGGAAGGAAATGTTTTTAAATGATATGAAGTGTAGATTTATAAGAACTGTATTGTTTATGTTTGCTACAAGATTTTCTACATTTATCTAAATCTAGGAAACCAAACTAATGTTTAGGCCTGTGAATTCTCAAACTTGACCTTGTATCAGAGTCACCTGAGGGCTTGGCGAAAAGACAGACTGCCAGAAGCCCAGCGCCCCCCTCCCTCCAGGATTCTGGGTCAAGAGGTCTGCAGTAGGACTCAAGAATTTGCATTTCTAGCAAGTTCCCCAGAGAGGCTGATGCTGTTGTCCTGGGAACCACACATTGAGAACCAATGGTCTAAAGCAAACTCATGTCCAAAAGAGAAAAAATGACCCACCAAATGCCATAGTTGTACTTACATTTAAGCCAGCTTTCCTCCAATAATAGTTGCTATATTGGTTAACCATGCACTTTGTTTTTTCTTTAAACTTTTCTTCTGAGTCAGTAGACCACCAAGGATCCAGGTTTCCATTTTTATCATATTTTCTACCTAGTGAAAAGGAAAGTTAAAAGACATTTGTACTACCTGTGTTCTCTTCTAGGATTTTTATGGTTTTAGGTCTCACATTGAGGTCTTTCATCCATTTTGAATTTATTTTTGTGTAGGGTGTCAGAAAGTGGTCCAGTTTCATTCCTTTGCATGTAGCTGTCCGGTTTTCCCAGGAGCATTCGTTGAAGAGACTGTCTATTTCCCACTGGATATTCTTTCCTGCTTTGTCAAAGATTAATTGGCCATATATTTGTGGGCTCATTTCTGGGTTTTCTATTCTTTCCATTAATCTACGTGTCTATTTTTGTGCCAGAACCATACTATTTTGATGACTAGAGCTTTGTAATAGAGTTTGAAGTCTGGAATTGTGATGCCTCCTGCTTTGCTTTTCTTTTTCAAGATTGCTTTGGCTATCCGGGGTCTTCTGTGGTTCCATACAAATTTTAGGACTGTTTGCCCTAACTCTGTGAAAAATACTGGTGGTATTTTGATAGGGATTGCATCATTTTTCCAAAGAAGACATCCAGATGGCCAACACACATGAAAAGATGCTCAACATCACTCATCATCAGGGAAATGCAAATCAAAACTACAATGAGATATCACCTCACACATGTCAGAATGTCTAGTATCAAAAAGATAAGAGATAACAAGTGTTGGAGAGGATGTGGAGAAAGGGGAACCCTCTTGCACTGTTGGCGGAAATGCAAATGGGTGCAGCCCCTGTGGAAGACCGTATGGAGGTTCCGCAAAAAGCTAAAAATAGAAACAGGTTCCACAAAAAGTTAAAAATAGAACTACCCTACGACCCAGCAATTATACTACTGGGTATTTATCCAAATGATATAAAAATACTGATTTGAAGGGGTGCATGCACCCTGATGTTTACAGCAGCATTATCTACAATTACCATATCATGGAAACAGCCCAAGTGTCCACTGACAGATAAATGGATAAAAAAAAGGTGGTATATATAGAGACAGTGGAATATTATTCAGCCATAAAAAAGAATAAATGTTGCCATTTGCAATGACAGGGATGGAGCTAGAGAGTATAATGCTAAGTGAAATCAGTCAGTCAGAGAAAGACAAATACCATATGATTTCACTCATATGTGGAATTTAAAAAACAAATGAGCAAAGGGAGAAAAAAGAGAGAGAAGCAAACCAAGAAACAGACTCTTAACTCTAGAGAACAATCTAATGGTTACCAGAGAGGAGGTGGGGGGGATGGGTGAAACAGGTGATGGGGATTAAGGAGGGCACTTGTCCTGATGAGCACCAAGTGATACATGCAAGTGCCGAATATTGTACACCTGAAACTGATATTACACTGTATGTTCACTAACTAGAATTTAAATAAGGACTTAAAAAAGAAATTTGTACTATTTGTGGAAACTAATTTCTTCATTTTCCCTTTCCCTCAATTCAATAGACCTTGAAAAAGCAGTCCCAGTAGCAAGGGTCATTCCTGGGAGCAGCTCCCACCTTCTCTCCAATGTCACAGGTTAATTATAAAAAGAGGGGTTGAGAAAGAGGTTTGAGGAAGTTCTTTCCTTCTAAGCAACAAAGAACATTTTAAAAATAAGATTCATCAACTGATGGCATGCACACCGTGAACCAATCTTGAATTCTTTGTTTTCACCTGATGTGACCCATAATGTTCTCTGGATTATGAAATGAAACGGCTTCATTCAGAAAGCCCACGGAGGGAGCTGGAGCGTCACTACCAGTGAAATTCCAAACGATCCATAGGAACAGCCCAGTGAGTCATTCACACCGATCCATAGGCACAGCCAAATGAGTCATTCACACCGTGAGACCACAGCCCCTGACTCAGCCCTATAGGAACGTGTTTCCTCCAAGTTGCTAGGA